>NC_080552.1:17433354-18033354 GCF_028640845.1 Ahaetulla prasina | reverse complement strand
AGAATAGAATAGAATAGAATAGAATAGAATAGAATAGAATAGAATAGAATAGAATAGAATAGAATTTTATTGGCCAAGTGTGATTGGACACACAAGGAATTTGTCTTGGTGCATATGCTCTCAGTGTACATAAAAGAAAAGATACGTTCATCAAGGTACAACATTTACAACACAATTGATGGTCAATATATCAATATAAATCATAAGGATTGCCAGCAACAAGTTATAGTCATACAGTCATAAGTGGAAAGAGATTGGTGATGGGAACTATGAAACGATTAATAGTAGTGCAGATTCAGTAAATAGTCTGACAGTGTTGAGGGAATTATTTGTTTAGCAGAGTGATGGCCTTCGGGGGAAAAACTGTTCTTGTGTCTAGTTGTTCTGGTGTGCAGTGCTCTATAGCGTCGTTTTGAGGGTAGGAGTTGAAACAGTTTATGTCCAGGATGCGAGGGATCTGCAAATATTTTCACGGCCCTCTTCTTGATTCGTGCAGTATACAGGTCCTCAATGGAAGGCAGGTTGGTAGCAATTATTTTTTCTGCAGTTCTAATTATCCTCTGAAGTCTGTGTTTTTCTTGTTGGGTTGCAGAACCGAACCAGACAGTTATAGAGGTGCAAATGACAGACTCAATAATTCCTCTGTAGAATTGGATCAGCAGCTCCTTCTAGATTGCCACTAGATGGCGCCCTGTCGCAAGAGGATTAAGCTGGACCATCTTGCATCCCTAGAAGGATCTGTTGGTCCTTCAACAGATCAAATAATCCCTGCGCCTACGTGCTCAAGCCAACAATACCCATCATTCTGGAAGAAACCAGGATTCGGCATCCTTGCCCTCACTGACATGGAGGAGTGAGCATTCAAGAGGAGGAGCATTCTTGTGGTCCATGGATGGACCTCCATCTAGGAAAACCAGCTGGGCACATCTTTGGACCCCAACAGGGGTGTAACCTTGGAAGGTGTTGTGACCCATGCCCAAGTAGGTAGAAGTAGACGCAATCAGTCCAAAAACAAACAGACTTTATTAGAACAGCTGAGAATTAAACTCATTCTCAGCGTCGTCCAAACTAAATCAAAGCAAATTCTTCCTAACACAATTCTTCAGTCTTATCGCCAACCTTGGTCTAATTAGGCAAACTGCCAAAGGCTTTTCTTGGCAAAAGTTCAAAAGACGGCAACAAGAAATAAATGCAGCAAGACAAGGAGCACGTCTATCAACGTTGTTTTCCGGCAAAGCCCAAACGCCGTTGCTGGTCTTTTAAGCTTTATGGGCGGGGCCAATCATCTCTTGGCCTTACTCCCGAGTCGTCCTCTTTGCTTGAGCTGCTCTTGCCTTCTGGCAGCTCTTCTCAAGCGTACATTAGGAACAGGCTCCTCCTGTTCCTCTGCCTCACTACTGTCAACCCCTGGAGGCTCCGGAGTCTGCACATCACTCCCAGATGGCCCTGGCCTCACCTCTGCCTCCGACACAGAGCCCTCATCTGGGCCTTCCCCAGCCTCCAGGACTGGCCCATGTCCTTCCTCAGCCTCATCACTGTCCGACTCCGTTGCTAGCTCTGCAGGCTGCTGGTGGACCACAACAACTGGTTTGTTCTCAAGTATAACACCCCATTCATTGTTTGTTCTTCTTCAAGGAGTATTCTTAGAACTAACCTTGGTGTTGAGCGTCTCTACGGCGTTGGACGTTCTTCAAATTCTCCGAGCTTCCCTGTCAATGCCAGCAGCATCTGTGGAATCCGAGCAAGGGCTCTAAATCTTCAAATGCCACCTGTGTGGCCTGCAGATTCTTTCCCACGTCCTCGCCCCATCCCGAAGGGCCGTCTCTTCTCCCGTTACAAGGCCAGATAATTGGAGCAACGAGTCTCCTCCAGGGCTGTGAAAGGAGGTTGGATATTAGGAGTGAGGGGGGCATCACTTCACCCCATGGCATTTGGGGAGCCCATCGATGCTCCCCTAAGTGGATAAGATAGAGAGAGAGGAAGGAAGGAAGATAGAGATGGGTACAAGGAAAAAAAGGGAGGAGAGAGAAAGAGATGGAAAGAGGAAGGAAGGAAGGGACTGATAGAAAGAGGAAGGAAGGGAGAGATGGGTGCAAGGGAGGGAAAGAAGGAGGGAGGATAGAAGGAAGGAAGGGGAAGAGGAAGAGAAAAGAAGGAAAAAAGGGAGGGAGGAAAGGAAGGAAGGAAAAGATGGAAAGGAGGGAGGGAGGGACGGAAAGAGGAAGGGAGGGTCTGATAGAGAAAGAAACGAAGGAAAAAAGGGAGAAGGGAACAAAGGAAGGTATGGAAACGAGGAAGGGAGGGATGGAAAGACAAAGGAAGGAAGGAAGGAAAAGCGGAAGGAAAGGCTTGTTTCAAGAAGGCCATTGCGTCCGTTGAGGAGGTCTCCATGAAGCCCCTTGACTTTGCAGACTCAAGGTCCTCCACGCATCCCAGAAGATGCACGGAGGTGGAGCATCTCTTCCCAACAGGCTCTTCATGTCATCTGGAGGTATCATCCAGGTGTCTTTTCCAACCTTGGCTACTTCAATTCAGCACCTGAATTCCCCAACCCACATGGCCAGGCCTGAACATTCCCCATAGCTGAAAGTCACCAAGTTTTGTTTTTTTTGTGGGGGGTGGGTGGGAAATCTCCTGTCCTAATCAGAAGAACCACCAGAGGAGATCCCAAAAGCCTCACAGGCATGGATCTCACCAGCCTAGCAGCTTCAAAGAAGGTTTCCTTCTTTGAAGGAAAACTTCTTTGACTTGCCTCCTTCGGAAGCTTCAAGGCAGAGGCCACCAACCTGGCAACCTTTCAGATCTGTGAACTTTCAACGTTCAGACCTGCGGCCTTCAGCTTTCCTGCACCATCTCCATAAGCTAAGTCAGGGGTCCCCAACCTTTCGGGCCTCAGGGGCCACTAAATTCATAATTTTAAATCCCGCGGACCACTAATACGATCTGCCTAATGACCGGCTGGGAAGGCATGGCTAGGTGGTCATGTGACTAGGTGGTCATGGCCAACTCGATGTCACTCATGTCAAGGGGCACCTCGCCAGCCTCTATTCACCCCTTCCAGCCATTCCTCACCTGCCCGCCCGGGCTCCTTAGGGCCCCAACAGGAAGCAGTTGCTGGAGCTAAGCAGCCACCATGAGAAAGAGTTGGCAAAACAGCTCAGTTCAAATTGGATCTGACCGAGAAGGAGGTTCAGCAGTAGCACCTCACTGAGGACTACGAGCATACATAGGCTTTCCAAGCAGAGGGAAGATCTGCGGGAATGCAGGCCAGGGACCGGCGCCTGGAGGCTCAGTGGGCTGAGATGGTCAGCCAGTTCCAGGCCATGATGCAGTCCCCCTGGAATGAAGCCCTCCAGCTCTTCACCACCAGCCGCTCTTCCCTCCAGCCTTCGCCCAAAGCCCTAGAGACCGAAGCAGACCCCAAGTCAGAATTTCTGCCCCCCTCCAACCCACACAAAAAGACCCCGAAAGGGAGAGACTCTTTGCAGAAACACAAACGTTCATTGCACGTATCCGTCCCAGGAGCCGTAGTTTGAGGACACCTGATTTAGTACAATATTAAAAAAAAAATGCAAATAATTTTTCTGCGCGCCACCAAAATTTTCTCGCAGACCACCGGTGGTCCACGGACCACCAGTTGGTGACCGCTGTGCTAAGGAAATCAATAAAGCCACCGGTGAGGTGGGAAATCTTAACATAACATAACAGAACAACAGAGTTGGAAGGGACCTTGGAGGCCTTCTAGTCCAACCCCCTGCCCAGGCAGGAAACCTTACACCATCTCAGTCAGATGGTTATCCAACATTTTCTTAAAAATTTCCAGTGTTGGAGCATTCACAACTTCTGAAGGCAAGTCGTTCCACGTATTAATTATTCTAACTGTCAGGAAATTTCTCCTTAGTTCTAAGTTGCTTCTTTCTTTGATCAGTTTCCATCCATTGCTTCTTGTTCTACCCTCAGGTGCTTTGGAGAACAGCCCGACTCCCTCTTCTTTGTGGCAACCCCTGAGATATTGGAACACAGCTATCATGTCTCCCCTAGTCCTTCTTTTTATTAAACTAGACATACCCAGTTCCTGCAACCGTTCTTCATATGTTTTAGCCTCCAGTCCCCTAATCATCTTTGCTGCTCTTCTCTGCACTCTTTCTAGAGTCTCAACATCTTTTTTACATCGTGGCGACCAAAACTGGCTGCAATATTCCAAGTGTGGCCTTACCAAGGCATTATAAAGTGGCACTAAGACTTCACGTGATCTTGATTCTATCCCTTTGTTTATGCAGCCCAGAACTGTGTTGGCTTTTTTAGCAGCTGCTGCACACTGCTGGCTCATATCTAAATGATTATCCACTAGGACTCCAAGATCCCTCTCACAGGTACTACTATTGAGCAAGGTACCACATATATGGTACTGGTGCATTTTGTTTTTTTGGCCTAAATGTATCCTTGTATCTTGATCCTACGGGCAGCAGTGAGCAGCCGTCTTCTCCCTAGAGGCTGCCCCATATAAGTCCCGAAGTCCGAGACAGCCCACCCGCTGTTTGCTTCAACTTCCCCAGGACTCCAGCTGCCTCCAAGAATGACTCATTTCCAAGGAATGTGGGACACCAGATCCAGGGATCCAATGCAGCACCCCTTGTCTAGGGGCTGCTAAGGGGGGTCTCGCTGATCTCCAAAACACCCAGGGAGGGGGAGAAGGAGCCGAGGGAGCCAGGCCGGTCCCACGCATCCCTCCCTCCCATGGAGTCTGGACCCCGTCCAAGTCCTCTCCTTACCATTATGCAACCGGGCCAAGGGGAACCCAACACCCGGACAAATTTAGCCTGGCCCGAATGTGTCTGTGCAGAGTTGGCTACCTGGGGGCATAGAGGCACAAATAATAGACATAGAGTTGCGTGTGTGTCATTATGCGTATGGCGTGTAGATCAGGGGTGAAATGCTCCCGGTTCGGACCGGATCGCCTAATCCGGTAGCGGTGGTGGCGGGTGGTTCGGAGAACTGGTAGCAAAAATCCCTGCCTCCTCCCACGCCCATGCCCACACAATCGCCCGGTCGCCCGCTGGACCGTTTGCTGCTTCTTTTAAAAAAATGTTTTTGAAAGGTTAAAAAAAAAAGGCTCTGATGATCCCAGCTGAGCTGCCTGATCATCAGAGCCTTTTTTAAAAAAAACTTTTAAAAGCATTTTTTTTACAACCTATTTGGCTGAATAGGTTGTAAAAAAAATGCTTTTAAAAGTAAAAAAGAAAAGATTGCGCGCCACAGCTGATCACACCGCCCCGCCCCCCCGGCATGCTGTTCTACTTACCCCATGTCTCCTTTTGGTGTTTACTGCGCATGCGGGCACAGCACGCATGCCCAACCACCAAACCGGTAGTAAATCGGTTCAGATTTCACCACTGGTATAGATCTGTGTGTGAATATATACATAAGAGAGAGAAAGAGGGAGAGAGAGAGAGAGGGAGGGAGGGAGAGAGAGAGGGAGGGAGGGAAAAAGGGATAAGGAGGGAGGGATGATTAGATACATAAGAGAGAGAAAGAGGGAGAGAGAGAGAGAGGGAGGGAGGGGAAAAGAGATAAGGAGGGAGGGATGAGTAGATACATAAGAGAGAGAAAGAGGGAGAGAGAGAGAGATAGGGAGGGAGGGAGGGAGAGAGGGAGGGAGGGAAAAAGAGATAGGGAGGGAGGGATGAGTATATACATAAGAGACAGAAAGAGGGAGAGAGAGGAGGGAGGGAGGGATGAGTATGTTTCTATCCTTAGGTAGGTGGGTGTATAAGTATGAATGTGTCTCCCCCTTTGTGTGTGTATCTATACAGTGTGTGTGTGTGTGTGTTTAAATATAGATATATTGAGTATGTGTAAGTACTTCTCTGTGTATAATGTGCATCTATGCGCATGGTGTGCTTGGTATGATGTATATATGCGCGTGATTGTGTGTATATATATAGTGCATATCTGAAACAAAACACATCTAGGACTTTTTTCCAGGCCTCAGAATTTGGTAGTACAAAATATTGCATCATCCATTCCTGGCCAAAATAGACATTCATCTGAAGGTTTTGCTGTTGTTGGTTTTTTTGCTGAAATTTGTTCTGCACGAGCCCTTATAAGCCTATGCTGCAAACTCTCCATGTACAAGTAACGGTGAGATGAATCTTGCTCAAAGCCTTGACAGGCAGAGATGCCTAGGCATAAATAGAATAGAACAGAATAACAAAGTTGGAAGGGACCCTGGAGGTCTTCTAGTCCAACCCTCTGCTCAGGCAGGAAACCAGGGGTGAAATCTACTTACCTTGGACCCCCTGTCCATGCGCAAACCCTTCTGTGCATGCGCAGAAGGTACAAAACAGGTTACTTCCTGGTTAAAACCAGGAAGTAGTGACGACCGGGAGGGTGGGCGGAGTCTCGCGCCGCCATCGCTACCGGTTCTCTGAACCACCGGCCACCATTGCTACCGGTTCAGCCGAACCGGTCCGAACCAGGAGCATTTCACCCCTGCAGGAAACCCTATACCCGTGATGGCGAACACCAGAAACTGGAAAAGCAGTTCCCTAGCGTGCGTGCTGAGTTTCTGGTTTTCCGGCATGCGCATGCGGGTCAGCCACTCGGTCTTCGTGTGCGCATGTGCGCCAGAAACTGGAAGACCAGTGACTGGCACGCATGCACGCATCGGAAACCAGAACCCCAGAATGTGTGCGCTGGTTTCCAATTCTCCCCCGCGCCCCTGCGCACGCTCCCATTTCGCCACTCGGTGCCGAAAAGGCTCGCCAACATTGCCCTAGGGTCTTCTGCTTGAGCAGGGGGGGGGGGGCTGGACTAGAAGACCTCCAAGGTCCCTTCCAGCTGTTCTGCGTTCTATTTTGCAGGCGTGTTTTCCTCGCTCGCAAGGAAGATTCCGTTTTTCTGCCTCGTTTTCAGGAGAGTTGAGAATTCCTTCCAGATTTCTCCGGATGTTGGGGTTTTTTTTCTTCTCCCAGATGCTTGTTCGTTTGTGTCTGTCTGGTGGAGGCCCTGGGCCTGCGTGGTTCGTTGCTTTTTCCACCTTTTCCCATGCGGGTTGCCTGGACTTCTGAAAAAAGCAGAGGGATTTAAGGGATTTGCTCGAGATCTGACGGGAATGTGGGAAGCCAAACGACTTTACACCGCTGGCGAGATTACTGTGCAGCGAAAGATAGAAATCCCAAGGGTAGATATCCAATATCTTCTTAAAAACTTCCAGTGTTGGAGCATTCACAACTTCTGGAGGCAAATTGTTCCACTGGTTAATTGTTCTAACTGTCAGGAAATTTCTCCTTAGTTCTAAGTTTCCCTGATTAGTTTCCACCCGTTGCTTCTTGTCCTGCCTTCAGGTGCTTTGGAGAATAGCTTGACTCCCTCTTTTGGGGGCAGCCCCTGAGATATTGGAAGGCTGCTATCATGTCCCACTATGTCCTTCTTTTCATTAGACTAGACATACCCAGTTCCTAGCCTCCAGTCCCCTAATCCTCTTGGTTGCTCTTCTCTGCACTCTTTCTAGAGTCTCAACATCTTTTTTTATAAATGTGGTGACCAAAACTGAATGCAGGATTCCAAGTGTGGAATAAATGGTACATTTCCAACAGAGTCATCACTTCAGCTTTTTAAGTTAAAATAGATAGAATATAGGATTCAAACTTAATGTCAACCGCTTCAAACTTGATTGCAGAAAATATGACTTTTGTAACAGAGTTGTTAACGCTTGGAACTCATTACCTGACTCTGTGGTCTCTTCTCAAAACCCCAAAATCTTCAGCCAAAAACTGTCTACTATTGACCTCAGCCCATTCCTAAGAGGACTATAAGGGGCGTGCATAAGAGCACAAACGTGCCTACCGTTCCTGTCCTATTGTTCCCTTCATTATAGTATTATATGCATACTTTTACTTATTACTTTTACTTATATATATTTTTTCTCTCATGATGGGTTTATGCTGATGATTGTATATACTGTTGTGACAAAATAAAATAAAATAAAATAAAATAAAGATGGTAGATAAGAGATCTGAAAGACGTAAGATACCAGAGGCATACTGGAGAGATATAAAATAAAAGACAAGAGATATAAGATTGGGATAAGCTGGAATAACATTTAAGGGACATCACCAATCAGGGCAGCAGGAGAACCGGCGAGGTTTCGTGACGTGACCTTAGATGCCCCTTAGATCAAAAGAGTGGACTTTGCATCTCTTACTCTCCTGGGAAGGGAAGAGAGAGAGAGAGAGAAAGAGAGAGAGAGAGAGAGAAACACCAGGGCACTGAATTGCAGCTTTTTTGGGTTAAATATAGCCCTAATCTAGCACTATGCCTGAAGTTGCCCGTCAGCGTGCAACGCCTTGGCAAAACGGTAACCTTATAGCTCCGTCCGAGATCTGCTGGCTGCTCTAAAAGGATTTAGACTTATTTGGAGAAGCCTGGATTTTCATCCAAATGCTCTCCATGGTTGAGGCAGGGGAGTGTCATCAGGGGTGGGCTTCAAAAATTTTATCAAGGGGTTCTTTTGCCCAGTTGCTGGCTGGGCGTGGCCATGGCAGGCGTGACCTAGTTGGTCTCCTGCACCACGGTGGGGAGGGGTGGGTGGGTTTTGCCCTCCCCAGGCTCCGTAGGCTTTTCTTGAGCCTCTGGGAGGGCGAAAACGGTCTCCCCAGGCTCTGGAGGCCTGTTTCCAGCCTTCCTGAACTTCCGGTAGGCCCATTTTTCACTCTCCCCAAGTCTCCACGTGCGCCCTGCAAATACCTGCATCCAAAACCGGCTGCGTGGGGACTCCTGGGAGGGGTGGGATAGGGAGGGGCCAGACAGGAGTGGGATTTGGGGGTTCTCTGAACTGCACAGAATCTTAGCTAGAGGTTCTCCCGAACCCCTGCGAATCTCCAGCAGCCCAGCCCTGGGTGTCATGACCCAGGAGCGGTTCCCAAATCCCTCAGCCCAGCCGTGGGCGGCTGGCAACCTCCGTCCTTATGACAACTGTGGCAAAAAAAAGGCAGTAAAATGAAGCAAAATATGCTTAACTGTCTCGCTTAGCAATGGACATTGGGGGTTCGGTTGTGGTTGTAGGTTGAGGACCCACTGTACTGCATCCTGTTGCAGACTCCTGGCTTGTCCTATGGACATGGAAATCAAGTCTGCTGTATCCAGGACAGTAGTGAAATCCAAATTTTTTTTTACTACTGGTTCTGTGGGCGTGGTTTGGTAGGCGTGGTGTGGCTTGAGGGCCGTGGCTTGGTAGGCATGGCAAGGGAAGGATACTGCAAAATCCCCATTCCCATCCCACTCCAGGGGAAGGATACTGCAAAATCCCCATTCCCTCCCCACTCCTGGGGGAAGGATACTGCAAAATCCCCATTCCCATCCCACTCCAGGGGAAGGATACTGCAGAATCCCCATTCCCTCCCAACTCCTGGGGAAAGGATATTGCAAAATCCCCATTCCCTCCCCACTCCTGGGGGAAGGATATTGCAAAATCCCCATTCCCACCCCCTTTTGGGATCAGCCAGAGGTGGTATTTGCCGGTTCTCTGAACTACTCAAAATTTCCGCCACCGGTTCGCCAGAACCTGTCAGAACCAGCTGGATTTCACCCCTGATCCAGGATTTCATGCCCTCGGCTATGCTGCTGTAAGGCATTGGGTTTTCAGTCAGAATATCAATCCATCAATCAGAACAGAGTGGGAAGGGACATTGGAGGTCTTCTAGCCCAACCCCCTGCTCAAGCAGGAGACCTCAGACCATTCTGGACAAATGGCTGTCCAGTCTTTTCTTTAAAAACTCCAGTGATGGAGCACCGACAACTTCTGGAGGCAAGCTGTTCCACTGGTTAATTATCCTGACTGTTAGGAAGTTTCTCCTTAATTCTAGATTGTTTCTCTCCTTGATTAGTTTCCATTTGTTGTTTCTTATCCTGTCCTCTGATGCTTGGGAAAATAAATTGACCCCCTCTTCTTTGTTGGCAGCCCCTCAGATACTGGAATATTGCTATCATCTCCCTGCTAGTCCTCCTTCCTTTCTCTAGACTGGCCATACCCCAATTCCTGCAACCCTTCTTCATATGTTTTAGTCTCCAGGCCTTTAATCATCTTAGCTGCTCTCCTATGCACTTTTTCCAAAGTCTTAACATCTTTTCTGTAAGCTGGTGACCAAAACCAGATGCAGTATTCCAGGTGTGGCCTTACTAAGGCTTTATAATTTATACATATAATGTAGAAGGCTTTTGTTAAGTTCGGGCAATGAAGAGGCAGGAGACGATACAAGTGACAACAGCTCTTTGGTTTATTGTGGTCCCAGCAAAAGCCAACAGGCAAAACCCCCTCTTTAAATAGTATTTTGGCTGAGGCATCAGCCAATCAGCAACGTGCATTTTCCCACCCAAATTTCCCTTCTAAAATTCAAATACATTACAGCTTTATCATTTATAATTTATAAATATAATTTAGAAGGCTTCACAGTTTATAAATTATAAACTTAGAAGGCTTTATCATTTATACATTTTAAGTATAATTTATAAAGTAAAGGTTCCCCTCGCACATATGTGCTAGTCGTTGCCGACTCTAGGGGGTGGTGCTCATCTCCGTTTCAAAGCCGAAGAGCCAGTGCTGTCCGAAGACGTCTCCGTGGTCATGTGGCCGGCATGACTCAACGCCAAAGGTGCACAGAACGCTGTTCCCTTCCCACCAAAGGTGGTCCCTGTTTTTCTACTTGCAATTTTTTACCTGCTTTCGAACTGCTAGGTTGGCAGAAGCTGGGACAAGTCACGGGAGCTCACCCCGTTACGCGGCACTCGGGATTCCAACCGCTGAACTGTCGACCTTTCGATCGACAAGCTCAGTGTCTTAACCACTGAGCCATCGCATCCTTACGTATAACTTATAAACCCTTCTAATTTATAAATTTTACGATTTAGCGTTGTGGACTGCACCAGCCCGCAGCCAGTGGTTGGGTTGACTCAATCCACGGTGAGTCAATGGCTTAGTAGTCTACCCACTCTAAGTACCTGGCGGCACCCAATCAGGCCGCCTGCCAGAAGCGTTGTGTAGGAACTGCAAGAAATCCAACACGCAGCGGGGTGAAGGGCTGGGAAAAGCGGTTTTTTTGTGTCTGTGTGTGTCCGAGCGTTCCCAAATCTGGAGAAAGTAACATCCAAGTCTTGTAACTTTGTCATCGCGAAGCTGCAAAACAGTTCCTTCCAGGCAAGCCTGCGATATTCCTTAAGAATGGTGCGAAAGCAGGCCCCGTGGGGGGATTTGGGTCAAGCAGAGATACCCGATCTGTCCAAACCAAGATGGAATTTCCTTACTGGCTGAAACCGTAGAACTCGGGCTAAACAGTCCCCGCAAAACGAGCTTAAATTAAGCAGTGGCGTGAAACTCGGTAAAATTGTGGATCGGGAGAGGTGGAGGCAAGGAGGGGGGGGGAGATCATTTTGGGAAAGCCTCCCTCGCCTTCCGAGTCAGCAGTTCTTACGTAAACAGAATCCCCCGAAAATAGCTCTTCGGGAACGTTCAAAGGCGCTCAGCAAATCCTCTTGGTGACTTAAGGACAAACCTTTTAAAATTATTTGGCTTTTTTTGTTCAGGAGCAAGTGTTGGGAGGAAGAGAGGAGTCGGCTTAGAACCCGGGCAATCTAGAACCCGCTTAGTCAAGAGCTTCCACCAAGAAGTAAACCAGTGGTGAAATTCAATTTTTTTTTACTACCGGTTCTGTGGGCGTGGCTTGGTGGGCGTAGCTTGGTGGGCGTGGCAGGGGAAGGATACTGCAAAATCTCCATTCCCTCCCCACTCCTGGGGAAAGGATACTGCAAAATCCCCATTCCCCCCTCACTCCTGGGGGAAGCATACTGCAAAATCTCCATTCCCGCCCCACTCCTGGGGCCAGCCAGAGGTGATATTTGCCAGTTCTCCGAACTACTCAAAATTTCCACTGCCGGTTCTCCAGAACCTGTCAGAACCTGCTGAATTTCACCCTTAAAGTAAACCTCATGTCAGCCTGGTGTGTTGCGTGCATCCAGCACGTATGGTTAGTCGGTGGTGATGTCACGCTAAGCTTGAAAAGGGAATTCCTTGAGTAAACCACAGTTGAGTCAACTAAGGGTGTCATGGGAACTGAAGTCATGGAGCCATCTTAGATCCTGCGGGATCAACACCAGGATAAACGTCCTCTGTTGACGATTGTAGGACATCACATGACTTCACATTGGACCATGAGGTCATCATGTACATGATGCAATGGGCAGGATCCTTGGTGCTCTCTGAGCTTGGTTGCTTTCTTGCAGACATTTCATGACCCAACTAGGTAATAACATCAATGCTAGATGCAGTGTGCATTCATCACATCATTCAATTTAGCCTCAGTTATAGCAAGGGCATAACCTGGGCCTGGGTAGCAAAAATAAGGGAGCTCATTTGCAGCTCAAGGTATCTTTCAGGCCTTGATATATCCACACAACGTGGGTGCTTATGAACCTCAAAGTTATATTTGCACAACCTGCAAAATTGGATCAGTTTTAATGTTAGTTAGGTGCGAAAAACATTGCATGCGTGCTTGATTAATGGGTGAGTCATTGTATTTGAACAAACTTCAAACACGGATTAATTAATAAACCTGCTTAAGCATGTTGGAAGAAGACAAGCCAACCAATAAGTGCCATTAGGAAAAATAAAATTCCTTGGCAAATGAATCCAACCCCCACCAACCCCTGCAAAAAAAAACCCCAGGAAAAACAACTTGTTCCACATTTCAGCTCTCCAAAGCTCCACCAGAGGGCACTGCAGCTGCTGAAGAATTCCACCCCAGCTCACCTGAGATCACCTTTAGAGAGCTGAGCAAGAAAGCAGATTTTTAACCTCTTCTTATTAGATGGAAGGAGCGAAACAACCTGGCTTCCCAAATTTTTGGAAGTTTTCCCGACCCAACGGGATGTTTGTATCGCATCCTGGCGTCGTTTTTTTTTTGGTTTGAAGCAGGAATGTTGGCGCGAGAGAGCGGCAAACCTACATAATAAAATTAAATTAGATTAAAATATATTGCTTAAGATTGATCTCTCGTCTGCTCCCTTGAGGATCTGAAATATTCTTTGCTCCTTCTTTAAGAAAAAAATATATATTTAGCTTGTTTTTTAAACGGGGAGCAAAAGAAACAGGCTTGTGACGCACTAACTGCTCTAGCACCAGACCATTTCAAAGGGGAGGATAATCATTGTATCTTAGTTTAGCAACAATCTTAAATTGCAGTGGGTTTGTTTATCTGTGGCATCGTGCAAACTCCCAGTCAGTTCAATCAACCAGTACTGAATTCTATCCAGAGTTACATTTATCAAAGCTACATTAGACTGTAAAAATGTCTCATCTGTTGTGTTGGATTTCAAGCAAGTCTGAGAATATAATAGAATAGCAAGAATTTGGAAGGGACCTTGCAGGTCTTCTAGTCCAACCCCCTGCTTAGGCAGGAAACCCTACACCACTTCAGACAAATGGTTATCCAACCTCTTCTTAAAAACTTCCGGTGTTGGAGCATTCACAACTTCTGCAGGCAAGTTGTTCCACTTATTGATTGTTCTAACTGTCATGAAATTTCTCCTTAGTTCTCTCCTTGATTAGTTTCCACCCATTGCTTCCTGTCCTGCCTTCAGGTGCTTTGGAGAATAGTTTGACTCCCTCTTCTTTGGGGCAGCCCCTGAGATATTGGAACATTGCTCCAGTTTTGCGCTTGGATAAAAGAAAGATCCAACCTGGAAATAAGGAGAAATTTTCTGACAGTGAGAACAATCAACCAATGGAATAGAAGTTGCCTTCGGAAATTGTGGGAGCTTCATCCTTGGAGGTTTTCAAGAAGAGACTGGACTGCCATCTGTCAGAAATGGAGTGGGGTCTCCTGCTTGGGCAGGGAGTTGGATTAGATGACCTACAAGGTCCCTTCCAACTCTGCTGATCTCAATCTCTCTCTGACGATCAAAGGCCTAGAGACTAAAACATAGGATGAACGGTTGCAGGAACTGGGCATGGCTAGTCTAGTGAAGAGAAGGACCAGGAGAGACAGGATAGCATCTTCCAATATTTGAGGGGCTGCCACAGAGAGGAGGGAGTCAAGCTATTTATCAAGGTACCCGAAGGCCAGATAAAGAATAATGGATGGAAACTGAACAAGGAGAGATTCAACCTGGAAATAAGGAGAAATTTTCTGACAGTGAGAACAATCAACTGATGGAACAGAAGTTGCCTTCGGAAGTTATGGGAGCTTCATCACTGGAAGCTTTAAAGAAGAGATTGGGCTGCCATCGGTCAGAAATGACGTAGGGTCTCCTGCTTGGGCAGGGGGTTGGATTAGATGACCTACAAGGTCCCTTCCAACTCTGTTAATCTGTTTTTAAACACCACACTGTAAAACACGCTGGGTATAAGTAGGCTGTGTGAACAACACAGCCACCACTGGGCAGTTTAAAAATCATCTTTGAAGGCCATCAGGGGAAGATGGAAGAGCAACAGAGAATGGTTGCAGGTTTAAAAGTCTATTTTTTTGGAGAGGGGGGGATTAATGCTGGCCAGCAGACATATGAAGAATGCAAAGAAAAGATATATTCATAATAACAACAATATAATACTGCTCTAACATTGGAGGTTTTTACTAAGAGATTGGCCAAACCATTTGTCCGTGCCAAAAGCAGGAGGAGCGGGGGGGGGGGGTGCATGCGCACACGCCCACATCCATAATTCTATGCACCCCGCCCCCACACGTATGCGTGCACGCCCCCCCCCCCCCGTGCTCGCCCTGCTTTTGGCACGCGATGGCACAATGGGACCGGTAGGCCTGTTTTTTGCTCTCCCCAGTTGGGAAACGGGCCATTTCCGGCTTCAGGCTGTTTTCACCCTCCCCAGGCTCCTAGAAAGGCTCTGGAGCCTGCGGAGAGCGAAAAATAGACCTTCCCCATCCCCCCGGAGGCCCTCCGGAGGCCAGAAACAGTGTGTTTGGTGGGTCCAGAAGGCCCGAAAATCAGCTGGCTGGCATGCAGATGTGCACCACAGCTGAGCTCATGTGCCCACCGACATAGCTTCACGTGCCACCTGTAGCACATAGGTTTACCATCACGGGTATAGGGTCTCCTGCTGGAGCAGGGGGTTGGACTAGAAGACCTCCAAAGTCCCTTCCAGCTCTATTCTATTCTAGCTCAGGGAAGGTCCCAGGCTCCAACCCAGCCTTACCCCAGGGTGGAGGAGGATGCAGGAGTTATTTTAATGACTAAATTGCATCTCCCACTAATGCATACTCAATGCCATGAATGTAATTCCTGCAAATGTTTTTTGAGCTTCTGTCCTCTCTCTCCCTCTCCAGCTGCCAGAGTGAAGGGAGTGATACTACAATGCTACAATCGGCTTTTTATTTAGCGGATGGACGCGCTCAGCCTCTTCATTCCACGCGATCACAATTCGGAAATGCTTCTTCTGGACGCACGGAAGGGTAATTTACGGGCTCAGCTTCTGTGATGAAGCTCTCCGCAGTGGAAGAAGGAGAATTTTAAGTTTCCCCCCCTCCCCCATTTTTTTCTGCATTTTGGGGGAGGGGAGCTGATCCTACCTGGGTGCATTACTAAGGACCTCCACTAGATGGCAGCCGAAAGACCCAGAAAGTGCCATCTGGTGGTCGCCCATAAAAAGTATGGGTAAGTTGTAGGTTGTGCAAAGCAAACACCTTGAACAAAGTTGTGCTTTGCCCAGAAATGAGATCATGCATTCTCTTTCATGACCTTGTGGCTGATTCTCCAGAAAGAATTGCCAAATGGAAGGATTTGCAGTTGATTTTTCGAATGGACCAATTCACTTTGGCTTAAGATATTGGAGTATTTTTCCCTTGTCAAGAACTTTGCTTTAGGTTGACACAGAACTGAGTCATCTTTGGAGGTTTCGAGGCTGTCCTTGAGGGGAGAAACACATCCCTTTTAGAGGTTCTTATAGCAGATTACATATAGCAAATGTAGTATAATAAGCAATATAGTCCTGGGTTCCAAGATCCCCGCAGATGGGGACTGCAGCCAAGAAATTAAAAGACGCTTGCTCCTGGGGAGGAAAGCTATGGCAAATCTAGACAGCGTACTAAAAAGCAGAGACATCACCCTGCCAACAAAAGTGCGTATAGCCAAGGCTCTGGTTTTCCCAGTTGCAATGGATGGCTGTGAAAGTTGGACCATAAGGAAGGCTGAGCGCCAAAGAATTGAGGCCTTTGAACTCTGGGGCTGGAGAAGACTCCTGTGAGTCCCTTGGACTGCAAGGCGATCCAACCGGTCAGTCCTAGAGGAGATCAACCCTGACTGCTCTTTAGAAGGCCAGATCCTGAAGAGGAAACACAAATACTTTGGCCACCTAATGAGAAGGAAGGACTCCCTGGAGAAGAGCCTAATGCTGGGAATGATTGAGGGCAAAAGAGGAAGGAGACGACAGAGAACGAGGTGGCTGGATGGAGTCACTGAAGCAGTTGGCATGAGCTTAAATGGACTCCAGAGAATGGTAGAGGACAGGAAGGCCTGGAGGAATGTGGTCCATGGGATCACGATGGGTCGGCAACTAACAACAACAAAGCAATATAGTAGATTATTTTTAAACCTAGATTCAGTACCATCTTCTATCAAAGAAGTTCTCAAGGGCACCTAGGATGAGTTCCCCTTTCTCATCCAAGAACCAGGATGGTATAGTAGAGAAGATTGGAGTTGTGAGTGCTCCGTTGCTGGAGGTTGTCAAAAAAGATTGGACAACCATTTATCTGGGATGGTATAAGTCTCCAGAATAGGCTTCCAAAGCTGACAGTAAGGACTACTCCTGTCTTGGACAGTGAGTTGGATTAGAAGATCTTCTTCCAGCCCCATGATTCTATGAAGGTGCTAGACTAGAATTAAGAAGGCCCAGGTTTCATTCCTTCCATGAGCACAGATGTTTCTGGATGTCTTTGGACCAGTCAAAGGGCAGGAGTTCTAAGAATAATGCCTTGATCTCTTGGAAAAATATAAAAATAGCATTAATAATTATGTACTCAAAGAACCAATATTTGCAACAGATTACATGAATCAGGAGGAGAAGAAGAAGAGGGGGAGGGGGAGGGGCAGAAGAAGAAAGGAGGAGGAGGAGGATGTATAAGAGGAGTGGGAGAGAGAGAAGAAAGAAGGAAGAGGAGGAGGAGGAGGAAAAGAAGAAGAGGAGGAGGAGGAAGAGGATGTATAAGAGGAGTGGGAGAGTGAGAGGGAGAAGAAGAAAGAAGAAAGGAGGAGGAGGAGAGGAAGAGGAAGAGGGGGGAGAAGAAGAAAGGAGGAGGAGGATGTATAAGAGGAGTGGGAGAGGGAGAGGGAGGAAAAAAGGAAGAGGAAGAAGAGGAGGAAAAGAAGAAGAGGAGGAAAAGGAGGATGTATAAGAGAATGGGAGAGGAGAGGGAGAAGAAGAAAGAAGAAAGGAGGAGGAGGAGAGGAAGATGAAGAGGGGGGAGAAGAAGAAAGGAGAAGGAGGATGTATAAGAGGAGTGGGAGAGGGAGAGGGAGAAGAAAAAACGAAGAGGAAGAAGAGGAGGAAAAGAAGAAGAGGAAAAGGAGGATGTATAAGAATGGGAGAAGGAGAGGGAGAAGAAGAAAGGAAGAGGCAGAGGAGGAGGAGAAGGAGGAGGAGGGGAGGAAGGAAGGAAGGAAGGAAGGAAGGAAGGAGGGAGGGAAGGAAGGAAAGAAGGAAGGAAAGAAAGAAAGAAAGAAGAAGAAGAAGAAGAAGAAGAAGAAGAAGAAGAAGAAGAAGAAGAAAGGGCATCTCTCCGCTCGACCATGCCAGAGAAGGGGAGGGTGTTGTGAAACGCTGGGCTGCCTCAGCCCAAGACGAACAGGTGGTATCACTTGTTGGCGCATAGGCTAATCTTAGCCAGAACTTGCGAGAGGAGGGGAGACACCCGGCTGGAATGTGCTTCCACAGCAGCTCCTGTGTCTTCTCCTTCAAAGGCCCTAATTGGGCATCTCTTCCAGCCCTTTCTGTTTGTCTGGTGCTTTTCCCGTTCTCTTTCCTTCTCCCCCCCCCACCCCCCCCACAACAAACTTATAAGCTTGCATTTACTGCACCTCATTGAAGGGGGGGGGCGGGAAAGGGGGAATGGAGAAAACCAGGACCTGCCAAAATGGCCCTAATGAAAGCTGGTGCTGCAGAGAGGGCGTTTCGTTGAGCATCTCCTGCTCACCACCCAGGACTTTGGGTGGCTGGTTCGAGCCAGGAAGCTCCAGAAATTTTCAACCTGGCAAGGAACGCGTAGGCATGAAACCGAAAGCAATCCATCTGTTGGAGAGAGAGAGAGAGAGAGAGAGAGAGAGAGAGAGAGAGAGAGAGACTGACTCTCAAAATCGCCTACAAATTCCAGAGGCAGTGGTGGGATTCAGCCAGTTCACACCACTTCGGGAGAACCGGTTGATAACTTTCTGAGCAGTTTGGCAAACTGGTTGTTGGAAGAAATCATTAGGGCAGAGAACCGGTTGTTAAATTACTTGTATCCAGTGGTGGGGTTCAACCAGTTTGCACCACTTCGGGAGAACCGGTTGTTAACTTTCTGAGCAGTTTGGTGAACTGGTGGTTGGAAGAAATCATTAGGGCAGAGAACCGGTTGTTGAATTATTTGCATCCCACCACTGCTTGTATCCCACCACTGGCCAGAGGTTAAACATGGCAGGAGGTGCCGTGGCTCCACCTTGCCCATTCTTCGGCCCGTTAACGTTCTTTGGAAAATGCTTCAGCGGTTTTTCTGTCTATTTTTATTTTATATTTGCCACCCGCAGCCAAAAGGGAATGCCCCAGGGGTGGGCTTCAAAATTTTTTAGCAATGAGTTCTCTGCCTGGTTTCTGGGTGGGTGTGGCCATGGTGGGCGTGGCCTAGTTGGCCTCCTGTACCACAGCAGGGAAGGGGGACTTTTTGCCCTCCCCGGGCTCCGGAGGCTTTTCTCGAGCCTCCGGGAGGGCAAAAACGGCCTCCCCAGGCTCCGGAGGCCCTTCCCAAACTTCCAGTGGGCCCATTTTTCGCCCTCCCCGAGCCTCTGCGCGCACCCTGCACTTACCTGCATCCAAAATGGGCTGCGTGGGGACTCTGAGGGGGTGGGGAAGGCCAGCCAGGAGTGGGATTTGGGGGTTCCCTGAACTGCACAGAATCTTAGCTAGGGGTTCTCCCGAACCCTTGCACACCCCCAGCAGCCAACCTCTGGAATGCTGTCCTGGGCAGGGTGAGGTGGGAATGAGGTCACGTCAGTATGGTGGACTCTACCATCTCATTCCTCTAGTTCTGGGGTCTCCAACCTTGGCAACTTTAAGCCTGGCGGACTTCAACTCCCAGAATTCCCTATCCAGATGATGCACCAAATCCAGAGGTAGGGTCTCCCTCTTCTGTCTGATGCTGAGACTCTAGAAAGAGTGCAGAGAAGAGCAACAAAGATGATTAGGGGACTGGAGGCTAAAATATATGAAGAACGGTTGCAGGAACTGAGTATGTCTAGTTTAATAAAAAGAAGGACTAGGGGATGATATGATAGCAGTGTTCCAATATCTCAGGGGCTGCCACAATGAAGAGGTAGTCAAGCTATTCTCCAAAGCACCTGAGGGTAGAACAAGAAGCAATGGGTGGAAACTGATCAAGGAAAGAAGCAACTTAGAACTAAGGAGAAATTTCCTGACAGTTAGAACAATTAATAAGTGGAACGACTTGCCTGCAGAAGTTGTGAATGTTCCAATGCTGGAAATTTTTAAGAAAATGTTGGATAACCGTCTGAGATGGTGTAGGGTTTCCTACCTGGGCAGGGGGTTGGACTAGAAGGCCTCCAAGGTCCCTTCCAACTCTGTTGTTGTTATTATTGTTATTATTGTTATTGTCTCTGGATCTCCTCTGGGAGATTCACATCATCCACCGAGGGAATGCCTATGGAGATTCTAGGGTCATCCACGTCACGGTTGTTCCCAAAGACCCAACTGGACTTACTTTGCTTTCCTTGAAGATATTTCGCTTTTCACCCAAGAAGCTTCTTCGGTTCTGAGAACAGCTTCTTGGATGAGAAGCAAAATGTCTTCAAAGAGAACAAGAAAGTCCAGTTGCTTCTTGAAAGAGTATATTTGGGACATCCAGAGAATGGGCTTCACTGACCTTTGGTCCAGGAGATGATTAACTAAGTGAATGGAGAAGGTATTAGAGCAGAGATCTTCAAACTTGGCAGCTTTAAGACTCGTGGACTTCAACTCCCAGAATTCTCCAGCCAGCATAGCATAGAATTCTGGGAGTTGAAGTCCACAAGTCTTAAAGCTGCCAGGTTTGAAGACCTCTGTACTAGAGAATCACTTGTACCCCCCAAAAGATAGTCCCAATATATTAACCCGATTTGGGTGTGAAGATTTAGCCCCAGCCAATCCCAATCTTACCCAGGATCAAATCAACTCCACTCGACCCACCCACCATATTTTAGGAGGGGGAGAACATCCCACCTTGCTAACGCTTCCTAGTTTTCATGCCGTTGGCTTGGACTTTTGTCATCCCGAAGGGGTAGAGTTGGGAAACCTCAGAATCCTCAAAAATGCCACAAGTTCAATCCTGGTTTAGTTGAGGATGGGTAATAAATTCTTGGTGGCTTTCTACATTTTCAATCCAGGGAAACAGGTGCTTCAGGACATTTTGTGAGGACGTCTTTCGGAATCGCACTGCATTTTAAAATGCCAGAGGGTTACTACAAAGGTAGGAAGGAGTTTAGCCAAACCAGGGCTATAATAGGTAAAGGTAAAGGTTCCCCTCGCACATACGTGCTAGTCGTTCCCCACTCTAGGGGGCGGTGATCATCTCCATTTCAAAGCCGAGGAGCCAGCGCTGTCCGAAGACGTCTCCATGGTCATGTGGTCAGCATGACTCAACGCCAAAGGCCCACGGAACGCTGTTCCCTTCCCACCAAAGGCGGTACCTATTTTTCTACTTGCATTTTTTATGTGCTTTCGAACTGCTAGGTTGGCAGAAGCTGGGACAAGTCACGGGAGCTCACCCTGTTACACGGCACTAGGGATTCGAACCGTTGAGCTTCCGACCTTTCGATCGACAAGCTCAGTGTCTTATCCACTAAGCCATCGCATCCCTATGTCTATAATAAATGAATGTAAAACATTGCTTTGGTCTGTTAAGCCTCCTGCTCCAAGTAGCACAATCAGGAAAAATACTTTCTTATGGTTCCTTGGCATAACACAGGCGTGACAGCCATCTTGCCCCCCCCCCATGACTCCTCCCCCCCGATGATTGGCCTTTCAATTTATAGCCCAAAAGGTAACATATTTTCCTAAACCAGGATGTTAGCCAGCCACGTTGGCTTTGGCAGAGAACTGGCTGCAGGCCTAAATGCTGATTTAAGAGGGACCCTCCCTCCCCGATTTCTCCACGCAAAGTTGATCTTTCCGGGTGCTGCCCGCTGGATGGAATCACCTGCCGTTACTTTACGGAAGAAAAATACACGGAAAAAGGAGCCGGCCCAACTTTCCAGCCGCTGGACAGAAACATCATGGAGAACATATTCCTCTTCGCCAGCCTTTGCAGTCATCTTAACAAGCTGTGTGAACAGGAGACCAGGTGAGGCAGGTGTCTGGGAGGTTAGAGTTGGTCTTCTTGTCTCCTTCCTTCCTTCCTTCCTTCCTTCCTTCCTTCCTTCCTTCCTTACTTACTTACTTATTTACTTACTTATCTCTCTCTCCTTGTTTCCTTCCACTCTCTTTTTTATCTTCCTTCCTTCTCTTTCCTTCCTTCTTTCACTCTCTCCTTCCTTTGGTTCCTTCAATACATATAGCTAGATGTCAACCTTCCGTCTTTCTTTCCTCCTTCTCTTCCTAGGTTCTTAATGCATATAACTAGATTTCTTGATTCCTTCCTTCCTTCCTTCCTTCCTTCCTTCCTTCCTCCCTCTTTCTCTCTCTCCCTCTTTCTTTCTTTCTTTCTTTCTTTCTTTCTTTCTTTCTTTCTTTCTTTCTTTCTTTCTTTCTTTCTCTTTTCCACCCGAAAAGAACTGTCCCATCGAAGCATCTTGGGACATTTATATAACTTTCATCGCTAGCATAGCCCTGAATTTCAAGCCGATCACGTAATGCGGAGGGCAGCTCGATTACAGCCAAAACCGAAGCTGAGCCCCGTGTCAAATGTAAGGCTACGAACTCAGAGAAGAAGGAACTCTCCGGAGTTTTCTCCCTGAATTCCTCGGCAAACAGGCTCGTTGCCTAATTATTGCGACCCTCAAAGCTTTCGGTCTCGCCTTGGTTTCCCTAATGTTAAAATAAGGGCACGTGTCTCTCATTCTGCCAGGATGGAATTTGCAGTCGTTTGGTTACCTTGCAAAAAAAAACAAACAAGTTCCAAATCTTATCTAGGATGTAAATCCCAGTGGCTATGCTTTATTTACAAATGTAGGTGTGTACATTGGGTTCATTTTATCGGGTGGATTGCTCGTTGCAGCAACGATAAACAAACTTTGGGATTCCTGCAGAATTCTGTCAGCCCTTAAACTCAAAAGTCCAGCTGAGGAGAAAGCAGGCTGTGGGCTTCAGCCTGACTGGATGAAATTTAATGAAAAGGAGGACTAGGGGCAGTGGTGGGTTTCAAATTTTTTTACTACCAGTTCTGTGGGTGTGGCTTGGTGGGCGTGGCATGGCTTGGTGGGCGTGGCAGGGGAAGGGTACTGTAAAATCTCCATTCCCACCCCACTCCAAGGGAAGGATACTGCAAAAATCCCCATTCCCTCCCAGTCAGGTGGGACTTGGGAGGCAGAGAATAGATGGGGGCAAATCCAGTGAGAATTTTTACTACTGACTTCAGTAACAGTAATTGTTAATGCTTGGAATACACTACCTGACTCTGTGGTCTCTTCCCAAAACCTCAAAAGCTTCAACCAAAAACTATCTACCATTGACCTCACCCCATTCCTAAGAGGTCCGTAAGGGGCGGGCATAAGAGCACAAACGTGCCTACCGTTCCTCTCCTATTGTTTTCCTTCATTATATCCAATTAATATAGTTATTACATACTCATACTATGCTTATATATTGTATAATTATTTCACGCTTATGCTTATATGTACTGTGTGACAATAAATAAATAAATAAATAAATAAATAAATAAATAAATAAATAAATAAATAAATAAATAAATAAAAAATAAATAAATAAATAAATAAATACAAATAAAATACTGAACTACTCAAACTTCAATACCAGTTCTCCAGAACTGGTCAGAACCTGCTGAAACCCACCTCTGACTAGGGGTGATATGATAGCCACCTTCCAATATTTGCAGGGATGCCCCAAAGAAGGGACATGGTGGCTCAGGGGCTAGGACGTTGAGCTTGTCGATTGAAAGGTCGGCAGCTCAGCGGTTTGAATCCCTAGTGCTGCCGTGTAACGGGGTGAGCTCCCGTTACTAGTCCCAGCTTCTGCCAACCTAGCCATTTCAAAAGCACGTAAAAATGCAGGTAGAAAAAATAGGGACCACTTTTGGTGGGAAGGTAACAGCGTTCCGTGTGCCTTTGGCGTAGAATCATGCTGGCCACATGACCACGGAGACATCTTCGGACAGCGCTGGCTCTTCGGCTTTGAAACGGAGATGTGCCCCCTAGAGTCGGCAACGACTAGCACGTATGTGCGAGGGGAACCTTTACCTTTACCTTTACCCAAAGAAGGGGAGGGGGCTCAAGCTATTCTCCAAAGCACCTGAAGGCAGGACAAGAAGCAATGGGTGGTTACTAATCTAGAAGTAACCTAGAAGTGAGGAGACATTTCATGACAGTGAGAACAATGAATCAGTGAGGAGTTTTTTCTCCGGAAGTTGTGGGTGCTCCATCATTGAAGGTTTTTAAGAAGAGACTGGATTACTATTTTTCTGAAATGGTATGGGGTTTCCTACCTGAGCAGAGGGTTGGACTAAAAGACCTCCAAGGTCCCTTCCAACTCTGTTATTCTGTTATATTTATTAACCCCAGGAGAAACGTCATGTCCCACGATGTGTTGGTTCAAGGAATAAGGGCGGCATCAATTTTCCCCAAGTTGTTTTAGGAAGTTTTTGATTATAGCCACAACCCTAATTGCTCCAGACAAATTCTCCACGGCCTTTTTAGAAGTGCCAATTTGGCAGTTGTGCCTCTTCCACAATGCTTGCCCAGCTGCGTCATTTGAGAATTTCTGGGGCATCCCCTGCCAGAGATATATTTGAGTTTGCGCTTGGTCCTCGCCTGCAAATTATCCAACAGCTCCCATAGACAGGTAGTCCACGACTCACAACCGGTCGTTTAATGACAATGGCCCTGTAATGAGTGACTTACGACCGTTTTTCACACTTAGGACTGTGACAGCATTCCTGGTCATGTGATCAAAATTCAGACTTTGGCAACTGACTTGTATTTATGACGGTTGCAGGTGTCCCTTTTTGCGACCTTCTGACGAGCAAAGTCTATGGGGGAAGCCAGATCCACTTAATAACGGTGTTACTAACAAGTGCAGCGATTAATTTAACAGCTATGACAAGAAAGGTGATGAAACGGGGGAAACTCACTTAACAAGTAGGGCCGTGGTGGCTCAGGCTGTAAGATAGCCTGTTATTAAAACACAGCTGCTTGCAATTACTGCAGGTTCAAGTCCCACCAGGCCCAAGGTTGACTCAGCCTTCCATCCTTTATAAGGTAGGTAAAATGAGGACCCAGATTGTTGGGGGGGCAGTTGTTGGAAGTTGACTTTGTAAATATACAAATAGAATGAGACTATTGCCTTACACACTGTAAGCCGCCCTGAATCTTCGGAGAAGGGCGGGATATAAATGTAAATAAAAAAAACACAAGTGTCTTGCTTAGCAACTTTGGGCTTAATTGTGGTTGTAAGTCGAGCAATACCTTTATATCTGAAGTATATGCTCACTTTGTAGCTGGCACTCACGTGGACACAAAAAGCAAACATCTATAGATCAGAGGTGGGTTTCAGCAGGTTCTGTCCAGTTCTAGAGAACCGGTAGCAGAAAGTTTGAGTAGTTCGGAGAACCGGTAGTAAAAATTCTGACTGGCCCTGACCCCATCTCTTCTCTGTCTCCCAAGTCCCAGCTGATCGGGGGGAAATGGGGATTTTGCAGTAATCTTCCCCTAGAGTGGGGTGGGAATGGAGATTTTATAGTATCCTTCCCCTCCCACACCTACCAAGCCACACCCACCAAGCCACACCCACAGAACCGGTAGTAAAAAAATTTGAAACCCACCACTGCTATAGATCTGTTATTGTTTGTTCTTCTACATCGTCTGTTGAATCTGGGATTTCATCTAGTCATTTACAGTAGTGGCCGAAATTGTGGAAACCTTTTGGGAAAAGTGTATTTTTGAGGTTTGATGGCTAATAACACCACTTTATTTTTTTGGAGTTTCAAGATAATCCTATTCCACTGCTGGAATAGCCTGGGAATAGCCCAGACCTTCACCCAATGGAAAATCTATGGAGCCGACTAAAGAAACTTGTTAGTCAGAAGTGATCCAGCAATAAAACCCAGTGAATAGAAGCAATCATTCAATCTTAGTTTCACATGATAACAGCTGCAGAACTAAAAAACTTGGTTCACTCCATGGGAAGACGTTGTAAGGCCGTAATTCATGCTAAAGGTTACCCAAATAAGTATTAACTGACATGGGGATCGTTTTTGTATATCTCGTTTTCTCTATGGTGATAATTTTTGTATCTCTCATTTTTTTCTATGTGTTTCCCTTTTCTTCTTTATACTGTCATTGCTATTCTAATAGCAAATCCTTCCTAAAAGCTATTGCATTACATGCTTGATTAAATTATCTTTCCATTGATATATAATTTTATGGTACTACTCCAAAAAAAAAAAAGAAGTGGTGTTATTAGCTAGTTTTAGAAAACACACTTTCCCCAAAAGGTTTCCACAATTTTGGCCACTATTGTTATGGTTTGTTCTTCCACGTCGTTGGTTGATCTGGGATTTCATCTAGCCATAAAGTTCCTAAGAGCGTGTTGAGGGTGAAGTTATGTTATGAGCAGCAGTGGGAATTCAGGTCTCTTGAGTGTTAATCCTGATCCTAATTCAGGATCAGACCAACCATGGGCCAAGCTTAGAAGCCCGCCAGGAGAAGAAGGAAGAGGCAGATGAAACATACCCATATCGGTATGTAGGAGAGTCTTATGGAATGCATAATAATGAGTTAAGAGTTGGACACGGATCCTCCGTGGGAAAAGATTTACGGCGGTTAACAGGACGAACCTTTTCACGGAGTGCAAATTCCAACTGCAAAAACTGGAACTTGCGTTAGACTTTGAGACAACCAGGAGCTGGATGATTGAGAAATTTCCAGAGACATTCAGATCTGTCATGGCCTTGGTTTTGTTCCTACCTCAGGGGTCGGCAACCTTAAACACTCAAAAAGCCACAAAGGTCCTAACTAGAAGCCCCCCCATTCAATTCTGAAGCCGACCGGAAGTCCTGTTTCCCCACCATCAGTGGTAGGTTTCAAAAAATTTTTACCACTTGCTCTGTGGGTGTGGCTTGGTGGGCGTGGCATGACTTGGTGGGCGTGGCTTGGTGGATGTGGCATGGGAAGGATACTATAAAATCTCCATTCCCACCCCACTCCAGGGGAAGGATACTGCAAAATCCCCATTCCCACCCCACTCCAGGGGAAGGATACTGTAAAATCTCCATTCCCTCCCCACTCCACAGGAAGGATACTGCAAAATCCCCATTCCCACCCCACTCCAGGGGAAGGATACTGTAAAATATCCACAGGGGCCTCTGTGGCTCAGACTGGTAAGACAGTCTGTTATTAACAGCAGCTGCTTGCAATTATTGCAGGTTCAAGCCCCACCAGGCCCAAGGTTGACTCAGCCTTCCATCCTTTATAAGGTAGGTAAAATGAGGACCCAGATTGTTGGGGGGGCAATAAGTTGACTTTGTATATAATATACAAATGGATGAAGACTATTGCTTGACATAGTGTAAACTGCCCTGAGTCTTCGGAGAAGGGCGGGATATAAATGCAAATTTTTAAAAAAAATCTCCATTCCCTCCCCACTCCAGGGGAAGGATACTGTAAAATCTCCATTCCCTCCCCAATCCACAAGAAGGTTACTGCAAAATCCCCATTCCCACCTCACTCCAGGGGAAGGATACTGCAAAATCTCCATTCCCTCCCCAATCCACGAGAAGGATACTGCAAAATCTCCATTCCCACCTTACTCCAGGGGAAGGATACTACAAAATCCCCATTTCCTCCTGAACAGCTGGGACTTAGAAGGCAGACAATAGATGGGGGCAGGGTCATTCAAAATTTTTACTACCGGTTCTCCGAACTACTCAAAATTTCCGCTACCGGTTCTCCAGAACTGGTCAGAACCTGCTGAAACCCACCTCTGCCAACCATAGAGTCTCCTCCTTTTTTCTTCTACCTGTCCTAACTGAAAGTCCTATCAGTTGTGGAGCCAACCGGTGATAGGGAGCCGCAGCAGAGCGATGAAGGAGCCACATGTGGCTCCAGAGGGTCCAGATTGCTGACCCCTGTACCTAGCTCATGAATGTGGAAGACTCCCCAGTTTCTCCCCCTACCCCTTTGGCTTCTTGGCTTAGCAGAAGTCCTTGTGACTGCAAAGCTTCTCCCATGGCCAGTTCCTTCTCTCTGGAACCGAGAAACAAATTCAGCTGCTGGATTTAAAAGAGCTCATCGCTTGGTGGTGGGCCGATCTCCAGCCCGGTGAAATATCGTACAGGGAGTTCCTTGTCCAAAGTGACATATTTCTGGTGCGTCTCCAACATGTGCCCCCTTCCTCTCGCTGCCAGGAGAAGCTGCAAATGGAGAAGCAGCCACGAGACAGCGAAGACAAAGTATCCCGACTCGAATTCATGACATTCGTGGGGGTCTAAATTGTCCGAGTGCCAAGCATTCTTCTTCAGCTTATGGATCTAGGCTTGCCCGTGGAAACCTGGCTCGCAACAGCCAGCAAAAAGAGGAAGCAGAGTTCCCGATTTGTGTGAGGGCCACCATCTTTGGAAGGAGCCGGAGAGTGGCAGAGCAACTGAAATTTGATCCCTAGCATCTCTGAGTAGGATATAAGCCTGCGTAAAACCCTGAGGGAAAAGCTGCAATAGGCAATTTTTAAGATCAGAGAGTATATAACAGATTTGGTCAGCAGGGCAGGGTCGTTCTAACCGAAATGGCTTCCATGAGGCAAATTAGATAACACCACCATCAGGATCAGTCTAGAACTGGAAGGGATCTTGGAAGACTTCTAGTCCAACTAGCTCAAGCAGTAGATCCTATACTATTTCAAATAGGTGGCTGTCCAGTCTTTGCTTAAAAACCTCCAGTAATGGAGCGCCCACAACTTCTGGTGGCAAGCCGTTCCACTGATTAATCGTCCTCACTGTTAGGAAGTTTCTCCTTAATTCCAGGTTGCTTCTCTCCTTGATTAGTTTCCATCCGTTGTTTCTTGTCCTGCCCTCAGGTGCTCTGGAAAATAAGTGGACCCCATGTTCTTTGTGGCAGCCCCTCAAATACTGGAATGCTGCTATCATGTCATCCCTAGTCCTTCTTTTCTCTAGACTGGCCATAACCAAATCCTGCAACCGTTCTTCATATATTTTTGTCTCCAGACCTTTAATCCAGGGGTGAAATCCAGCAGGTTCTGACAGGTTTTGGAGAACCGGTAGCGGAAATTTTGAGCAGTTTGGAGAACCAGCAAATACCACCTCTGGCTGGCTCCAGAGTGGGTTGGGAATGGAGATTTTACAATATCCTTCTCCCAGGAGTGGGGTGGGAATGGGGATTTTGCAGTATCCTTCCCCTGAAATGGGGAGGGAATGGAGATTTTGCAGTATCCTTCCCCTGTAGTGGGGAGGGAATGGGGATTTTGCAGGATCCTTCCCCTGGAGTGGGGTGGGAATGGAGATTTTGCAGGATCCTTCCCCTGCCACGCCCACCAAGTCACACCACGCCCACAGAACCAGTAGTAAAAAAATTTGGATTTTACCACTGCTTTAGTTATCCTAGAGGCTCTTCTTTGCACTTTTCTCAAAGTCTCAACACCATTTTTTGGAACGTGGTGACCAAAACTGGATGCATTATTCGAGGTATGGCCTTACTAAGGCTTTATGAAGCGGTAGTAATACTTCACGTGATTTGGATCCTGTGCCTCTTGTTGATACAACCGAAGATTTGCATTCTTCATCATCAAGAGCAAACATGAATAGAATTTTTATTGGCCAAGTGTGATTGGACACACAAGGAATTTGTCTTGGTGCAGATGCTCTCAGTGTACATAAAAAAGAAAAGATACGTTCATCAAGGTACAACATTTACAACACAATTGATGATCAATATATCAATGTAAATCATAAGGATTGCCAGCAACAAGTTATAGTCATACAGTCATAAGTGGAAAGAGATTGGTGATGGGAACTATGAAACAATTAATAGTAGTGCAGATTCAGTAAATAGTCTGACAGTGTTGAGGGAATTATTTGTTTAGCAGAGTGATGGCCTTCGGGAAAAAATATCTGGAGAATGGGAGACTAATCATCGTTTACGAAGCAGACAGATTCAGTCTGCAATTTTGGGCTCTTCGCTCGACTCTTCATTTACGATTTATACTGTTATTGTTTCCTGATTGCTTATTTGTACCCTATGACTAGCATTAAGGGTTGTACCTTATGATTCTTGATGAACGTATCTTTTCTTTTATGTACACTGAGAGCGTATGCACCAAGACAAATACCTTGTGTGTCCAATCACACTTGGCCAATAAAAAATTCTATTCTATTCTATTCTATTCTATTCTATTCTATTCTATTCTATTCTATTCTATTCTATTCTATTCTACATTTTACTTTCTATTCTATTCTATTCTATTCTACATTTTACATTCTATTCTATTCTATTCTATTCTACATTTTACATTCTATTCTATTCTATTCTATTCTATTCATTCTATTCTACATTTTACATTCTATTCTATTCTATTCTATTCTACATTTTACTTTCTATTCTATTCTATTCTATTCTATTCTATTCTATTCTTTCTATTCTATTCTATTCTACATTTTACTTTCTATTCTATTCTATTCTATTCTATTCTATTCTACATTTTACATTCTATTCTATTATATTCTATTCTACATTTTACTTTCTATTCTATTCTATTCTATTCTATTCTATTCTATTCTTTCTATTCTATTCTATTCTACATTTTACTTTCTATTCTATTCTATTCTATTCTATTCTATTCTATTCTATTCTACATTTTACTTTCTATTCTATTCTATTCTATTCTATTCTATTCTATTCTACATTTTACTTTCTATTCTATTCTATTCTATTCTATTCTATTCTATTCTATTCTATTCTATTCTATTCTATTCTATTCTATTCTATTCTTTCTATTCTATTCCGTTCTTCTCTTCTTTTCTCTTCCATATCTTATGATTCTTGATGAAGGTATCTTTTCTTTTATGTACGCTGAGAGCATATACACCAAGACAAATACCTTGTGTGTCCAATCACACTTGGCCAATAAAAAATTCTATTCTATTCTATTCTATTCTATTCTATTCTATTCTACATTTTACTTTCTATTCTATTCTATTCTATTCTATTCTATTCTATTCTATTCTTTCTATTCTATTCTACATTTTACATTCTATTCTATTCTATTCTATTCTATTCTATTCTATTCTATTCTATTCTATTCTATTCTATTCTATTCATTCTATTCTTTCTATTCTGTTCTATTCTATTCTACATTTTACATTCTATTCTATTCTATTCTATTCTACATTTTACATTCTATTCTATTCTATTCTATTCTATTCTATTCTATTCTACATTTTACATTCTATTCTATTCTATTCTATTCTACATTTTACTTTCTATTCTATTCTATTCTATTCTATTCTATTCTCTATTCTATTCTTTCTATTCTATCTATTCTATTCTATTCTTTCTATTCTATTCTATTTTACATTCTATTCTATTCTATTCTATTCTATTCTATTCTTTCTATTCTATTCCGTTCTTCTCTTCTTTTCTCTTCCATATCTTATGATTCTTGATGAATGTATCTTTTCTTTTATGTACACTGAGAGCGTATGCACCAAGACAAATACCTTGTGTGTCCAATCACACTTGGCCAAAATTCTATTCTATTCTATTCTATTCTATTCTATTCTATTCTATTCTATTCTATTCTATTCTACATTTTACTTTCTATTCTATTCTATTCTATTCTATTCTATTCTATTCTATTCTATTCTACATTTTACTTTCTATTCTATTCTATTCTATTCTATTCTATTCTATTCTATTCTATTCTATTCTATTCTATTCTATTCTATTCTATTCCGTTCTTCTCTTCTTTTCTCTTCCATATCTTATGATTCTTGATGAAGGTATCTTTTCTTGTATGTACGCTGAGAGCGTATACACCAAGACAAATACCTTGTGTGTCCAATCACACTTGGCCAATAAAAAACATTTTTTTTTATTCTATTCATTGTTTCTTTTCATTTCATTGTTGGTTCCAGTGGGTTACCCTTCCCAGCGTAATCACTGATCCCTGGAAAATGCACTTGGCAGCCCATTTCATGGAACGCTAGCGAAACCTTCAGAGAAGTAAATCAAACTCAAATACAAATAATTAAAACATCAAAGACAGGCAGTCGGCCCCCCTTTTCACAACCTTTTCTTGCCACAGTTGCTAAGTGAACCTGGGCAGTTGTTAAGTTAGCAACGTCGTTTTTAAGTGAATCTGCCTTCCCCATTGACTTTGCTCGGTGGAAGGCGATCACATGACACCCCCCCCCATTCCCACCCACCCCCCCGGACATGTGCAGCCGTCGTAAATACGAGTCAGTTGCCAAGCCTCTGAAATCTGATCACGTCATTCTCGAGATGCTGCAACGGTGGTTGTGTGCGTGTCTGAAAAACATTCGCCGGTCACCTTTTTTCCAGCGCCGTCGTAACTCCGAAGAATGAAGAGTCGGAAGGCAAGGACTTCCTGCGCAAACAGGGATTGAATTGTGCCCCAATGCAAGACGATATATAGCTATACTGTCTATATTTTTTTCTCCCAGAAAACATTTATGGGTTGATTTGCTGGCCTTATTTATAAAAGCTTTGGGAAACCTCTATTTTTTTTTTTTTTTTTTGTGCTGAGAATTGGCATTTCGGAGGGAAACGCTGCAACTTGAAAACTTCTTAGATTGTCTAAGGCCGAATGTACATTCCTGTGAGATATAAATATCAATTTGATTAGCTAGCAGGTCTTGTCAGATACGGTGTCTCATCTCCTCGGTCATTTGAGCGGTGACGTAGACTGAAGGCTTCTGTAAAAGGCTGTGGGGTCTTAGCTCAAGCCTATATAAGACGGGGGCTGAGCTCCAGCAAAGACTGCAAGGGAAGAGATCTCCTTAGATCATTGTCTTGCCTCTTCTCCCTGCTTTGAAAAGCAGTCTCAAGGTGAGTTGAGCCTAGCCAAGAACTAGGATGATGAGGATGAGGATGACTTTTGCTGTTGTTCTTCCTCCAGTCCAGAGCGAGCCTTAGGATCTTAAAAAGCACAACAGCCTGGGAGGAATTTGGTATCTCAAAGACAGAAAGCCAACAGTTCTGTTTTGTTGTGGGTTTTTTCCCCAGCCAGGCCAAAGATCCTGAAATTGCACGCATTGGGAATCTAATGTGGAAACTACCTTTGACCATCTCAGTGGGAGAGAGAGGGAAGGAGAAGGAGAGAGAGAGGGAGGGAGGGAGGAGGAGAGAGAGAGAGAGGGAGGAGCAGAGAAATAAAGAAAAACAGAGAGAGAGGGGAAGAGAAAGGGAGAAAGAGAACTAAGGAGAAAGAGACAAATGAAGAGAGAAATGAAGAGAGAAAGAGAGAGCAAGAAAAAGAAAGAAATAGAGCTAAGTAAAGATAAATAGAAATGAAAAGAAAGCGATAAAATGAGCGATAAAGAGAAAGGAAAAGAGAGGAAAAAAAGCAAAGAAAGAAAAAAAGAAAAAGATTGAGAAAGAAGGAAGGAAGGAAGGAAGGAAGGAAGGAAGGAAGGAAGGAAGGAAGGAAGGAAGATAAGAAAGTGAGCTTAAGCGAAATACAGAGTCAGAGAAATAAAATTAAAGAGAGAAAGAGAGATGATAGAGAAAGAGAGAAAGGGAGAGAGAAAGGAATAGAGATGAAGAGATAGAAAGACAGAGAGATTTCATGAAAGACATTCTCTTTGCTAGTTTTTGGCTGTTTTTTATATCTTAATCTTCCCTCTAACTCTACTTTTAGAAATGCTTTGGCAGGCTGCAAATTCTGGTTCTTGATTCTGCCAGTTTTTCCTTGCAAAGATTCTCGCGTCTTGCGGATCTCGTCTTGAAACTGCTACTAGTGTGCCATTTAATTTCAACTCCTTTTTTTTTTTTTTTACCTTCTTCCCAGCTCTGAGATGGCATTCTCCGGAATACTGAGTGATGCTGATATTGCAGCTGGTTTACAAAGCTGCCAAGGTAATTTCTATAGACATATACCTATAGACAGATTTATTTTTTTTTAAAAAAAACCTTGTGTATTGAAAAAAGTCGTGGATTCAAATATGGAAGAGGAGAGGCCATAAATTTTCCAACTTTCATCCTGACCCCACCGTCACTACTCCAACATTCCCAAATGTCTTGGGTGGTTTTCGAAAAACAACCATCTAGTATTCCTGGAGGTTCTGAAAGTTTTATTGGTGTTAATGTTTTATAGGGAAAACAGCCGTTCCTAAATTTAATATATTAAAATCAGGCACCCCTCTTTTTATAAGGTTAACAAATTGCTAAAGAAAGTGCAGATTACGCCACTAAAAATCAGTCCTTGTAAAGTATTTTCGAGTTGTTGTTTTTAAAATCTTGGACAGAGATCCTGGTTTTTCTGCCCTCGAATCTCCTAACTGTAATATTAAGGATGGTTACCTTTCAGCATTTCCCCATCGTCTGCTCTTTGCTGGACTACAGTGGCCATCATCCCCAGCCAGCAGGGCTGATGGAGCAGGGGAAATTGCCAGCCAAAACATCTGGAGCATTTCATCAATTTTGGAGCGCGATCAGCCGCAGCTAAGCTGCTAAGATGAATTCCGTTGCATCACCAAAATAGAACCAAAATCCCTTTATAATGAAGCTGGGGTGGGGGGAAAAAACCTTTTTTAGGTTATCCAAATTACAAATTAGCACCCAAAGAATACAGAAATGGTGGGGTACAGCTGTCCGAGAAGTAGGTATCACACGAATTCCTTTAAAAATATGGAACAACCAAAAGCTTCCCAAAGCCCCTTTAAAATCCCAGAATCTGGACGCCTAAAATGATGTTCAGATTTGGCATAGTGGATGAAGGACTTCTCTAGGGGTTTAGATGCCCGTCTTCCTACTTATGAACTCTGCCTAGTATTGAAATGTGACCCCTGGCATTCCTTCCTCTCTCTAAATATGGCCATGCAAAGCCCGTGTATAATTCGGACGAGGAGAGATACGATGTTTTATCCTGCGTGAAAAATGGAACCTCTTGCAGAATCAGTTCAAACAGGTCCGTAGCGATGACGTTAGTCGCTGTTGTAAGGACGCCACGTTGACTGCAAAGCTGGGACATCCGGCTGACGCTTTTAACTCAACAGCTTCTTAAGGAACCGTGTTCTTGACATGCCGCCTAAAGCTGGAAAGCTCCAAGGCTGGAAGGCTCTTGTGTTTGACACATTCTCTTCTCCCAAGTGAGGGATCGTACAAAGATGCCGTCCGGGGGGATGGTAGGATTGTCCATCTTTAACTTCTGGAGAGCATGGCTGCTCTAGGCTTTACGCTTCCTGGAGTAGCTTCGGGAGATCAAAACATCTAAAGGAAGCCCTCCAGCCAGGGATGAGTGATCGGTATCCCCTGGAGCAGAGACCCGTCTCTGAAGATTCACAGGTCCTTTCTAAACATCTCCTAAGACCTAAGCTAATGCCTTTCAGTTATAGTGGGTGTTAACTTCCATACTACCCAGTGGAAGGAAGGAAGGAAGGAAGGAAGGATCAAAGGAGGGAGGGAAGGAAGGAGAGAGGGAAGGAAGGAAGGAAGGGGAGGGATGGAGGAAGAAAGGAAGGAAGGAAGGAAGGAAGGAAGGAAGGAAGGAAGAGGAAAGAGGAAAGAGGAAGGAGCGAGGGAGGGAGCGAGGGAAGGAGGGAGGAAAGAGGAAGGAAAGAGGGAGGGAGGGAAGGAAGGAAGAGAAAGAGGAAGGGAGGGAGGGAGGGAGGGAGGGAGGGAGGGAGGAAAGAAGGAAACAAAATACAATGCCACTCTTATTTGGAAATATGATGGAAGATGTTTATGTCCCAATTTCGATTAGAAAAAGACACAGACAAATTCTAAATCCCTACAAAATTCTGCAGGAAATATTGTCCGCCTCACATAATTCATTAAACTCGTCCATCTGACTTTTGAAAAACGAGGAAAGTTTGAGCTGAAACGGGACATTCCAGCTGCTTGAAACCCACCTGCACCCCGGGATTGATGCCAGAACATAGCTGGAGAGAATTTGAGTCAGAACTGGCCAAGCAACCAAGGTCCAAGAGGTTCAGGGCACGCCTCGATTTAAAGTCAGCTCCTATTTACTCTGCTTTTTTTGGGTGGCTGATATTTAATCTGTCCCTAAACCTTTTTGGTCTCCAAGAGTAAAGTCAATTAAGGTCAGTGCCTCAAATGTCTACTTCACCCCAACTGACATGATTGGAACGGCAAAAAGTGATGCTGGATTTGCTCAATGCACAGCCATTCGTTTAGCGACTGCTCAGAGTTACAAGAAAAGTGATTTATGATCAGCCTTTACACTTAACAACCAGCACAGAAACTTCACATGATCAAGGTCCCTTCCAAGTTTATTATTCTGTTATTCTATTATTCTGGATCAACCTATTTCCCAAACCACCAGAAGGCAAGACAAGAAACAATGGGTAGAAAACTCATCAAGGAGAGAAGCAACTAGAACTAAGGAGAAATTTCCTAACAGTGAGGACAATTAACCAACGGACTGACTTGCCTTCAGAAGTTGTGAGCAAAAATCCAAAACTCCAAAATACTCAATCAGGCTTCCTGTTCTTATTTTCTTGTTTCCCCAAACGATTTTGCTAATTGATTCAAGTTCATTTCTTCCGCTTGAGCCAATCCACTTTCTTCACCGCTAAACTACTGGAGGTAGAGAGCTGACACACGCCCCACTCTCCCCTCTTCTCTTTGTGCCCTTCACTTTCCTTCAAGATGTTTCCTGGGGTTTATGAAAAGAAACATAAAATCAAAAAAGCCGGTTTCTGACCCAGATAATTCCACGTCTGTTGCTTCTCTGCTTCCACTGCGGCCATCTCAGCTTTGTTGCGGCTCATTCAATGGCTGCTCTCTCAGTCGTCTGGTTGAAAGGCTACTTCTGACTAACCAGGGAATTGTGATTTCCCAGTGTTAGCCAGTCCATGCCTCTCTTGCTCACCGTCCCTCCGAGACAGTTTCGGTCAATAAAGACTCCCCAAATGGCTTCGATATCGTTTTCCTGGGAACGTCTGAGAAAAGCCTTGTATCACCGCAATGCTGGCCACGACTTGCCTTCAGAAGTTGTGAGTGCTCCATCCCTGGAGGCTTTCCTAAAGAGGCTGGACAACCATTTGTCCAGAATGATCTAGGACAGGGGTCACCAACCTTGGCAACTTGAAGACTTGTGGACTTCGACTCCCAGAATTCCTCAGCTAAGCATTGCTGGCTGAGGAATTCTGGGAGTCGAAGTCCACAAGTCTTAAAGTTGCCAAGGATGGAGACCCCTGATCTAGGATCTTCTGCTCGAGCAGGGGATTGAACTAGAAGACCTCCAAGGTCCTTTCCAACTCTGTTGTTCTATCTTCTCTCTTCATCTCCTGATATCTTGTCTTCTTTGTCTCTTCTTCTTCTTTTTGTTTCCTTTTCCACAGCTGCCGATTCCTTCAGCTGCAAAACATTCTTTGCCAAATCCGGGTTGCACTCCAAATCCAAGGATCAGCTAGCAAAAGTATTTGGAGTTATTGATCAAGACAAGAGTGGATACATTGAGCAAGATGAACTGAAGTGAGTCAAACTTAAGAAACATCCCTTGATCCCCGATTAAGGTCCCAAGCGGCCATTTCCAAATACAAACCCATAATCAATCCTTTGTAAAGCCCATCCTCTCTTAACGACCGGCCGCTAAGTGATAGACATTATGACGGAACCCCAAAAGAGATTTACAATCCAGGTCTGAAGTTGTGACATCCCCCCTTGTAGTCATGTGATCGCAAACTAGCCCACATTTATAGCTGTTTGCAGCACCCTGCAGTCACACAATTGTGGTTTACATTATTATTATTATTATTTTTTATTTACATTTATATCCCGCCCTTCTCCAAAGACTCAGGGCGGCTTACATTGTGTAAGGCAATAGTCTTCATTCTATTTGTATATTTATATACAAAGTCAACTTATTGCCCCCCCAACAATCTGGGTCCTCATTTTACCTACCTTATAAAGGATGGAAGGCTGAGTCAACCTTGGGCCTGGTGGGACTCGAGCCTGCAGTAATTGCAGGCAGCTGTGTTTAATAACAGGCTATCTTACAGCCTGAGCCACACCGTGGACACTAGCGTTTATGTCTGTTTTCTAACAAAATAATGCCCAGATCTAATTATGACTTAGAATTTTGATCTCGTGACGATGGAGATGCTGCCACAGTCTGAGAAATGGTCATAAGTCACTTCTTCTGGATACCGGCTGCCTGCAATTTGGCAGTTCGCATCTCACCAGGCTCAAGGTTGACTCAGCCATCCATCCTTTCGAGGTCGGTAAAATGAGGACCCAGATTGTTGGGGGCAATAGGCTGACTTTGTAAACTGCTTAGAGATGGCTGTAAAGCACCGTAAAGCAGTATATAAGTCTAAATGCTATTGTTATTGACTCAGCCATCCAGTTTTCCAAGGTCGGTAAAATGAGGACCCAGATTATTGGGGACTATAGACTGATTTTGTAAACCGCTTAGAGAGAGCTGTTAAAGCACTGTAAAGCGGTATATAAGTCTAAATGCTATTGCTATTGACTCAGCCGTCCATCCTTTCGAGGTCGGTAAAATGAGGAGCCAGATTGTTGGGAGCAAGATGCTGACTCTGTAAACCGCTTAGAGAGGGCTGTCAAGCACTATGAAGTGGTATATAAGTCTAAGAGCTACTGCTGATTAGCTGTGGTGGCGCAGTGGTTTGAATGCAGAACTGCAGGCTGACTCTGCCCACTGCCAGGAGTTCGATCCTGACCAGCTCAAAATTGACTCAGCCTACCATGCTTCCGAGGTGGGTAAAATGAGGACCCAGATTGTTGGGGGGCAAGAGGCTGACTCTGTAAACCGCTTAGAGAGGGCTGCAAAACACACTGTGAAGCGGTGTATAAATCTAAGCGCTATGGCTATTATATGTTCATTAGGAAGTTCCTGCAGAATTTTGATGGGAAAGCCAGAGCCTTGACTGATAAGGAGACTATAGAATTTCTGAAAGCAGGTGACACCGATGGAGATGGCAAAATTGGCGTGGACGGTAAGGAAAACTTCATTGATCCCCCCTCTCCGATGTCCAGCATGATGGGCCGTAAATAATTAAAATATTAAAATTAGGCTATTTAGAATTTAAAAATTAGAGGGGGGGGAAAAACAGGACTCAGAGACAGTTGGTGGAGGGGAAAAGGGTGGTTGCCACAAGAATGTATAGGGAGGTGAGCGTTATGTCTGCTATCTTGATATGAAGACAATCCCTGGAATTAATTCCTAAGGCTATATAATAAATTGATCTACATTAATAAATAAAACAAGTCAATGACTTGAAATGGATAGAAGCTCTGTTTTCTTTAGCATCTGCTATCCAAGAGAATAGAATAGAATAGAATAGAATAGAATAGAATAGAATAGAATAGAATAGAATAGAATAGAATAGAATAGAATAGATTAGATTTTTTTTATTGGCCAAGTGTGATTGGACACACAAGGAATTTGCCTTTGGCGCATACGCTCTCGGTGTACATAAAAGAAAAGATACATTCGTCAAGAATCATAAAGTACAACACTCACTGATAGTCATAGGGAACAAATAAGCAATCAAATCACATTAGGACACAGTCAATATAAATCTTAAGGATACCAGCAACAAGGTTACAGTCATACAGTCATAAGTGGGAAGAGATGGGTGATGGGAACAATGAGAAGATCTAGGAAGTAATCTAATCTAGGAACCCATTATTTATGGACTTGAGGAAACAAGATTCAAAATAATATAATATCTCTTTTCCTTTCCTTTCCTTTCCTTTCCTTTCCTTTCCTTTCCTTTCCTTTCCTTTCCTTTCCTTTCCTCCCATTCGCCTTCCCTCTCCTTTTCCCTTTTTCTTTTCTTTTCCAGAGTTTTATGTCCTGGTTACAAAGGGTTAAAGCAATTCAAGGGAAGACCAAGCCAATTGTATTGTACAACATCCTTTCTTATTGCAAGTCAACTATTTATTTATACATTTTATACAGTGAATCGGCATTGACAGTGGCCAGCAAGTTGTTTCTTACTATTTGGGATCTGTGTTAACTCCCCAATGCACTGTTTGACCTTTATTATTGTCTATTGTTGTAAAATTCATAATTAAAAGGGCTCTTCTACATCAAAAGCAGGACAAAGTCGGAGCCCAAGGGTAAAGAAATTGGATATTTCCTTTTGTCGGTAGGGTCTATTAAGACACATTCGGTGAGGTGAGAATAGAATAGAATAGAATAGAATTTTATTGGCCAAGTGTGATTGGACACACAAGGAATTTGTCTTGGTGCATATGCTCTCAGTGTACATAAAAGAAAAGATACGTTCAGAATAGAATAGAATAGAATAGAATAGAATAGAATAGAATAGAATAGAATAGAATTTTTTATTGGCCAAGTGTGATTGGACACACAAGGAATTTGTCTTGGTGCATATGCTCTCAGTGTACATAAAAGAAAAGATACCTTCATCAACATTTACAACACAATTGATGGTCAATATATCAATATAAATCATAAGGATTACCAGCAACAAAGTTACAGTCATCAAGAGTTAACCAAGCCTTCCTTCCCAACCAAGTATATGACATGACATTGGAAAAACAGTTAAAATGAGAAGGTTTAAACTGGCCTTTGCCTTACCTAACCAGGTTCACAAACCCCCTTAACTAGTCATACCCATGGAATTGTCATTCATCCATATAAAGTGACTTCATCATTTACAGATATATATTTTTTTTGAGCCTGTTTCTTGGCCGGATGCAATTGCCATGGTGACGCAACCTGTCCTTGCTTGGTTTCAATCCATCACTCTCAACTTTGGCAACTTTTTAAGACGTGAGGACTTCTGACTCCCTGAATTTCCCAGGCCAGCACGCCGGCTTGGGAACCGTGGGAATTGGAGTCCACGCAGAGTTGCCGAGATTGAAAAAAGGCTGGTTCAAATGATGAATGAACCTGCCATAACTCGGGAGAGAGAAAGAGAGAGGGGCTGGCTTCAAAATTCATTCAGCGTTTTAAACGTATCATTGCCAGTTGGGTTGGAGGACTGTGCCAGATTTGTAACTCTGGTCCATTGCAAATCAGGAAGGAACCAGAAGCTCAGAATAGCTGTATCTTAAGATAAAGGTAAAGGTTCCCCTCGCACATACGTGCTAGTTGTTGCCGACTCTAGGGGGAGGTGCTCATCTCTGTTTCAAAGCCGAAGAGCCGGCGCTGTCCGAAGATGTCTCCGTGGTCATGTGGCCGGTATGACTAGACACCAAAGGCGCACGGAACGCTGTTACCTTCCTACCAAAGGTGGTCCCTATTTTTTCTACTTGCATTTTTACGTGCTTTCGAAACTGCTAGGTTGGCGGAAGCTGGGACAAGTAACAGGAGCTCACCCCGTTAAACAGCAGCACTAGGGATTCGAACCGCTGAGCTGCCGACCTTTCGATCTACAAGCTCAACGTCCCAGCCCCTGAGCCACCGTGTCCCTTTTAGCTGTATCTAAAGCACGGCCTAAATGAGGGGTCATATCACGATTCACGGTCGTACACGATTCCAAGTCTCACTTTAAGTCCTGGATCCTCTGGAGGTCACACAAAATGACATACAAAATCCAGATAGGACCAAAAACAAAATTTAAAAAAAATCAAAAGACGGTGCATTGCCCCAGTCATAGGCATGGTAATGTTATTTAAAAAAAAAAAAAACACAAAATAAATGTGGAAGCTTCCCACATCTATTTTGCTTCTGTTCCCTTCTCCTTTAAAAAAAAAAACGGAAAACCACACAACTTAGGGTACCGCTCCTGTAGCAAAATGATTATTTGCCATTGGTCCAATATCTTGGCCGGCTATTCTAGGCGGTTTACAGCGATAAAAATGGAGAAGTGAAAAGAAGAATAAACATAAAGTGGTGGAACGATAGAATAAACAAGAAAACAGAAAACATCGATACGACAATAGATATTGATGGCGTACATAGCTTTCGGCATTTGACCATCGGATTGGATGGTTGAGTTCAAACACCAGCTCAGTTGGGCCCTACAAGCGAGCAATGTTGGGTAATCACCTTCTAGTTCTCAGACTCAGACCCTTCTGAGTGGGTCATCTCCAAATGAAACTCATTGAAGGGCCATGGTGGCGCAGTGGTTAGAATGGAGTATTGAAGGCTGACTGCCCACTGCCAGGAGTTCGATCCTGACCAGCTCAAAGTTGACTCAGACTTCCATGCTTCCGAGGTTGGTAAAGTGAGGAGCCAGATGGTTAGGGGCAAAATGTAAACCTCTTCGTAAACCTCTTAGAGAGGGCCGTAACGCACTGTGAAGCGATATATAAATCTAAGCGCTATTGCCATTCACTCAGCCTTCCGTCCTTCCAAGGTGGGTAAAATGAGGACCCAGATTGTTGGGGGCAAATAGACTGACTCTATAAACTGCTTAGAGAAGGCTGTCAAGCACTGTGAAGTGGTATATAAGTCTAAATGCTACTGCTATTGCCCTGTAGCTATCCAGTGGCTTCAATTCCTAGAAATACTTAAGTGGTATCTATGAAGCATTCTTGGAAACAGTGGGGAATGCTAGAAATTGAAGGTTCATTTTGTAACACATCAACTTCCCATTGCATATGGCTTTATTAAAAGATTTAAAAAAAAGAAACTAATCCAGATGGGACAGGGAAATGATGAACATTAGAATAGAATAGAATAGAATAGAATAGAATAGAATAGAATAGAATAGAATAGAATAGAATAGAATAGAATTTTTATTGGCCAAGGGTGATTGGACACACAAGGAATTTGTCTTGGTGCATATGCTCTCAGTGTGCATAAAAGAAAAGATACGTTCATCAAGGTATCATTTACAACACAAATGATGGTCAATATATCAATATAAATCATAAGGATTGCCAGCAACAAAGTTACAGTCATACAGTCATAAGTGGAAAGAGATTGGTGATGGGAACGATGAGAAGATTAATAGTAGTGCAGATTTAGTAAATAGTTTGACAGTGTTGAGGGAATTAATTGTTTAACAGAGTGATGGCCTTCGGGGAAAAAACTGTTCTTGTGTTTACAAGGGACACTTGCATTCTGCATGATCTGTCAGATGGAAAATACACACCCTTCGTTTACTTCCACTGTTGGGTATCTAGATTTTCCCAACGATAAAAACAGTTAGACGGTAAACACACTTCACGGTCTTTCATATTTTGCAAATAAGCTCTTTCCATCATCAAGGCTGGGCTGGGCCTGTGGTTGACTCTGTTCTTCAAGAAGGCGTCTACTTTTTTAAAAACAAACAAACAAACAAACCCATCCTCTCTTCCATGCCTCTAATGGGGCCGAGAGTTAAGGACATATCCCATAACTGAGGACTATTTTTGCCCGTCCTGCTGTTCCTTTCAATGCTACTTCGGAACTTCGGTTCTCTGCGTGCGGCGATGGTTATTTTCAGCCGGTGGCCAACAGCGTGTTACATGAGTCAATCAATTGTTCACCACTGAGTGATGAACAATTAACCATCTAGCTGTTCTCTAGATGGTTAATCCTCCCTTAATCTTTAGGGCCATCTTAATGCTGAGCGAAAGGAGGAAAACCTAAATAATTCAACAATTTAAGGATGGCTCGCCCTGATTACATCACCGACGGCCCCAGCCGTGAGATACGGTTACGGAGTCACCATGGTGACCATTCTAGATGATCTGTTTTGAAAATCCTCAGGTGGAGAATATCGAACGGCAGCTAGAGCAATTTGGTTTCCGATTGCGGATCGAGCAGAATCTTAATCTCCCCAAGCGGCTGGAGCGATAACGTTAACCCCCCAAAAAAGGTCTTTAATTTGGACATGTTCCTACAAAGAAGGCAGGAGGTCTCATACCTTCGTGCTGATGGCCCCATCTTGGAAGAGAATCGCCAATCGTCCCAAGAAAATGTGTTCTATTCGCTAGTGTTGGTTTCCTTTTAATATTTCAAAACAGGAAACCAGCTCCGATGCCTTAGTAGGAAGTTGGTCTGCCGGCCAGCAATGGGCTGAAGGAGGCCCAAGGAGGCTCCATTTCGACCAGCAACGGGCTGGGGGAGGCCCAGGGAGGCTCCATTTCGACCAGCAACGGCCAGGGGAGGCCCAGGGAGGCTCCATTTCGGACAGCAACGGGCTGGAGGACACCCACGGGGGTTCCATTTCGACCAGCAATGGGCTGGGGGAGGCCGCTGGAGACCCCTGTGTCCCGTTTTGACCGGCAGAGCACTATAGGAGGCCGTCCAGGCCAAAAACGGGCTGCGGGTGGGTGGGTGAAGGATCAGCTGATGGAATGTATGTACAGATCAGGCCCTGGGGACCAGAGGAAGGTTCACATGTGGAGTTAGGACCCAAGTGTGGATGGAATGGACATGAGAGTGAGGAATATTTTCTCTTGTCTTCATTTCTTTGCCTTCCAACAAACAGATAAGAGCTTTGCCCTTTTCTGTCTTCTCTCGCTGCAGAAGGAGGCGGCGGTCACGGGGAGTGGAGGCTGCTGCCTAAGATAAAACTGTTCTTTTACCTGTTAGAGAACCACTAGTCAGGATGTTTGACACAAGAATAGCTAGCTTATAAGAAAAACCCCAAAACCACATAGCTGGCGAGGAAGCCTATGAGCTGGGTGAACAACAGGTGATGCAATTTTAGCATAAGAAGCATAGTACTTTTAGGGGGTTGTAAACCAATTAACCAATCGATATTTATTTATTTATTTTATTTTATTAATTAAACTTTTATACCGCCCTTCTCCCGAAGGACTCAGGGCGGTGTACAGCCAAGATAAAAAGCAATAAATGTACAAAGTTAAAAATCAATTTAAAATACTTATTCAATGGTGGCCGAATTAAAACCGTCAAATTGACGAACCTAAAATACCCCATATAAAATTACAGAAGATTTAAAAATTTAAAATTAAAATTTAGAAATTTAAAAAGTCTAAAAAATCAGTCCAGTCCCGCTTGAATGAATAAGTGAGTTTTTAATTCCCGACGAATTAAAATTATATTATATGTTGTGCGTGCATTATTAGGGGAAGGGCAAAGGGGATGTATGGGACCACCCTTCGACTATAAGAATTGTTGTATGATCTTGCTCAAGGCCCTTGATTAGTTTTTCGAACCAGGGTCCTTATATCTTGGTACCAAAATAAAAGTATGATTTTGTATCACACCTTGCGTCCGGTGGCTTATCGGCTTCGACACCAAGCAAGAGCCCAGTTTTGGGGATAACAGGGGGGCTGCTGGCAGAGGCACCATGGACTAGTCTGTTGCTATTTTCAGGATGGCTCCGCAGTCCAGAGCTAAGCATCCCACAAGCCGGATCCAGCCCACGGGCCTTGCATTTGACACCCCTGGAATAGGGTCTTCTGCCTTAAGCAGGGGGTTGGACTAGAAGACCTCCAAGGTCCCTTCCAACTCTTGTGTCATTCTGTTATTTCAGGGTCCATTTGTGGAGAGAGGTAATTGTGAGGGGTCTGTAATATTTACAGACCCTTCGCATCCTGGACATAAACTGTTTCAACTCCTACCCTCAAAACGACGCTACAGAGCACTGCACACCAGAACAACTAGACACAAGAACAGTTTTTTCCCGAACGCCATCACCTCTAAACAACTAATTCCCTCAACAGTCAAACTAGTTACTACATCTGCATTACTATTAATTTTCTCATCATACCCAACATCCATCTCCTTTCATTTATGACTACATGACTGTAACCATGTTGCTGGTATCCTTAAGATTTATATTGGCTGTTTTCCTATGACTATTATTAAGTGTTGTACCTTATGATTCTTGACGAATGTATCTTTTCTTTTTATGTACACCCAGAGCATATGCACCAAGACAAATTCCTCGTCTGTCCAATCACACTTGGCCAATAAAAGAATTCTATTCTATAAAGAATTCTATTCTATAAAGAATTCTATTCTATTCTAATTAAACTGCCCTCTCATTAGTACGGCTGACCGCAATGATGTCATTATTCTAATTAAGGGAGGCAGAAAGTAATGCTTGAGATGAAAGCTGTCATCAATGAATAAAGAAACACCAGTAACTATAGATTGTCCCCTGAACGGAAGGATCTCCTTTGGTCTGAAATGCAATTCTGTTTCACTTTGGAGCCCAACCCTTCGGATAGGATTAGCATCATCCGGAACTCTGGGATGGGATTTCATCCAATCTTCCCCTTGGTTTGTTTGTTTGTTTCTATCCTGCGATTATTGTTTTTACAACCAACTCAAGGCAGCGAACATATTCAACACACCTTCCTCCTCCTATTTTCCCCACAAAAAAACCATGGGACTAAAGTGGGACTACATCTCACCGTCTCCTAGTGGTTGGTCCAAAGTCAGCCAGCCAACTTTCGTGATTAAGGAAGGACTAGAACTCATTGCCTCCTGGAGATTGGCCCAAAGTCACCTACCCGGCTTTCATGCTTAAGGTAGGACTAGAACTCACTGTCTCCTAGTGATTGGTCCAAAGGCATCCAGCCAGCTTTCGTGATTAAGGAAGGACTAGAACTCTCCTGCTGATTGGCCCAAATTCATCCAGCCAGCTTTCATATCTAAGGTGGGACTAGAACTCACCATCTCCTAGTGATTGGCCCAAAATCACCCAGCTGTTTTTCACGCCTAAGGTGGGACTAGAACTCACCGTCTCCTGGTGATTGGCCCAGAATCATCCAGCTATCTTTCATGCCTAAGGCGAGACTAGAACTCACCGTCTCCTGGTGATTGGCCCAGAATCATCCAGCCAGCTTTCATGCCTAAGGCGGGACTAGAACTCATTGTCTCCTGCTTTCTAGCCTGGTGCCTTAACTACGAGACCAAACAGATTCATTTAACTTACTTTACTTGATTTTCTGGGCTCCTTACTAGTTAGTTCTTTTGAACCATTTCATTTTTTCCAAGTCGTTGCTGAAGGACAAGATAGGATAAAAAGTCATTTCACCTTTGGAAGTCCCTGATTTCTGCATCTCTACTTTGAAGGTTTTCTGGCCCCTCGTGAGTAAAAATCTACCTGAATGTTGATAAGCCAAGCATTCCTATGGAGGGAAAAATATATACACCAGTCAGAGCTCTGTCATAAAGCGTTGGTTGACACTATTTTTCTTTCGAGATGTCAAGAGATAAATCAGAAGAAGACAATTCACCAGGTAACGTCATTGATACCGATAAAGGAGAATATGTGCAGCTCAGGGTTGAAATAAGGCGTCCTTGGTGCTCTCTGAGTTTGCTTGTTTTCTTGCAGGCATTTCATGACCCAACTAGTAATATAATCAGTGCTAGAATGGAGTGGGGTTTGTGGAGTGGAGAAGGAGGTAGAGGAGGAGGACGAGGGGGAAAAGATAGAAGGAGAAGGAGAAGGAGAAGGAGAAAGAGAAAGAGAAGGAGAAGGAGAAGGAGAAGGAGAAGGAGAAGAGAAGGAGAAGGAGGACTATGAGATCCTTGGTGTTCTCTGAGCTTGGTTGTTTTCTTGCACATGTTTCATGACCCAACTAGGTAATATAATTAGTGCTAGAATGGAGTGAGATTTGTGGAGTAGGGAAGGGAAGGAGAAGGAGAAGGAGAAGGAGAAGGAAAAGAGAGAAGGAGAAGGAGAAGGAGAAGGAGAAGGAGAAGGAGAAGGAGGACTATGAGGTCCTTGATGTTCTCTGAGCTTGGTTGTTTTCTTGCACATGTTTCATGACCCAACTAAGTAACATCATCAATGCTAGAAGGGAATGGGGTTTGTGGAAAAGAGGAGTAGGAGAAGGAGACTTTGATGCTCTCTGAGCTTGGTTGTTTTCTTGTAGACATTTCATTACCCGAACTAACATCATCAGTGCTTGTGATGATGTTCCCTAGTTTGGGTAATGAAACATCTGCAAGAAAACCACCAAGTTCAGGAGGAGCCCTCAGCATCATTGAACCGAGCAAGATGCATTGCAAAAGGACACCACTTAAGCCCTCCTGGTAGCAGCAGGCATGGCTGAGACACCAACGTGGCTCTGAAGAAGCCATTATCTAGGTTTGGAGGTCTTGCGTGCCTGTTAAGATAAGATAAGTATCTCCAGGAGGGGATCATACCTCTACAGCCATCCTGGGTGTGTGTGTGTGTCCTTCCTCATTATCTCTGCACGGACCTTGTGCAGGACATGTTTCAGTGAAACCCACACAAGGCCAAAGTATCTCACACACTACATATGTGCACATTCTAAAAGACGGCCAGATGGTCATATCACAGCTATTCCCTTCGCCTCCAGAATCCAAGTTAACCGGGTAAGACCTCTATGTGTTATCAATGTGGAATCTCCTTCCTTCCTTCCCTCCTTCCTTTCCTTCTTCCTTCCTTCTTCCTTCCTTCTTTCTCTTCTTCCCTCTTTCCCTCCTTCCTTCTCTCCTTCCTTCCTTCCTTGGTTCTTTGAATCTATATAGCTAGATGTCAACCTTCTGTTCTCCCTTCCTAGGTTCTTCAATAAATATAGCTAGATTCCTTCCTTCCTTCCTTCCTTCCTTCCTTCCTTCCTTCCTTCCTTCCTTCCTTCCTTCCTTCCTTCCTTCCTTCCTTCCTTCCTTCCTTCCTTCCTTCCTTCCTTCCTTCTGTAGGAATTTAGCACCCACCCCCCTCCTAGAAGAATGAAATATTTTAGAAAATATTTAAAAAGGCAGAATATATTTCCCTGGATGAGAAATGGAGAAACATGTTTTAAAGACAAAGCAGCTCCCTGCAATTTCCTGCCACTCCCCACCTTTGTCAATGGGCCATTAAAGCCTCAACCAAGCTCACTCATTTCCCCCCACCTTTGTCAATTGGTCAGAGGTAGAAACTCATTCTCCCCACCTTTGTCAATGGGCCATCATCTGCAACATAATAGAACCCATCTAGCAACAGAAACTCACCACATGGCAAGGCTCAGGCAAGCTTGAGGGACAACCTACAATGTTAACCAAGACCCCTAGACTACCTGGGAGTTTGACAGCCAATCAGGATACTCTTCCTGTGCCCCAGAAAGAAGTTCAAAGCTCAGAAAAAGCATAAAGCCAGGGAGCACACAGGATCTCATCCCTTTTTCTGTTCAGGATCTCAAGCCATGTGATCCTGGCCACCATTAAACCATCTTTCCAAGCAGTCTCCATGTTTCCAGTGTCTTTGTCCCCACTTGGAACTGAACCCAGATGGATATTTCTTCCAACAATTGGCCCCCCCAGATGGGACTCCAAGCTAACCTAACCAATGGACCTGGCCCAGGTAAGCCTCCCTTGCTAGCAGCAGACCCATTGAGTCTGTGGGTAAGTTTTCCTGGACCTTGGCCATTTGGAACTAGGTTTTAAAGGGGTTTTGAGTGTTGAGCTCAAAGGCTGCTTGGAAAGAAGGTGAGTACCTCTAAATTTTAATTTTAAAGCATGGAAAAGCATGGGAAATATGTGTATGCCTGCATGTGTGTGAGTAAGAGAGCCCTTCTCCCAATCACAGCTGGATCTTGCTTCCTCTGTGCATTTCCTAACCGCAGAAAGACCAAAAGTCTGGAGAGCATGGGGGTTTTGCCAGAGCACAGGACCTTCTGTTAGGGAAGGAGGAAGTGTGTGTGTGGGATTCCACCTAAGGAAAGAGTCTGATTCCACCTCTTTGAGCAACCTCTAGCCACACCTCTGCCTACTGCTAGCTCCACCGAGCCATGACCGGTAGGATAGAGAAAGCAAGGGGGGGAAGCCAAACGTGGAACTTTGTGTTTATTGGGAATGGAAGCCGAGCGAGAGAAAAGTAAGTGTGAATGAAGCAATTAAGAGAGTATAAAAGCAAAGCAGGAAGCAGTGTTGAGGAGGTGCTCTTACCTGCTGGAGGGGCAGTAGGTCCTCTGGGATCACCTTTTTGATCCAAAACGAAGCTCCCTTAACAGGAAGGGGCCCATACTTCGACAGAAGGGAGTCGAAGTCCTTCCCAGGACTTTTTTTTCTGAAAACTGTAGAAGGCTAAGCCAAAGTGAAAAATAAAACCTCACATCAGAGAGGGAGACATGGGAAGCAGTAGCTCGAGGGTGGCGGGAAATCCCCTAGGAGACCTGCTGGGATGCCAGGCGGCTGCCAGTTTTGCCTGGTATGCGGAAAAAGTAGTTGAGGAAACTATGTGAAAAATGGGCTTTGCTAAGAGATGAGAATAGGAAACAAATTTGGCTAAATAACTGGGAAAACCAGAATCTGAAAGTTTCCCGGTTTTCCCCCACCCAAAGAAAAGTTCAAGTCCCTGCCCAACATTCACCTGGCCACCACATGACCCAATCCAAACAACTGGAGATGCCTCCCAGGTCCAACCCTCCAGGTGCAGGGCAAGATGGCCTTGACTCTCTGAGAAAGGAATGTTATTATGACTACATACCATCCATGCTCCATACAAACCCCCCTCCCAGTTTCCCACAGTGGCGAATGTGGCAGGCCTGAAGATGCAACGAGAAAGATGGCTATCAGGCCTGGCAGGCAATCTCCAGTTGGGACGGTGCATGGATTGGGCCACGTGACGGACTTGTGGGTGCTGGGCAGGGACTTTACTAAGGGTGGGGGGAAAACCTGGATACTTTTCAGATTCGGGTTTTCCCAGATGTGCCAATATGACATCTCTCATAAAATGGAACTTGGAGGAACTTCAAACTTCGGAGTCTTCTTGCATTGGGGGTGTTACTTGGATTGGGGGTGTTATTTGGATCCCTGACAGTTGGGTATAAATAGATAGGTGGGGAAGACAAAACCCAGTTCATTAGTTAAACGCGACACCTGAGCGCAGTCTCAAATAGTGCACCTGATCCTCGAAAAGGTAACCCAAGTAGCTATTGTCACCCGTTGTATCTTATATAAATTAGATAGGGAACCATTGGCTATAGGTGCCGCCGTGCTAGAAATTGTTTGCGCTTTGGGTTCTCCGTCACCCCTGCTCTGTGAATCCGTACAGGGGGAAAGTAAGTAGAAAGTAGAGACGCTGTGATAACAGCGTCTGTAATTTGCCTTCGAGGAATCGTGTAAAGGAGACACGTACCAAAAAAAAAAGCATCTTACAAAAGTGCCTCCACTCTTAATTTGTGATAAAATTGTTGTGACTTGGATGAACTACAAAGCTGGAAATACTATGGCATTCAGTCTGGTACTTAGAGAGAGGAAGGAAGGAAGGAAGGAAGGAAGGAGGAAGGGAAGGAAGGGAAGAAAGGAAAGGAAAGGAAAGGAAAGGAAAGGAAAGGAAAGGAAAGGAAAGGAAAGGAAAGGAAAGGAAAGAAGGAAGGAAGGAAGGAAAGGAAAGGAAGGGAAGGAAGGAAGGAAGGAAAGGAAAGGAAAGGAAAGGAAGGAAAGGAAAGGAAAGGAAAGGAAGGAAGGAAGGAAGGAAGGAAGGAAAGGAAGGAAGGAAGGAAGGAAGGAAGGAAGGAAGGAAGGGAAGAAAGGAAAGGAAAGGAAAGGAAGGAAGGAAGGATAGGAAGGAAGGAAGGGAAGGAAGGAAAGGAAAGGAAGGAAGGAAGAAAGGAAGGAAGGAAGGAAGGGAGGGAGGGAGGGAGGGAGGGAAAGAAGAAAGGAAAGGAAGGAAAGGAAGGAAGGAAGGAAGGAAGGAAGGAAGGAAGGAAGGAAGGAAGGAAGGAAGGAAGGAAATTTCAATATCATGGATAAAAACAAAAGTGATTGATGAATGATTATACTGGTTATGTAGACACTTGTAAGGCAATTTGTAAGAGGTTGTTTCTTCTTTTTATTCTTCTTCTTTCTCTTGTACCGCTTGAGTGAAAGTACCGCTTTTTCTTTCCTTCTAATGCTACTTTGCTATACCTTCCTTTGGCAGAATCCAAGATGAGCATGAGTGACTTCCTTAGTGCTTCGGATATTGCTGCTGCACTCCAAGATTGTCAAGGTAAGATGACATTGGGGTAAACAAATTAAGAGTTGCTTTACTAGATCTGACCAAAAGCTCAGATGCAGCCTAAGACTATCTTTGTGAGTCTTGGATTGAGAAATTTACAAACAGGGCTGAATTTCCAGCATCTAGACTCAGAACGAGTCTGGCAACCAAATAATTATTAAAGGTAAAGGTAAAGGTTCCCCTCGTACATAGGTGCTAGTCATTCCCGACTCTAGGGGGCAGTGCTCATCTCCGTTTCAAAGCCGAAGAGCCAGCACTGTCCGAAGACGTCTCCGTGCTCATGTGGCCGACATGACTCAATGCCAAAGGCACACGGAACGCTGTTTCCTTCCCACCAAAGGTGGTCCCTATTTTTCTACTTGCATTTTTTACGTGCTGTCGAAACTGCTAGGTTGGCAGAACCTGGGACAAGTCACGGGAGCTCACCCCGTTACACGGCAGCACTAGGGATTCGAACCGCTGAACTGCCGACCTTCTGATCGACAAGCTCAGCATCTTAGCCATTGAGCCACCGCGTCCCCCTTAAATAATAATTATTATTATCAATAAAATAAATAATTGTTAGGCCACCAATTTAGAAGGTGTCTTGAACTTTAAATGTGTCTCAATCCCTTCAAAATTGGGTAAGGAAAGTGGCCTTTTAATTAATGTTTGTCCAAAACTATCTCTTGAAGAGAAATGTTTCTATTATAGTTCTAGCATGGTTATGTGGCTAACAAGCAGGATGTGTAGCTAATCATTTTGATTCTTAATAAGGGTTGAAGACTGTAGGCTTCTATCGACATGTTGATGTCCAAACGTGGACTTAGACTTGATTTCCCTTTTAAAAATGTCAGTCCATGTTTTGTGGGGTTTTTGTGGTTGTTGTCGACAGGATTGGGTTTGGCAAGTTGGAAGAAGTAAATCTGTGCAAAAACAAAGTCTACTTGTCTTACACAGAGAGGTTCTATAAACTGCACATCTTTAGTAATAGAATGTATACAACAAAGCAACGGCAACAAAGATGATTAGAGGGCTGGAGGTTAAAACATATGAAGAATAATTGCAGGAACTGGGTATGACTAATTTAATGAAAAGAAGGATTAGGGACGACGTGATAGCAGCCTGCCAACATCTCAGGGGCTGCCCCAAAGAAGAGGGAGTCAAGCTATTCTCCAAACTACTTGAGGGGAGGACAAGAAGCAATTGGGTGGAAACTAATCAAGGAGAGAAGCAACTTAGAACTAAGGGGGAATTTCCTGACAGTGAGAAAAATTAATCAGTAGAATTGCTTGCCTCAGAAGTTGTGAGTCACTGGAGGCTATCAAGAAGAGAACGGACAACTATTTGTCTGAACTGTTATAGGGTCTCCTGTCTGAGCAGGGGGTTGGTCTAGAAGACCTCCAAGGTCCCTTCCAACTCTGTTATTCTGTCTTTCTAGATCAGAGGTCTTCAAACTTGGCAGCTTTAAGACTGGTGGATTTCAACTTCCAGAATTCACATAGCTTAAGCCTTGTGGAGTTGAAGTCCACAAGGCTTAAAGCTGCCAAGTTTGAAGACCTCTGATCTAGATATAAGATCAGGATGATGGAAAGGAGGAGGAAGGGGATAAGTTCTCCTCCTTTCTCCAAAGTTCTAGCTCATCATGGTCCTCTTCCTCCCCCTCCCCCCCTCCTCCTCTTCTTCTTCTCCTTCTCCTTCTTCTTCTTCTTCTCTTCCTAGCTCCAGATAGCTTCAACCACAGAAAATTCTTCCAGCTTACTGGGATGTGCAAAAAGAGCAGCAGCCAAATCAAGGACATTTTCCAAATCATAGACCGCAATCAAAATGGATTTATTGAAGAAGATGAGTTAAAGTAAGGAAGCGCCACAAGTTTCTTCTCTCTTTCTTTAAATATTCCAAGTACTGCAGGTACATCCTGATTGTTTTTACTTGGGGGCGCGGGAGGGGAGGGGAGCAGTGGTGAAATACAATTTTTTTTTAACTACAGTTCTGTGGGCATTGCTTGGTGGGCGTGGCAGGGGAAGGATACTGCAAAATTCCCATTCCCTACCCACTCCTGGGGGAAGGATACTGCAAAATCTCCATTCCCTCCCCACTTCTGGGGGAAGGATACTGCAAAATCCCCATTCCCTCCCCACTCTTGGGGGAAGGATACTGCAAAATCCCCATTCCCTCCCCACTCCTGGGGGAAGGATACTGCAAATTCTCCATTCCCTCCCCACTTCTGGGGGAAGGATACTGCAAAATCCCCATTCCCACCCCACTCCTGGGGGAAGGATATTGCAAAATCCCCATTCCCTCCCCACTCCTGGGGGAAGGATATTGCAAAATCCCCATTCCCACCCCACTCCTGGGGGAAGGATACTGCAAAATCCCCATTCCTTCCCCACTCCTGGGGGAAGGATATTGCAAAATCCCCATTCCCACCCCACTCCTGGGGGAAAGATACTGCAAAATCCCCATTCCCTCCTCACTCCTGGGGGAAGGATACTGCAAAATCCCCATTCCCACCCCACTCCTGGGGGAAGGATACTGCAAAATCCCCATTCCCTCCCCACTCCTGGGGGAAGGATATTGCAAAATCCCCATTCCCACCCCACTCCTGGGGGAAGGATACTGCAAAATCTCCATTCCCTCTCCACTCCTGGGGGAAGGATACTGCAAAATCCCCATTCCCTCTCCACTCCTGGGGGAAGGATACTGCAAAATCCCCATTCCCTCCCCACTCCTGGGGGAAGGATATTGCAAAATCCCCATTCCCTCCCCACTCTGGGACCAGCCAGAGGTGGTATTTGCCGGTTCTCTGAACTACTCAAAATTTCCACTACCGGTTCTCCACAACCTGTTAGAACCTGCTGGATTTTACCCCTGGGGGTGGGGAAGCCCAAGTAAAGTCTGTGGTTTTTCCTTCCTGACAGGCTTGTCTGAAATAATACCGCAGGTCTCTGTTTTTTCATTTCAAATTGAATCTACACAGTGAGAAAACCTTTGGTGTAAAAGGCAAACATGTCTGAATTTAAAACCTTTTTATGCATTTAAGAATACAGCTATTCTGGCTCCACCCACATGATATACTAACGTCTCTCATTATATATCAAGAGATTTCAAAATAAGAAATTGTTAAAAGACTTAGTGGAAAGCCAAGTAAAAAAAGACAAAATGCCCAATGCCCAAGCCTAGGGCCATGTTTCTCAACTTTGGCAACTTTAAGCTGTGTGGACTTCAACTCCCAGAATTCCCCCAGCCAGCATGGGATTCTGGGAAATTGAAGTCCGCACAGCTTAAAGTTGGCAAGGGTGAGAAACACTGGCCTGGAGTTTTGTCTGGTATCCCTAATTTATCAACTCGGCTCAGAAGAATATCACCACATGACATTGCTTTTCTTCTCCTCTCTCTAGATACTTCCTCCAGAGGTTTGACCCCGGGGCTCGCTTCTTAACAGCGACAGAAATCGAAAAATTTCTGACGGCAGGAGACCACGATGGAGATGGGAAAGTTGGGGCTGACGGTAGGAGTTGGTTGTTCTGTCATGCAGTCCCTCCTGAAGATAGAAATGCAGTCAATAGATGGGTCTTTTGGAGGGAGGAATGGGATCATTGCTCCAGGCACCATCTACGGAGGAGCTCCTAGCTAAAATGTGAGCTGAGCAAATGGCTTGAGATGACCCGTTACTGATAGCAAGCTAAGCTGTGGAAAGAGGTCTTCTAGAGTTGTTCTCCTGTTCCTTGGGATTGTTTCCTAGTAGGATTTGATTGCTTATTTGTATATGACTATCATTAAGTGTTGTACCTTATGATTCTTGATGAATGTATCTTGTCTTTTTATGTACACTGAGAGCTTCTGCACCGGAGGCAAATTCCTATCGAAGCAACCTGGTCTACTCAAATATGGGAGGAAGCATACTGTTTCCCTTCTGCCTGGCTTAGAGGTTAATACATCTGCCCAATATGCAAGCAAGCCCAGGTTTGAATCCCAGAAGGGCATGGCTAGCTGATGAGAACTAAATAGCTTGAAATAGATCTATACTAGTCTCCCTTTATTTCTTTGTCGGTAAATGTAAATTTAACACAAAAATAGTTTGTCGTGAAAGTGAATGCCTGTGAGGGCTCCTGGACTGGGGCTGAAAGGCAAAAGGGAAGCAATATGCTCCCTCCCATATTCCGGTAGACCAGGTTGCTTCGATAGGAAAAAACCCATATAATCTTTCCCCCTGGTACAGCTGACAAAGCGAGGAGGAGAACCTGTGGCTTAGAGATTAATACATCTGCCTAATATGCAAGCAAGCTCAGGTTCGAACCCCAGAAGGGTATGGCTCGCTGATGAGAACTAAATAGCTTGAAATAGCTCTATATTAGTCTCCCTTTATTTCTTTGCCAGTAAATCTATCTACCTACCTACCTACCTACCTACCTACCTACCTACCTATCTATTTATCTTTGAATCCCAGAAGGGCATGGCTAGCTGATGAGAACTAAATAGCTTGAAATAGATCTATACTGGTCTCCCTTTATTTCTTTGCCAGTAAATCTATCTATCTATCTATCTATCTATCTATCTATCTATCTATCTATCTATCTATCTATCTATCTATCTATCTATCTATCTATCTACCCACCCACCTACCTACCTACCTACCTACCTACCTACCTACCTACCTACCTACCTACCTACCTACCTACCTACCTATCTATCTATCTATCTATCTATCTATCTATCTATCTATCTATCTTTGAATCCCAGAAGGGCATGGCTAGCTGATGAGAACTAAATAGCTTGAAATAGATCTATACTAGTCTCCCTTCATTTCTTTGTCGGTAAATATAAATTTAACACAATATATATATAATCTATCTTAGTTCAACTTCAACTCATCTAGTTGAAGAATGGTAGAGAAGTCCACTCAAAATCTTCTTCGCCTTTTATTGCAGAATTTGGGGAGATGGTACAATCCTAAAGGACCAGAAGCAGCTTGCGTGATGGAAGAACCTCTGCTGCCCCGAAAGAGTTCTCTTGAAACTTTCAAACCCAAGGATCCTTTCGTTATGCTTTGCCTCCTCTTCAGTGGTGTGTTACTACAGGTAGTCCTCAAGATACGACCGTAACGGAGCCTGCCCATTAAGGTTGTGACAGTTGTTAGTTGAAGCTGACCCCATATCTCCGCTCTCCCCGATGAATCATTAAACAAACACGTGGGTCATTAAATGGAGCATGGGATGCTTCAGGTGGGAACCTAGCATAGACCTTGGTCCTCCCAAGGCCTCCCCCACCCCAAGACGTCACGTGCTCCCCTTCCCATCCCTTGGGTCCCCATGGAGTGGGATGAAGGGGGGAGAGGCAGGGTGTGTGTAGCATCCCTGTGTTTGGTCATAAAAGACGAATGACCACAGAGACATTGCAGCCGTTGTAACTTTGAAACAGGGTCGTGTGTCATTTGGGACCCTCTGTTATAACTTTGAACGTGTCATATCTCGAGGACTACCAGTCCCATTTCCAAGTGTTAATTCTCTCAAGCTACCGAATAAAGATAATTTATGCTGGTGCAGATTTCAAAGTCATTTGTCTCTGTGGTAGAATGGAGGGATGTCCCTCTTTCAACAGCGGCACCTAAGTCAGGGGCCTCCAATCTTGACAACTTTAAGACTTGTGGACTTCAACTCCCAGAGTTCCTCAGCCAGGCAAAGATGAGGTGGGAAAAATAAAATAAAATAAAAATAAAAACTAAGCCTGTTGACCCCAAGTAGGCTGCCAGCATCTCTTCTATGGCTTCTAGACCTGAGCAAAAGATTTTGGATGTACAGGTAGTCCTCGACTTACAACAGTTCATTTAGTGACCATTTAAAGTTACAACGGCATTGGAAAAAGTGATTTATGACCATTGCAGCATCCCTCTGATCACGTGATCAAAATTGGGACTGATTCATATTTATGACAGTTGGAATGTCCCGGGGTCATGTGATCCCCTTTTGCGACCTTCCAACGAGCAAAGTCAAGGGGGAAGCCAGCTTCACTGAACAACTGTGTTACTAACTTAACAACTGCTGTGATTCACTTAACAACCGTGACAAGAAAGATCGCAAAATGGGTCACAACTCACTTAACCAGTGCTTTGCTTAGCCGCAGAAATTTTGGGCTCATTTATGGTCGTTAGGTTGAGGATTACTGTGGGTGTGAGTCGATGCGTAGTAAACAGATCCAGAAAGCGGTAAATAACCAATGAATGAAACTCTAATCTTCTTACGCAAACAGTATAACAAATATAATATAAACCTATCTTTCGCATTTGAAATTGAAAAATCTGATACAAACCTATCTTTCTCATTCGAAATTGTCAGCAGCGACAATTTGCTTTTGCACAGAAATAAATGCGTTTGAATTCCACTTTCCTCGACTCCGTTCTTTTTTGAAAGTATATTTTATTGAAACTTTATTGCAGTCCCATCACAATACCAGCTACAAATGAAAACAAAGATAGTAAGGAAACGGGGCAATGCTCTTGGTCTGCTGGATCTCTGCTAGTTGGTGACTGAACCTAAAAGACAGAAGCCATAGTTTATAGCACATGATTAACCGCTATTATTGCAAAGACGATTAAATTAACTGCCTTGATTATAGGAAAGAATTTGTTTATTTTTGACCAGAAACCCCTTATAAACTTTCTGCATGAAATAGGAAAAAAATGCATTAATGAGTCATGACTTTGATGTGTGTATATATATATATATATAAAATGGTAAAGGTAAAAAAATGAGCTTTTTAAATAATTTCATACATTCTGCAATCGTATTTGCCGCAGAGGAAATTGGAAGTTCTCTTCTTTCTCGCAATGCTTTTGCTTTTCTTTTTCTTTCTTTCTTTTTCCTTTCCTTTCTTTCTTCTTTCCTTCCTACCTTTCTCTCTCTCTTTCCTTCCTTCCTTCTTTTCTTCCTTCCTTCCACTTTTTCTTCTTTCCTCCTTCCTTCCTCTTTTTCTTTTTTTTTCTTTTTCTTTTCTTTCTTTCTCTTTCCTTTCTTCCGTTTTTCTTTCTTCTTTCCTCCTTCCTTCCTTCCTCCCTCCCTCTCTCCTTCCTTCCTTTCCTCTCTCTCTCCCTCCCTCCCTTTTTTTCTTTCTTCTCTCTTTCCCGGCCTCTCTCTCCCTCCTTCGTCCTAAGTTTTTATGCCCACTTTAAAACTTTGAATAAACTTCATGAACGGCAAAGCCAAGGGCAGAACCGGGCGGCGCAGGCTTTGCTTCCCTTTCCCTTCCCTTTCCCCCTTCCAGAGCAGCCACTGCATCTTCCCGCTTCCCCTCGGGTTCGGGCTGCCTGCCTGCCGCGGACGCCTCCCTCTCGGCCGGGCTGGGGGCGCGCGCGCAGCGGCAGGGCGGGCCAGGCGAGGCCGGGGCTCGGGGACGGCGAGCAGGCCGCGGCCGGAGAGGCGGACGAGGGAGGGAGGAAACGAAGGCGGCCACCCCGCGGCTGCTCTGCTCCGCCTCCACACGCACACACACATCCCATCCCACCCCCGGCAGGATGGCAGCGGCTGCGGCGGAGTCGGGGGCCGGGTCGGAGAAGCTGCTGGCGCCGGCCCTGCTCGGCTTCTTCGTCTACAACCCGCGGCTGGGCCCGCGAGAGGGCGAGGTGGGCGGGCGGGAAAGAGAAGGAGAAGCGAGAGCCGGGACCCTCCAGCGAGGGCGGGTCGGCCGGGCCTTCCTCGGGGGGGCGGCTGTGACGGCCAAGCCGGAGCTGAGGGACGGAACCGAAGAGGCGGCCCTTTTCTCCGGACAGGCCGAGGCCCAGCCGGCGTGAGGGAGGGAGGGAGCGAGGGAGGGAAGGCCTGCTTGGCTTGTGAGGGGTGTTTGTGTGTGTTTGTGTTTATGCACAATTGTGTTTTGCGTTTGTGCGTGTTTTGTGTAACAAACTGGGGAGAGACGCAGGTGGGGACTTGTTGTTATGGGGTTATTTGTACAATGGCAAAAGGTAATGGAGACGGTGGGTGAGTGAGGGGGTTCTCCCATCATCACTGGAGGCCTTTTAAGAAAACGTTGGATCAGGGGTCTCCAACCTTGGTCCCTTTTAAGACTTGTGGACTTAAAAGTCTTAAAGTCTTAAAGGGACCAAGGTTGAAGACCCCTGCGTTGGATAACCATTTGTCTGAAATGGTGTAGGGCAGGGGTCTCCAACCTTGGTCCCTTTAAGACTTTGCGGACTTCAACTCCCAGAGTTTCTCAGTCAGCTTTGCTGGCTGAGGGACTCTGGGAGTTGAAGTCCACAAGTCTTAAAAGGGACCAAGGTTGGAGACCCCTGGTGTAGGGTCTCCTGCCTGGGAACCCCGGGGGTTGGACTAGAAGACCTCCAAGGTCCAATCCAACTCTGTTATTATGATTATTATTATTAAGAAGAGACCGGACAGCCCACCTGTCCGGGATGGTTAGAGGACAGGTGTGTCCAACTTTGCCCGCTCTGTAACAGGGGTCTCCAACCTTGGTCCCTTTAAGACTTGTGGACTTCAACTCCCAGAGTTTCTCAGTCAGCTTTGCTGGCTGAGGGACTCTGGGAGTTGAAGTCCACAAGTCTTAAAAGGGACCAAGGTTGGAGACCCCTGGTGTAGGGTTTCCTGCCTGGGAAGGGGGTTGGACTAGAAGACCTCCAAGGTCCCTTCCAACTCTGTTATTATGATTATTATTATTAAGAAGAGGCCGGACAGCCCACCTGTCCGGGATGGTTAGAGGACAGGTGTGTCCAACTTTGCCCGCTCTCTAACAGGGGTCTCCAACCTTGGTCCCTTTAAGACTTGCGGACTGGGAGTTGAAGTCCGCAAGTCTTAAAGGGACCAAGGTTGGAGACCTCTGCTCTCTAAGACTTCATGGACTTCTTCCCCAGCCGGCAGGTCTTTAAAAAGTAGCCGAGGTTGGATACTCCTGGTGTAGGCGGTTCTCGACTTACGACACTTTGCTTAGCGACCGTTCGAAAGTTACCACGGCACTGAAAATAGCAAGATTACTTAGACTTATATACCGCTTTTATATACAGTGCTTGACGGCCCTCTCTAAGCGGTTTACAGAGTCAGCCTATTTTCCCCCAACAATCTGGGTCCTCGTTTTACCCATCTCGGAAGGATGGACGGCTGAGTCAATAGCAATAGCATTTAGACTTATATACCACTTTACAGTGCTTTAACAGCTCTCTCTAAGCAGTTTACAAAATCAGTCTATAGTCCCCAATAATCTGGGTTCTCATTTTACCGACCTTGGAAGGATGGATGGCTGAGTCAATAGCAATAGCATTTAGACTTATATACCGCTTTACAGTGCTTTAACAGCTCTCTCTAAGCGGTTTACAAAATCAGTCTATAGTCCCCAATAATCTGGGTCCTCATTTTACCGACCTCGAAAGGATGGATGGCTGAGTCAACCTTGAGCCTGGTGAGATGCGAACTGCCAAATTGCAGGCACCCGGTATCCAGCAGAAGTGACTTATGACTGTTTCTCAGACAGTGGCAGCATCTCCATCGTCACGAGATCAAAATTCAGATTCTTAGCCACTGATTCACCCTTTAGCCACCCTTTTGCGACCTTCCGACAAGCAAAGTCAATGCGGAAGCTGGATTCCCTTAACAACCGGGTTACTAACTGAACAGCCGCAGTGACTCATTCAACAACGATGGCAAGAAAGGTCGTAAAACGGGGCAAAGCAACTGTCTCGCATAGCAGCAGAAAATTTGGGCTCCATTGTAGTTGTAAGTCAAGGACTACCTGTATAGGGTCTCCTACCTGAGCAGGGGGTTGGACTAGAAGATCTATACTTTTTCACACACCTCTATACCTTTTCCCCTTTGGGATACATGTAAATTACATGCATGTACATACTGCATACATGTACACAGACACATGTATACTTTTTCTGTGTCTGCGTACATGCAAATTCCTTTTTTTTTCACAAAAAAACTAGTTTAGAATGTTAGCTTTTTAGCACAGTGTATCTTTTAAGGGCCCTAGTCATAGACTTGTGAATTAATTTAAAATAGGTTAATATGTAAAGTGCAATAAATTGTGCAGGCCTTGTATTTAAAGGTGCTGCACAAGATATATTTAAAATAATGAATTAGATGTTTTCGTTTCTAACTTCAGGAGGAAAAAAAGATCCTCTTCTATTACCCAAATGAAGCAGAGAAAAATGAAAAAATCAGAAATGTTGGATTATGTGAAGCCATTGTTCAGTTTACAAGGTATTACACTCCCCAAGTCTGCATGTTTAGTATTTCATTTGTTTGGAAAAAATGAAACTTACTTGGCTTTTTGCACACACACACACAAAAAAAGACTGTCCAGCTGATGATCAGATTAGACCTTTAAAATGTGTGAACTTCAATTCCCAGAATTCCTCAGTCAACACTGGTGACAGTAGCTGGCTACAGAATTCTGGGTGTTGAAGTCCATTTAGCTAAAAGTTACCAAGGGGATGCGGTGGCTCAATGTCTAAGATGCTGAGTTTGTCAATCGAAAGATCAGTGGTTCGAATCCCTAGTTGAGCTCCCGTTACTTGTCCCAGCTTCTGCCAACCTAGCAGTTGGAAAGCACATAAAAAAATGCAGGTAGAAAAATAGGGACCACCTTTGGTGGGAAGGTAACAGTGTTCCGTGCACCTTTGGCGTTTAATCATGCCGGCCACATGACCACGGAGACATCTTCGGACAGCGCTGGCTCTTCGGCTTTGAAACGGAGATGAGCACCGCCCCCTAGAGTTGAGAACGACTAGCACATATGTGCGAGGGGAACCTTTACCGTTACCTTTTTACCAAGATTGAGAAACACTGAATTAGACCTTGTAAGTTTCTCAATTATTCCTTCCAAGACTTGACCATGAATTTGTTCATTCCTGGTTCATACAATATTTTTTTCACACCTTAACCTCCCTCCCAAATAGGTGCTTGTGAAAAGCATGGGCAGGACCAGTGGCGTGAACCTTGGCTAAAAATATTAAATTGTCTTATTTCTGTAATGGTGACATAACGCATGTCAGCTTAATGTTCTTGAGGCTCATTACAAATGTTTCCGATCCCACATTTCGCCCATGAAAATGTACCTACTCTTTTTTCTGATTCGTTTTGTTCCCCCCTCCCCCCCACAAAAAAAAAACTCCTATGAAAAACAAAGGCAGGAAGAATTATAGAACTAAAATTGCCCTGTGAATTTCTTGGCTAATTAGGGTTTATACTAAATTTCCCATCTTGATTTGTTTACCATATTTCTTAAGCAAGGCGGTCTGAGAACACAGTGGGATTAATGGTGTCATCCTTTATGAGGAAGTCATAACTATAATGGATTACGTTACGTTCCCCCTGGTCCCGATGAACATTTAATCTCTGCTAATTCATATAATATTTTTTTTCTTCTTCCTAGGACTTTCAGTCCCACAAAACCTGCAAAATCACTACATACCCAGAAAAATAGACAGTTCTTCAATGAACCGGAAGAAAACTTCTGGATGGTTATGGTATATAAATGCGTGATGCTGTTCTTTTAAGCATTTGTTTCAGTAATTTTTTTGAATGTCCTGTTAGATTTTTATGTCCTTTATGTTGAAAATGCCTCTGGAAAGGTTTACGGATGATTGCTTATTTGTAGCCTATGACTATGTTTGGAAGCCGTACGGGTCTGGATGGGGAGAAACAGGCTCAAGCTCAATCCTTCCAAGACGGAGTGGCTGTGGATGCCGGCATCCCGGTACAGTCAGCTGAGTCCTCGGCTGACTGTTGGGGGCGAGTCACTGGCCCTGATGGAGAGGGTGCGCAATCTGGGCGTTCTCCTGGATGAACGGCTGTCTTTTGAAGACCACCTGGCCGCCGTCTCCAGGAGAGCTTTCCACCAGGTTCGCCTGGTGCGCCAGTTGCGCCCCTTTCTAGACCGGGATGCCTTGTGCACAGTCACTCACGCCCTCGTGACGTCTCGTCTGGATTACTGCAATGCTCTCTACATGGGGCTCCCCTTGAGGGGCATCCGGAGGCTTCAGTTAGTCCAGAATGCGGCTGCGTGGGTGATAGAGGGAGCCCCTCGCGGCTCCCGTGTGACACCTATCCTGCGCAGACTGCACTGGCTACCTGTGACTTTCCGGGTGCGCTTCAAGGTTTTGGTGAACGTCTTCAAAGCGCTCCATGGCATAGGGCCGGGCTATTTACGGGACCGCCTACTGCTACCGAATACCTCTCACCGACCCGTGCGCTCTCACAGAGAGGGACTCCTCAGGGTGCCATCAGCGAGACAGTGTCGTCTGGCGACGCCCAGAGGAAAGGCCTTCTCTGTGGGGGCTCCCGCCCTCTGGAACGAACTCCCCCCAGGACTTCGTCAACTCCCGGACCTCCGAACCTTTCGTCGCGAGCTTAAGACACACTTATTCATCTGCGCAGGACTGGATTAGGATTAGTTTTTAAATTTGTGGGGTTTTTAATTGGTTTTTATCATTTATTCTAAATTTTTAATCTCGGCCAATTGAATAAGTTTTTTAATTGTATTTTAATAGTATTTATATTGTAATATTATTGTTTATTTTATCTGGCTGTGAACCGCCCTGAGTCCTTCGGGAGAAGGGCGGTATACAAATTTAAATAATAATAAATAATAAATATGACTATCATTAAGTGTCGTAAGTGTTGTACCTTGATGAAGGTATCTTTTCTTTTATGTACACTGAGAGCGTATGCGCCAAGACAAATTCCTTGTGTGTCCAATCACACTTGGCCAATTAAAAATTCTATTTATTTATCTGAATAATTGAACAATCCATGCTATCAGATTCCAGGGAGGGGGGGGGGAAGGATGGATAGGAGAGGGAAAGAAATCAAAACACAGGCCCTATTTCTAAGCTATGATTGTTAGAATTGGTGGATGCAATGAAACGGTTCAGGAGTCCGATGGAATAACTGTTGTTGGATGGCAGTTTGACCAGAAGTTGTAAGAGAAGAAATGGTGCCATCTGGAGGCGGAGTCAAAAGAGGAATCAGCCTAGAATCCCCTAGAGCAGCCACAAATGAATTCCATTGACCCTTATCCAGAGCCAAAATAGTGCTTAGCTCATCATCGTTTGCCTGCTGCTCTCTAAAGGTTCTCAAAAGAGCCTACAAAAGCTAAAAAAAACAGGCAAAACAAAATTGCTTAAATGAACTGTTTTGTACCATTTTTCAAGGTCGTACGCAATCCGGTAATAGAAAAACACAAGGATGGCAAAACAGTCGTCGAATACCAAGAAGAAGAGCTGCTGGTAAGTAGCAGGTGTTGTTTTCCCTTCTCTTTGAGGACTTGAACCGCTCAAGCAGGGGTGAAATCCAACAGGTTCTGACAGGTTCTGGAGAACCGGTAGCGGAAATTTTGAGCAGTTCGTAGAACCAGCAAAATACCACCTCTGGCTGGCCCCGCAAGAAAACAATTGGTTACAGAATTATAGCTGTCGACTTGTGCCAATTTTTTGGAGACATCTGTAACAATTTTTGGAAAAATATATTTATTCACATAATTTATCAGCTCTCCATTCACATAAATTAGGGAGTGATCCTGACGGTTTGAGATCATGTATTTTCCTAACAGGGATGTTATTAACCACTATTAATGTCAGTATTATTTTTTAATATATTGTATGCCTAATGTGGGTCGATGACCGTAATAAAGGTATATTCTATTCTAAATTGCTAGAAAAGTACCGATTGGCAATTTTGTTTTTGTTTGGCTTTTTTTTTAAAAAAAGCCTCTGTAACTCAGTGCATCCTTAGTCAAAATATCTGCCTTTGTTTCTTTGCGGTAATGATTTTCTGATTCTCAATCTCTTACAGGACAAGGTTTATAGCTCGGTGTTACAGCAATGTTACAACATGTATAAGGTCAGTTTTGCCGTACTATTTGTTAATTAAGCTGGAATGGGTAAAACAGCCTTTATTTCCCTAAAGTAAAATGGAATTTTGTTGTTGTTAGTTGAGAAATCATTCTGACCCATCGCGACTCCATGGACAATGTTCCTCCAGGCCTTCCTGTCCTCTACCATCCTCTGGAGTCCATTTAAGCTCACGGTCGACTGCTTCGGTGACTCCATCCAGCCCCCTCCTTCTCTGCCGTCCCCTTCTTCTTCTTTTGCCCTCCATCGTTCCCCGCATGAGGCTCTTCTCCAGGGAGTCCTTCCTTCTCATTAGGTGGCCAAAGGATTTGAGTTTCTTCTTCAGGATCTGGCCTTCTAAAGAGCAGTCAGCGTTGATCTCTAGGACTGACTTGTTTGTTTGCCTTGCAGTCCAAGGGACTCGCAGGAGTCTCCTCCAGCACCAGAGTTCAAAGGCCTCAATTCTTTGGCGCTCAGCCTTCTTTATGGTCCAACTTTCACAGCCATCTATTGCAACTAGGAAAACCATAGCCTTGATTAGACACACTTTTGTTGGCAGGGTGATGTCTCTGCTTTTTAATATGCTGTCTAGATTTGCCATAGCTTTCCTCCCCAGGAGCAAGCATCTTTTTATTTCTTGGCTGCAGTCCCCATCTGCGGGGATCTTGGAGCCCAGGGAAATAAAATCTGTCACTATCACCATTTCTTCCCCCATCTATTTGTCAAGAATCGAGAGGGCCGGATGCCATGATGGAATACTTTGTTCAATTTTTCCGAACCATGAGCTGCAGAAATACGAATCCAGCCCTGAATATTTATTGATACTTATTCTGTGGCGCGTTTCTTTCATATTATTTCTTGTCATGAACTATCCCATTTTTGTACCTGGGCCCTCCTGACGGCACACAGATTTTTAAAAAATGGATTATAATCTAGCACGTAGATGAAAAAGGAAAAAAGGGCAAGTCAGCAATTGCAGGTGATAATCACGTTGATTTGCAACAGGATGCAAAAGGAATGAATGAATGAATAAAATAAAAGGGCGCTGTTGACTGTCATATATGTATTATTGATGTGATGGGTGCTGTTTTTGGAATATATAAGTTGAGGAGTAAAGATGTCACCCATTAGCCATCAGAAATACACAGTGTTTGTCATCTATTATAAGCTTTACGTAAATAGACTCCTAAGTGCTATGCAAGCATTATTCCTAAAATAATGGAGTGTAATTTTTCCCTTGAATCCAAGGAAGCTGGAATCCCAGGACCAACATTCGGTTCAATGTTTATATCTCGAAAAACAAGCTATTAAGTGATGATTTAATTAACCCATTATTATTTTTCCCCTCTTGAAAATAACGATTAGCTTTTTAACGGCACGTTCCAAAAAGCCATGGAAGATGGTGGTGTCCGGGTTCTGAAAGAAAGACTGGAGAAATTCTTCCATCGGGTAAGACATGTTCCCCTCTTATTATCTGAACAACAAGTGGATGTTTAAGGTGTTAGTACTTCTACGAGAGAAATATAATGAAGAGAAATATATAATATAGAGAAATTTCATACAAATGAAATATTTGTAGCTCAGAGTTGAAATGTTGGGTCCCTGATGCTCTCTGAGCTTGGTGATTTTCTAGAAGACATTTCATGACCCAACTAGGGAACATCATCAGTGTTAACGTTGGATGATGAAACTTCAGCAAGAAAACAACCAAGCTCAGAGAGCACCAAACACCCCATAGTTCTCCTTCTCTCTTTTTTTTTTTTTTATTCAAAAAGTTTTACAAATTTTTTTTTCCCCCCCTTTCCCCCTCCTCCCCTCCCTTCACAACCCCTCCCCGACTTCCCGGAACGAGCACAAGGTATAGTTAAAAATAAAACAAACATATGCTAAAAAATTTTCATCCCAACTTAATTGTACCCCTACAATCATCAATTCCTAACTTCCCCCAAAAACAATCAAAAATAATACATCATAATCATTCAAAAACAGTCTGATAACTCTTAGTCTGATATCTACGTTGAATATAGTCAATCCATTTTTTCCATTCCTTTAAGTATCTTTCTTGCGTATTGTCTTTCAAAAAGGCTGATATCTTCGCCATCTCAGCCAAATTGGCAACTTTCAATATCCATTCTTCTATTGTTGGTACTTCTTTTTTCTTCCAATATTGTCCTATCCTATTCAATATATTATCTTTAAGATATAAATTTGTATAATATTCTAAAAAAGCTTTTTAAATTTTATCCTGTTGATATCTCTCTTTACCTTTATATTCTATTTTTTCTATAGTACGTTGTTTTTGTCTTTTCCTTAAAGTATATGCTAACCACCTACCAGGCCTATTTGCATTACAAAAAGTATTATGTTTGGCATATTGTATATTTGTTGCCACCTGATCAGCCATTATCATATTAAATTGATTCTGTAGTAACTTTATTGCATCTTTAAGTTTTTGATCATGTGGATTATGTATTAATAATTGTTGTTTCTTATAAATTTCCTCTTCTAAATACCTACGCTGTCTTTGTTGCTTATTTCTCTGTCTATTATTAAGATATATTAACACACCTCTCATAAAAGCTTTACTGGAGTCCCAAACCATTTCTATCGATGTTTCATTATTCAAATTATAATCAAAAAATTCTTTCATCTGCTTTTTACATTGATTTACATTATCCTGATATCTAAACAAATTTTCATTTAATCTCCAAGTTCTTCTACCCTCTTTTCCATATTGCAATTCCATCCAAACAGGACTATGATCAGACAAACATCTTGGAAATATCTTAGTTTTCTTCACCCTAAAAAGCAAATCATTAGAAATTAAAATAAAATCAATACGTGAGAAGGATTGATGCCTATCAGAAAAAGTATAGTCTCTTTCCTCCAAATTCGCAGTCTCCATACATCTCTTAACTCAAAATCTTCTATCATATCAAAAAGGATTTAGGCAGCTTTGCATGTGCAGGTATCTTCTTGGAAGAAATTCTCTTGTCCTTTCGTATCTATTACTCCATTCCAATCTCCCAATATAATGCACGATTTATAATCCCATAGATTCAACTTATCATATAACATTCTATAAAATTTTTCTTGTTGCTGATTGGGTGCATATATACCAAGCAAGAGAGTCCTTTTTGTTTCTATTGTAAGTTCAATAGCAATATATCTTCCGTGAATATCTGCCTCTATTAACTTGGCTGGTATATCTTTTCTCAAATAAACCACTATGCCATGTTTTTTCTCCAAAGCTGAAGCAACAAAATGTTTACCTAACTTTGAGTTTATTAGGTACTTTTGATCTGATAATTTAATATGCGTTTCTTGTAAGCAAATAACATCATTATTAAATTGTTTCAAATAATGAAATATTTTTCTTCTCTTCTGAGCTGAGTTCAAACCATTGACATTCCAAGTCAAGATTTTATTTGCCATTACTGGGCTGCTGAAGCCTTTGAGCAATCAACTGAAGATCGTCCTCCCGTATCTTGGCCGTGCTCCTCCCACCGCTTCTGTAGCAGAATCCTGAACTTTACTTTGAGTTTGTTGCTCCTTTTCTTTACGCTTAAGGGCTCCCTCGTCAGTCTTTGTTCTTGTGGTTGTTCCTCTGATGGTAACATCACTGGAATCACCTCAGCTTCCACACCCATTTGAGTCTCTTGAATTCTTTTTCTATTATTTCTATTTCAAATTTCAGCACTGTAGAAAGAAAGTCTTTGGCCTTAAGCACTGTGTCAATACGATATCTCCTTCCTTGATAATACACTGTCAAGCCAACTGGAACCTCCCATCTAAATTGAATCTGGTATTTCTTAAGTTCTTGTGAAAATGTAAAGTCCTTTCTATCCCTTAACATCTTGGGAGGAATCTCTTTCAAAACCTTCAACTCCTGTTCCCTATTTTCAAGTTTTTCTGAAAAGCAACTTGCAAAATTTGATTCCTCACTGTTCTTTTCAAAAAATAAACCACAATGTCTCTAGGAAGTTTCTTTTGCCTAGCAATCCAAGAATTAACTCTATAAATTTTGTCAATTTGATAAGCAACCTCTTGTGGATCAAGTTCAATAAATTCAGCCAGAGCTTCTGATAAAATTTTTTTTAAATCTTCCCCTTTGTCCTCATTCAAACCTCTAATTCTCAGAGCTCCTTCCATCATTCTATACTGCATCACCACCACTTGATCTTCATTTTTATCCAATTTGATTTGCATTCCCCCCATTCTATTTTCTATTTGTTGATTTGACTGAACAATTTCTTGCACCTCCTCCTCCACCTCCTCCAGTCTTTTTGCCAAACCTTGAAAAGCCATCAAGATATCTTCTTATTTTTTATTATTCTCTTTATTTCTTCTCTTATTTTCTCATTATTATCCATAATCTCCTTAAACCTTTCTTCAGACACTTTCCTTGCTCTTTAATCAGATCTTCTAAAGCTGGTTCAGAACCCTTCTGCCCCCAGTCTTAGGTGGTTTAGTAGCCATTTCAGTTTTAAAATTCACAAAATATAAGTCTAGAAACTTCTTTTCCCTTTAAGTATAGGAGAGCTCAGTTCACTTCATTAAAATCCACACATAACATTTCTTATCTTCTTAGTTGCACAGACTGTTTGAAATTCCATTCGTCACTTTCACTCCTGCTCAGGCGCCATCTTTAAGAGTCAATTAAAACAAAGGAAAAAAATTTTTCTCTTTTTTAGAAGGTAGAAGTCAGGAAATCAAAAATACTTGCAATCCAATAACTGTCCGCTGGCACTCATTCCGTCTGCTTAAAGAGATCCATAAAGATAAGACAATTAGCAGAGATGGACACTTTCTTCTTTTCCTGCTTTTGCAGAAGCGCACTGAAGTCGGAGCTTATGGCAGGAATATTTATGGGACCCGTCGACCCTTCGAAGCTCTGCTTAATTAAAACAAAGCCTCTGGGGAGGTCTACCAACATTTCCTGCTGCTCTTATCTTCCCCTTTCATCCAGGGAAAAAGATTAAAGCCGGCTTTTCCTGGCTTTACGATGTTCAGTGCGGAGCCCCTTTAATTAGGGCTCAGCGAAGAGGTGGAGCCACCCGGAAGTCAGTTCTCCTTCTCCACCTTTCCCCTCTCCTTCTCTTCTTTTCTCCTGTTTCCTATCCCTTCTCTTCTTTCTCTTCTTCCTTCTACTGTGCCTCCTCTTCCTCCTCTACTTCCTCTCCACAAGCCCCGTTCCTGGCACTGATGAGGTTACCTAGTTGGGTCATGAAACATCTGCAAGCAAACAACACAGTCAAAGAGCACCAAGAACTCATATAATGGATTAGGAAGAACAGACGGATGGAATGGTGGATGGATGGATGGAATGATGGATGGATTGGATGATGGATGGGTGGAGTTAACTTAGAATCCTGGCGAGATTCTATAGTAAGATGAGTGATAATATCCCCTATTTTTTTTAAAAAAAAATTGATCTCAGCGCTTACTTTCTCCTGCAATTATTTATTGGGAGAACATTGATCAACTGATTATGTGTCATCAAGTCAGTGTCGACTTTTAGCAGCCACCTACATAGATTTTCCCCATGATAACCTGTCCCTAATTGGGTCCTTCAGCTCTTCCTGTTTACTGCATGAGTCAAAAAGAGGGCTGTGAAAATATTTACAGACCCTTCGCATCCTGGACATAAATTGTTTCAACTCCTACCCTCAAAACGATGCTACAGAGCACTGCACACCAGAACAACTAGACACAAGAACAGTTTTTCCCCCAACGCCATCACTCTGCTAAACAAATAATTCCTTTAACACTGTCAAACTGTTTACTAAGACTGTATATTAATATTATTCTTCTCATCGTTCCTATCACCCATCTCCTCCAACTTACGACTGCATGACTGTAACTTTGTTGCTTGTATCCTTAACGATTTATATTGATTGTTTCCTAGAATGATTTGACTGCTTATTTGTATCCTATGACTATCATTAAGTGTTGTACCTTACGATTCTTGACGAAGGTATCTTTTCCTTTTATGTACACTGAGAGTTTATGCACCAGAGACAAATTCCTTGTGTGTCCAATCACCCTTGGCCAATCAATAAATAATTCTAACTCATTCATTCTAAATTCCGATGCTGGCCCCCATCGTAACTGAGTCTTTCCACCTCGCCGCTGATTGTTGTCTTATCAAGACCGCTCCCTTCCCTTTGTGTTCCAGTATTTGCAAACGCTTCACTTGCAGTCCTGCGATCTGCTGGATGTCTTCTGCGGCATCAGCTTCTTCCCGCTAGATAAGATGACCTACTTGAAGATCCAGTCATTCATCAACAAGATGGAGGAAAGCTTAAGCCTCGTCAAGTACACGGCCTTCCTGTACAACGACCAGCTGATCTGGTGAGCGCGGGAACGCTTTGGAGGAGCTTCCGCAGATGGTGTTGTGTCTTGCCCGCTCTTACAGCAGCCGGGGCCTTCTTATCTGCTCCCGAACACGGAGGAATGTATGCCTCCCAGCCCCAGTCCTGGCTCCATGCCCAGACAAGCTGCAGAGGAGGGAGCACCTCCCGGCCCCAGCCCTGGCTCCATGCCCAGGCAAACGGAGCAGCTAGACCCCTCCCCCTTCTCCACAGCATGTGAGCCTGAGGAGGGTTTATTTCCAACAGCTGCTGATTGGAGTGACCCTCGCATCAGAAGACTTGATAGGCGGAGGCAACAGAAGGAAGGGAGGGGCAGGCCTTAATGAGTGCTGAGTCATGGAGCCACACCCCATGGCCTATATAAAGGATCTGCTTTCTGGCAGTCTCTGAGTCAGGCAAAGTCGAACTTATCTTGCTGAAGTCACTTTCTGGTCTCCTGCCTGCTCTGAGGACTTTGCTAGGACTTTGGGCAGAGCTGCAGAGGCAAGCCTGATTTGGATTTCCCTGACCCGGCCGTCAGCGGAGGAGTGGGACACGACAGATGGCTACCTCAGTGGAATGTGGAATAAACACGATACCAGGATGAAGTAGGGTGCTGGTGTGCACGCTCATGGAGTAGGATCTCTCTGGGCACGCTCAGCATTCTTCCCTGCACACGTATGTCTCACCATAAGCGTAGGAATGTGCCAAGGATGGGACCTAGGCATAAGAAGGAGAACGTTTCCCTGTATTTCCCAGGCCGCGGGATATATTATTTCCCTGTCGGGCCACCTGGTTGTCCAAATATGATTTACACTACTTCTAAAATTCTTAATCCAGCTGTCTTCTAATCGACTTTGGCAGTCAAAGCAGAGGCTTTTAAGAAGCGACTGGGCAGCCACTTGTCTGAAATGCTATAGGGCCGTGATGGCGAACCGGTGGCACACGTGCCACAGGTGGCATGCGGAGCCATATCGGTGGGCATGCGAGCTCAGCTATGGCGTGCACCTGGAAGTAGGGAAATAGTCTTGTTTCCTGCCTCCGGAGGACCTGGGAGGGTGAGGAAGGCCAATTTTTTGCTCTCCTCAGGCTCCTAGAGATGCTCTGGAGCCTGGGGAGACCAAAAAACGGGCCTACTGGGCCCACCGTGCCATCACGTACCAAAAGCAGGGGGAGCGCGGGGGAGGGTCACACACGCATGCACGGTGGGTGGGGCACATAGAATTATGGGTGTGGGCATGCACGTGTGCAACCCTCCCCCCCCGCGCTCCCCCGCTTTTGGCACGCGATGGCAAAAAGGTTATCCATCTATAGGGTCTCCTGCTTGAGCAGGGGGTTGGACTAGAAGACCTCCAAGGTCCCTTCCAGCTCTGTTTTCTATGTTCAATGTTCTCCCTTCATCTCCTGGTATCTTGTCGTCTTTTTCTCTTCCTCTTTTTGTTTCCTTTTCCGAAGCTGCTTCCAACTCCGTTATTCTGTCAATTATTTTTCCTCAAATATACTAAAAAGATGGGTAACAAAGGAAGCCGAGCAGCTGAATGGCAGCCATCACTTTGGACATACATCATTGTGCCAACTGCAAGCCAGGGGGAAAAAAAGGATGAAATATTTTCTTTTTTAATCCAATCCTCGGCCTCACAAAATCTTGGGTTTCTTTTCTTTTTTCTTTTTCCCAAATTTGGAAGAACAACTTCAATTTTGAAAGAAAGAAAGAAAGGCCATGCCCAACAATGAACAGTAGCTGATTCTCCCCCCCCCCGCCTCTTTTGACCTCACACAGAAAAAATGTTGGATTTTAAACAGAAACAAAGGAGGGCTGCCTGCAGCTTGTAACAGAAACCAAAAGGCTTCTCTTCAGCTGTGTTTGCTTTCAGGGTGTTTATTGACACGGCACAGCTGCCGGGCGCCTCCAGTTTCATTTTTCGAGCAAGCCCTCTAAAGGTTTCTTATCCAGAAGTGATTAAAGAGCCGAGAGAAGAGGCTTAGAGAAAAAGTGATCGAAAGAGAGCCCTGCGTAAAATAATTACCAATTCGAATGGGATTCTATACAGGCTCCTCCAGGTTTTAATAATAATAGCGTTGACTTCAGATTGGAGCCGTGTGTTTTACTTTAGTTCTCCACATTGATCAGTTAAATAGGTACCACTAGCAGTTTGAAAGCATGCAAAAGCGAATAGATAAATAAGTACCAATAGCAATTCGAAAAAATTCAAATGCGAGTAGATAAATACCATCTTTTTCGGAGTATAAGACGCTCCGAACTTTGGGGAGGAAAACAAGAAAAAAAAAATCTGCCTCTGCCTCCCAACAATTTGCCTCCTTGCAGCAAAGAGCAAATAACCTATTTCAGTTTCATTTTCAGCACAGCCTGATTAGCACAAGAAAAAAAAATCTGCCTCTGCCTCCCAGCAATTTGCCTCCTTGCAGCAAATGTGGTGAGTGGCAATAGGCTATAGCAATCCCTACAGCCTGAAACAGCTGATGATTGGGAGGCTGATCCAACCAACAATCAGCTGCTTGTTATTCAGACTGTGCCGAAGCTGAAACAGGCTGCTTGCTGTTTGTTGCAAGGAGGCAAATTGCTGGAAGGCAGAGGCCAAAGGGTGGGGGCTGGTGGGTGGGCAGGGCTACATTCGGTATATAAGATACACATAAATTTTCATCCTCTTTTAGGAGGGGAAAAGTGTGTCTTATACTCTGAGAAATACAGTAGGTACCACTAGCAGTTCGAAAGCATGCAAATGCGAGTAGATAAATAAGTACCACTAGCAGTTCGAAAGCATGCAAATGCGAGTAGATAAATAGGTACCACTAGCAGTTCGAAAGCATGCAAATGCGAGTAGATAAATAGGTACCACTAACAGTTCGAAAGCATGCAAATGCGAGTAGATAAATAGGTACCACTTTGGTGGGAAGGTAAGTGTGTTCCAAGCGCCTTTGGCATAAGCCAATGACCACACAAATTTCTTCGGACAATCCTGGCTCAGCCAAGAAACAGATGAGCACCATGCCCTAAAAACTGGACACCATTGGGCAGGGTTAACTTTTTACCTTTTTTTAAATTTCACAGGAGTGGATTGGAACAAGAGGACATGAGGATTTTGTACAAATACCTCACCACCTCGCTCTTTCCAAGACACATGGAACCTGAGGTGAGTTGGGTGTCCGGTCTTCCCCCGGAACATGCAGTAACCCTGGTTTAAAGAGAAATAACGTCAGGCACAAGTCTGATTTTCTTTAAAAAAAAACCAACAGCCTCAATTTTTTCCTTGACTGTCTCTTCTGTTTCAGTTGGCCGGAAGAGATTCCCCCATCCATATAGAAATATCCGGAAATCTGCAACACTATGGAAGGTAGGCATTCCTTATCTCTTGTGTCTTTGCGTGGCCAATGGAGTGTTCGGTCTGAGGGCTCCTTGGTCCTGTTTGTACCCCTTCCCACCACACCAGCACCAACTGCTGAGAAATGGCAGCATCGGTTTCCGCCATTTTGAAACGGCGCAAGAACTAATACAAGGCTGGGAAAGATTAACCTGCTTACCTGGACAATAACAAAGTCCTCCCCAAACAGGAGAAAAATTGAAAATCCTGGCTTCTCCCCATAGATACGGCATTTCCGATTTGGCCTTTTGTTATCTTTATTCAACCCGATGCCAAGTGACATCCGCAGCTACTGAAGATTGGCGCTCTTCAAGTCGGATTTAGAGTGTTACAGAATAACATGATTTGGTAGGGACCTTGGAGGTCTTCTAGTCCAACCCCCTGCTTAGGCAGGAAACCCTACACCACTTCAGACAAATGGTTATCCAACCTCTTCTTTAAAACTTCCAGTTTTGGCGCATTCATAGTTTCTGGAGGCAAGTGGTTCCACTGATTAATTATTCTCACTGTCAGGAAATTTCTCCTTAGTTCTTAGTTCTGCTTTATTCCTTGATTAGTTTCCACCCATTGTTTCTTGTCCTGCCCTCAGGTGCTTTGGAGAATAGCTTGAAAGGAATAGAATAGAATAACAGAGTTGGAAGGGACCTTGGAGGTCTTCTAGTCCAACCTCCTGCTTAGGCAGGAAACCCTACACCACTTCAGACAAATGGTTGTCCAACATCTTCTTAAAAACTTCCAGTGTTAGAGCATCCACAACCTCTGGAGGCAAGTTGTTCCACTGATTAATTGTTCTCACTGTCAGGAAATTTTTCCTTAGTTCTTAGTTCTGCTTCTCTCCTTGATTAGTTTCCACCCATTGCTTCTTGTTCTACCCTCAGGTGCTTTGGAGAATAGTTTGACTCCCTCTTCTTTGTGGCAACCCCTGAGATATTGGAAGACTCCTATCATGTTTCTCCTGGTCCTTCTTTTCATTAAACTAGACATACCCAGTTCCTGCAACTGTTCTTCGTATGTTTTAACGTCCAGTCCCCTAATCCTCTTGGTTGCTGTTCTCTGCACTCTTTCTTAATTTGCTTAATCTGCTATTACTTATCCAAGACTGCTGCATGTTAAAAGTAAAGAAATGGAGAAGTAATCCATTTGGGAATCAGGTCTATAAAACGAAGCTGGATTTCTTGGGTTAGAAAGCTATAAAATTGGTCTTTTGGGGCCAAGATCTTAAGAGTTAAATGTGGAAAGATCCTGTCTTTGCTTTTTAGGTTCCTGACTGGACCGCTGAACTTGAACGACCCTGAAGCAAAATGCAGGTTCCCCAAAATATTTGTGAACACGGACGGTGCTTACGAAGAGCTTCATTTAATTGTGTATAAGGTAACTTTTCTCAATTCTCTTAAGAGGTGTTGATCCTCCAGAGAATTCAGTAATTTGGATGGAAAGGTAGATCTCTGTTTCTCCAGTTTACGACTCGTTAAGATACATGGACTTCAACTCCCAGAATTGAATGGCTGGGGAATTCTGGGAGTTGAAGTTCATAGGCCTTAACCTTTGGAGGTTATGGTGAATCTGAGATGAGGGTCCTACATTTGGGGGGGTTACAACTCCCATTATCTCCACCCAGAGGGGGGCGTCACATACTGTAACAACTGGTTCGCCCAATACCGAAAATGTGAGCACGTGGCATCGAAAAACCAGTGATTATATAGGACGTGATAGCGCCAGGGCAGGTGGGCGAGCCCAGCTACCGGTTGGAACTGCCGGTTTGCCCGAACCGGTCTGAATCAGCAGCAGCCCACCACTGTCTCCATCCCTTGGCCACGCTAGCTAGGTTTGACGGTGGCTGGAGCCCAATTTTGGGCGATACCAGACCTTCCCCTTCCGCAATCGAACTCATCTTTTCATCTCAAGAGAACATCCTCAAACTAGAAGTCTTTGTTATGCTAGCCCGGGCCAACATTTTTCACTTAGCCATAGAGCCAGACGAGATAGCTCAAAAACAGCTGGGATGATCAATCTTTTGTCCCTTCCAGGCAATGAGTGCAGCTGTCTGCTTTATGATTGATGGTGAGTATCAAATAATAATGGTTGAAATAACGGTTCCTCTCTCGGTTCCCCAAATCCCGTCCTTTGAACATTCTCCGTGGTCGTTTGGATACGAGCGGCGATAGTCCGTTCTCTGTAAGATTTCCAGAACCCTTGTAATGAAATAATGGTTTGAATTATTTCCTGTTGTACACAAAAGAGAAAATGCCATTTTTTGTCTCGAGAGAGAGAGAGTCACAGTCTGCCAGCAAATCATCAAATAATAAAACTTCAATAATAAAGTCAAACTTTGTCTAAATTGGGGCAGCCTGTGGTTTCTGGAGCTGTGACGGTCAAAACTAGAATGCTTTCTCCTATTTCTTTGAACTCAGCAACGTAGGTACTGTAGCAGAAATCCTAAAATAGCCATGACAGAGGTTTTGAGGGAAAAATTCCACCCCTGAATAAATCAAATAAAACTCCTGGGCCCAACCAGTCGCAGGGGCTGGCCCAGCCTCTATTACATATGCCAGTTTGGCCTAGTGGTTAAGGTGCTGGTCTAGAAACCAGGAGTCTGTGAGTTCTAGTTCCACCTTGGGCGTGAAAGCCAGTTGGGTGATTTTTGGGCCAATCACCAGGTGACAATGAGCTCTAGTCCCGCCCTAGGCATGAAAGCCAACTGGGTGACTTTGAGCTAATCAACCAGGAGGCGGCGAGTTCTAGTCCCACATTAGCCATGAAAGCTGACTGGGTGATATTGGGCCAATTACTGGGAGACACTTGAGTTCTAGTTCCACCTTAGGCATGAAAGCCAGCTGGGTAACTTTCAGACTCTCCCTCCCTCTCTCAGCCCCACCCACCTCACAGGGTTGTTGTTAAGGGGAAAATAAGAGGAGGAAGGACAGTTACTAGGTAATCTTCATTACCTTTGGTTATTTATAAAATTAACAAATATGCCGCGGAATGAAAATCTTAGGTAAAGGTAAAGGTTCCCCTCGCACATACATGCTAGTCGTTGCCGACTCTAGGGGGCGGTGCTCATCTCCGTTTCAAAGCCGAAGAGCCAGCGCTGTCCGAAGACGTCATAATTTTGGGAAGTCCAGATCTTGGGACCTCCACGTTTATGGAAGCCAGTCGCTTTGTGTATGCCTTGTGCATGTGTCAGGCCTTGAACCCTCCCTCCGAGCCAGTGGTAGAATTCAAATTTTTTTACTACCGGTTCTATGGGTGTGGCTTGGTGGGCATGGTAGGGGAAGGATTCTGCAAAATCCCCATTCCCACCCCACTCCTGGGGGAAGGATACTGCGATATCCCCATTCCCATCCCACTCCAGAAGAAGGATACTGCAAAATGCCCATTCCCTCTCCACTCCTGGGGGAAGGATACTGCAAAATGCCCATTCCCTCTCCACTCCAGGGGAAGGATACTGCAAAATCCCCATTCCCACCCCACTCCTGGGGGAAAGATACTGCGATAACCCCATTCCCACCCCACTCCAGAGGAAGGATACTGCAAAATGCCCATTCCCTCTCCACTCCTGGGGGAAGGATACTGCAAAATGCCCATTCCCTCTCCACTCCAGGGGAAGGATACTGCAAAATGCCCATTCCCACCCCACTCCTGGGGGAAAGATACTGCGATATCCCCATTCCCACCCCACTCCAGAGGAAGGATACTGCAAAATGTCCATTCCCTCTCCACTCCTGGGGGAAGGATACTGCAAAATGCCCATTCCCTCTCCACTCCTGGGGGAAGGATACTGCAAAATGTCCATTCCCACACCTGGGGGGAAGGATACTGCAAAATGTCCATTCCCACCCCACTCCAGGGGAAGGATACTGCAAAATTCCCATTCTCACCCCACTCGGGGGCCAGCCAGAGGTGGTATTTGCCGGTTCTCCAAACTACTCAAAATTTCCGCTACCGGTTCTTCAGAACCTGCAGAATTTCACCCCTGCTCAGAGCCATGTCAATCTGCTATCTGTGCTCCAGGTGGGGCGTTTCTAATCAAATCAAATCAAACCTTTATTGTCAAAGCACAATACGCGTACAATGAAATTCATTCTCGCCTTTCTTCCCAACCCCCCCAACTCTTTCCCAGCCTCTGTGCAACCAACGTTGGATTTCTGCCGCCGACTCGATAGCCTCGTGGGCCCGCAGCTTACTGTCTTAGCTTCGGATATCTGCGAACAGTACAACCTCAAGAAAAGGGTGTCGGGGTCGGTTCCTTTTTTAATTTTTTTTTGTGGGGTGGGGGGGAAGAGAACGGCACCTTCTGGCTGTTAACATTTAATTAAGTTGTAAAGTATTATAAAATACAAAAAAGAAAAGTAAATACGAGGGAGAGAGGGAAAAGAGGGGGAAGTGAGGAATGATAGGGAAAGAAAAAGAAGCATTAACTTTCGGGGTGGGCTTCAAAATTTTTAGTAAGGGGTTCTCTGCCCAGTTGCTGGGTGGGTGTGGCCATGATGGGCGTGGTCTAGTCCAGGGGTCTCCAACCTTGGTCCCTTTAAGACTTGTGGACTTCAACTCCCAGATTCTCCCAGAGAACTCTGGTAGTTGAAGTCCACAAGTCTTAAAGGGACCAAGGTTGGAGACCCCTGGTCTAATCGGCCTCCTGCACCACAGCGGGTGTGTGTGGTGTTTTTGCCCTCCCCGAACATCCGGTAGGCCCATTTTTCGCCCTCCCCAAGCCTCTGTGCATGGCCTGCACTTACCTGCATCCAAAACGGGCCACGTGGCGACTCCTGGAAGGGGCAGGGTAGGGTAGTTACGGGTACTTACGGGACCGCCTGCTGTTACCTTATGCCTCCCACCAACCCGTACGCTCGCACAGAGAGGGTCTTCTCAGGGTGCCGTCCGCCAAACAATGTCGGCTGGCGGCCCCCAGGGGCAGGGCCTTCTCTGTTGGAGCTCCTACACTCTGGAACGAACTTCCCCCTGGCCTACGCCTGATCTTCGGACCTTTCGCCGTGAGCTAAAAACACACTTATTTATTCAAGCGGGACTGGCTTAATAGTTTTATTAAATTTTAATTGGGGTTTTATTATTATTTTAGGGTTTTTTAAATTTTAAATTTTTATATGTCACCCATTTTGTAATATGCTTTGTTTTAAATTTTTTGTTTTAATTGTATATACATTGGGTTTTTATCTTTTGGCTATACACCGCCCTGAGTCCTTCGGGAGAAGGGCGGTATAAAAATCTAATAAATAAATAAATAAATAAATAAATAAATAAATAAATAAATAAATAGGCGGGGTCAGCCAGGAGTGGGATTTAGGGATTCTCTGAACTGCACAGAATCTCATCCAAGAAGCTTCTTTAGCTCTGAATTGGATGGTGGGGAATGGAAGGACACAGATAAACTTCCAAGCAGCCTCAACCAACTCTTTTAAAAAGGATACAAATGACCAGCTGTCTGCAAGGAGTATCAATCCTTCCGTTCCTCACCATCCAGTCAGAGCTGAAGAAGCTTCTTGGATGAGAAGCGAAATGTCTTCAAACCAGAAAATCCAGTTGCACTTGGAAAAAAGCACCTTTGGAACAAACTGTGGTTCAGCACTCTGAAGAAATCAAGCCATAGTCTGTGCGCTTGGCTTCATTCCCATCTCAGGTTGAGAAATGAACAAAATTCTAGAGAACAACCCATTCTGATATAATTGAAATGTATCTTTTTTTTTTAAATTTGCATTTATATCCCGCCCTTCTCCGAAGACTCAGGGCGGCTTACACTGTGTTAAGCAATAGTCTTCATTCTATTTGTATATTTATATACAAAGTCAACTTTATTGCCCCCAACAATCTGGGTCCTCATTTTACCTACCTTATAAAGGATGGAAGGCTGAGTCAACCTTGGGCCTGGTGGGACTTAAACTTGCAGTAATTGCAAGCAGCTCTGTTAATAACAGACAGTCTGCTGAGCCACCATCTTCCTCCTGTTTGCAGGAAGAGCTGTGGTGCCTCCTTTGATCTCTCGGTTCATCTCTTTCTTAGGTCTGAGAAGGAGCCTCAGTTTAAATTTATCTACTTCAATCATATGAATCTGGCCGAGAAGAGCACCATCCATCTGAGGAGAACGTCCAGTTTCTCCCTCACGTCCGTCCATCCTGACTTGATGAAGATCCTCGGAGATATCAACAACGATTTTACCAGGTGATCTACCTTCTTCTATCGCCACTAACTATTTTTCGCTGTCCTTTATCATTTCAGATGCAGGATTTTATTTATTTATTTATTTATAATTTAATTTCTATACCGCCCTTCTCCCGAAGGACTCAGGGCGGTTTACAGTCATATTAAAATACAGAGAATAAATAACAAATTTAAAAAGAATTTAAAAACAAATATCTAGTAGGCCAATCAACTAAAACGGTCATAGACTGACATAAAACCACTTTAAAATTACAATTAAAATACACTTAGGCTAGTCCTGCTCGATGAAATAATAAAGTCTTCAGTTCCCATTTGAAGGTCCGGAGGTCGAGGAGTTGGCGCAACCCCGGAGGCAACTCATTCCAAAGGGCCGGTGCTGCCACAGAGAAGGTTCTCCCCCTGGGGGCCGCCAACCGACATTGTTTGGTTGACGGCACCCTGAGAAGGCCCATTCTGTGGGAGCGCACAGGTCGTTGGGAGGCTATCGGTGGCAGAAGGCGGTCTTGCAAATACCCCGGTCCTAAGCCATGGAGCGCTTCAAAGGTGGTCACTAACACCTTGAAGTGCACCCGGAAGGCTACCGGCAGCCAGTGCAGGCCACGCAGGATAGGTGTTATATGGGAGCAACGCGGTGCTCCCTCTATTACCCACGCAGCCGCATTCTGGACTAGCTGGATGAATCATACTTCCTTTTCTGACCAACGCTTGGTGTGTTTGTGACTTATCTTAAGCCTCTTTTCAATGGCATCGGCATTTCCAACAGTGCCAGAGGGCATCAAGAATGTCTCGGGGACTTTCCAAGAAAATAAAATTGGGGTCTGTTAGTTGGTTAGTCTTCTTGTATATGGGTGTTTTCTACTGTGCCATACACACAACTGGGCAGTCACTTTGTGTGTGAGTGCTCAAAATGTTGAAAACTACAGTTTTTAATCCCCAAATCTGGGATCGAGAAAAAAACTCGCTTCTTCAGAGGATATTTAAGGCTTGGTGCAGGGGTGAAATCCAGCAGGTTCTGACGGGTTCTGGAGAACCGGTAGCGGAAATTTTGAGTAGTTCGGAGAACTGGCAAATATCACCTCAGGCTGGTCCCAGAGTGGGGTGGGAATGGGGATTTTGCAGTATCCTTCCCCTGGAGTGGGAATGGGGATTTTGCAGTATCCTTCCTCTGCCACACCCATCAAGCCACACCCATAGAACCGGTAATTAAAAAAAAAACCCCGAATTTCACCACTGGCTTGGTGTATTTATGACTGGCTCACAATCTCTCTGACCTGCATTGTTCTTGAACAAGCTGAGTGTAGTATTTGGTTGAAGATCACGAAGTCTGAGGTATAGGCTTCTCCCTTCTAGCACTGATGATGTTACCTAGTTGGGTCAAGAAACGTCTGCAAGAAAACCACCAAGCTCAGAGAGCACCAAGGACTTCACAGTCCTCCTTCTCCTCCTCTTCCTCTCCACAATCCCCACTCCCTTCTAGCACTGATGATGTTACCTTGTCAGGTAATGAAACTTCTGTAAGAAAGCCACCAGGCTCCCTCAGAGACCACCAAGGATCCCTCATTTCAACCCTGAGCTACAGATACTTTCTTTTATCGGAATCTGATCTGATCTTCTTGTTCAAAGGGTGGACGATGACGAAGAAATCATCGTGAAAGCCATGAGCGACTACTGGATTGTCGGCAAGAAGTCGGATCAGCGGGAACTGTACGTTATTTTGAATCAGAGAAACGCCAACCTGATCGAAGTGAACGGTAAGGAACTCGGGAATTGTACGGCTTTAATCTTGCTGGGAAATATTAAGCGTTTGCCTGCTCAGCGTCCTTTTCAATCTAGAGCCACCATTGTGAAGCATGGGAGAAGAGCAATGAGGAGGTGGTTGTAAGTTTTGAGGCAGAAGAAACAGAAGGAAATGCTGATCGGAGTGAGGCAGGCCTAGAATTTGCCTTTAATTCAGTTATGGGTAGTATAGCAGAGTAACCGAGTTGGAAGGGACCTTGGAGGTCTTCTAGTCCAACCCCCTGCTCAAGCCTTTCAGACAAATGGTTATCCAATCTCTCCTTCAAAACCTCCAGTGTTGGAGCAACCACAACACCAAGTAAAATTTTAAAAATGGCTTGGAAACCAGGGTTGAAATGCTTCGAAGTCTGCTACCGGTTCGCTTTGCGTGCGCATGTGCTGTGTGCGGTGTGCACCAAACGTGGGCTTCGTGCGCATGCACCCCACAGGTGCTATCGCGCAGCACTGAAAAAGGAGGATTACGAAGCCTTTTCTGATTCTGCAATAGTAAGTAGAACAGTGAGGGGGGTGGGAACAGCTGTGCCGCGCGATTTAGATTCGAAAGCAGGATTTCCTGTTTTCTAGCGAATGTAAATCGCGCGGCACAGCTGATCATCGGAAATAGTGGTTCACCCAAACCGGTAGCATTGTTTTTACTCCCGGTACACCCGAACTGGTAGTAAAAATGCTACCAGTAGTAAAAATGCTACCAGTTCGGGCAATCGGAGCATTTCTTTGCTCCCAGTTGCCCAAACTGGTAGCATTTTTACTACCGGTTCTCATGAACCGGTCCAAACCAGTAACATTTCACCCCTGTTTGGAACCAAAGAAATAATGCAAAGATAGGAAAATAATGCCTTTAGGAAATCTGCTAAAGATACTTTTTATGCCTTGCCGATGGTAACTTTTCAACAACAATACTTCATTCTTTTAAGCTTTAAAACTCCTCCTTTCTCCCCCTTCAGAAGAAGTAAAGAAACTTTGCGCAACCCAGTTCAGCAATATTTTCTTCTTGGATTGATCAGCAGCGCCAGCTCTCATTCTTTGAAGATGGCTTCAAGACTCAAACACCCCGAAAAAAAGGTGTAATTTGTTTACTGGGACCAGTCCATCGAGTCTTATTACTGACAATAGTAAAGCAATACTTGCTGTGTAAGAATCCACTTTCTACAAAAACCATGTGCTCTCCGACCGTTGTTGTTTTTTTAAAAGATTTTAATGTATTTATGTTCAAATCGATTAAAATTGGTCAGAATGAAGCCTGTGTTGTTCCGTGTCTCTCTTCGACACTGCGTAACCTACTTTACCGGAATGATAAAACTTTTAATTGTTACCACTTTAATCCTCTTTCTGCTCTTCGTTACAAAAATAAGCTTGTTTTCTAGGCAGCCTTTTGCCTTGTGATGTTTTGACGGCCTGTAAGCACAGGAAGTCCTTGACTTAGGACCGCCATGGAGCCCCAAATTCCTGCTGCTAAGCAAGGCGTTTGTTAAGTGAGTTTCGCCCCGTTTTACGACCTTCCTTGCCACAGTTGTTAAGTGAATCGCTGCCATTGTTAAGTTAGCAGTGCGGCTGTTAAGTGAATCTGGCTCCCCCACCGACTTTGCTTGTCAGACGGTCGTAAAAGGGGATCATGTGACCCTGGATTACGGCAACCGTCGTAAATATGAACCAGTGGCCAAGCGTCTGAATTTTGATATAACGGGACCCTGGGGGATCCTACAGTGGCCGCTGGTGTGAGAAACTATCATAAGTCGCTTTTTTTTCAGTGCCATTGTTCACTTCAAATGGTCACTAAATGAACTTACGACTAAGTGACTTCATGATTTTTAACGACCGCGTCGCAGCATCCTTCGTGGTCACGTGATCGGAATCCAGAGGCTTGGCAACTGGCATGTACTTATGACGGTTGCGGCGTCCCGGAGTCGTGTGTGGTTCTTTTTTGTGACCTTTTGACAAGCAAACTCAAAAGGTCGCAGGGGAAGCCAGGTTCGTTTTACAGCCGCGTTACTAACTTGTAACGACCGCAGTGATTCGCTTAAGAACTGTGGCAAGAAAGGTCGCCCAATGGGGCAAAACTCAGCGGCTGTCCTCGCTCAGCGACAGAAGTGCTGGGCTCAATGGCGGTCGTAGGTCGAGGACTGGCTGTAATGGTGGCCGTGCGGCTCCTCTCACTTTTTCTTCTTCTTCCATTGCATGGCTGCCTTGTTGCCGGCCGTGCTCTGAAGCAAAGTAGGAGAATCTTCCTTCGGAGGGGATTGGACCTGGCTGAGATTTTCCTCCATCTCTCGAGTCAGATTTTCCTCCAGTTCCAAAGCTGCTTTTTCAGCCGCCGCTTCTTCTAATTTTCGGGCCTCCTCGGCCTCCTTCAGAGCCTTGAGCCTGTCAAAACCAAAACGGAAGGTCAGTCGGGGTCTTCAAACCCTAAACTTTGATCTTGAACTCAGAACCCAGTTTTGACCAGGGGTGGGCTTCCAAAATTTTAGCAAGGGGTTCTCTGCCTGGTTGCTGGGTGGGCGTGGGCGTGGTGGGTGTGGCCTAGTCGGCCTCCTGCACTACGGGGGAGGGTGTTTTTGCCCTCCCCGGGTTCAGGAGGCTTTCCCCGAGCCTCCAGGAGGTTGAAAACAGCCTCCCCAGGCTCCGGAGGGCCTCTGGAGGCCGGAAACGGACCCAATCTTCTGGTAGGCCCATTTTCCGCCCTCCCCGAGCCTCTGCACATGCCCTGCCCTTACCTGCATCCAAAACGGGCCGTGTGGGGACTCCAGGGAGGGGTGGTGAGCCCAGCCAGGAGTGGGATTTAGGGGTTCTGCACAGAATTTTAGCTAGACGTCCTGAACCCCTGCGAACCCACAACAAAAACCCCTGGTTTTGACCTAAAACCACTGTTTTCCAAATAGGAAGGTCTATAACAGGGGTGTAAAACTTAAAGTTTGGGGGTGCAGGCTGCGGGGCCACCCTGGAAACAGTGAAGGACTGCCCCACAGTGCCTCTGCCAACGAAAATGGAGCGGCCCTCCTGAGAAAATGGGCGACCCTCCCGAGCCCCGTTTTCAGCTGTGACGGCCTCCTGCAGTGCTCCTGCCAGGGAAAATGGAGCTTACTTACAAACCCCAATGGCTTACTTGGCCTCTTCTTCCTCCTCTTGTTTTTTCCTCAGGATTAAGAGCTCGACTTCTCGAGCTCTGTTCTCGACGATGGTTTTGTTCACCAGCTGCAAGTCCCTGTAGCTGGCAAAAAACTTTTTGACAAAGAAAATGTACATCTGACTCATCCAGAGATTGAGCTTGTCTTTTTCCTCGTTTTTCTCTCTCTCGAGCTTTTCTGGAAAAGGAAAAAAAAAACGAAACAAAACCCCGAATGGTAGCAGGAAGGAAGTACCTCTATATAAAACCACGCCAAACATGTAGAAGTCAAAGGTTTTGCCAAAAATTCTCCAGAAAAGAAGTCCCAAGTAGCCTAGGTTTTTTTCTTCTTCTTCTGTTCAATCGTATCTTGTTTGTCGGGGGATGCCTGGATAAAACTCTGCGGCTTTCTTGGCAAGGTAGGACTAGAACTCACAGTCTCCTGGTGATTGGCCCAAAATCGCCCAGCTGGCTTTCATGCCTAAGGCAGAACTAGAATTCCCAACTTCCTGGTGATTGGACCAAAGTCACCCAACTGGCTTTCATGCCTAAGGAGGGACTAGAAGTCACAGTCTCCTAGTGAACTGGCCCAAAGTCACCCAGCCAGCCTGGATGACTAAGATAGGACTAGAACTCACAGTCTCCTGGTGATTGGCCCAAAGTCACCCAGCTGGCTTTCTTGCCTAATGCAGAACTAGAATTCACAATTTCCTGGTGATTGGCCCAAAGTCACCCAGCTGGCAGTTCACATCTAAGGTGGGACTAGAACTCATGGTCGCCCAGTTTCTAACCTGATGCCTTCACCACTACACCAAACTGGCTCTCTAGGATAGTATACAGCTAATCTGGCTTGCTGTTGACAACCAGGGAAAACTGGACAACGTAATTTTCCACATTCTTCCTCTATATTTGTTTCGATAAGAGCTCCCTCTGCCTTGAGTGGATAAGATAACATCATTTGTGGGGGCTAAACTTTAACTTGGAGTCGGTTTGAAAGCTACTTTGACCAAAGCAATGGAACTACAAAATCCGCCCCCCCCCCTCCCGTCAGATTACAGATACCAATTGCAATACCAAGTTAAATGCCTCCTCATCAATCAAGTGATTTTGAAAAGAATCCCACCCACCCAAAAAAAACTGATCAGGAAAAATTGAACTGAAATGAATCTATGCCTCGAACACTTCCACTTCTGGATGGAACTGAACGGATGCTCTGAACTACGCAGCCTTTTCATGATGCACCCTGCAAAGCTCAGGAAGAGAAGCTTGTAATGTCCTTCTCGGATATTCCTTTACTGCCCTCCTGTGAGAACATCGATGCTTGCAGAAATACACATTAATCCAATGTATATTTCCGACTGTCTTAATTGTACAGCCTGGAAAATCCATTTCAAAGGGGGAAATTTGGAACTAAAGTAAAAAAAAATGTGTTGCTTTGGACAAAACTCATCCAAATCCAGAAATTTTCTCTCTCTCTCCCTTCCTCCCTCCCTCTCCTCCCTTTCTCTTATGTCTGTCTGTCTATCTATTTATCTATCTCTTCTATCTATCTATCTATCTATCTATCTATCTATCTATCTATCTATCTATCTATCTATCTATCTATCTATGTTTCTCTCTCTCTCTCTCTCTCTCTCTCTCCCCCTCTCCCTCTCTCTCTCTCATATCATATCTATCTATCTCTTATATCTATCTCTTTATCTATCTATCTATCTATCTATCTATCTATCTATCTATCTATCTATCTATCTATCTATCTATCTATCTATCTCATATCTATCTATCTCTTATATCTAGTGGTGGGATTCAAGTAATTTAACAACTGGTTCTCTGCCCTAATGATTTCTTCCAACAACCAGTTTGTCAAATTCCCCCGGGTTTACGCCAAATACCCGACCTTCGGACATTTCGTCGCGAACTCAAGACTCATCTTTTTATCCGCGCAGGGCTGGCTTAAATTGGGATTTTAATGTTTAAATTTATTAATTTTAAACGGGGTTTTCTTAGTATGGTAAATTTTAATCATTGGGCTAATTTAAAATAAGTTTTTTAAATCGTATTTTAAACTTGTATATTGTATTGTCGGTTTTATTATGCCTGTACACCGCCCTGAGTCGGGAGAAGGGCGGTATAAAAATCAAATAAAATAAATAAATAAATAAATAAATTGCTCAGCAAGTTAACAACCGATTCTCCTGAAGTGGTGCAAACTGGCTGAATCCCACCACTGCTTATATCTCTATCTCTTATATCTATCTATCTATCTATCTATCTATCTATCTATCTATCTATCTATCTATCTATCTATCTATCCCCATTCCCTCCCCACTCCTGGGGGAAGAATACTGCAAAATCCCCATTCCCACCCCACTCCTGGGGAAAGGATATTGCAAAATCCCCATTCCCACCCCACTCTGGGGTCAGCCAGAGGTGCTATTTGTCGGTTCGCAAACTACCCAAAATTTCCGCTACCGGTTCTCCCTAATCTGTCAGAACCAGCTGAATAGCACCCCTGCTTTGTTTCCAAAAACTCCTTGCAAATCTCACACCTGCTAATTCCTTCATTGGAGTACTGAGGCTTTTATCCAGCTCACTTCCTGGCGGAGGCCCAATGGCTGCTTCTTTCTCTTCCGGGATGGGAGAAAACACATTTACAATTACGCCTGAAAGGGGAAAAACAAAACAAAACCGGAACTAATGAATAATCGAACAGTGGATTTTAGTTGCAAACTGCCACTTTCAATATACAAAAGATCTTTATACGTAGTCATTTCCTGACTCTGTTCTAAATTTATATTCTCTATTATATGTCTAGGACTTGCCCACATGGGAACCTTACAATTTAATTTATAAAAATATTTCTTTCCCCCTTTACAGGTAGTCCTTGGCTTAACAACAGTTCATTTAAGGACCGTTCAAGGTTACAACGGGGAAAAACAGTGACCTATGACCATTTCTCACAGCGACCACCTTTACAGCATCCCCAGGGTCACGGGATCAAAATTCAGCCGCTTGACAACTGACTCGTATTTATGACTGTCGCAGAGTCCTTGGGGGGGGGTGTCCTTTGATCCTTTTTTTGCGTCCTTCTGACGAACAAAGTCAACGGGGAAGCTCGATTCGCTTCACAACCAGGTTGCTAACTTTTATCAGCTGAAGGGATTCGCTTAACAACGGTGGCAAAGAAAGGTCGCAAAACCGGGGCAAACCTCACGTAACGAACGTCTACGAAGAAAGTTCGTAGATTATCCAGCCTGGGTGTCTCGCACTCACTTTGAGCGGAAGTGGGCTTTTCTTTGCCGTGGGATTTTCCTTTGTGGGATTTCTCCTCTTTCTTCCCCTCCTTGTTTTTCCCTTTCTGAGAAAAGAAAAAGTAAAAAAAGAAAAAGGGGATAAATCGGGAATCGGAGGAAAAAAGGAAGGAAGGAAGGAAGGGTTAGCAAAATTTGCCCTGGCATCACAGAGAACGAAGAAGTGATGCAGAAGATACTGAACGATGTGCAGATTCCCCTCAATTCATCCCTTTTGAATTGCCACGTGTATAGAGAGCTGAGGACAGTTGTTAAATGTAACCTCACTTCCTCCTGGTACTGATGAGGTTGCCTAGTTGGGTAATGAGATGTCTGCATGGAAATAACCAAGCTCAGACAGCACCAAGGATCCCACAGTCGTTGTCCTTCCCCCCCTCCTCTTCCTCCTCTTCCTCCTCCTCCTTCCCCTCTCTCCTCCCCTCTGCAAACCCCCCTCTCTTCTAGCACTGATGATATTGCTTAGTTGGGTAATGAGATGTCTGCAAGGAAATAACCAAGCTCAGACAGCATGAAGGATCCCACAGTCGTTGTCCTTCCCCCCCCTCCTCTTCCTCCTCCTCCTTCCCCCCCCTCCTCTCTTCTTCAAACCCCCCTCTCTTTTAGCACTGATGATATTGCTTAGTTGGGTAATGAGATGTCTGCAAGGAAATAACCAAGCTCAGACAGCACCAGGGATCCCAGTCATTGTCCTTCCCCCTTCCTCTTTCCCCCCTCCTCTTCCTCCTCCTCCTCTTCCTCTACTTTGCAAACTCCACTCCTTTCAAGCACTGACGATGCTACCTACTTGCATAATGAAACATCTGCAAGGGAAAAAAAACCCAAGTTCAGAGATCACTGAGGATCCAACCAGGTTCAACCTTTACAAATATCCTCATCTGTTGGTAAATGTATTTCTCCCCTTGGATTCCGCTAGGAGCCCAGTATGTGTTGTGCCTCGTCCTCCCTCCTCTCCTCAGCCAGGCCCCTCCCGTCTACACCCGGGCCTGCTATCAGACTCCGAGTCTGATAATGAAGATGAACGGCCTGTCATGCCTCCAGCCCCCAGCCCTGGCCCCATACCCAGAGAGGATGTCAGGAGCGAACAGACAAGCCCGAGAAACTTCACTCCTACAGCGTGTGAGCAGGAAGCCAGCCACGTGCTGGAATTACTGACATCAGATCCAGCTGAAGAGAATTCAAAGTGGGAGGATCCTCGCTTCCGGAGATCTGAGAGGCGACGCCAGCAGAAGGAAGGGAGGGGCAGGCCTGGATAAATGCTGAGTCATGGAGCCACACCCCACAGCCTATATAAAGGACCTGCTTGTGGCATTCCAACTTTGAGTCAAGCAAAGTCTAATCTAGTTTGCTGAAGTCACAACTTGGACTCCTGCCTGCCCTGAGAAACCTGGAAGGAATTTGGCAAAGCTGCAGAGGCTTCGTGGCCACGCCTGATACGGACTTCCTAGACGCAGTCGTCGGATGGGGAGTGGGACACGACAGCATGTGATTGTGATATCAGAATATCAAAATTAATAAATTGGGCTGGGCTAGAAGACCTTCAAGGTCCCTTCCAACTCTGATGTTCCGTTGCTCTCATCTTGGAGAGTTGGAACAGCAGAGCCGTTCCCTTCCCTTCGTTTGTCTATGCTACCCATCCGGCACCTTGCCGAGGAAATGCGGTGCTACCATTATGACTTCCCTTTTTATGGCCTTCAGATCTCTTGGTCTTGCCCACTTCGAAATGCACAATCTTGCTTGAGGAACATTTGGAGCCAACTTGGATGATGCTGGCGTCAGTGGCTTCGGTACTTGCTTCGTCACTACTGGTGCTTCTAGTATGAACGGACTAGAGGTTGAAAAGAGAACATAGTATGAATAGAAAAAGGAAGCAAAGGCATCTCATGTTGTGGTCCGCCAGCAGCCTGCGGATCTGGCAGTGGAATCGGACAGTGAGGAGGCTGGGGAGGACAATGGGCCAGTCCTGGAGTCTGGGGAAGGCCCGGACGAGGGCTCTGTGTCAGAGGCAGAGATGGAGTCAGGGCCATCTGGGAGCGATGCGTGGACTCCAGAGCCTCCAGAGGGGGACAGCAGAGAGGCAGAGGAACAGGAGGAGCCTGTTCCTGGTGCACGCATGCAAAGAGCTGCCAGAAGGCAAGAGCAGCTGAAACAGAAAGGACGACTCGGGAGTAAGGCCAGGAGATGACTGGCTACTCCCATAAGGCTTAAAAGAGCAGCAACGAGCCTTTGGGTTTTTTGTGGAAAAGCAACATTGAATTCCAGTGCATCTTGTCAGCGTCTCTTGAACTTTGTAGGGTTTTGCCGAGAAAAGCCTTTGGCAGGTTGTCAAAGACATCAAAGGCTGGCGATAAGACTGAAGGACTGTTTATGAAGAATTTGTTTTGGACTAAGCTGAGAATGAATTACTTCTCAGCTGTTCTAATAAAATAAGTTTGTTCAGGACTGAATTGTGTTTGGTAATCACTACTTGGGCCTCCGTCACAACACCTCATTTTCCTCTCCTGTCCCCAAAATCTGGCCAGGACTAGGCCAAACAGCGCCTCTCAGCAACCATCTTGGAGAAACACACATCTCATTAATCACAATTTGGCATATTGTCAATAGTTGCATTCCCACAAGACAGTTACTGACTGGTTTCCCACAATGCACTTTAAAGCTGGGGCGTCCAACCTTGGCAACTTTCAGACTTGTGGGCTTCCTCTTCCAGAATTCCCCGGCGAGCATGGAATTCTGGGAGCTGAAGTCCACAAGTTTTAAAGTTGCCAGGGTTGGACACCCCTGCGCGAAAGCTTAAAACCAACCGCATAGAATCTGCTCGACCCACTTAAGCCATGAGAAACTTTATCCGAGGCTACCACTACCTAAATGTATTTGGTCTCTTCCTGATTTAGTTGCGTGAGGACATTCAAGGAACCAGAGCTGGACTAACCTGAGGAGAAGCCATTTCGGGAGGCAAAGAGGCAGCTTCACTCTTCTCAGGCAACTCATCTGGTCTGTAAGAAGCGGTGACTGCTTTGGCCACCTCTTCGGCCTGCTGCTTCAACATCTCGTCGGTGACATAAAGAAGGGCACAGTCTACCAGAGCTTCAAAGAACTCAAGGAAGACAAGCTGGAAGAGAAACCAAAGAAGACAAGAAATGTTCTGCTGTAGAATAGAATAGAATAGAATAGAATAGAATAGAATAGAATAGAATAGAATAGAATAGAATAGAATAGAATAGAATAGAATAGAGAGTAAAATGTAGAATAGCATAGGATAGGAATAGGAATAGGAATAGGAATAGGAATAGAATAGAATAGAATAGAATAGAATAGAATAGAATAGAATAGAATAGAATAGAATAGAATAGAATAGAATGTAAAATTAGAAGAGAAGAGAGGGGAGGGGAGGGGAGGGGAGGAGAGGAATAGAGAAGAGAAGAGAAGAGAAGAGAAGAGAAGAGAAGAGAAGAGAAGAGAAGAGAAGAGAAGAGAAGAGAACAGAACAGAACAGAACAGAACAGAACAGAACAGAACAGAATTCTTTATTGGCCAAGTGTGATTGGACACACAAGGAATTTGTCTTTGATGCATACGCTCTCAGTGAAAGATTCAAGGATGAGATACTGGCAGGGACTCAAATCTGAGGACCAGGCTGAGCTTCCACAGCTGAAAGAGACCCCCAAAATGCAAATGGGCTTAAGACGATCGAGGGTCTTCTTCAAATCAAACATGCAAAAACTTCTCCTGAGTTACCCAAACCCCCATCACTTTCTCTACTAAGTGACCTTGGTAAGGGGAAACCCCCCCTCCAGACCCTGGAAACTACAGGCCAATCAGCCTAACATCAATACCTGGAAAATAACTGGAAAAGTTAATGGGGAAACAAACCAGATCTGCAAACATCTAGAAACAAATAGTTATAACTAGAAGCCAGCACGGGTTTGTGAAAAGCAGAACGTGCCAAACCAATCTCATCCCATTCTTTACGAATTACTAGACCAGCAATATGTTGTGGACATAATAAGGCTGAAGACTTCAGTTGGACTAGAAGATCTCCAAGGTCCCTTCCAGCTCTCTTCTGCTCTAAACCTTTTTCTTGAAATTTGTTTTGCTGCTGCTAAAATGTCCGTCACAAACTCTCTTTAAGTTCATACCTCATGCTCCAAATTAACAGTCTCTGCATCCAAGACAAAAGGATTGTCTTTGGCCAGAATGTTCACAACCTTCGTAGCTGTTAGTTGTTTGCTGATGAGTCTTAAATCCTGAAGACAGAAAAACAACAAAGAAAGAGGGTTAGTTTTAGCCATTGTTGTGTTAAGAATCGCATTTCGGTGACTGATTTATGGGCCGCCATGTTGGTTGCCACTGCTTAGCAGTGACATAGATTTCTAGGACAAGCTATTGCCAATTCTGGCCTTTCAGGTCTTCCAATATTATTTCTTTAGCCTTTCGGTTGCATGTGACCTTTAAGCTTATTTATTTGAGATATTATTTTTTCTTCATGGGATTGGGGTTTTAATACGGTGCGAAGCTGCCTGTGATTGTGTGGACACAATGATTGCAATTGTTTGCCCACTTAACTAAAAGTAAAAATCTAAGTCATTGCTAAAAGTTGACACAAACCTGGTGGCACACAAATCAATCATCAAAATATGATTCTAACTAACAGAATAACAAGAGTTGGCAGGGACCTTGGAGGTCTTCTAGTCCAACCCCCTGCTCAAGCAGGACACCCAATACCATTTCAGACAAATGGCTGTCTAATCTCTTCTTAAAAACCTTCAGTGTTGGGAGCACCCACAACATTCCACTGATTAATTAATTAATTAATTTATTTATTTATTATTCGTATTTATATACCGCCCTATCTCCCGAAGGACTCAGGGCGGTTCACAGGCAAATAAAAACACATAAATACAGAATTAAAATAACAATTAAAAAACTTATTCTAAAAGGCCGAATGTTTAAAAACAATATAAAAAATAAAACCCATTTAAAACCCATTCAAAACCAATAAATTTAAAATCTAATCCAGTCCTGCGCAAATGAATAAGTGTGTTTTAAGCTCGCGACGGAAGGTTCGGAGGTCCGGAAGTTGGCGAAGTCCTGGGGGTAGTTCGTTCCAGAGGGTGGGAGCCCCCACAGAGAAGGCCCTTCCCCTGGGCATCGCCAGACGACACTGCCTCGCTGACGGCACCCTGAGGAGTCCCTCTCTGTGAGAGCGCACGGGTTGGTGAGAGGTATTCGGTAGCAGTAGGCGGTCCCGTAAATAGCCCGGCCCTATGCCATGGAGCGCTTTAAAGGTGGTTACCAAGACCTTGAAGCGCACCCGGAATTGCTAACAGCTTTGTCTGTGGAGATTCTCCGTCATCCAGGTCATGGTTGCCCCAAAGGTGCCTTTTTTTCAAGAGGCAACTGGACTTTCTGGTTTTTCTTTGAAGATGTTTCGCTTCTCATTCGCTTCTTCAGCTCTGATTGGATGGTGGAGAACAGAAGGACACAGATAAACTTCCAAGTGGTCTCAATGGCTCTCAAAAATGAATGCAAATGACCAGCTGTTTGCGAGGAATATAAATCCTTCCATTCCCCACCATCCAGTCAGAGCTGAAGAAGCTCCTTGGATGAGAAGCGAAACGTCTTCAAAGAAAAAAACAAAGTCCGGTTGCTTCTTGTAAAAAGCACCTTTGCGATGTTAATAACCTTGATATTACAAATGGAGGCAAATGAATACATGCCCCAGGAGAATGCCGCAAGATCAAATCTGGGCCGGTCACTGGATCCCTGTGACCGACTCAGACTGGATCGTGAGACCTTGATATTCCATAAATTCAGTTTGGACAAGGTTAAATTTCTGAGAGTTAAGATTACTTCCAGCATCCAAATGAAGTGTCTCATCTTCATTGTAGGTTCGTAAGGAGGTAGGGTGCTTGGTCTACAGAACGCCTGGAAAACCTCCCAGCACTTATCGATGTAACTGAGCGCGTAGACGGCTTGCTGTCGGTCGCTGAACAAAACGCCTGGGAAGGTGAGGAGAAGGTGAGATGGTTAACATAGCACTCGTGTCTGAAGAAGACGACGCTTCTGGGTTGAAAGGAGTAGCTGGTGACATCACTTTCGCCCCGGGAATACCCAGTTGGGGGCACCTTTTATGACTCCGGCAGGAGCTGGAGCGAAGGACAGGAGCTCAACCCTGCCCGAAGGCAGCACTTGGGACTCGAACGCGGGTTTGCTAACCCGCGCTCTAGAATCTTAACCATGTGAGCCGTTGTGCTCCTTAGCTGGTTAGTACAGGGATATTAACTGGTTGGACAACATAGGAGAGGAAAGTGGAGAAGGTCAGAAAACCCACCAGCAGGGGTGAAATGCTACCGGTTCGCACCAGTTCAGGTGAACTGGTAGTAAAAAATAGTTACCGGTTGGTCCGAACCGGTATTTCTGATGATCAGCTGTGCCATGCAATTTAGATTCGCTAGAAAGCAGGAAATCTTACTTTCTAGCTAATCTAAATTGTGCGGCACAGTTGTCCCCCGTCCACCCCCACCCCCCCGCTGTTCTACTTACCTTCAAAAGGCTCCATTTTCTGTGCGAAGGGTGCATTTGATGCGCACCGCGCATGCAGTGAACCAGTGGCAACCTGCGGAGGATTTCAGCACTGGCCACCAGCCATGCCAAAATTGGCCCTACCTTTGATACAGCAGGCGTAGGGACAAATATTCTTGACCATCAGCTTGGAGAAGCACTTGAACAGGCGTGGACTGGTGTCACTAGGGTCAGAGAAGACCACCGTTATAAGGTTGCTATTGGAAAAGTCGACAAAAACAGGTTCAAAAATTTGGTGGAAGGGAAATCAAGTTCAGTTCGGTTTACACCTGGGAGGCTATCCCGGTTACGTTAAGTGGCGAGATGCATTCAGGGCAGTGGTGGGTTTCAAATTTTTTTTACTACCGGTTCTGTTGGGCAACGGCTTGGTGGGCGTGGCATGGCTTGGTGGGTTGACAGGGGAAGGTTACTGCAAAATCCTCATTTCCTCCCGATCAGCTGGGACTCGGGAGGCAAAGAATAGATGGGGGCGGGGCCAGTCAGAATTTTTACTACCGGTTCTGTGGGTGTAGCTTGGTGGGTGTGGTGTGACTTGGTGGGCGTGGCTTGGTGGGCATGGCTTGGTGGGCATGGGGGCAGGATACTGTAAAATCTCCATTCCCATCCCACTCCGGGGGGAAGAATACTATAAAATCTCCATTCCCACCCCACTCCGGGGGAAGGATACTGCAAAAATCCTCATTTCCTCCTGATCAGCTCGGACTCGGGAGGCAAAGAATAGATGGGGGCGGGGCCAGTCAGAATTTTTACTACCGTTTCTGTCGGTGTGGCTTGGTGGGCGTGGCATGGCTTGGTGGGTTGACGGGAAGGTTACTGCAAAATCCTCATTTCCTCCCAATCAGCTGGGACTCGGGAGCAAAGAATAGATGGGTGGCGGGGCCAGTCAGAATTTTTACTACCGGTTCTCAGGACTACTCAAAATTTCCACTACCGGTTCTCCAGAACTGGTCAGAACCTGCTGGAACCCACCTCTGATTCAGGGGTCAACCCAACCTGGTCCTTTCCATAACTCAGCTTGGTCCAAAACCTAATTCTGGGAGTTTGGTTCCAAGTGGGTTGAGTTGAGGGAAGGCTGGGCCAGATTCAAAAGTGTAAAACCATAGCTTTAACGAAATAAAAAGCCACTTCAGATAAATTGGATAGTGCTAGAATAATAATAATAATAATAATAATAATAATAATAATAATAATAATAATAATAATAATAATAATAATAATAATAATAATAACAACAGAAAACCTGCCCTGATAATTAACTGCAGATGTTAAATGTCACCCCTAGAAGATACATCTCCTACACATTAGCAGGGATGCTGTTTTCAAGAGGACAAAGCGGTTCACCATGTCAAAAGCAAAGAATGATTTATGCTCGGGTGCAGTGATGCCAACTTACATTATTAATCAGGTCAGCTCGGGATTAAACTGGTGATAATAGCCCTGATTCACTTAAATCAGTGGCAATGAACTTGTGGCCTTAACGTGATAAAAAGCAACAATTGCCTACATTTCTCATCTGTGGCTCCTGCTGCGATTGAGGTTATCTGCATTTATCAAAGAAGCAAGCAAGAGGTTTGACCGTACAAACCGATTTCTCCAGGTGTAAAAATCTCCGTAACTTGGACTAAGTTCCTTTTAAACCCGTCTAAACTGGAGGCACGTCTAGAAACCGCGGTGTGGCTCAGGCTGTAAGATAGCCTGTTATTAAACACAGCTGCCTGCAATTACTGCAGGCTCGAGTCCCACCAGGCCCAAGGCTGACTCAGCCTTCCATCCTTTATAAGGTAGGTAAAATGAGGACCCAGATTGTTGGGGGGGCAATAAGTTGACTTTGTATATAAATATACAACTAGGATGAGACTATTGCCTTACACACTGTAAGCCGCCCTGAGTCTTTGGAGAAAGGCGGGATATAAATGTAAAAAAATTAAATTAAATTAAATTAAATTAAATTAAACTCCAGACCGATGTGCCTAGCAGTGGGATAGACTCCGTCTAAACTGGAGGCACGTCTAGAAACTCCAGACCGATGTGCCTAGCAATCGGATAGACTCAACGGCGTTAGCAGCTCATCAACTGCACTCTACTTACTCAAAATCCTTGTGATAAATGTGGAAAGACAGGTAAATCAGGTAGGTTAAAAACATCCTAAGGAGCAAAGTCTCATATGGAGAATGAATCTCTTCCAGTAATGTTTTATCTGAAAAACACAAACACCATCGTGCACAGATACAGAGGAAGTTGTCTGTCTGTCTATCTATCTCTGTATCTATCGGCTATCTGTCTATGTAGCTAGCTAGCTTCTATTTATTATCTATCTATCTACCTACCTATCTATCTGTATCTATCATCTGTCTGTTTATGTAGCTAGCTAGCGCCTATCTATCAGTATCTATCTATCAGTTTCTATCTATCTATCTATCTATCTATCTATCTATCTATCTATCTATCTATCATCTTTCACAGAAATATAATACACAAAGAAGAGAAAGAAAAAAGGAAAGAAAGAAAGAGAAAGGAAGAGAAAGGAAGGAAAGGAAAGGAATAAGAAAAGGAGAAAGAGAAGAAGGGGCCTCTGTGGCTCAGACTGGTAAGACAGTCTGTTATTAACAGCAACTGCCTGCAATTACTGCAGGTTCAAGCCCCACCAGGCCCAAGGTTGACTCAGCCTTCCATCTTTATAAGGTAGGTAAAATGAGGACCCGGATTGTTGGGGGCAATAAAGTTGACTTTGTATATAATATACAAATGGATGAAGACTATTGCTTAACATAGTGTAAGCCGCCCTGAGTCTTCGGAGAACGGTGGGATATAAATGCAAATTTAAAAAAAAAAAAAGAACTGGAAATAAATATGGAGGGAGGAGGAATAGAAAGAAAACATGGAAGGAAATGAAATAAAGGAAGAAGGAAAGGAGAAGAAAGGAATAAGAAAAGGCAAAGGAGGAGAAGTAGAAGTGAATGGAGAAGGGGTGGAAGGAAAATAGGGAAGGAAGAAAAAAAAAGGAGAAATTGAAAGGGAAGTTGAAGGGTGGAGAAAGGAATAAGGAGGAAGAGAAGGAGATGTAGATAAGGATGGAAAAGAGGTAGAATGAAAACATAGAAGGAAAAAAAAGAAAGGAAAAGAAAAGAAAAACAATTCAAATCTAATTTTGAACCAAATAAGGTGGGGGGGGGACTGTCCCTGGAAGCACTGCAATACCAGGTCAATGCGTGGAGTGGATGGAGCAAGCCCCTAGTCCATCTCCCAGTTCTAAAAACCCATTTAATACGCAGTCCTCAGATAGAGGACATATCAGATATAAAACTGATAAGAACAGATACTACACTTGATCTTAGCCAAAAGGCCGAGAAGCGATACTCAGCAATGGGAGGGATGCCAGCGGCTTCCCTTCTCTTCATACCACCAGGCTTGAAATCCTGGGATTAGAAAACTTAGAACTCCGCCGACTCCGACATGACCTGTGTTTAACACAGAGAATCATCTATTGTAATATCCTTCCTGTAAAAGACTACTTCAGCTTCAATCGCAACAATACAAGAGCAAACCATAGATTCAAACTTAATGTCAACCGCTTCAAACTTGATTGCAGAAAATATGACTTTTGTAATAAGAGTTGTTAATGCTTGGAACTCACTACCTGACTCTGTGGTCTCTTCTCAAAATCCCAAAAATCTTCAACCAAAAACTGTCTACTATTGACCTCACCGCATTCCTAAGAGGTCTGTAAGGGGCGTGCATAAGAGCACAAAAGTGCCTACCGTTCCTGTCCTATTGTTCCCTTTCATTAGGGGCCTCTGTGGCTCAGACTGTTAAAACAGTCTGTTATTAACAGCAGCAGCCTGCAGTTACTGCAGGTTCTAGTCCCACCAGGCGCAAGGTTGACTCAGCCTTCCATCCTTTATAAGGTAGGTAAAATGAGGACCCAGATTGTTGGGGGCAATAAGTTGACTTTGTATATAAATATACAAATAGAATGAAGACTATTGCTAACATAGTGTAAGCCGCCCTGAGTCTTCGGAGAAGGGCGGGATATAAATGTAAATAAATAAAATAAATAAATAAATAATTATATCAAATTAATATAGTTGTTGCATACTTTTACTTATATATACTTTTTTTTCCTCTCATGATGGGTTATTGTTTATGTTGATGATTGTATATACTGTTGTGACAAAATGAAATAAAATAATAATTAAAAAAAAAAACATTGGAGTTGCCTACGGGCTAAGCGCTACAGCCAGGCCAGGTTGGTTCCTGCTCTCAGGATTAGCTTCTGAAATGCATCGTTTCCAGCTCCCACCAGAATGAATTGCTTCCAAGTACGATGATCTGCAGAATTAATAGATTCTCCTCGATTATGACAAATTGGGGACTTTCTGCTTTCTCCGTTGGTTTTAGATTTGCATAGCTCCGCCCCTTACCACGTCAAGACTGGTGAAGTTTGCTTTCCAACAAGGAGTCGCTTTTAAAACTTTTAGCTTAGATAACAGAACCTATTGTTTTATATAATATATATAATATATATAACAACAGAGTTGGAAGGGACCTTGGAGGCCTTCTAGTCCAACCCCCTGCCCAGGCAGGAAACCCTACACCATCTCAGTCAGATGGTTATCCAACATTTTCTTAAAAATTTCCAGTGTTGGAGCATTCACAACTTCTGCAGGCAAGTTGTTCCACTTATTAATTGTTCTAACTGTCAGGAAATTTCTCCTTAGTTCTAAGTTGCTTCTTTCCTTGATCAGTTTCCACCCATTGCTTCTTGTCCTGCCCTCAGGTATTTTGGAGAATAGCTTGACTCCCTCTTCTTTGTGGCAACCCCTGAGATATTGGAACACTGCTCTCATGTCTCCCTAGTCCTTCTTTTCATCAAACTAGACCTACCCAGTTCCTGCAACCGTTCTTCATATGTTTTAGCCTCCAGTCCCCTAATCATCTTTGTTGCTCTTCTCTGCACTCTTTCTAGAGTCTCAGCATCTTTTTTTGTTTTTTTTGTTTTGTTTTTACATTTATACCCCGCCCTTCTCCGAAGACTCAGGGCGGCTTACAATGTATAAGGCAATAGTCTCATTCTATTTGTATATTTTTTAAAAAGTCAACTTATTGCCCCCCCAACAATCTGGGTCCTCATTTTACCTACCTTATAAAGGGTGGAAGGTTGAGTCAACCTTGGGCCGGGCTCGAACCTGCAGTAATTGCAGGCTCTGTGTTCTAACAACAGGCTTCTCTATTGCCTGAGCTATCCCGGCCCTTTTTACATGGTGGCGACCAAAACTGGATGCAATATTCCAAGTGTGGCCTTACCAAGGCATTTTATTAACTTCTATTTAAAAACAACAACAACATGCAACTGTTGTTTTTTTTTGCAAATCGCGCTCCATCTCATTTGGAGGTGATTTTTTTCTGAAAGAGAGAGAAATCAGTCTCTGTATTTATCTCTCCCCATTCCGACTCTCCTTGCATCTATTTCTTTCAACCTTTTGTCATTTGAATCCTTTTTCTCTTTCAGTCCTTCTTGCAAAAAAAAAAGAGAGAGAGGGAGAGAGAGAAAGCCATTTTAAAACATTTGGGGAAAATTATGAAAGGAAAAAAGTATGTAAGAGAGGGGGGAGGCCCACCCATTGCAAAAAAAGAGGACAGCCTGAAATTTTACATCTGAATGCTTCAAGCAATGATTGGATTATCTTGTAAAATGCAAAAAGTGTGAGCAACTACACAGTTGCTGGGCATGTTAAAAATAGTGGTTGGGGGAGGAAGAAAATAAGAAAGAACGTTGTTGTTGTTTTGTAATTGATTTTTTTATTAATTATATTTAGTAGTGCTTAATGTGCATCCTGTTGTCTGGGCATTTAGTTTGTTTAACAATAACAGATGACATTCTTAATCTCCATCCCTTTCTCCCAAACATTGATAAAATAGATTCTGTGTTTGATTATGTTCTGTATCTTCTTTCTGTTTAATTCTTAATGTCAATCTGTCCATTTCTGCACACGCTAGTATTTTTTTAATATAATGATTGCTTCATCTCGTAGGGTTTCTTCATTTTTCCAGGATGGTACAAATAGAATAGAATAGAATAGAATAGAATAGAATAGAATAGAATAGAATAGAATAGAATAGAATAGAATAGAATAGAATTTTTTATTGGCCAAGTGTGATTGGACACACAAGGAATTTGTCTTTGATGCATACGCTCTCAGTGTACATAAAAGAAAAGATACCTTCATACAGTAACTTCATACAGTAACTGTAACAGAGTTGGAAGGGACCTTGAAGGTCATCTAGGCCAACCCCACCGCTCACGCAAGAGACCGATACTAAGGATTCGAACCACCGAACTGCCAACCTTTCTGATCAACAAGCTCAGTGTCTTAGCCAATGAGCCAAAACGTGCCAGATTAAATACATACTTTTCTTATCTGGTTCTCCACTCATTGCTCAGAAACTAAACTAGAGTTTGGGATAAACCAGGGCCTGTGATAGATAAGAGCCATCCCAAAGTAATGGCCTGTAATAAGAAATCCGTACCGTTCAAAATCCGGTCCATGGCAGCGAGCGTCTGGTTGCAGTAGTGGAACCTGCAGTCCTTCAAGAACCTCCAGAACTGAAGCTTGGTCATCAAGAAGGTGTTGTCCAGGGAGTGGTCGTAGCCTAGGCTGCTGTAGAAGGTGTAGATTCTCCTCAGCTCGGAGATGTATCTCAGCACAGCGTATTCTGTCTAGGAGAAGTGAAGAATGGATCGAAAATAAGAGAGGAGGATTGATATGGCCACCGCTGATATTTAAGCTAGTAGGGTCCTGGAGATGTGTGGGATCCTTGATGCTTTCTGAGCTTGGTGGTTTTCTTGCAGATGTTTCATTACCAAACTAGGTAACGTCCTCAGTTTTCTTTCATCAGTGCCAGCTACCTAGTTGAGCAATGAAATGTCTACAAGAAGACCTCCAAGCTCAGAAGGCACCAACGACCCTATAGTCCTCCTCCTCTTCACAATCCCCACTAACTTCTAGCACTGATGATGTTACCTAGTTTGGGCATGAAAAGTCTACAAGAAAGCAACCAAGCTCAGAGAGCACCAAGTTCCCACAGTCCTCTTCCACCTCTCCTCCTTCTCCTCCTCCTTATTCCACCACTGCTTCTCCTCCTCCTCTTCCTCCTTCCACCACTACTTCTCCTTCTCTTCCTCCTCCTCTCCACAATCCCCATCCGTCCTAAAACTGATGGTGTTACCTACTTGGGTAATGAAATATCTGCAAAAAAACCAAGAGAACATCAAAGACCTCACAGTTCAACCCTGACCTACAAATATTTTCTTCTGTTGGTCCTGGAGTTGCATGATGTGTCTGCCGGTGTCCCTCTCCAACACAGAAGAAGACAATTCCACATGACGTCAGCCTCTCACGTTGCTTTGTGAAGCTTCTGGATTGTGCAAATCGTGGACACCACTTCCAAACACCCCAAAAGCTCTTGTTGGCTCTTGTTTTGTTCATCGCAACAAAACTTTCCATCTGTTGTGACTCATCCTCCCTCCTCTCCTCAGCCGGGCCCCTCCCGTCTCCAACCAGGCCTGTTATCAGACTCTGAGTCTGATAATGAAGATGAACGGCATGTCATGCCTCCAGCCCCCGGCCCTGGCCCCATGCCCGGACAGGATTCCAGGAATGAACAAACAAACCCAATAAACCTCACTCATATGGCGTGTGTTCCTTTGGCTCAGCCGGCAGAGGAAGCCAGCCAGGGATTGGAATTGCTCGGGCCTACTCCTTCTGACCCCTCCCTTTCCCAAACAGCAGAAGACAATTCAAAGTGGGAGGATCCTCGCTTCTGGAGATCTGAGAGGTGACGCCAGCAGAAGGAAGGGTGGGGCAGGCCTGGATAAATGCTGAGTCATGGAGCCACACCTCACAGCCTATATAAAGGACCTTCTTTTGGCATTCCAACCTTGAGTCAAGCGAAGTCTCATCTAGTTTGCTGATATCGGACTCTACTGCTGAAGCCACAACTTAGACTCTTGCCTGCCCTGATAAACCTCGAAGGAATTTGGCAAGCTGCAGAGGCTTCGTTGCCACATTTGATACGGACTTCCTTGACCCGGTCATCGGAGGGGGAGTGGGACACGACACCATCTTGGCTGGAAGACCACTATCCTTCTTAACTTTCTTCTCTTCTATTCGTGTCTAAATTTGTTTCTATCTTTGGGGCTACAGAGCTGTGTAGACCAATTTTCCGTACCTGTTTCATTTCATCTTCCTTGTCTTTTTCTGGAAATAAAGCCAACAAGGTCGATAGATCTATTTCGATGTTTGGTCCTGACAAAGAGGAGGTCCTTGAATTGTCAACAACTTTGACGCTATCTAGGGCAGTGAAAAAGAGAAAACATCCAATGCATCCAGTCTCTACTGGTATCTTCTTTAAACGTAAGACACAATTGTGGGTTTGGCAACTTTAAGCCTGGAGGACTTCAACTCCCAGAATTCCCCAGACAGCTTTGCTTTGCTGGCTAGGGAATTCTGGGAGTTGAAGTCCTCCAGGCTTAAAGTTGCCAAGGTTGGAGACCCCTGATCTAAAGGGAGCAAGGAGAGGGGGGTGGAAAGAGAGAAGTTGATAAAAACTAGAATTAAGGGTGAAGGATAACATTAGATATACAACATAAATAAAAGAAGGAAAATAAAAATGAGAGAAAATATATTAATGTAAGCATATAAAAATGTGTTGGAAGAGAACTAAAAGTTCTATGAATTTGACCTGGCCAATATTTTGTTCAGAAAAAATGCATTGTATGTTGATGGGTGTCTCTGTGTTAAAAAAAAATATATTTTTAAAAGTCTAATCTTTTCTTCCACCTCCTTCGAAGCAGCTCACCTATGCCGGAAAAACCCTTCAGGGAGAGGTTGCTCACTTCTTCCATATTGGTCATGTTGATTTGCAAGGTTGGACATTCTGCTATGTGGTCGTAGTTAAATTCGCCTTCGTACACACGGCCATTCTTGAAAACTAGCTTGCCCTGTGGGGCGGGGAAGAAGGAACAGTGTTCTGCTTTTAAAACCAGGTTAAATGTTGTGACCCAGGCCCAAGTAGTTATTACCAGACGCAATCGGTCCTAAACAAACCTATTTTACAGTAGACTTTAATTATTTGGCTGCCATCTTCTATAAATTTATTTATTTATTTATTTATTTCCAACTTAATATTCACTTTAAATCTTCTTAACCTCTGAGAAACACAGTCTTTTAAAGCAATATTTAAAAATCTCCCCTAGATTCTATCAGCAGGCAGCAAAGAGTTAAAGTAGCAAATAACATGCAATTTACAATTCGCCTCCATCTCCTCGTTTGGTCGTGGTGATTGGTTCTGCCAAAGCAGAAAAATCCTTGGATCTGGGTTGCTGGAGAGAACTTAACCCTTCAAACCCCTTTTTTCTCAGGGGCTTTAGGGAAGTTCTACCTCTACCCTGCAGCTCACCTCCTCTTCTTCTCCCGAAGAGGGGTTTTTTCGAACTGCTGGACGGCAGATTTAAGCTGTCCTAGCGATTCCACATAATCCAGAGGTTGGTGATCGTAAAGATCACCGCCATCACCTACAGTGCCAAACAGGTGCCAAACCTATTTTATTAGAACAGCTGAGAATTACTTCATTCTCAGCTTAGTCCAAATTAAGTCCAAAACAAAGTCCCTCAGAAAAAGTCCTTCGGCCTTATCACAAACCTTTGTCTTCTTTGGCACCCTGCCAAAGGCTTTTCTTGGCCAGAACCCCGCAAAGTTCAGAAACAGGACAAGAAACAATTGTAGCAACGTTACAACGGTGAGTAAAAAGGTACATCTTATACTCCGAAAAATACGGTACATGTTTAGAAGAGCAAAATGGCCGCTCTGATGTTCTCACTCTTTCCCCAAACTTCTTCATCCTTACCGTGCCATGTTTTTTGTTCAGCACCCATTCTCCATCGTACATTGCGCCACTGGCGAAGAAGAATTTCCCGTGTCCGTGCCGATCACCGTTGACGAAATCTCCAACGTATTCATTCCTTAGGGGATACTGTGACCCAGCGATCCGCTTCAGGTACCAGGTATGGGTACCTTGCCCGTGCTAGGGAAGTCAACCAACAGAAAGTTCTCCAGAGCAGTGTTTTTCAATCTTAGTGACTTGAAGGTGCGTGGACTTCAGCTCCCAGAATTCATGCTGGCTGGGGAATCCTGGGAGACGAAGTCCAGACATCTTGAAGGTACTGAGATTGAGAAATACTGCTTGTCCTAGGGGCCAGGAGGTCTCCAACCTTGGAAACTTTAAGACTTATGTCAGGTTCCAAATAACGTACCCATCACAAATCGAACTCCGAGGCATTCCGTTTCCTCAAAGAACAAATTTATTTAGATACATCATCTTGGCACAAACTGGTGGAAAGCCAGTACTAAAGGTTCCCACACTTTCCATCCCGCTTAAAAGTAAGAGTTTCTTGTTTTCCCAAAACAATATGTCATACTGTCCAATCGGGACAAGAGCCGGTTGCTTGGTGACTTCTCTCCTCCTCCTCTGGCCAGCCAGCCTTTAGAATGTATCTGACTTATCCGCCAACTATGTTGTTTTGGCTGAAGACTCCACCCACCTCTGTTCTCCCCCTTCAGCTCCAAACTGTGTCAACCTGAATTCATGTGAGAATAACCCATGATTGAAACAACCCCAAAGCCCGGTTAGATTCAGGCTTGACAACTTTTGGACTTGAACTCTCAAAATTCGTCAGCCAGCAATTCCAGGAATTGAAGTCCACAAGTCTTAAAAGTTGCCAAGGTTGGAGATCCCCTGATCTATAGGTTCCACAGAGGGAGACACGTGGACTTTTAACATATCTAACTAGGCCATTATTTAGACAGTTATTTAGAATTCTATATCCAAACTTTGAGAAACAAGGTCTAGAGAGAGGTCCACACAAGACTAAGCCATAACCACCGATGATGATGGTGGTGATGAAGATGTTATTCATTTAGTCGTATCTGACTCTTGGCGATTCTGTGGACCAGATTTCTTCACATCTTCCAATCTTGCACTACTTCTTTGAGTTGATCTATGGTCTCCAGCCACCATGTTCTTTGACAGCCTAGTTTCCTTTTATTGCTAACTCTTCCCAAGATAATTGCTTTCTCCAGTGAATTCCCCCACATGACATGGCCATAACTCTCTATAGTTGGAGGAATTGGGAAAAGATAAAACTGTTCCATTTGGTCTCACCTGTATACCATTAACCCACATTCCAGTGTATTCCTGGTTGGATGTTAGCCACCTCATTCGTCCTTCTCCATGGCGCAGGTCTCTCTCCCATTGTCCTTCATAGATATTTCCAGATTTGTAACTGTTCAAAGAGACCGAGGGGAATATCAACGTTACAGTTCAATAAGCGGAGAAGCATTATTTTAAGGCAGACCAGGCCTTCTCAACCAGGAACCTTCCAGATGGAGGTTCAGCTCCCAGCATCTCCATCTAAAAATAGCCCTTTTTGCTGAAAATTCTGGGACAGGACGTCCTATGTAGATCGAATGTCATACATCACAAGCTTTCTTCCCATTAGAAAAAAATAAAATAAAATATGCAGGAGCATTTTTTTTCCTTCAAGAACACCACTGAGTTTGAAGCCTTTAAGATCTTCATCTTAAAACTTGCTTTCTGGACCAAACAGTATTTCCTAAAATCCCACAGTTGCATTTTATTGTGACCCCTGTCCTATTGCCTCCTTAAAATGGGGGTGAACCAGGGGTGAAATCCAGCAGGTTCTGGAGAACCGGTAGCGGAAATTTTGAGCAGTTCAGAGAACCAGCAAATACCACAATCTCCAAAATGGCATTTTTGCAGCATCCTTCCCCTGGAGTAGGGAGGGAATGGGGATTTTGCAGTATCCTTTCCCCAGGAGTGGGGTGGGAATGGGGATTTTGCAGTATCCTTTTCCTGGAGTGGGGTGGGAATGGGGATTTTGCAGTATCCTTCCCCTGGAGTGGGGAGGGAATGGGGATTTTGCAGTATCCTTTTCCTGGAGTGGGGTGGGAATGGGGATTTTGCAGTATCCTTCCCCTGCCACGTCTACCAAGCCACGCCCACAGAACCATTAATAAAAAAAATTGGATTTCAACACTTGGGTGAACATTCTTGTGATCCAGGGTGGACAATATCTAAGGGGCTGCCACAAAGAAGGGGAGGGAAGTCAAGCTATTCTCCAAAGCCCCTGAGGGCAGGACAAGAAGCAACGGATGGAAACTAACCAAGGAGAGAAGCAACCTGAAATGTAGAACTATCAGTTGAATAGCTGGGAAACAAAAGAAGGACTAAGGGTGACATGATAGCAGTAGTCTAGCATTTGAGGGGCTGCCACAATGAAGAGGGGGGTCAGCGTATTTTTCCAAAGCCCCTGAGGGCAGGACATGAAGCAATGGATGGAAACTAACCAAGGAGAGAAGCAACTTCTGATTTTGGTTACCACCTTTAAAGCGCTCCATGGCTTAGGACCCGGGTACTTACGGGACTGCCTGCTGTTACCTTATGCCTCCCACCGACCCGTACGCTCACACAGAGAGGGTCTCCTCAGGGTGCTGTCCGCCAAACAATGTCAGCTGGCGGCCCCCAGGGGCAGGGCCTTCTCTGTTGGAGCTCCTACGCTCTGGAACGAACTTCCCCCTGGCCTACACCAAGTGCCTGATCTTCGGACCTTTTGCCGTGAGCTAAAAACATACTTATTTATTCAAGCGGGACTGGCTTAATAGTTTTATTAAATTTTAATTGGGGTTTTATTGTTTTTGGGTTTTAAATTTTTAAAATTTTAATTGTCGGCCTTTTTGTAATATGCTCTGTTTTAAATTTTTGTTTTAATTGTATATATATTGAGTTTTTATCTTTTGGCTATACACCGCCCTGAGTCCTTCGGGAGAAGGGCGGTATAAAAATCTAATAAAATAAAATAAATAAATAAATAAATAAATAACTTAGAACTAAGGAGAAATTTCCTGACAGTGAGAACAATTCATCAGTGGAACAACTTGCTTCCAGAAGTTGTGGATGCTCCAACATTGGAGCCTTCTAAGAAGAAACTGGATAACCATTTGTCTGAAATGGTACCCAGTTTCCTGCTTGAGCAAGGGATTGGACTAGAAGACCTCCAAGGTCCCTTCCAGCTCTGTTATTCTGCTATGTAACACCTCCAAAAGTGTCCATCAACATTTAACTTTCCCACAGAGAAGAAAGGACCGTCTTACCGTCTGACTCCCCATCCACTTTTTACGTTGTTCACAAAGTCTCCTTCGTACCAAGAAGAACCTGACTCGTTGTAGTAAATGGTGCCCTGAAAATCAATCGCACAAACACTTTAATGCACTTAAGAAGACCTTAAGACAAACCTTCCATCAGGCGGTACCCAAGCAGGAGACAAGTTACATTACTAAAACACTTTGGATTATCCATCAGTCTGCTCCAAGATTTTCCCTTTTGTGGCTGTGAGAAGGAAAAGCCAGGAAGAGTTTAGTTTAGTTTAGTTTAGTTTAGTTTAGTTTAGTTTAGTTTAGTTTAGTTTAGTTTAGTTTAGTTTAGTTTAGTTTAGTTTAGTTTAGCTTAGCTTAGTTTACTTTACTTTACTTTACTTCAATGGTGAAATGTAAAATTTGTTACTACCGGTTCTGTGGGCGTGGCTAGGTGAGGGAGGGGCAATGTGACTGGGTGGGCATGGCCAACTTTTTTTTTTTTACTTTTAAAAGCATTTTTTCTACAACCTCTTTGACCGAAGTGGTTGTAAAAAAATGCTTTTAAAAGGCTCTGACGATCCCAGCTGAGTTGCCTGATCGTCAGAGGATTTTGTTTTATCTTAAAAGCAGTTTTTTGCCTTTAAAAGAAAAAAAAAGCCTTTTAAAAGCATTTTTTCTACAACCTCTTTGGCCGAAGAGATTGTAGGAAAAAGTCTTTTAAAAGGTTCCTCTGATGATCCCAGCTGAGTTGCCTGATCGTCAGAGGCTTTTTTTTTTCTTTTAAAGGCAAAAAAAAAAAATGCTTTTAAAAGAAAAGCCTCTGACGATCAGGCAACTCAGCTGGGATCGTCAGAGGAGCCTTTTAAAAGCATTTTTTACAACTCCTTCGGCCGAAGAGGTTGTAGAAAAAATGCTTTTAAAAGTAAAAAAAAAAAAAGTTGGCCACGCCCACCCAGTCACATGACCCACCACCACCACCAAGCCACGCCCACAGAACCGGTAGTAACAAATTTTACATTTCACCCCTGGTCGTAAGTCACTTTTCTCAGCGCCTTTGTAACTTTGAACGGTCACTAAATGAACTGTTGTAAGTCAAGGACTCCCTGTATGCTTCGAGCGGCCACGTTTTCACTACCTTGCCGTGTCTCTTGCCTTCCACCCACCGGCCAATATACGAAACCGGATAGGTGCCACATTTGTACATGCCGAAACCATGTCTGATCCCGTTCTTCACTTCGCCTTCATACATGCTGCCGTCCGGCCACTTGTAAATGCCATGATGCATTTGCACATTCTTGACGAAGTTTCCCTAGGAAAAGAGGAAAATATATATAGGAGTAAGAAAAAGCTCACTCGTTTCCTTTCACCCGGAAAGGTAGGAACACTCGACAATGTTGAAAGGTGTGTGTGGACTTGTTGTTGTGCCACGCCCGCCCTCCTCTCCGCAGCCGGGCCCCTCCCATCTCCTGCTATCTGAGCCAGAGCCTGATAGTGAAGAAGAATGGCCTGGCATGCCTCCAGCCCCCAGCCCTGGCACCATGCCCGGACAGACTGAGCAAACAAACCTCCCTCCTATAGCATGTGAGCATGAAGCCAGCCACGAGCTAGAATTGCCGGCAGCTGAGCAGGAAGACGAAAAGTGGGCAGATCCCCGCTTCCGGAGAATGGAGAGGCGACGTCAGCAAAAGGAAGGGAGGGGCAGGCCTGGATAAGTGCTGAGTCATGGAGCCACACCCCATGGCCTATATAAAGGATCTGCTTTTTGGCATTCCTTGAGTCAGGCAAAGTCTCATCTGGTTGCTGAAGTCACACCTTGGATTCCTGCCTGCCCTGAGAACTCTGACAGGAATTTGGCAAAGCTGCAGAGGCTTCGTGGCCACGCTTGATACAGACTTCCCAGACCCAGCCGTCAGGAGGAGTGGGACACGACACTTGTGGACTTCAACACCCAGAATTCCCCAGCCAGACATTTCAAACAATTGGCTGTCCAGCCTCTTCTTAAAAACTTCCAGTGATGGAGCGCCCACAACTTCTGGAGGCAAATTGTTCCACTGATGAATTGTTCTCACTGTCAGGAAATTTCTCCTTAGTTCTAGACTGCTTCTCTCTCAAGTGGTTTCCATGAATTGCAATGTCAGGGCACTGCAGGCAGGTGAATTCCTCAAAGAGTAGCTTTATTGGAAATATCACATTGGCCACATTTCTGGTGAAAACCGGCTCTGAGTGGCACCTTGGTTTTCACCTAATTAAAAATAAAAGTTTTCCCCCTCAAACCAATGGTGTTATTCAGCCGGTTCTATCCAGTTCGGACGAACCCATAGGGGCGACTGCAGGATACCCCGCCCATCTGCACGGACGTCATGTTGTCCCAATTTTTCACGTTTTCAAGGCTCTGCCCATGCACGCACACATATTTGTGAACCGGTAGGGAAGATAAGTGAATACCACTTAAACCCAAACAATCAGTCACATGGTCCAATCATGGCAGTGTCCACATGTCTGGTGACCTCACTCCCCCTTCCTCTGGCCAGATGTGAGAATGACCTTGGTTCCCAAGAGAAAGTATTTTGTTTTGACTACACAACCCCAGCTCTCTCTAATCCCCCCTCCCTATCCCTCAGTGTGGCAACACTGAAGCATCCAAGATGGCTTCGGCCAGGGTCAGCTTCAGAGTTGACATGCTTCTTGTCCCGCCTTCTTGCTTTGGAGAACCACTATTCTAAATCCAGCCTATGGGCTTGCAAGTAACCATCTTTCCTTTGTTCCGATTTGCAAGCAGTTGCAAATCAGGCCGGGAGTGGATCAGTTCAAAGAGACAAAGAACATCAACACTACAGTTCAGTAAACACAGGAGCATTATTTTAAGACAGACCAGGCCTTCCCAACCAGGAAAACTTCCAGAGGGAGGTTCGGCTCCCAGCATCTCCATCTAAAAATAGCTCTTTTCGTTGCAAATCCTGGGACAGTACTTACCTCGTACTGCACTCCGTCGGCCCATGTGTAAGTCCCTTCTCCATGCATGAGCCCTTCCGAAAACATGCCCTACAAGAAGAAGCTGATGAGTGGATGGTATGATGATCCGTCAAATCACAGAAGAGTAAGAAAAGTCAGATTGCTGCCAGAACGTCAATCTGGTTGTCTTACCAGGGTTGAGTTCACGCTACCCTTTCAACCCACGTACAGGAAATAAAAGAAGCTAGTCTTTAAATCCACCCTACTCCTCAAGGAAATAATGACATTCGATATCCTTAAAATTTAACACACAGATGTTGTCACCTTGTAGACGTTGCCTCCTTGAAAATAGGCAGTTCCTTCCCCTTCGTACAACCCTCGGACCTTTTCTCCTTCGTACCTAGGGAGAACATAAAATTCAAGATGAAAATTCACCTGAGTTAAGAAATCATACTTCAACACCAGGGCCTCTGTGGCTCAGACTACTAATGCAGTCTGTTATTAACAGCAGCTGCTTGCAATTACTGCAAGTTCAAGTCCCACCAGGCCCAAGGTTGACTCAGCCTTCCATCCTTTATAAGGTAGGTAAAATGAGGACCCAGATTGTTGGGGGGGCAATAAGTTGACTTTGTATATAAATATACAAATAGAATGAAGACTATTGCTAACATAGTGTAAGCCGCCCTGAGTCTTCGGAGAAGGGCGAGATATAAATGCAAATAATAATAATTAAAAAAAACACGGCCATTTAGGGCATGGTTAAGAGTGTGGAGGGTGAAAAACAGGCCTACCGGAAGTTCAGGAACGCCGGAAACAGGCCCGTTTCCGGCTGCCAGAGAGACTCCAGAACCTGGAAAGGCCGTTTTTGCCTTCCCGGAGGCTTGAAGAAGGCCTCCGGAGCCCAGGGAGGGCAAACGCACCCCCCCGCCATGGTGCAAGAGTCTGACTAGGCCACACCCACCATGGCCACGCCCACCCTAACCCTAACCCTAACCTAACCAGGCAAAGAACCCCTTGCTAAAAATGTTGAAGCTCACCCCTGGGCACAAACCAGTGGTGAAATCCAAAATTTTTTACTACCAGTTCTATGGGCATGGCTTGATGGGCACGGCAGGGAAAGAATACTGCAAACTCTCTACTCCCACCCCACTCCCGGGGAAGAATACTGCAAAATCCTCATTCCCTCCTCCACTCCTGGGAGAAGGATATTGCAAAATCTCCATTCCCACCCCACTCTGGGGCCAGTCAGACGTGGCATTTGCCGGTTGTCCAAACTATTCAAAATTTCCGCTACCGGTTCTCCAGAACCTGTCAGAACCTGCTGGATTTCACCCCTGGGCACAAACCCTCAAAAATGACGAGCAGGGATTCAGCCAGGCTCCAAAACTGGTCAAACACAACTCCTTAGATACCAGTCCCCTGTGACCTCACCCCACTTTTAGCAAAACTCTGGTTTTACCTTTCAACAATCAGTTGTGTGAGGATGGGTTCTTCATACTCAATGGGTTCAGGGACAGAGGGAGGCTCTTGGTCCTTGTTGTCTTCTCTGGAAGTTATCCGAGTAGCCGAGTGCTCATCCCCCTGGTCTGACAGAGGTGGGACATTCTGGCTGGAAATTGCTAACTCGATGGACGTGTCGTGGGCTGCAGCAGATGCGGACTTATCTCCTTTTTTACTGTCTTTCTTCTTATCTTTACCCATCGCTCCGACGTAGGGCAGAATTAGGTGTCCTGCTAAAAAGTGGAGCTCCTGTTTTTAATCTAGAGGTGGGAAAAATAAATATTTCGTTAAAAGACTTACCTAGACTACAGAAAGAGAAAAATCATTGAACGAGATATACAGGTATTCCTCAACGTACGACCACAATGAGGCCAGAATTTCTGTTGCCAACCAAGGCAGTTGTTAAGTGAATTGTGCCCGATTTTACGACCTTTTTGCCAGGATTCTTAAGCGAATCACTAGAGTTGTTAAGTGACTCACATGGTCAATAAAATTTAAATCAAGGGCAATGATGATACTGAATGTAATAAAAACTTAACAGGCATTGACCAGAAATCTAGTGAAATAAATAAAACCCGATACATAATCAAAAAATAATAATTTTTATAGGTGTTCAAAGAATTTACTGCTCTGTAGCATAGCAAAACAACCATATAAAAAAGTCTTCATCAAAATAGCAGAAATTAAATTTATTTTATGTTGCTTTATTACAAAGAAAAGTCCTTTATTTTAAAAAAAACTGTCCTATGGATTTATTTATTTTCAAAAATGCACTTTTTTTTGCCTATTTCCCTTTTATACTGTACAAATGGGCCTGTTTAATGCACAGTCTAAGTGCAGAAATCCTTTTTAATACTTGCTTCTTATATAACTCCAGTTTAAAGTTTACAAGTTTAGAAAAAACGCTTTTTAGATCTTTTCAGGTATTAACGTTAAACTGCACATTTTGGTGATATTTTTCTTAGTTTTGCTCTTGCATTTTCCTTTGTAAAGTTAAGTTTCATACATAAACAATGATCCTTTATATTTTTTTCCCCATGAAAATCGGGTCATCGTACTCGTTTAAAAACCAACAAATCAGACCACTTTCTAAAAACTGAGATTTTTATGTCATTGTTATGTTTAATAGCTCTTGGATTGTAAGGCTTTTTGGGAAAAAAATGTTTCTCTTCTAGAAAACAACATTTGAAAACTCCAAACACAATTGCAAAAGACCAATCAAAACCCTGCAACTTTTTAATCTAATTTTTTAATCTAATTATGCAATTAAATTTTTTAATTTAATTGCGTAAGAGCACAAACGTGCCTACCGTTCCTGTCCTATAATGAAAGGAATATTCCTTTCATTATATCCAATTTATATAGTTATTTCATACTTATACTCATATATATGCTTATATATTATATAGTTACTTCATGCTTATGCTTATATATACTGTTGTGACAAAACAAACAAACAAACAAACAAATAAATAAATAAAAATCCACTTTTAAGGCCTTTTAAGAACCAACAGAGAGAGCTGGAACGGATTATTGAGTTCAGATTCAGAACTCAATAACAAAAATAAGAATAATAACTAGCCCCAAATCCTTGCAAGGACCAGCAATTTGGGAGAGCTCTTCAAAAATCTGCAATAACCCTATTAGCAATCACAGAAAGAGGATGGGGATTAAGGGAATTGTAGTCCTTCAGCTATCAGGGGGCCGGGCAGCAAATGCAAACTTGAAAGCCTCGAAGAAAGGCAAGGAAAAAAAAAAGATATATTAAAATCCACCTCTTTGGAAATCCCTCCTGTTTTGCAACCCCTCGCAAAAGCTGCCTGATGTTTTCCTTAGGATGCCAGTTGCTAAGAGGCCTGAGCCGTGGCCATAGCAACCGCGGGTAAGGCTTGGGCGGTAGCCATAGCAACCACGGGGCTGGGCGGGGCCGAGAAAGAGAGAAGCTTCGTGGTTGGTCCCAGAGAAGTGGGCGGGGCTTTGGCCAACTCTTCTTCCGGGTTCACCTTTCTGCATAATGCAGTATAAAACTTTGTCCGAAACTGGCTCCGATTTGCAAAGGGGCAGCTTTGGTTCTGAGGAAGTCCGGCCCAATTGCACAACTGCGGAGTAGCTACACAACTGGCCCATCTTTAGAAAGTTGTTTGTTTGTGTATGTATCACATATAGGACACTGAATGATTGTTGTTTCCTGATTGCTTATTTGTAGCCTATGACTCTCATTAAATGTTGTATCATTAAGTGTTAAATTTGTACCCTATGACTATCATTAAATGTTGTAAGTGTTGTACCATGATGAAGGTATCTTTTCTTTTATGTACACTGAGAGCCTATGCACCAAGACAAATTCCTTGTGTGTCCAATCACACTTGGCCAATAAAAAATTCTATTCTATTCTATTCTATTCTATTCTATTCTATTCTATTCTATTCTATTCTATTCTATTCTATTCTATTCTATTCTACTCTACTCTACTCTACTCTATTCTATGATTCTTGATGAACGTATCTTTTCTGTTATGTACACTGAGAGCATATGCACCGAGACAAATTCCTTGTGTGTCCAATCATACTTGGCCAATAAAAAATTCTATTCTATTCTATTCTGAACATAAAATCACAGGGGTTGGAAGGGACCTCGAGAGGTCTTCTAGTCCAACCCCTTGCTTGAGCAGAAGATTGTTATACTGTCCAGACAAACACTTGTCCAATTTCTTTACTAAGTCTGCAGTGCTATTAATCTTCTCATGGTTCCCACCACCCATCTCCTCCCACTTACGACTGTATGACTGTAACTTTGTTGCTGGTATCCTTACGATTTATATTGCTATTGTTTCCTGATTGCTTATTTGTAACCTATGACTATCATTAAGTGTTGTACCTTAGGATTCTTGATGAACATATCTCTTCTGTACACTCAAAGTATATGCACCAAGACAAATGCCTTGTGTGTCCAATCGCACTTGGCCAATAAAAAATTCTATTCTATTCTATTTTTCATGGCAATAAAAATTATAGGCATGTAAAAATAAACTACATCTTTATTTATTTATTTATTTAATGAATTAGAATATTAGCTTTTTGTTCTGTAAAGATTGTTTGAGATTGATCGAGTCTGCCTGTTCTTATTTGCAATTAATTGCATGCTTTCAAAATTATTTTTAATAACCGTAAAAGGCATTTTTTTAAAAAAAAAATTAAATTCAAGGTAATGTTATAAAGAAGATACAAGGTGCTACCTAAATTCCAAGTCACTTAGAAATGGCCCAACAACTCCTCCCTTATTTATTAAGAGCTAAACTGATGCCGTTTTAGAAGGGAAGTTATTGCTTTTCTATTATCCAGGAGCAAGAAAGTCATTTAGATATAGTAGATTAGAAAGGAATTTAAAGGGGAACATTATGCTCAAAACAATGAAGATTAAAAGTACCAATTGGAACATGAATTAGGCTGCTGTCACTGTTAAATGGAGCGCAAGTTTCAGAAAAAATATTTTGCAGAAACAGTCTGGGAATATCAAACTACTGACCCACAGATTACTCTACTGAACGATTTCTCAACCTTGACCTTTAAAATGCATGGACTTCAATTCCCAGAATTCCTCATGCTGGCTGGAGAATTCTGGGAGTCAAAGTCCACACATCTTTATCTTACTGAGGTTGAACTATTGCTTATCCTTTAGGTTCCATAGACGCACACACATGGAGCTTTTAACACTTCTAACAAGGCCATTCCTTAGATATCAAAATGAATTTTATATCTAGTATGTTCTGGCAGATCAGCATTTTAAAATAACAAGTTTACATTAGCAGCCCGTAGAGCTTGTGCTTTCTTTTTGATAAACTAATTGTTGACTATGCTGTATAGAATACTTCCTAAAGCATGACATTTTTGCATCATTTTATTATATATTTTTCTCTCTTCTCTATCCCACTTTGTTATAGGTGATCTAACAGCCCTGTGTGATGGATTTGGGACCTGTAATAAAGTAACCAGTGGATTTAAAATTGATCATTTCATTCACAATTAAGATAAATCGGATGCTAAAGGCTGTGATAGTAGAGAATTGTTTAAGCTTTTCATTTTCCAATTACTAAAATGCTGTGACGCCATAAAACTCACAACTGGCATTAACTCTCTCTATCATACCTACAGGAACTGGCCATCCCATTGTACACTGTAGATGGGAACCACTCTGTTAAAGCACAAAGAACTTTTGTGTATTTTTTTTTAAAAAAATCTTTATTTATAAAACGTCTGCTCTAAAACATGAAGTTCTCTAAAGAGTCAGTTACGCACACTTAATTCTTTCTGTCCAGAGGAAAATGATAAAATGAACAGAAAGCCAATATTTCTACAAAGGCAGCAATAAAACAAGCCCATTTGGGTCGGGGGACGATGACTGCTTTTTCAAACAAAAATGTGAAAAGTTTTTTTCAGAAGGCCAGGAGATGGAAAGTTATTGTGTCTATTTATTGAGAGAGAGAAGAAAAAGAAAAACACCCATGTTCATCTTTTGCAACCCGAAGCCATGATTTAAGCTTCTGGTCCAGCAAAATCGAGAACTTTGCGACAGCCTGTGATTCTAAAATGAGATCGCGGTTGCGTTCCACAATGAAGTAAGAGCTAGTAGCCTGTCTGTCACAATTGTGTAATGAGATCCAGGTTGGCTAAATGTCGTATGGTGGGTCTGCCGTGCGGACAGTTCCAAGGATGCTCAATTTCCCCCATGTGAGAGATCAGTTTCTTCATTTCACCGGCCGTGAGGGCGGTCCCGATCATCACCTGTTAACGGGAGCAAAGTCTAGAGTTCAGCATCCATTCCTTATTCCCTTGTTCCTTGAAATATCCCACTCGGGTGTCAGCGTTCCAAGTCATGCACCCATAGAAAGCAGAACTCCGTGGCAGGCAGATTCCTCAAAAAACAATTTTATCGGCGACATCATCTCGTCACAACTGAGGAAAGTTAACTCTGAAAGTTCCCGTGGCTTTCACCTAATTAAAAAGTAAAAGTTTCCCCTTTTGTGCTGGCTGGTTGCTTGGTTACTTTGCTCCTCCTCTGGCCAGCCACCTGTGAGAATGTCCTTGGTTCCCACAGGAAAACTTTCTTGGTTTTGGCTACAAAAGCCCATCTAGCTATTTCCCCCTTCTCTTTAACCCTAACCCTCCCACCCTCCCCCGCTCTGTAAAGCTGAAAAGATTGGGGAACTCACATGACCCCGGAACACTGAAACGGTCATAAATATGAGCATCTAAATTTTTATCACGTGACCATGGGGATGCTACATACTGTATTTTTCGGAGTATAAGATGCATTTTTTTCCCTCCTAAAAGAGGCTGAAAGTTTGGGTGCGTCTTATACTCCGAAAGTAACCCCATGAGTGGTGCCCAAAATGGCTACTCGGAACAGCTGCTGCCTTCTCTTATCCCTTCCACGCTTTGCCTGCTTTAGTCACTGGAGCTCCCTCCGAGAATCAGCTGTGCTTTTGAAGCTGTTTTTCAGCCCCAACGCGAAGGACGTGATCTTCTGTGCTTTGCCTGCTTTTCTAATTGCTGCTCCCTCCGACGATCAGCTGTGCTTTAGAAGCACAGCCCCAACCTCAAAACCAGTGAGCGAACTAATGTGCTGGGACTAGCCAGATGAATACCTGGTAGGCAGATTATTTCCCTCCTCCCCCACTATTTTCCTCCCCCAAAACTAAGGTGTGTCTTATACTCCGAAAAATACGGTAGGTGTGAAAAATACTGTAGTCTGTCTATCTGGCTACACACATTTTCTCTCTTCCCTCTCTCTCCATCCCTCCCTACGTCCATTCATCCACCCACAAAGTTTACACACACACACGCACACACACAATCTGCCTATCTGTGCACAATGAAGAGGGATATACAGCTAGTCCTCAAATTACAACAGTTCCGTTTAGTGAAATTTGCAATGGCACTGAAAAAAGTGATTGTTTTTCACACTTACAACCCCTGCGGTATCCCCACGGTCACGTGATCAAAATTCAGATACTTGACAACTGATTTATACTTACGACGGTTGTAGTATCCTGGGATCACGTGATATAGGGCCGGGTTACTTACGGGACCGCCTGCTGCTACCGAATACCTCTCACCGACCCGTGTGCTCTCACAGGGAGGGACTCCTCGGGGTGCCTTCGGCCAGGCAGTGCCGGCTGGCGACACCCAGGGGAAGGGCCTTCTCTGTGGGGGCCCCCACCCTCTGGAACGAGCTTCCCCCAGGACTCTGCCAACTTCCTGACCTTCGAACCTTTCGCCGCGAGCTTAAAACACATCTATTTAATTTGCGCAGGACTGGACTAGATTTTAAATTCGAATTGGTTTTAATGGGGATTTTATTATTTATATTGTCATTTTTAATTATTCGGCCATTTGTAATAAGTTTTTTAATAGATGTTTTATGTTGTATTTATATGTATATTTTTATCTGGCTGTGAACCGCCCTGAGTCCTTAGGGAGATAGGGCGGTATACAAATACGAAAAATAAATAAATAAAATAAATAAATAAATCCCCTTTTGCAACCTTTTGGCATGCAAAGCCAATGGGGAAGCCAGATTCGCTTCCATCCATCCATCCATCCATCCATCCATCCATCCAAGCCCCAGTTTACAGCAACTGTTATACTCACAGATTTGCGACACGCTCGAGAGGCGAACATTTGCCTTACTCTGGATGGCCTGCACATGATTCCCGGAGAATCGCTTAACATAAAGATTAATTCCTCGATGTCTTGGGGACCAAAAGTCCAGTTTTTGCTGGTTGGTAAAGATACGAGCTTCACTCTCTGAGTTACAGGAGCTGAAAGGTTTTAAAAACAACATAATGGTTACGGTCTCTTTACTCTGAGATAATATTTCAACATCTAACCCAGGGATGGCTACCCTTTTTGCCATCGTGTGTCAAAAGCAGGGGAGCACGTGTGTGTGTCTGTGTGTGTCATGCGTGTGCCCACACCCATAATTCTATGTGTTCCGCCCCCCGTGCATGTGTGGGCGCCCCCCCGCACTCCCCCTGCTTTTGGCACGCGATGGCACGGTGGGCCCAGTAGGCCCGTTTTTTTGCTCTCCCCAGGCTCCAGAGCATCTCTAGGAGCCTGGGGAGAGCAAAAAATGGGCCTTCCCCACCCGCCAGGGCCTCCAGAGGCAGGAAACAGATTATTTCCCTACTTCTGGGTGCACGCCAGAGCTCCCGTGCCCACCGATATGTCTCCGTTTGCCATAGGTTCGCCATCACGGATCTAACCCAACTGCTCGTGTAATAATTGCCAATTAGGAGCTAAATAATTGTAGGTTAAGTTTTAAACCGAGTGTATTTTTTTCTGGCATGAAAAGAATATCCAATTTCAAAGATAGTTAGAAGATCCTTCTTTAAGACAGATTTCAAATGGAATGGTTTGGCCTGCTAATTTTTCCATTTTAATTGTTTGAAAGATGTTGCATACTCCCAAAGCAGAGACCATCGCTTTCTCCCCCACTTCCTTGACCAAAGCTAAGAGAGACGGTAGGGCAGAACTCACCGTTTTCATCAATCACAAAATCAAATCCATTTTTTTGGAAAATCTCCAGATTATCCATCAAGATACTTTCACTCACAGCGGTTAAATTAAGATTTCGAGGCCTGAAACAGTGGGGCACAGAAAAAGAGAAGCAACAACTATTAAATCTGAAGGCAGCTTTCTGGAACTGTGTGTATCGATTGTGTATGGTTGATATATATTTATGTATGTATGTATGTATGCATGTATGTATGTATGTATATAGGTAGGAAGGCAGGTAGATGATAATAGATAGATAGATAGATAGATAGATAGATAGATAGATAGATAGATAGATAGGTAGATAGATAGAGACAGACAGACAGACAGACAGACAGACAGACAGACAGACAGATGAGAGATAGATAAGATATATAGATAGATGATAGATAAGAGAGATAGGTAGATAGGTAGATAGATAGATAGGAGATAGATAGATATAGATAGTGATAGATGAGAGATAGTGATAGATGAAAGATAGATAGATGAGAGATAGACAGATAGATAGATAGATAGATATAGATAGATAGCTATAGTGATAGATGAGAGATAGATATAGATGAGCGATAGATATAGATGAGAGATAGACAGACAGATGAGAGATAGATGAGAGAGAGAAATATAGATAGATAGTTAGATAGATGATAGATAGATAAATAGATAGGAGACAGATAGATATAGATAGTGATAGATGAGAGATAGTGATAGATGAGAGATAGATATACATGAGAGAGACAGACAGACAGACAGACAGACAGACGAGATAGATATAGATAGTGATAGATGAGAGATAGATAGCTATAGATGATAGATAGATAGATGATAGATAGATGATAGATAGATAGATAGATAAATAGATAGGAGATAGATATAGTGATAGATGAGAGATAGTGATAGGTAGGTAGGTAGGTAGGTAGGTAGGTAGGTAGGTAGATAGATAGATAGATAGATAGATAGATAGATAGATAGATAGATAGATAGATAGATAGATAGATAGATAGATTTTGTGTGTTTCTGTGTGTATATTCTGTGCATATATTTGCTTGTTCATGGCTTGGCATCTTGGATGAACCAATTATGGCTCAGTTCAGGAACATTCCCCCCCACCCCGGCCCCCCGAAACTGTTGAGAAGATGCTCACTTGATTAGCTTCTGCCCCTGCAGGACAGTGTGCTCTTGCAGCATCTCAAAGTTGTATTTTTCATCGGAAGCGTGCTGATCAATGATGAAGAGGTCCGATTTCAGCTTGGCAATGATAAACCCCAGATTAAACTGGCCAACAACATCCATTTTAGCAAACATCTCTTTCCTGCACGCAGAGGGAGAAACACAGAGACGTAGACCGTCAGAGCTGCCTTCTCTTTTAAACCTGGGATGGTTTTTTTGTTTTTCCCCCAATTCTCGAATCCAGAACTCTTAATATCCTCACGCAAGTCACAAACCATCAATTCTTTGCCACCACAGAAAAAGCTACGTTAAGCCTTCAAATCTAAGGCTAGACTTGCTTTCTTGCGTTTACGCAAGCCAAATCAATGAGGGAAGACGGATCTGCTTAATGACAGCCGTGATTCACTTAAAGACAGTGGCAAAAAAAAAATAGGTTGTAAAATTAGGCGTCACTCACTGAACAATGGCTTAGTGAAGGAAGTTCAATTCCCAATTGTGATCGTACGTCAAGACAACTGTAGAGTCTCTACAAAGTCACTCAGAGTCATAACCCCTAGGGCAGGGGTGAAATATAAAATCTGTTACTACCGGTTCTGTGAGCGTGGTGTTGCGCCTCATCCTGCTCAGCCGGGCCCCTCCCGTCTCCTCCCGGGCCTGTTATCAGACTCTGAGTCTGATAATGAAGATGAACGGCCTGTCATGCCTCCAGCCCCTGGCCCCCGGCCCTGGCCCCATGCCTGGAGAGGAGTCAAGGAGTGAAAACAGAAACCCCATACAGCTCACTCATACTGTGTGTGTTCCTTCGACCGCAGCCGTCAGAGCAGGAAGTCAGCCAAGTGGTGCAATTACCCGGACCTGCTCCCTCTGACCCCTCCCTTTCCCAGATGCCGACAGCAAATCCAGCTGAAGACAATTCAATGTGGGAGGATCCTCGCTTCCGGAGATCTGAGAGGCGACGCCAGCAGAAGGAAGGGAGGGGCAGGCCTGGATAAATGCTGAGTCATGGAGCCACACCCCATAGCCTATATAAAGGACCTGCTTTTTTGGCATTCCAACCTTGAGACAAGCAAAGTCTCATCTAGTTTGCTGAAGTCACAACTTGGACTCCTGCCTGCCCTGAGAAACCTGGAAGGAATTTGGCAAAGCTGCAGAGGCTTCGTTGCCACGCTTGATACGGACTTCCTAGACCCGGTCATTGGAGGGGGAGGGGGACACGACACGTGGCTTGGTGGTGGTGGGGTAATGTAACTGGGTGGGCATGGCCAACTATTTTTATTTTAACTTTTAAAAGCATTTTTTCTACAACCTCTTCGGCTGTTAAGAGGTTGTAAAAAAATGCTTTTAAAGGGTTCTGACGATCCCAGCTGATTGTGGGAACCTTTTAAAAGCATTTTTTTTTACAACCTCTTCGGCCGAAGAGGTTGTGGAAAAAATGCTTTTAAAAGCTAAAGGATCTTTCTAAATATAATACAAATAAAAGAATAAGCAAACGCGAATGGTGCGGTGGCCTAGAGGTGGAGCTCTCGCCTCACAATCAGGAGGCTGTGAGTTTGATCCTAAGTAGAGGCAGATATTTCTCTCTCTGGAGAGAAATGAGAATATATCCGCTGAACAAAACTCTGCATTGGCGACAGGAAGGGCATCCGGCCAGTAAACACTCTGCTAGCTCCATTCAGTTGCCCAGACTCCACCCCGCAAGGGATTATTGGGCCATTAAAAGGAGATGAAAAGAATACATTACACAATGTATTCAGGGCGCCTTACACAATGTAAGCCGCCCTGAGTCTTCGGAGAAGGGCGGGATATAAATTCAAATAAAAAAATAAAATAAAATAAACAAAGGTACGAACTTAGCAACGATCAATAGCATTTCTGAGAATGCCTCTCTTCTCTGGTGAAGAACCGTGAGCCGCTATACCTTATTTCCTTTCTTAATTCATCTTCCGCCGTTTTGTTTTCTTCCGGGCTAATCTTTGCCCTAAATTTTCTGAATTTCAGCATTTCTCCTTCGGTCTCCTGGCGCTTAATTTGCCTCTGGATTCGGTCCGCTAAGGTGCTCCAAGAGACGGCTAAAGGCACAGTCCTCTTTTCCGTTTTGACCGGGATGTCATACAAGGGCTGCGCGCCAGAGTCCTGCTCAGGAGTCATCGCCGAGAAATTGGCTTTTGGGGAAGGAATTTGATGGATCTTAAAACGTTTTGCTTTGGGGGATGAAGTGGCTTGTCGAGGGAAGCCGCCTTCTTCGTTCTGGTTTGGTTCGGAGGGCCCGAAAACCCCGCTAGATCCACATTTGTTGCTCTGGATTTCTCCGCTAAAAACACGGGGATCTCCTTCGGAAGAACCCGCAGCACTTTCGGCTCCAAAATGGACGCCCGTTTCTGGGGTGCTCAAACCCCCATCTGACTCAGTGGAGACGTTCCCCAAACCAGAATCCGTATCTTCGTTCGATTCCTCCAACTTCCTGCCTGCAAGCGGGAAATTCCTCGAATCCACCTCGCTTGCGTCTTCGGATTCCTTGTTGAGAAGAATTTTCTTTCGGGGAGAAGCTGAAAAACCAGCAAACCTCTGGAATATTCCTTGACTGGCGGTTGGCCTGTGTTTCGGTTGGGCTTTCTCAGTCTCCTGTAGAGCAGAGGTTTTCCCCCGAGAAAAGGATTCCTTCAGACGAGCAATTATTTTCGATTTCTCGTCCCGATTTGAAAAAAAAGGACTGGTTGATGTCTCCGAGGGAGACGCGTCTCCCTCATTCCGGAGGAAGCTTTTCAAGTTCCCTGCAAAACAAGAGAGAACTGTTGTGATTTTCTTAGTACAGATAGTCCTCCACTTACAACCCCAATTGAGCCCACAATTTCTGTTGCTAAGTGCGACAGCTGTTAAACAGGGGTGAAATGCTTCCAGAAAGGACTGGGTCGCGCCATCCGGTAGCGATCGTGGCTGGTAGTTCGGCGATCTGGTAGTGATGGTGGAGCGAAGCTCCGCCCAGCCGCCCGGGTGTCATTACTTCCTGGTTTTAACCAGGAAGTAATGTGTTTTGCACATGCGCAAGTTTTACACATGTGCAGAAGGTCTCATACTCCGAATGTAGCCCCGCCCAGCCTCTCAAACAGAGGTTTCAGATGCTGAAAAAACCCTCTAAAATGAAGCTTCAGAAAAAAAGCCTCCGAAACGGAGCTTCAGAAAAAAAGCCTCCGAAACGGAGTTTCAGAAAAAAAGCCTCTGAAAAGAAGCTTCAGGAAAAAAGCCTCTGAAACGGAGCTTCAGAAGAAAAGCCTCTGAAACGAAGCTTCGGGAAAAAAAGCCTCTGAAACCAAGCTTCAGAAAAAAAAAAAGCACCAAACGGAGCTTCAGAAGAAAAGCCCCAAAAGGAGCTTCAGAAAAAAAGCCCCAAACAGAGCTTCAGAGGCTTTTTTTCTGAAGCTCTGTTTCGGAGGCTTTCAGAGGCAGAAAAAGTTTTTGCTTAAACAGCAACTCGACTTCCTACCTTCAACATCGGTCAGCTTTTGATTCACCACCAGTTTATTAACATCAGTGCCGAACATCGCCATCAACGATGTTTTCAGGATTGCTAATAAAAGCTTCTCTTCCTGAAGCAAGATCTGCCTTTTATCCGGAGTCACGTTGACGTCCACGCATCCTGTAATCAAAAACATTCACCATTCTTTGGTTATTTTTCTCTTTCTTCACACCTTACAGCTGGGATCCACCATTCAGGCTCATTATGATAATTAGGTAGTCCTTATCAGAGTGTTAAGGGACACGGTGGCTCAGTGGCTGAGATGCTGGGTTTGTCAATCGGAAGGTTGGCAGTTCAGCGGTTCGAATCCCTAGTGCTGCGTAACGGGGGGAGCTCCCATGACTTGTCCCAGCTTCTGCCAACGTAGCAGCTCGAAAGCACATAAAAAATGCAAGTAGAAAAAATAGGGACCACCTTTGGTGGGAAGGGAACAGCATCTAAATAAATCAATTCCGTGCGCCTTTGGCATTGAGTCATGCTGGCCACATGACCACGGAGACCTCTTCGGACAGCGCTGGCTCTTCGGCTTTGAAACGGAGATGAGCACTGCCCCCTAGAGTCGGGAACGACTAGCACATATGTGCGAGGGGAACCTTTATCTTTACCTTATCAGAGTGTTATGATAATAATTAAATGGACTAAATTATCCTAATTTACAAAAATAGGACCTAACGATGGTGATAACTTATAAAACTCACCAGATTCTGCACGGATGTTAAGAACAATAAATGGATATTGATGCCTGTTATATATATGATAGATTTCATTTACAACTTTGGAAACCTGTTCAGAAAAAGAAAAAAAGTAATAGACTTCGGTTGAATTTGGTTGAGATTTAAAAAGATATAAAGCTCCCCCCCCCCCGATTGGCGGCAGTGATTCGCTTAACAACTGTGGCAAGAGAGGTTGTAAAATGGGGTAAAATTCACTGAACGACTTAAGAGAAATTTTGGGCTCAATTGCGAATGAAAATTGAGGTCACAAGAGCAGAACCAAGAGAGGGTCTTGAATCATCTTCCTTTAACGATCCCATAATCCCTTGCAGGGTGGAGCCAGGGCAATTGAATGGAGCTAGCGGAGTGTTTGAATGGCCGGATGCCTTTCAAGTCGCCAGTGCAGAGTTTTGTTCAGCAGATATTTTCTCATTGTGCCCAGAGAGAGAAATATCTGCCTCTATCTAGGATCGAACTCACAGCCTCCTGATTGGGAGGCGACAGCTCCACCTCTAGGCCACTGCACCACTCCAAGAGAGGGTCTTTGAATGCCAGAGATATATTTATTTTTTTTTAAATTGAGAATTTACCCCTGCAGGAGAAAAAAAACATACCTTTCCTGGGTCGCAGGGCCGCTGGTTAATAAAAAAGAACTGCCGATCCGTTGTGCTCCTCCCATCGCCGTGATTGCACTGCGAAACAAATCCTGCGATGCTGTTTCAAAGGAACGTGACATTAAGAGAATCCCATAAAAACAAAGCAGACCAAAAAAGGCATTTAGTAATAGCCATTTAGCACTTAGACTTATATACCGCTTCACAGAGATTTACAGCCCTCTCTAAGCGGTTTTACAGAGTCAGCCTATCACCCCCAACAATCTGGGTCCTCATTTTACCGACATTGGAAGGATGGAAGTCTGAGTCAACCCTGAGCTGGTGACACTGAAACTGCCAGCAATCGGCAATCAGCAAGATTAGCCTGCACTATCTGCAATACTGCATTCTAACCGCTGCATCGCCGCAGCTCCTAATTAAATTAATTAAATGTAATATTTAATTAAATTAATTAAAATTAAATGGCCATAAATGCAGGCCACCTTGCTGAGCACCTCAAATGCGACCCATGACACTGCGGTGAGGGCATGACCATTAGAACTACGTCATAAGTACCTTGGGGGTGGGGTCTCTCGTAATTACTAAGCAATTGGCCATAAAATGAGGATTACATGTATTGTCCTTTTGGGGGTTTTATATATTGTATATAAGTTGTGCCCGGTAGCCCTGGATTTGTTTTTTAACCCAAATGAACAACAAGAAAGAATTCCCCCCCCTCCCCCAAAAAAAATATTTCTAATTTTTTACTTACGTATAAAGCTTAGTGGGCAGAGCAGAAATGTTCAAGCCATATTCTTCGCAAACTTCTCCACTTGGTGGCAACTGCACCAAGGGAATCAGGGTTTGTACCTAGGAACAAAGTAACAACTTATAAGATAAAGGTAAAAGGTTCCCCTCGCACATATGTGCTAGTCGTTCCCGACTCTAGGGGGCGGTGCTCATCTCCGTTTCAAAGCCGAAGAGCCAGCGCTGTCCGAAGACGTCTCCATGGTCATGTGGCCGGCATGACTCAATGCCAAAGGCGCACGGAACACTGTTACCTTCCCACCAAAGGTAGTCCCTATTTTTTCTACTTGCATTTTTTACGTCTTTTCGAACTGCTAGGTTGGCAGAAGCTGGGACAAGTAACGGGAGCTCACCCCATTACGTGGCGCTAAGGATTCGAACTGCTGAGCTACTGATCTTCTGATCAACAAGCTCAGCGTCTTAGCCACTGAGTCCCCCTATAAGAACTTATAGTGAAACTGAATTCCCAGCTGCTCAAATTTGCAAACCATCAGAATAGAACAGAATTCTTTATTGGCCAAGTGTGATTGGACACACAAGGAATTTGTCTTTGGTGCAGATGCTCTCAGTGTACCTCAAATAAAAGATACATTCGTCAAGAATCCTAAAGTACAACACTTAATGATAGTCATAGGGTACAAATGAGCAATCAAATCATATTAGGAAACAATCCATATAAATCGTAAGGATACAGGATCATGCACCATGCCAGAGTCAAACTAACCACACGTGTACGAGGGGCCCTTGGTGCTCTCTGAGCTTGGTTGTTTTCTTGACGACGTTTCTCACCCAAATGAGCTAATACCATCAGCCCCGTTCTCTACCTGTTTGTGTCCAAATATGGCACTGATGTTTTCTTTCAAAGTAGAACTTCCGCTGGTGCCCACCACGGCCTGTTTCTTCCCTTGACCCACTTGGTTGGTGCAGTGAATTCGAACCCCGGTAGAAATGATGCAGTACGCTTGCAGTATCTGGACCATTTTGGCAAACTCCTTTTGGGCGTGGAAAAGAGAGAGAGAGAGAGAGAGAGAAAGTTACACTCCTTTGGGTGTGTATGAGAGAGAAAGGGGAAAAAAGGGATTCGATCGGATCTTTATTATGATCCAAGACCAGCATATATATTGGATAGTGAAACCATTATTACAAAGAATAGTAAAGGTTCCCCTCGCACATATGTGCTAGTCGTTCCCGACTCTAGGGGGCGGTGCTCATCTCCGTTTCAAAGCCGAAGAGCCAGCGCTGTCCGAAGACGTCTCCGTGGTCATGTGGCTGGCATGACTCAACATCAAAGGCGCACGGAACGCTGTTACCTTCCCACCAAAGGTGGTCCCTATTTTTCTACTTGCATTTTTTACATGCTTTCGAACTGCTAGGTTGGTAGAAGCTGGGACAAGTAACGGGAGCTCACCCCGTTATGCGGCACTAGAGATTCGAACCGCTGAACTGCCGACCTTTCGATCGACAAGCTCAGTGTCTTAGCCACTGAGCCACCCCGTGCCTTAAAGAATAGATTTGCCAATTTTCTTCCCAAAACATTTTTGTGATCAAAGCTTTCCTGCCATCTTTTTACCAGAGGATTTCCTAGTCAATATCTCCGCGATGTTGGGAGATGTTGAACAAGAATGGACGATGGTAAATTTAGTAAAAATTAAGACAAAAATGAGCAGGGAATTTTAAATGCTGCATTTACACTTAAATCTAGGATGGAGTGTTCATGAAACATGCTCAAGTTTCTTGCTGCATCGAAAAACTAAGTCATTCTTGATTACAATCTTTATACAGTTGTTTTCTTTTAGCAAAACTCTTTTTTCAAGAGTGAAGCAGCATGACAAAAAACAAACAAACATGCACGCCAGTTTGGATATCAAATATAAATAATATTCTCACTTAAGATTAAATATTACAAATATTTTAGCCGGTTTATCTACTGCTAGGCGGTCAAACCAACTGTGGTTCTAAGCGTTCAAACATTACAATAAGATAGCAAAGCTCAGTGGACTTTTGAGGTTTTTTTTGTTGTGGTCCACCAGCAGCCTCTAGAGTTGACAGCGGAGTCAGACAGTGAGGAGGCCGGGGAGGACAATGGGCCAGTCCTGGAGTCAGGGGAAGGCCCAGACCACGGCTCTGCATCGGAGGCAGAGATGGGGCCAGGGCCATCTGGGAGTGATGCGCAGACTCTGGAGCCTCCAGAGGTAGACAGCAGAGAGGCAGAGGAACAGGAGGAACCTGTTCCTGGTGCACGCATGCGAAGAGCTGCCAGAAGGCAAGAGCTGGTGAAGCAAAAAGGACGACTCAGGAGTAAGGCCAGAAGATGATTGGCCAGTCCCATAAAGCTTAAAAGAGCAGCAACGAGCCGTTGGGTTCTTTGTGGAAAAGCAACATTGAATTCCGTTTCTTCTTGTCAGCCTCTCTTGAACTTTATGGGTTTCTTGCCAAGAAAAGCCTTTGGCAGGTTGCCAAAGACAACAAAGGTTGGCGATAAGGCCGAGGGACTGGTTATTAAGAATTTTGTTTTGGACTAAGCTGAGAATGAATTAATTCTCAGCTGTTTTAATAAAATAAGTTTGTTCCGGACTGAATTGTGTTTGGTAATCACAATTTGGGCCTCGGACACAACTGTTATAAGCAATTCAGAATTTAGGATTACAAGAAGAAATCGTCGTTATGCATTTAGGCTGAAAGTCCAATTTGAACAGAAAAAAATCTATTTAATAGAATAGAATAGAATAGAATAGAATAGAATAGAATAGAATAGAATAGAATAGAATAGAATAGAATAGAATAGAATAGAATAGAATTTATTGGCCAAGTGTGATTGGACACACAAGGAATTTGTCTTGCTGCATATGCTCTCAGTGTACATAAAAGAAAAGATACGTTCATCAAGGTACAACATTTACAACACAAATGATGGTCAATATATCAATATAAATCATAAGGATTGCCAGCAACAAAGTTACAGTCATACAGTCATAAGTGGAAAAAGACTGGTGATGGGAACAATGAGAAAATTAATAGTAGTGCAGATTTAGTGAATAGTTTGACAGTGTTGAGGGAATTATTTGTTTAGCAGAGTGATGGCCTTCGGGAAAAAAACTGTTCTTGTGTCTAGTTGTTCTGGTGTGCAGTGCTCTATAGCGTCGTTTTGAGGGTAGGAGTTGAAATAGTTTATGTCCAGGATGCGAGGGGTCTGTAAATATTTTCACGGCCCTCTTCTTGATTCGTGCAGTATACAGGTCCTCAATGGAAGGCAGGTTGGTAGCAATTATTTTTTTACTTAATTTACAGCTCAGCAAGGGCTGGCAATGCTTTATTTTTAGCCTGCGGGACTTGCCCTGGTTTCATTTCCTCAGGAAGCGACTCCTTTCTAACTGCTAAGTGTTCAAAACAAGGTGACTGGTTCATACCTTCTTTATGTTACGCTGAAATTCTTTCTGTCGAACCGGCAAAGTAAGAAACAGCTGCTGGACGCTGACGGTGGTCCCCTGTGGCCGGGAGAAGGGGACTCTCTGGGTGATGTTCCCGCTGTGATCAAACACCAGCCGGGTCCCGATATTGGCAGACTTGTGACAAGTGACAATGGAAACGTTGCTGTATGCAAAGGAATGCAATTGTTTTCATGGTTAATAAGGAAACGCAGAGGCAGGGAAAGACTCACATCACCACAGGGGTGCTGGGACCGCCAGAACTCCGAGGACCGGGCGTAATCACCACTGGTTCAGCACCGTCATAACTTCAAGCAGCTGCTGAATGAATGGTTATAAGTTGAGGACTGATGTAGCCCGCCAGTGGCCAGCAAAGCTGGTGGCAGACTCAGAAAGTGAGGAGGTTGGGGAGGAACATGGGCCACTCCTGGAGTCTGGGGAAGGCTCTGATGAGGGCTCTGCGTTGGAAGGAGAGAGGGGGCCGGGGCCATCCAACAGTGATCAGCTACCTTCGGAGTTGGAGATAAATGGGCTGAAGAACAGCTGCAGCCTGTTCCCAATGTGTGCATGCGCAGAGCTGCCAGGAGAAGGGAACAGTTAAGAAACAAGGGCCAATTTGAGAATAAAGGCACACGTGGACGGTGAATGGCCCCTCCCATAGGGAATAAAGAGGAGCGGAAGGGAAGTGGAGTTTGCAGGAGACAATTAATTCATTTCATTAGTGTGAAGATCTGTGACTCTCAAAGACTCCTTGCCAAGTATTTTCTTGTACAGCATTGCCTTTGAAAGATATCGGCCTGGCAGCTCTCCAAGCCTGATAATCTTTCAGCCGGAGGGGAGTGACCTCTACAACCTGTGAAATTGCTCCGGTGGCGAATGTGATTGACGACACACCCTGGGGAGAGTGGGGAAACAGGGTCATAATTGGAGTGCAAATTACCTAGGGTCAGAGCTGCCTTCACTTGGGAATGTGCCGACATAAAGCTCCTAATAAATAACTGGATTAGCTTAGCTCGAGACTGTGATTTAATTAGGGCATCCGTGGGAACCCCGACACTCAACTTACATGGAGCAATTTGTACAATTCGGAAGCAAAATATGACGAGACTAGGGTAAGCAGTGCAAATTGATGCTGCTTCCTTCACAGTGCGCACTTCTGTGGGGAGAAAGGGTGTTGTGTCTATGTACAGAAATGGGAATAAACAAAGCCAGCATCAGATTCACCAACTGCTTTAGCTAGCGCACTTCCCACGTGGACAAGCTTCTTACCTTAACGCGCACAAAGAGCTCAGAGCTTCACCTCGAAAGCCAAACGTTTCCACGTTAATGAGGTCAGAGAAGTCTTGGATCTTGGAAGTATAATGCTTCAGTGCTGGAAGAGATATTTGACAGAGGTAAGAGGAGGGATGGACCAGGAAACAGGGTGTTCCCAAACACAACAAACCCTCTTATATTTAATTTTAGAGTAGGGGTGCATAAGCTTTCTGGTTTGGGTTACCCAGGTTGCCAAACATTGCATTATAAAATAAAAGGTAGCAGTTCAAGAGGTTCAAATATCTTAACCATACAAAAACAGCTCTTTTTTTTTTTGAAGGTGGGATGATAAAAGCAGTTCTTTATGGAAAAACTAATGCATTAACTGTTAAGTAATATTAAAAATTAATAGATGTAGACAGAAATACAGCGTACTCAAGCCTGCAAAGTTATCCTCTTCTACACCACAACCATTATCAGAGACTTCAATAAGATCCGCTCCATAATCTTTAAGCTTCACTTCTATAAATGAAAAAACACATAACGAAGATTACATTTCTACGATTTCCTGCCTTCTTCCCTTCAAATACCACTGGATCCGTGATGGCATGGGACCGGGATATCTACGGGACTGCCTGCTGCCGTCAGTTACCTCCCATCGACCGGTGCGCTCTCATAGGGAGGGCCTCCTTAGGGTGCCGTCGGCCAACCAATGTCAGCTGGCGGCCCCCAGAGGAAGAGCGTTCTCTGTGGGGGCTCCGGCCCTATGGAATGATCTACCTGTGGGACTCCGTCTTCTCCCTGATCTTTGGACCTTTAAACGCGAGCTCAAAACCTTTTTTTTTTTTTTTCATCAAGCGGGGCTGGCCTGACGATTAATTTTAATATTGAGGGTTTTTAGTGGGTTCTTAAGGGGTGTTAACTTATTTATTAACTTTTTATTCAGTAATTTTAACATGCAGCTTATTGAATCAGATTTTTAATTGAATATTGTATTTTAAAATTTTTCGATATCTATGTTTTATTTATACACTGTACACCGCCCTGAGTCCTCGGAGAAGGGCGGTATAAAAATATGAAAAATAAATAAATAAATGGCGAACCTATGGCATGAGTGCCACAGGTGGCGTGCAGAGCCCTCTCTCTGCGGGCACGCGTGCCGTCGCTCAAGCTCAGCTCCACGGCGCATGCGCCTCCTCCTGGCCAGCTGATTTTTGGGTCTCTGCTGCATATAAGCGGTGTGTGCGCGCAAGCGGGGGATGAGGGGGTTGCACATGCATGCACAGGGGGCGAGGGGGTCGTGCACGCATACCCTCCCCCCCCGGTCCATTTTTGGTCCCAGGAGGCTGCAGAGAGGGCTACCAGGCCCAAATAGGGGCGCGGGGGGGTGTCACACGCACATATGTGGGGGGGAGGGAGCCCAGGGGTCACACGCACTGTCAGGGTTCCAAGGAACACCCCCAACGAAATAAAGCTCTGAGGCTTGAGGTTCCTCAAAGTTCCAATTTATTAGAGATGTCATGTTGGCACAGCTGGGAAAACCCGAAACTGAAAGCTTCCAGGTTTTCCACACCCAGTTGACAGTTCACAGCCCCACACCCACAAATTCATCACATTGTCCAATCAACTCTTCACACTCAATTGGATACAATCCTCAGGCAGTCTCCATCAGACGCTGGATGTCCTTGAATACGGAATGTTGTTATGACTAACTTTCTACCGCTCCAACAACAACCCCCTCCCAACCTCCCCAGCTAAAATATGTGGCAGTTAAGAAGCAAAAAGAAAACTGCCTTCCGAAACTGACAGGCACATTCACAGGGGGGTGGGCGCACGGGTGTGTGCGTGCATTGTATTATGGATGCATGCACGTGGGCGCACTTTCGGCACACGAAGACAAAAAGGTTAGCCATCACTGCACTAGATAGTAACAGCGTGATTAAAAGAGTCTTGAGTTCTAAATTTAAAACAACCCGTAAACTTACCAATGCTAGTAGCGCCGGCATCAAGGCTGTTTTCCACCAGCTCTTTTACAGCAGTACATAGATTCAGCACCACCTGGCCTGAGCAGATCTGATGAACTGATCTGCGATCAATTGGCTTGATCATTTTTTCCACTCTTTAAAAAAGAAACACATTTTATTATTCTCATTTTTTTACACTCAGAAAATATCGCGGTTCACAGGACTGTAGTCTATGGTTTCGTTTCGCTTCTGCTTTCGGACTGTAAAATTATACCCTCATTCTGAAACAGGTTTCACTTCGGTGGGTGAGCAAAATATTGTCTTTTAAAACCATACTCTGGCCACTCGGGGAATGGGAAAATTCTGGGGGGCCGGAGCACGCGATCGCTCTTAAATAGCGAGGGCGTACCCCCAAAACCTGATGTGCCCCCCCCTTCCGCCATATCTGCCTCTCCCACATACCGTATTGATAACAGAGCCCTGATAAACTGGAACGAGGCCCTCCCTCGGATTACTAATAAATTACCGCCGTGAATACTAGCTGGACTCGTCTCCCCCCCCCCGACGGGTTTCCCCCCCTGCCCACCCTCCCCCCTCTCCCCCGCCCCAAACCCGTCAATTTCCACCCTCCCCTTAAAATTCCCATTAAAACTCCCCTTAAAAAAAACTCCTTTGGGAGAAGGGCGGTCTATAAATAAAAATATTATTATTATTATTATTATTATTATTATTATTATTATTATTATTATTATTATTATTATTATTATTCTGCAGAATTCACTTACCTCTGAGCAATGCTGCAGGAAAAAAACATTGCAGACATTTGTCCGAAGTGCTTGTTCTTTGTGTATGTGTGTGTGTGTTTTTAATCATGTGTAAACCGCCCAGGAGTCAGGCAGCATATAAATTTAATAATAAAAATAATTTTTAAAAAATGGTTCCTATTTACAAGAGGTCAAGCTTTACAGTTTGAGTCGGTTTGGTCTAGCAGTTAAAGTGACAGGCTAGAAACCAGAGGTGGCGAGTTCTAGTCCTGCCAGTTGAGTAACTTTGCGCCAGTTGCTCTATCTCAGCCCAACCCACCTCACAGGTTGGTGGTTGTGGGGAAAACAGGAGGAGGAAGGAACAGTATGTTCGCAACCTTGAGCAATTTATAAAACTAATAATGGTGGGCTAGAAATACAATAATAAAATGAAGTAATGCAATGCAATAAATACACTTACACTGAAATTCTACTCCAATTAAAATAACAGAAAATAATAATAAAGCAATGCGATAAATACATTTACACTAAAATTCCATTCCAATTAAAATAACAGAAAATAATAAAATAAAACAATGCGATAAATACATTAACACTGAAATTCCATTCCAATTAAAATAATATTTGGAACGAACTTCCCCCTGGACTTCGGCAACTGCCAGACCTTCGGACTTTCCGCCGAGAGCTGAAGACCTATTTGTTTGTTCGCACAGGACTGGCATAGGATTTTAATAGGATTTTAATTAGTTTTAATGTTTTAACATTTTAAAATTTGGGGTTTTATTCTAAATGTTTTAATTCGGCCATTTGTATAATAAGTTTTTTAAACTATGGTTTTATGTGTATATTGCTGTTGTTTTTTATTATGGCTGTAAACCGCCCTGAGTCCTTCGGGAGAAGGGCGGTATAAAAATTTAATAAATAAATAAAATAAATAAATAAATAAAAAAAATAAAGTAAAGCAATGCGATAAATATACTTGCACTGAATTTCCATTCCAATTAAAACATAAAATAAAATAAAGCAATGCAATAAATGCACTTACACTGGAGTAAATTCCATTCTGATGCAATTTAACCCTTTGCTGCCCGCTCGCTTTTCAAATGAAGTATGCAAATCGCATGCAAATGAGCCCAAAGGGGCGGTCCGGTTCTTTCCCGCCCATTTCCCCGTCAATCGATCTCACGGAAGGGAATGAAGGATCGGGCCGGAGCCCTAGCCGAGCCCCGCGACTCCCTTAGAGCCCGCAGCCGAGCCGCCCCGCTTCTTCCCGGGCGAGACAGGCTCGCTTCCTTCCGCGAATCCCTCCGGTTTCCCAGGATCGCGATGTCTTCTGGGTAGAATTTTTTTTTCCTCCAATCACCGGGCCGAAACTTTCTCATTGGTCCATCCACGCACCAATCGGGGAGTTAAAAGGAAGGTTGAGAGGCGTCTTAGCGAAGCTTAATATATAGGGGAAGGGAGTCGATGTGAATAACCAACACTTCGGGTACGTTATGGAACCCAATACTCTAATTCCCCAGATCCTGAAATATACAAAGCGGTGTTTCTCGAGCCACTTTTCCTTGGTTCTTTGGAAACCAAGAACACCCTCTGGAGCTGTGTTCACACGAAACGCTGACCTGGTTTGCTGAATTCACCCCTTTCATCGAATATTGTAGAACACGCTGAATGGTGACTCCCCCAGTAGCTCAGAGTCCTACACCTGCTTGGAGAGGCGGAGAAGTTAAGCCTAGCAGGGGCTGCAGAGGCGTCCGCTGAGCCTTCCTCCCCTGACCCCAAAAAACACATCTGGATAGAAGCCCACCTTCCCCTCATGAGATGGCTTCGCTTTCTAACCCGAAGTCTGAAGTCAAGGGCCACTTCACCCGCCTTCTACATTCTCCCCCCACCCCACGTTCACTCCCTTCGGAGCTTGCGTCAGACGGCAGCAAAAAAAAATCGCACGCGGCCGACGGGGAAGCCCCGCCTCTTTCGGCCAATAGCTTTGGCGGCCGTGGCAAAATGACCAATGGGAGGTGCGATGGGCGGGGCATCAGGCGGCGCTCCTCCAATGGGAGGCGGGTGCGCGCGCGGGGGGGGAGGGGAGCGGCGCCGGGGCGTCAGTCTGTCGTGGCCTGAGGAGAATCGGCGTGGAGGCGGGCGCGATGCCGATGTACAAGGTGAGGCCCTTTCAGGACGGCTCCGGGCCGGCGGTTCTGGCCGAGCACCTCCCCTCCTGCATGTACCGCGTGCGCTGCGCCCACCGCCCGCCCGAGGCCGACGGTGGCTCCGGCTTTCCATCCTCGCCGCTGCCGCCGCCTCAGCAGGTAGGAGCCGCTCGGCCCTGAGGCGCCTCACTTGGGCTGGGTGGGGATGGGAATGACAGGCAGGGCGCCGCTCCCTGGCGCCAAGACCGCCCTGGAAAGGTTTCCGCCTTCGGACTAGTGTTCCCATCCTCCCCAGCGCCCCCCCCCCCGTTTTCTGCCCCGCCCCAAGCCACTCCCTATTTGGACTACAATCCCCATTCTCCCCACCCGCTTTTCTCCCTGCCCCAAGCCATTCCTCTTCCAGACTACAATTCCCATCCTCCCCAGCCCTCCGTTTTCTGCCCCGCCCCAAGCCATTCCCCCTTGCACTACAATCCCCATCCTCCCCACCCCGTCCACTCCCTATTCGGACTACAATCTCGATTCTCCCCATCCCCCCCCGGTTTTCTCCCTGCCCCAAGCCATTCCTCTTTCAGACTACAATCCCCATCCTCCCCAGCCGCCTTCCTGTTTTTGGCCCCGGTCCAAGCCACTCCCCCTTGGATTACAGCCCCCATCCTCCCCAGCCCTCATCCCGCTCCAAACCATTCCTTTTTCAGATTGCAATCCCCATCCTCCCCGTTTTCAGCCCCGCCCGAATCCACTCCCTATTCGGACTACAATCCCCATTCTCCCCAACCCCATGCTTTTTGCCCTGCCCCAAGCCATTCCACTTTCTGACTACAATCCCCATCCTTTCCTGCCTGTCCACTTCTTTCGCGTCTGCTTTAAATCCTTCCCGTTGCTCCCGAAGGTTTCCTGGCTCCAGGTCCCATCAGCCCCAGCCCAGGTTGGTGGGAGTTGTAGTTCGAAAGCTTTGGAGAGGCGGCCTTCTTTCGAGACCCATTGGGGCCCCACACAGGCTCTGGTAAGAGAAGGGTCTCCCCTCCTCCCCCCATTTCAGCACCTGGATCCAGATCAGGCTGCCTTCCTGTCACTTTCACTTTCTCTTTGGGGAACATGTTTGCAATAATTGCTTGTGTGTATTGGTGAGCATACCAAATGTGTATTAAAATTTATTTACTAATGCAAAGTGACTCGATGTAGCTTACAATAAAAATCAAATTATTATTATTATTATTATTATTTATTTACATTTATATCCCGTCCTTCTCCGAAGACTCAGGGCGGCTTACATTGTGTAAGGCAATAGTTTCATCCTATTTGTATATTTATATACAAAGTCAACTTATTGCCCCCCCAACAATCTGGGTCCTCATTTTACCTACCTTATAAAGGATGGAAGGCTGAGTCAACCTTGGGAGAGATTGGTACGGAGAGAATTAAAATTTGGGATAAACTCTAATATAAACCCATTGAAGGGTTTCCTCGGTGCTCTCTTGAGTTTGCTTCTTTTCTTGTAGACGTTCATTACCCAAACTAGGTAACATCATCAGTGTTAGAAGGGAGTGGGGTTTACAGAATGAAGAAATGTGATTTTCTTGCAGTTGTTTCATTACCCGAACTTGGTAACATCAACAGTGCTAGTGATGTTACTAGCACAGATGACATTACCTAGTTTGGGTAATGAAATGTCTGCAAGAAAACAAGCAAGCTCAGGGACACCAGAGACCCCACAGTCCTCCCCCTCCCTCTTCCTCTTCTTCCCTTCATCCTCTTCCTCCCTGCAAACTCCAATCTTTCTAGCACTGATGAAGTTACCTAGTTTTGGTAATGAAAACTTGTACCAAAAAAAAAAAAACCCACTACCAATCTCAGAGAGCACCGAGGACCCCTCATGTCAACCCTGAGCTACAAATATTCTCCTTGATTGAAATCCATTGACTATCGATGCCTACAGCCCCTCCTTCAGGGAGATGGTCGATCTAGAAACATATAACTAATATAAATATGTGTATTTGTATAAAAATATAAATAAATTGCATATAAAAAGGGATAACCAGAACACCTGGTTTTGTTCTGACCCAATACAAAACAACGAATTGAATGCTAACCTAAATTTTCATTCAGGATGAAGTTGACCCGACACTCCAGGCGCTTGAATTCCGCCAAGAAGAGATCTTGAAACGTTTGTATGAATTGAAAGCTGCTGTGGACGGCCTCTCAAAAATGATCCAGACACCAGATGCAGACTTCGATGCCACTAACATAATTCAAACAGATGACCATGTTTCTCTAACTGTCAGCTCGGCAGAACTCGATAGTCTACTTGGGAAGGCAAGTCAGATTCTGAAATGCTTGCATTCTGTGTTTATCCTTGAAGACATTTCACTCCTCATCCAAGAAGTTTCTTCAGTTCTGACTGAAGAACAGGAGAAGTTTCTTGGATGAGAAGTGAAACGTCTTCAAAGAAAAAGTCCAATTGCCTTTTGTAAAAGCACCTTTAGGACACACTTAGTGATGTTAATTCTACAAACAGTTATATTGCAAAAGTATCAGCCAACACTGATGTCAGGATTAAATTTTAGGGCTTTAAGGAAATAAAGGCATACTTAATTGTTCAAAATTGGCCTAAAAATGTTTGCTTTTAATTATTTACAAATAATTACTTCAGCTAGCAGGAGCAAAAAGCTTTTAAAATGAAGCTGTTGTTAGTGATAAATACCACTTTGTATATTAATAGCTATCCAAGTAAAAATAACTAGCTCCTCCTTTATTTGGGAGCGTCATTTGAGTCTCATTTCATCTCACCGATGACTTGGAATATCTGAGTTGGAACAGTTTTTCTAGACAGTTCCAACCTCTGCAGAATATTGTCGTCTAAATATTCAGTTTCTATCAGTAGTAATTGCCAGTGGTTAACTGGTACTGATAAACAAATGTATGATTTAGAAATTGGTATATTTTGGAATATGCTTCATATTCTAAGTATTGTATGTGTTTATAGGTGGTATTCAAATGTAGTGGTGCATAATGTACAATTTCTAAGTATGTCTAATCCAGTTCACCATCTGTTTAGGACAGAGATCCATCCATTTTTCTATTCACATAACATTCTTGGAGGCCTAGCATTTTTAATCTCTCAACTGACATATGCAATGCCTGGTTCATCTTTTATCACCTGTGAGAACCACTTATGTCACTTACTCCATTTCTTCTCCACAGCTAGTCTAAGCAGTGTGGAAGATGAATAGGCAGTGTAGAACTGCAGTGCAGTTAATCTGTGGAAAGTACTAAAAAAAACCTGCAGGGTATTAACTATAATATATGGAAAAGCTTTAGAAAAGTGGAAATCTGAATAGCTCACTGAAGTCAAGTTTGTTTTAAAGCAGGATTACGGTGCTCTGAAGGATATCGTGATCAATGCGAACCCCTCCTTCCCTCCGCTGTCGTTGTTAATACTCCACAGTATGCTCTGTGAGAAGTACAAGATACTTTCAACTGTTCATACACATTCATCTGTGAAAAACGTGCCAGAAAAGCTGCTCAAATGCTTTGGTGAGCAGACAAAGAAACAATCGCGCCACGAATACCAGTTGGCCGTTACTTTAATTTGGAAAGATGGTAAGTCCATGTGTGCTTATTAATAGATGCTTACAGAGAGCCCACACCATTTTTATTTTATTAAATTAATAAAAGAATGGATCTTTATTGGACGTATCCTGCTTGGAGTTGTGTGGCTATATAAACCTTTTAAATAAATCTGATGTAAGATGGAAAAGGGGGAGGTACTTGATAGATTTGTTGCTTGCTGTTCATTTTGAGTATTTGTTACCTGTCGGGCATTATCTTATGTGAAAAATCAAACTGACAGCCAGGAAAATGTCTCTTCCAACTACATGAGACATCATAAACGTGTTGGGAAGGAATGATGAATACAAGTAGTCCTTGACTTACAATCATTTGTTTAGTGACTCTTCGAAGTTACAAGGGCTCTGAAAAAAGGGACTTATGATCACTTTTCACTCTTATAATCATTGGAGCATCTCCAGGGTCACATGATCAAAATTTGGACACTGGCTATAGTCTCTCGGGGTCATGTAATCACTTTTTTGGACCTTCTGACAAGTCAGTGGGGAAGCCAGATTCACTTAACAACCATGCTACTAATTTAAAAACTGCTAAGTGACTCAATTAACAACTGTGGAAAGGAAGGTCGCAAAATGGGGCAAAATTCACTGTCCCACTGTCTTGCTCAGCCCAATTTTGAACTCGTAAGTCGGGGACTACCTGTATATACCAGCTCTCCAAGCGTCATTGGTGTCTAACGCTACATTGGGATTATCCTTCCAGTGCCAAAACCCCAGATGAAGTTCAGCATTCAAACCATGTGCCCCATCGAAGGCGAAGGGAACATTGCTAGGTTCTTATTCTCCTTACTCGGCGCAAAGCATAACACAATTGCAGCCACGTTGATAGACAGCTGGGTCGACACCGCCCTCTTCCAACTCCAAGGAGGAAGCAATAAAGAAAAGGCAGCAGTTCTGCGGGGCATGAATGCGACCCTCGGCAAGACCTCCTGGTTGGTGGGCAACGAATTGACGGTAGCAGATGTTGTGACCTGGTGTGCCCTTCAACAGACGGGGGGCACAGAGGCTGTCCCAGACAACGTGCAGAAATGGCTCCGATCTTGTGAGAATCTGGCTCCTTTTAACGCTGCTCTCAAGCTACTGAAGTAGCGTTCTCCCCCATGGACAGGCGAGCAGATTCAACTTTTTCGACATGTCTGGTTATGAAATCTGGGATGATGTTTGGATAAATCAGATTTGAGAAATAACCAAAGCTGTATTGCCAATAAAGTTCATCAGAATTGTCCTTTGCAAAATGGTAATTCTTCAGCAGGAAAACAGGGCTCCGTGGTCACATCCACCTGATCTTGGTAACAAGATGGGTTGGGTTTTGGAAGATGGAAGATCAAGATGGAAAACCTTCTGAGATGGTTTTCTCCTAACTTTCCTAACTGCTCCCATCCAAGAGTTAACAGGCCCAATCCTGATCAGCTTCTTTGGGATTAACCAAGATTGTCTGATCTGGCTACCTGCTATAACCACAGCGTTACTGTTAATGTCGGAAACTATAAAGGATTTCAGGATTGCTTATCTCTGATTTCTATTCAGTTCAAATGAGAAATATGCCCTTATAGATCTAGACTATTTTATATAAAAAAATAAGATACATTAAAAGTAACAATGAGAAATATTTTTGGTTCACTTAAACAGGAGAGCCGAGTGGCTTAATTCTGTCTCTTTCGTCCCTCTCTTGTAACAGTAGCTTAATTTTTTCTTTAAGAAGTTTGATTTCTTCTTCTTGCTTCATCACTTTCTGCTGAAGAGCACAAATCACCTAAACAAAAGAAAGCAGGCAATTATTTCCGCTGTCCCATATACAGAGTGATGCTAGCGCAGGAAGTGACCCACCAATATAGGAGAGTATTACTCTTCTACATGGCTAGTCACTTCCTTTTTTAAAATTAAGAATAGCCATCTTAATTTTATTTAAATTATATTCTTTTCTTTTTTTCTTTATTGTGGTTGTTAACCAACACAGGAAAATGATATTCAAAATTAGGGGCTATTTATCTGGCTCGTCATAAATGACATGGGCTAATTGTAATAATCTGGGCTCATAAAATATCCATAATTTAATTATTAATTATAATTATGGGTTAATTTGTCTTACAATCAAATTATGATATTCAGGCTTTAACAGAATAACAGAGTTGGAAGGGACGTTGGAGGTCTTCTAGTCCAACCCCTCCCCCCCCCCCCCCCCGCTCAGGCAGGAAACCTTGTATCATTTCAGACAAACGGTTGCCCAATCTTTTCTTAAAACCCTCCAATGTGTATGATACTCTGTGATAAATGTATGATAATTTGGATAATCATGATCAGTTCTTGTCAAGGCTTACATTTGCTGAATTATGGAAGAGTTCGCTTTCCAGCAGCTGAAGGGCTGTCGGTCTACGCGAGGATGCGTCGCTGGTCAGCAGCTTCACGTATCTGGCCTGTATTGGCCACTTCCCACAAAAAGTGAGCGGGAGATTGCCTCGTCTTAAGCCCATCAGAACTTTTGTCCTCTCCATTTCTGTTCCAAATGGCTGGAAGAGTTCAAACAAGATGACGCCCAAACTGTACATATCCGACTAGGGAGATAAGAAATGTTCAGGGTCAGAACTTTTTTTTTTTTCATATTTTAATACATCTTTTTAATATTCCTGCCTCTTAGAATCAACGTGGGGATGTGCACTGCATAGCAATAGTTATGGAGTGACTCTTGCTAGGGAGGAAAATTTTTAGCAAAAAGAGTGATGTAGGCCAGAAACTATTCCAGGATTGATAGCCTGGCAATTTCAGAGCTGTATGGTGTTGCTTTCCAGGCCAGAAGCCCAAATAACGGATCAGATTTGCCCCCAGGGTGTTCTCCATCTCTCTCTAAGCTTGCTTGCGTGTGTGTTTGTTTCTTCTGGATAGGCCACCAGACTTCTAAGGCACAATATAATCACTGTCATTTTGTAAGGCGCTGCAGAGAGTTCTTTGTTTTTTAAAGAGCGGAGGCCACTGATACTTTCAAAGCTTGTGGCTAAATGGTTTGGGAAGGAATAAAGGGCTGCTTGCAGTTACTCTGTTCTTTATGCCCTTTTAATCAGTGGTTAGAATGCAGTATTACAGGCTTAACTGCCCACTGCTGAGAGTTTGATCCCAACCGTCTCATGGTTCTCATCCTTTCGAGGTAGGTAAAATGAGGACCCAGATTGTTGGCAATAGGCTGGCTCTGTAAACCGCTTAAGAGAGGGCTGTAAAGCACTCCGGAGCAGTATATAAGTGCTATTTCTGAATATGTCTTGACATCTGAAAGATGGAATTTCACTGCTGAGGTCCTGCTTTTTAAAAAAAGCTTGTTAGATTGGAGGTTGGGACGGTTGTACCTTGAAATCATAATGAGAGCCTTGAAGTTGTTCAGGTGAAGCATACAGACAAGTGCCCACTCCGGAGGTATGGATGAACGCTATACCAAAATAGAGGGAGCATGTTAGCATTTTTTTTTAAAAAATCAAGCATTGCAAATCAATAACCAAAGCACTGTTAGAGTAGAATAATTACCGTAATTATTCTCTGCACTTAGCAATTGGATTGTATCTTCCTCTATAATGTCTCTACAGGCTAACCCAAAGTCCCCTATTTTCACATGGTGGTTAGGTCCTTGGAGAAAGATATTCCGGGGCTGTAAAGACAAAACCAACGCACTGATGATGTTACCTAGTTGGGTCACGAAACGTCTGCAAGAAAATAAGCAAGCTCAGAGAGCACCAGAGACTCCTTGGTTCTCTTCCTCTTCCTCCTCTCCTCAAACTCCCCCTCCCTCCTAGCCCTGGTGACATTACCTGGTCAGGTAATGAAACATCTGCAAGGCAACAAGCACGTTCAGAGACCACCAAGGACCCCTCACTTCAACCCTGAGCTACAAATATCCTGCTTTATTGATACAAAACAAATGGTTCTGAATGCATTCCAGAAATTTCAAAATCACATTTCAATTAACACTTGAAAGTGTTAATTAACTGAAAGTGTCAAAATGGAGCCGATCAGATTCTGGTTCAGTGAGCACCGAGTAGAGGGTCGGCCTTGAAGATCCTCAAAGGCCCCTTTCTATTCTAGGTGTATTCTCCAGGAGGGACAGGCGCAAACGCCCAGAGACCCATAGGTGTAAAGTTTAAGTTGATTACTTTATTGTTGTCTGCCTATTAACGCAGAAATCTCCCCAGTTCACATGAGAACCACCATGTTTCCCCGAAAATAAGACCCTGTCTTAGATTTTTTTGAACCCTGAAATAAGCGCTTGGCCTTTTTTTCGGAGGTCTTATTATTTTGGGCCGCCTGGAGCAAGACAGGGATCCTCTTGCCATCTTACCTGATTTCCAGCTCTGTCTCCCTAACCCTAACTAGAGGAAATGGCGGGAACTGGCCACGCATGCGGTTAAATATTTCCGGGGAGGCCTTATTTTGGGGGGAGGTCTTATTTTCGGGGGACGGTTTATTATCCGGAGAGGTTTTATTTTCGGGAAAACACGGTACTAGACAAGGCTTTAAGGCATTCAGGGAGAGTCAGACCTAGCTCTTTGCTGTTTATGTAGAGAATCCAGGCTAATTCTGTTGTGGTCCATCAGCAGCCTCGGGAGCTGGCAACAGAGTCCGACAGCGATGAGGCTGAGGTGAGGCCAGGGCCATCGGGAAGTGAGGTGCAGACTCCAGAGCCTCCGGAGCCTGATAGTAGTGAGGCAGAGGAACAGGAGGAACCTGTTCCTAATGCACGCATGAGAAGAGCTGCCAGAAGGCAAGAGCAGCCCAAGCAGAAAGGACGACTCGGGAGTAGGGCCAAGAGATGACTGGCCCCTCCCATAAGGCTTAAAACAGACCAGGACCGGTGTTTCAGCTTTGCCGGAAAACAACGTTGTAGCTGCGTCTTCTGCTTCGTCAACGTTTTTGTTTTTGTGGCTTCTGGATGTTTGCCAGAAAGGGCCTTTGGCAGTTGTTTGGGTGATAACTGAGGAATTTGTGTTGGGAGGCATTTGTTTTACTTTGAGTTGAATTACTTCATTCCCAGGTGTTTGAATAAAGTTTGTTTTTCCACGGACTAAGTTTATTACTACCTACTTGGGCCTGGGTCACAACAAATTCCTCACTTGACCCCTCCTCCGATGGCTGCTCTCCAAAAAGTGGAGATGTAAGCCTGAGCTGAGCATGACATCTTTGTAGAGGCCCTACATCTTCTCTGGTGGTCTGCAACCTTTTAAACCAGGGGTCTCCAACCTTGGTCCCTTTAAGACTTGTGGACTTCAAGTCCCAGAGTCCCTCAGCCAGCAAAGCTGGCTGAGGAACTCTGGGAGTTGAAGTCCACAAGTCTTAAAGGGACCAAGGTTGGAGACCCCTGGTTTAAACCAATGAGATCATCTCCTAACTGGTTCCAGAACCAAGCATCACCATCATAAAGGAACAATGGCTCAAATGTAAGGTTCCCAAATGCATTTTCTCCATGCTCAAAACTACCCATTTTCTCCCCACCACCTTAACATGGGTAATTTGATAAGACGTCCCCGCAAATGGGAAAGCGAATCGACGGACAAAAAATTAATTGACGCAATCATGACTAACAACACATCGATGCTTCAGGAGCTACTGCCGTCCCATTCCGTTTATCAAACGGTTATCCGCCAGGTAAGCTCTCTATCTGCTCAATCTAAAAGACTCAAAAAGAATGTTAAAAAAACCAACAACAACATGTAAGAATGCAGGCAGTCCTAGGTTTACGACGACAATGGAGCCCCACGTTTCTGTTGCTAAGTGAAACATGGGCTAAGTGCGTTTTCTCCCGTGTTTTTCGACCTTGCTTGCCACGGTTGTTAAGTGGATCGCTGCAGTTGTTAAAGTTAGTAACGGGGGTTGTTAAGTGAATCTGGCTTCCCCATTGACTTTGCTTGCAAGGAGGTCGCAAAAGAAGATCACGTGTCGCGCACACACTCCCGGAACACTGCAACCGTCACAAATACGAGTCAGTTGCCAAGGGTCCGAATTTTGATCATGGTGCAACGGTCGTAAAATGGTCATAGGTCACTTTTTTCAGTGCCGTTGTCATTTCGGTCATTAAATGAACTGTTGTAAGTCAAGGACTACCTGTACATAGAATTTTATGCAGCCAGTTTATGTGTCCAAAGCCAGAACTTTTGAAGAGATGTTTAATTCAGAATTCAATTTCATTCGAGGATCTTTAAATGTGATTTTATTTTTGACCTGAACATTTTGACAAGCAGAATGACTCTACAATCTCATGCATATCTACTTAATACTAAATTCCATTGATCAACTCTTAGAAATTAAAGTTAAATGGGACTTAAATCTTAATTCTAATTCACAAGTCTATGGGATGAGGCTGTCATTTTATATGCTGCCCAGAGTCACTTTTACTGATAGGCGGCTCTATAAATTTGACTATTGGGATAAATAAAATCTTACAAATACATTTGGATTAAGCCCTTCCTGTGTTCTTTGGTTGGTCAATCCCTCTAATAGTTATTATAATGCAGATTACAGAATATTTTAGCAGGCTTCCGACACTTTCAAAACAAGCAGCAAAATGTGTTACAATTAAACTTTCTGCAATCACTTTCTGGACACCTAAAATGTAAACAGATTCAAAGAATAAGCTACTTCTTAAGACAGTACAGTAGTGGCCAAAATTGTGGAAACCTTTTGGGAAAAGTGTATTTTTGAGGTTTGATGGCTAATAACACCACTTTTTTGGGGGGGGGGGGATTTCAAGATAATCCTCTTCCGCTGCTGGAATGGCCTGGGAATAGCCCAGATCTTAATCCAATTGAAAATCTATGGAGCCGACTAAAGAAACTTGTTAGTCAGAAGTGACCCAGCAATAAAACCCAGTTAATAGAAGCAATCATTCAATCTTGGTTTCATATTATAACAGCTGCAGAATTAAAAGACCTCGTTCACTCCATGGGAAGACGTTGTAAGGCCGTAATTCATGCTAAAGGTTACCCAACTAAGTATTAACTGACATGGTGATCATTTTTGTACATCTTGGGGTTTTTTAAGTGTTTCACTTTTCTTCTTTATACTGTAACTGCTATTCTAATAGCAAATCCTTCATAAAACTGATTGAATTACATTCTTGATTAACTTATCTTTCCATTGATATATAATTTTATGGTAGTACTCCAAAAAAAAAAAAGTGGTGTTATTAGCTAGTTTTAAAAAATACACTTTTCCCAAAAGGTTTCCACAATTTTGGCCACTAATGTGGAGCAAAACGTACTATAAATTATAAATAGCCTGCAGATGGTCTTGATTGAACTAAACCACATTAAATATGATAGGTTGCTCCACTAGAGGAGGAATTATTGAGTCTGTCATTTGCACCTCTATAACTGTCTGGTTCGGTTCTGCAACCCAACCAGAAAAACACAGACTTCAGAGGATAATCAGAACTGCAGAAAAAATAATTGCTACCAACCTGCCTTCCATTGAGGACCTGTATACTGCACGAATCAAGAAGAGGGCCGTGAAAATATTTACAGACCCCTCGCATCCTGGACATAAACTGTTTCAACTCCTACCCTCAAAAGGACGCTATAGAGCACTGCACACCAGAACAATTAGACACAAGAACAGTTTTTTCCCGAAGGCCATCACTCTGCTAAACAAATAATTCCCTCAACACTGTCAAACTATTTACTGAATCTGCACTACTATTAATCGTCTCATAGTTCCCAGCACCAATCTCTTTCCACTTATGACTGTATGACTATAACTTGTTGCTGGCAATCCTTATGATTTATATTGATATATTGACCATCAATTGTGTTGTAAATGTTGTACCTTGATGAACGTATCTTTTCTTTTATGTACACTGAGAGCATCTGCACCAAGACAAATTCCTTGTGTGTCCAATCACACTTGGCCAATAAAAAATCTATTCTATTCTATTCTATTCTAGTTTACATATTGCCAATTATGACTTTTATATTTTTTTTCTCCCCAACTGTCAAAAGAAAAAAGGAAGATTTGTGCAAGACAATACACAAAATGGAGATCCTGAAAAGAGGTAATGTTTTCACCAAATGTCCGAAGTTATAATACGGGATTTGGGAAATGCTTAACGGCAAGAACTGTCGGACTCGAATCATTAGCACCACCCTTTAAATTCTGGCCAATCTGATTTGTTGCTCGTGCTTGTTGAGGTAGTCCTCCACTTACGACCACAATTGAGCCCAAAATTTCTGTTGCTAAGTGAAACATTTATTAAGTGAATTTTGCCCCGTTTCACGATCTTTCTTCCCACTGTTGTGAAGTGAACCCTTGCAGTTGTTAAGGGAGTCGCACGGTTGTTAACTGAACCCGGCTTCCCCACTGACTGCCCGTCGGAAGGTCGCCAAAGGGGATCGCGTGACCCTTCAACATGGAACCATCATCGACACAAACCGGTTGCCAAGCATCTGAATTTTGGTCACGTGATCAGGGGGATGTTGCAACGGTCGTTAAGTGTGAAAAACAGCCACGAGTCACTTTTTTTCAGTGCTGCTGTAGCTTGTGTCACTAAATGGAATGTTGTAAGTTGAGGACTATCTGTACACAAGAATCTAGTCAACTAACGGTCAGCACGCTGGAACTACCGTGTTTCCCCCCAAAATACGACCTACTCAGAAATTCCTAGCTTGATTTTTACACTTGTGCCAAATATAAGCCCTACCCCCCCCCCAAAATAAGCCCCAATTAAGACCCCACCTACTCCAGGATACATGGGTAAAAATTAAGCTGGGGGGGGGATGGGGGGGGTGGAGCTATCCTAACCTTGATCCGGAGCTCTGTTATAGGCTACAGAGGCCTTCAGGAAAGGCTTGCCAGCTGCAGAAGAAATGGGCTGAGGTGTGTGAGGCCTGGCAGCAACTATCCGAAGCCAAAGAAGCACCTGAAGGCCTCCGACAGCGAAATGCAGACCGAGGGCAACGCACACAAGTGAGATGAGTCTGTGGACGACATCCCCTCCCCCCCCAAAAATAAGATCTGGTGGCTTTTTTTGTGGCAAAAAAAATATAAGACAGGGTCTTATTTTTGGGGAAATACGGTAGAAACAGAGTCAATAGGATTGGGCTTAGACTGTTTGTGGGAATGTAACGATTCTAGGCTGCTTCCTCTCTTGACTCCACCCCTGGACTCTACTCGTCCTTTTCCTAGAAAAAACCCTTTAACATGGACTAGTCAAGCTGCTTAGCAGTGAAGGACCGAAGAATAAAAAGTCATCTTTGGTTGGCTGGCTGGAGTTGATGTCATCACAGATATCTAGGAAGCAGTGTAGTTGACTCCCACTGTACTAGATATTCTACTACAGAGAAGAAAAAAAACCTTGCTAATTTATTTTATCCCTGCCCATTTAGCCCCCCAAAAGCAGAATGTTCGATGGAGAACCGCCACAGAAGAGAAGAAAGCAATAAGGGCAAGCAGCTCCCCATCAAACCAAATAAGAGCGTCAAGGCCGCGCGCAGTGATGTGGCAGGCCCCCACGATCACCATCCTCTCCATCTGGCTGTAACCAACGGGTGTCATCACCTAATCCCCGACCTGCTGAAGCGGGGGGCAAGAATAGACGACAGGACGAAAGCCGGCCAAACCGCTCTTCACCTCGCTTCCAAAACCCTCAACCAAGAAGCCGTTCAGATGTTACTCCGCTGTGGGGCCCAGGTAAACCCCACCACTCCGATGACCCGAGAGACCCCGCTCCATTTGGCCGTCCACACCTCGTCCTGCAAGGCTGGCACTGTCCTAGCGGCCGATGGGAAGTGCGTGGAGCTTCTGCTGATGAATGGAGCCGACGTCTGCATGAAAGACTGGAAAGGCCAGGAAGCCCTGCACCACGCTTGCCGAAATGGCCGGGAAGACATTATTAACCTCCTCCTCAACTACGGGGCGGACGTGAACGCCTTAACGTTGCAAGCGGAGTCGTGCCTTTTCCTATTCCTGGAAAAAGCCACCAATCTCAAGAAGGCCAACGTTCTCTGGAAGCTGCTAAGCCTATCCTACCCTCTGAAGCTCACCAACTCTGAGGAGCGTTTACCCCAACTGCTGGATGACCCTTACTGGGAGCCGCTGAAGGACATCCTCCTCCAAGTGTCTTCACAAGTATGGTCCTTACAGGACATTTGCAAATTCAACATCCGGAAGATCTACGGAGGAAACTCGAGATACTGGCTCAAAGAGGCGATGCCCGTCGAACTCTGGGACTCTATCTACACGAGCCAAGAGTTCTCGTACGCGTCGAAAATCGTTGAAAGGATTTTTGACTGCGGGCGCCGCCAGTCGGAAGTAAGGGAAAGGCCCTGGGATGCCAGCCTCCTCCTCCTTTTTCTCCTTAGCGTGATTCCTGCGCTGTGGCAGGGCCCGCTTTTCCTGGGACGCTAAGCCGTTATTAAAAATAAGATCTGTTCCTGACTTCTTGCCAAGTATTGTCTGCTACAGAGTGGTGTTTTGAAGATATCGGCCTGGCACCTCTCCAAGCCTGATAAATGTCTGTAGTTGGGAAATCTCATGAAAGATTGTTGGCCGGAAACTTTGCTGGAGAGAAATTCCCTTTAAACTAAATAAAAGGGGTTTTATCGGGACGAGGAGTCAGCTTCGTGCTTTTGGGAAGCCGAGGTCAGAACAGAGTATTTTACTTACTTTAATGTCCCGGTGCATGACTCCATTCGTGTGGATATAGTACACTCCTTCTAGCAGCTCCTGGAAAATCTTTAAGGTCCAGTGTTTCTCGATATGATGATAAGGATCTTTAAAAACATTTTTAAAAAAAACAGTTTTATGTGTGCAATGCTGGAATGTCTTTATAAAAACTTGTTTCTGAGTCTGTTTAAAATGCCTTGATTTTATTTTTTTTAAAGAGAAGCAAGCAAGCATCTTTTCCAGAAGATTTGCTTAGGCTTTAAGACTTACTAGAGGCATCTGTTGCTCTCAGACATACGTCGTTTCTGGCGGCAATCCAGTCGCACAAGGAGGTTTCGCACAGTTGCATTTGTATGTGGAGCATCAGGTGATATTCGGTCTAAGAAGGAAAGAGGGAGATACTTTTTATCAATGGGCCACAAGAAAGGTGTATAATACTACAGCAAAGCTATGAAAGGCCAGGTGGTTACAGCAGGGGTGTCAAATTCGATTTCATTGAGGGCTGCATCAGGGTTGTGTTTGACCGTGGGGGAGGGACTGGCCAGGGGGACCATGGCCAACTTGTCGTCATTTGGTGGTGGCCTGTGGTGGCCCGGCGTTTTGCCAGCAAAAACGGGTGTTAGGGTTCCAAGTAACTTTTTACGTGCTTTCAAACTGCTAGGTTGGCAAAAGCTGGGACAAGCAACGGGAGCTCACCCCATTACGCGGCACTAGGGACTCGAACCACTGAACTGTCTTAGCCACTGAGCCATAATTCACGCCCATTTGAGACAAATTTGTTTTTACCGTACAAGGCCGGGGTGAAGATATCTCCTTTTCGGAGTCTTCATCGCTACAAGAATCGTTCGCATTGGCGTGGTCCCCATTTTCATCGCAGCGACGTAAGAGCGAGGCCCGGTTTCCGTTGTCCCGCGATTCGTTGCTCGTGTCACTGTCACTGCCGCCGCCGTATGTCCCAGGAGGAAGTGTGCAAGAATTCCCTTTGCTTCCATTAGAATTTCTGCCAAAAGAATCCTCCGGAGTCTGATTGGCAAAGATGATGGAACTGTCTTCCATTTCTTGAATGGAACTCTGGTCCCTGCAAAAAAAAAAAATAATAATAATAATAATAATAATAATAATAATAATAATAATAATAATAATAATAATAATAATAATAATAATTCCAAAATCAAGGCAGGGAAGGCAACTGTACACCCCTTCAGGGTCCATCCATTCCCTGCATAAATAATTTTATTTATTAAAAAGAATTTGTTTTTTAAAAAATGAGGCAGGTTTTTTTTTTGTGGAGTCTTAGAAGACGTACTTAGAATATTCTGGCTCCGAAGACGTTTTGAGAGACGGAAGATCCACGACTAAGCCACCTGTAATGAAGAAACAGGACATTTCATAAAGACAATTTTATAAAACGCCGGGTTCGTAAGAGACTTATATGTTGGGGCCATCATGGGACATGTGGGCAGGTCAGCTAAACCAGGTTTAAAATTTTTAGGTATGCATCCAAATCAGTGGTGAAATGTAAAATTTGTTACTACTGGTTCTGTGGGCGTGGCTTGGTGGTGGTGGTGGTAATGTGACTGGGTGGGCGTGGCCAACTTTTTTTTTTTTACTTTTAAAAGCATTTTTTCTACAACCTCTTCGGGCGAAAAAATGCTTTTAAAAGGCTCCTTCAGCTGAGTTGCCTGATCGTCGGAGGCTTTTCTTTTCTTTTAAAAGTATTTTTTTTTTTTTGCCTTTAAAAGAAAAAGAAGCCTTCAGGGATCAGGCAACTCAGCTGGGATCGCCAGAGCCTTTTAAAAGCATTTTTTTACAACCTCTTTGACCAAAGAAGTTGCAGAAAAAATGCTTTTAAAAGGCTCTAACGATCCCAGCTGAGCCATGCGATCATCAGAGGCTTTTTTTTTTACTTTTAAAAGCATTTTTTCGGCCGAAGAAAAAATGCTTTTAAAAGTAAAAAAAAAACCTCTGATGATTGCGTGACTCAGCTGGGCATGGGAGGCGGGGGCAGGGATAGTTAGAAGCACTTCCGGGTGGAAAGGATATTAATAACATATTTATTAAGAACATAAATCTTATCAGGTTCCTGCCAAGACGCTTCAGGGAGCAACACTTTAAAAAGCATTTTTATGCACTGTGGACAAAAACCAACCGCAGAAACCCTGTGCCTTCCATGCTCCTGGTTTTAATCTTAATCAGTGGCTGTGAATTTTAATTTTAATGGTTTTAATGCCTTTTGCTTTTATGCTGTTGTGAGCTGCCCACCCGAGACAGCGAGAGAGATGGCTTATACATTTAATCAATAAAACCTGAGCGGGTGGGATGAAACTCGTAAATTATAAACCGCTTTAAATTGCTCAGTCAGGCAGATGAGACCAGTGGTATAGATACAGGATGGATGGACAGACGGACAAACAAACAAACAAACAAACAAATAAATAAATAAATGCTCCCCTTTTGGACCTGCTGGTTGAACATGCTCCATCCAAGCCGTGTGGTAACCTACGATGTTAGGATGCTGCAGCTGAGCCAAGACTTTCACTTCCCGTAGGACCTACAGAAAGATCAGAGAGGACTTATTACACCAGGTCCGCCAGCAGCCTGCAGAGCTGGCAACGGAGTCGGACAGTGAGGAGGCTGGGGAGGAACATGGGCCAGTCCTGGAGTCTGGGGAAGGCCCGGACGAGGGTTCTGCATCAGAGGCAGAGATGGAGTCAAGGCCATCTGGGAGCGATGCGCGGACTCCAGAGCCTCCAGAGGTGGACAGCAGAGAGGCAGAGGAACCGGAGGAGCCTGTTCCTAATGCATGCATGCGAAGAGCTGCCAGAAGGCAAGAGCAGCTGAAGCAAAAAGGACGACTTGGGAGTAAGGCCAGGAGATGATTGGCTCCTCCCATAAGTCTTAAAAGAGCAGCAAGGCTCCTGTTCTTTGTAGGAAAGCAACGTTGCTACAATTGTTTCTTGTCGGCATCTCTGTGGGGTTCTTGCAAGAAAAGCCTTTGGCAGGGTGCCAAAGAAGTCAAAGGTTTGTGATAAGGCCAAAGGACTTTTTCTGAAGGATTTGTTTTGGACTTAATTTGGACTAAGCTGAGAATGAAGTAATTCTCAGCTGTTCTAATAAAATACGTTTAGGATTGACTGTGTCTGGTAATAACTACTTGGGTCTAGGTCACAACAATATGGCCAGATAAGCCACTCTTTCCCAAGATTCCATAGAGTTCCTGGAACTGGAACTAAGGGTGCTTTCACTTTTGTCCTTACCCACCGCCTGTCAGGGGCCAGAAATCAAGGAACCAAGGCCATTCATGTGAAGACAAGCTTGCTGCATGCTAATGCTCTCTACAAGAATCTGAACAAAGCAAAATGATTTGAGTCAACGAAATTCAAGGTAGGCCAGACTTAGATCTCTTGTAGGAGTGAAGGGATTCAAAACTGATGAGGTGCTTGACCCCTTCCTCGGGGTCTGCCTGGTCATCTCCTATGTCAGGAGACAACTGGTCTTTCTTTGTTTCTCTTCGAAGACGTTTCTCTTCTCATCCAAGAAGCCCAGTTGCCTCTTGAAAAAGCACCTTTGGGAGAACCATGACCTGGGTGACTGAGAATTTCCATAGTCGCCATAAGATGGAATGTCCACTATAAGGGCGTTGCAAGCCCAAGGGCGCCCCTTGAAGAACTCTGCATCCCCAAGCAAATGGTTTGAATTGGGTGATGGGAAAGACTCCTGAAAAGCTGGGCAACTTCTCCTTCTAACCATCGCACCCATCGACATTGTATTGGGAGTACAAGCAAGAAATAGCGGGCGGGGTTCATCGGCAGGAAGTGCCAAAGTCAAAAGTGGGTGGGGTCCCGACTTCCTGTCTTCTCTCTCTCTCTTTCTCTCTCCATTCTTCTTGCCGGAAATACAGGACTTTTGAGTTAGCAGATGTTTGAAGCAAGGCAATAAAATAGCCAAGTTTCTGCTTGCAAATCCACAGGTTTCCTTTAACGTGAAACATCGACTAATCCGGAGCTGGGAACCGTGACACCTGTCTATGCACAACACCCTCCAGCCAACATAAAAACAAGCCCATACCTTCATGCAATCTCGTTTGGTGGCCTTCTTAATCAGGATTTTTTTAATCGCATAGAATTGACCGTCGAGTTTATTTCTGACCTGAAAGGAGATCAATAAGACAGAGGGATATAGATTGGCTACAATGTATACAAATATGAAACCAGAGTGCTGGAAGTGCAAGCACAAAGATGGAACATTTTATCACATGTGGTGGCAATGCTCCAAAGCAAAAAAATATCGGGAACAAATAAGGAAATGGCTGCAAGAGATAACAGGAGAACAAACTTGAGTTCAAAGCTGAACTATTTTTATTAGGGATGATTAACCGAAAGATCAAGAAGCAACTCCAATACATTATTTTGCACATAGTAACAGCAGTGAGAATTGTCTATGCTCAGTGTTGGAAACTAGAAAATACACCAGCCAATGAGATGATTATATACAAGATACTAGAATGTGCTGAGATGGATAGGCTCACATTAGAAATGAAAGGCAAGGAAGAAGCAGAATTTTATGGGGTGTGGGATAAGTGGTATAACTGGTTAGAACAGAGAAACAAAAATGTATAGGAACAGATATAAATACCTGTAAGAGACACATGACACAATACTGTTAAAAAAAGGTATCCTTCCACTTATGACTGTATGACTAACTTTATTGCTTGTATCCTTATGATTATATTGTTTTGATTGATTATATTGTTATTGATATAAAAATAATAATTATTATATTATAGATTATTATATTGTTTCCTGATTGCTTATTTGTACCCTGACTATCATTAAGTGTTGTACCTTATGATTCTTGATGAACGTATCTTGTCTTTTATGTATACTGAAAGTGTATGCACCAATGACAAATTCCTTGTATGTCCGATCACACTTGGCCAATAAAGAATTCTACTCTATTCTGTTCTATTCTATTCTATTCTATTCTATTCTATTCTATTCTATTCTATTCTATTCTATTCTATTCTATGTAAATTGAAAATAAAAAACTATAAATTAAAAAGAAAGGCAGAGGGATATAAAGTAAATGAAGAACGAAGGGGGACCGAAGCATTCTTTTTGTAAAAATAATAAAAATTACAAATTCATGCAGACCCTGGGACTTCACAAACGTGCAGTAAGGGTGGGACATAAATGAAACAAATAAATAAATATCACCCGCCAGATTCAGAATATGGGCCTTGGGTGGCAACTAGGGAAAAAGACCATGTGGGTATAGTCACATCATTGCCCAAACACTACAGATTTGGTAATTCAGCACATCTAACAATCCGTTAAGTCTGCTCAGAATTGAAACCTTAAGATATATGGAAAAGCCTGCCATAATTTCTACCCACCAACACCAATCAGCCCTCCAATCGATTACATAGCAATGCTAATGTGATTGATTTTAGTTACAAATCAGTGAATTAGAAATACCTTATATACTGTTCCGTACCCTCCTTTCCCGAGCCTCGAAATCTCATCAAATTCATTAATGTAACGGGATGTCTGTGCTTCAAAGAGGATCTCGTTCTCCCTGGTTTTTAAGAGAGTGTATGAATATGGAGTTGTTATAAAAAAAAATTAAAAAGGGGGAAACATTCCACTGTAGCACTTACTTTCACGGATAGATGAGTGAAGTAGGGAAATAGAAATGAGACATCGACGTAGAAAAATATCCAGATTAGTGACAGCTTACCAAGGATCAAACGACCGTGTTTCTTCCGAAAATAAGACATGTCCTGTAAATAAGGCCAAGCCTGCTTTTTGGGGTGGGCGTAAATATACACCCTCCCCCGAAAATAAGCCCTAGTGAAGGGTGGGCGTGGCCAGCACCGGAGGCAGCCCTTCCGTTCCCTGGTCAGCTAATGGCATCGCAACTTGCTGAGCTGATCGGGAACTACCTCTCGTTCTCTTTCCCCCCAGCGTTCTTGGCTCTCGCCCGCCTCCCATCCATTCTGTGGGGGCTCCCGCCCTCTGGAACGAACTTCCCCCAGGACTTCGCCAACTTCCTGACCTTCGAACCTTTCGCCGTGAGCTTAAGACACATCTATTTATTTGTGCAGGACTGGACTAGAATTTTAAATTTTAAATTTGGTTTTAACGGGGTTTTATTATTTTTATTGCAATTTTTTAATATTCGGCCTTATTTAATAAGTTTTTTAATTGGTGTTTTATTTTGTATTTATATGTATGTTTTTATTAGGCTGTAAACCGCCCTGAGTCCCCCGGGAGATAGGGCGGTATAAAAATGCGATTAATTAAATAAATAAATAAATAAATAAATAAATAAATAAATAAATAAATAAATAAATAAATAAATAAATAAATAAATAAATTCATCCACCCATCCATCCCCCTCACCTGCAAACTCCTGTCCAGCTCACAAGAGAGCAGCGGCCCGGCACTTCTTGCAACGTGGTGCCCACCCGGCATTGAGGATGGTTTCCTTACCCCGGCTGGAAGCCGCTGGAAGCGGAGAAGAAGTCAGTCGGGCCAGCTGCCTGCTTTTGAGTCTTCCAGGAGCCGGGGCAGCCACACAGAGTTGGAACCATAGAGCGGGAAGCGCACTTCCAGAGCGGCCGTTGCCGGAAGACTCTGCTGGCCCGACCGGCTTCTTCTCCGCTTCCAGGGGCTTCCAGCCGGGGTTTGGAAGCCGCAGAGGAAGCCATCCTCAGTGCTCGGATGGTGGCGGCAGTGGCACGGTCTCCCCATGACCTGACCTGCGGCTCACTTTGCCCTTTGCTGCCTCTCTGCCCCGGCTTCAGGAAGACTTGGCAGCAGGCGGCTGGCCCGACCAGCGTCTTTTCCACTTCCAGAAGCTTCCAGCCAGGTGCTCACTGGCTTCGCCCACATTGACGTGGTGAGGCCTGGGAGGTGTGCAAGCCAGGAAGGGATCAGGCGCTTGTGCGGCTTGGCGCCTTTGTGCCGTTTGCGTTCTCTCCCCTACAGGAGGGGTGCGGCTTGATGGTGCACGGACGGAGCCTCTCTCTGCCGGATCCCCCAATAATAAGGCCAAGCCCTTATTTCGGGGTTCCAAAGACAATAAGACCCCGTCTTATTTTCGGGGAAACACGGTACTGATTTATATCCTGCATTAGGTGCACTTCAGCTTTTACAATCCAGACATGGAAAAATTCTCATTCAGAAGAGAAACCAACAGCCTCTTCTTGCAATGCCCAAGACTTTTTTATGGTACTTTTTATGATTTAGGGTTCCAACGTGACGTTAATCTGAATTTTATTTCTGCAATGCAGGGACTCCAGAAGCTGACGCTAAAGCAATTTTAAAGTCGACATCTTAAATAAAATACGGTAGGTAGCTGGTTTCAACATTACTCCCGGAGCTTTGAAGACGTACCTGTTTTTGTAGGAATCACCATGACCAACTTCCTACGAAATACAGAAATGGAAGAAAAGAAATGCTGCAATCAGTAACAAACGCAGTCAAGAAACAAAGTTTGGATTTGTGAAAATGAAACGGAAAAATCAGCAGTGTTTAAAGCACAAATGTCAATCCGACAGAGAAGCAGTTTTGAGCTTTTTTCTCTCCAATGTTATTCCTGTTCTCCAGGATATTTTACAAAACCTTACCTAAGAAAACTGAACAATGATTATTTTTTTTTAAATCAAAACACTTTTTCCGGACACGTAAGAGATCGGATGCATGATTTGAAGGTCTGTTTCCAAAGCAGAGTTTGCATTAATTGTGCTTAATAGGAAGTTTGGGCATTTCCTATCTCATGTGGAACGCTGCCAGAGAGCCAACTTCCAGACGCAGGGCAAGGCCAAACTTGGCACAGAGTCACAGACAGAATTTTCAAATCTTGAACCGGCCAAATGAACTAATTGCTTCCTGCAAAAGCTCACGTTCCGTTTGCTCTTCTTTTATGTCTTCTGGGAGGAGCCAATCATCTCCAAGCCTTACTCCCAAGTCGACCCTATTTTCTTAATTGTTCTTGTTGTCTGGCAGCTCTGCGCATGCGCACCCTGGGAACAGGCTCACTGTTCTTCTAACTCGCTGTCAGATTCCGGAGGCTGCACATAACTATCAGATGGCCTTGGCCCCTTCTCTGCCTCCGATGCAGAGCCCTCGTCCGAGCTTTCCCCAGCCCCTAGGACTGGCCCACGTTCCTCCCCAACCTTCTTATTGTGCGAATCCGCTGCCGCCGGCGGGCCACAACAGTAGTTTAGCATGATAGTCAAACAAACTGAAATACGTAATGGTGGTTTTCAATCCCTTTGCCCTCCTTCAGCAAAATAAGATGCCTCAGTGATTAAAAACAAAGAAACACAAAAATACTGCAACACTCTGTGGCTCAGACTGCTAAGACAGTCTGTTATTAACAGCAGCTGCTTGCAATTACTGCAGGTTCAAGTCCCACCAGGCCCAAGGTTGACTCAGGCTTCCATCCTTTATAAGGTAGGTAAAATGAGGACCCAGATTGTTGGGGGCAATAAGTTGACTTTGTATATAAATATACAAATAGGATGAAGACTATTGCCTGACATAGTGTAAGCCGCCCTGAGTCTTCGGAGAAGGGCGGGATATAAATGCAAATAAAAATAAATAAAAATAAAAATAAATAAACACAACCACAGCAACGAACTGGCCAAGCGTCCTCATTTTACACAAGGATTAAAAGAGATGATTTAAAATCCCAAATATTGTTCTAGCATGCTTTTAATGGGCCTGCCAGGAAGCCGAGAGAGAGAGAGAGAGAGAGAGAGAGAGAGAGAGAGAGAATTACCTCCTTATGTATTTGCTTGTTGGCTGCTTTCATTAGTTGGGTAATGGCTCGATTATGCTGCTGTCGCAAACTGCTAAATTCTTCACAGACGGCGAAATCGGAAAGCAAGCCCATCTGAGTAAATGTTTTACAGAGCACTGTATTGGGGGGGGGGGGAGGTGGGGGGGGGAAAGCCCATTTGAAAATAAACCGAACACTCTTCAACCCTTGCCTTCATTATGTTTTTATGGCCTCGCCACTACTTCAATTGCTTTTATTTCATTTAAATTACGTTTTGTAAATCCCAGAGGGTAGATTTCGGAATAACAAAAAGTTAAGATATTAATACAACTTAATATGTTATATAATAAAACTAGCCCTGTCCAGCTCTCCAAATGTAAAACCCAGTAAAATACAGCAGCTGCAAACCATTGGGAGGTAAATAAAAAGCAACAAGAGAAAACAGGAGAAACGATATGTTAAGCTTTCCTATAAGTCTATTATGGTGAGGCCACTTGTATATAAGAGAGCAAACCCTTCTAGCACTGATGAGGTTACCCAGATAGGTAATTAAACGTCTCCAAGAAAACAATCAAGCTTAGAGAGCACTAAGGACTCCACAGTTCAACCCTGAGCTACAAATATTACCTTCTATTGATGAGTGAGTGAGTGAATGAATGAGTGAGTGAGCGAGGAAGGAAGGAAGGAAGAAAATAATTCAGCCCCACCCACTAGATGTCCCAATGACATCACTGGCCATACCTTCAATAGCACTGTGGGCCAGACAAATGGCAAACATGTCCATGGGCTAAAAAGCTGCCATTTTATATTTACGTACAGACAAAATACATCTTGAATGTGTTAATTTTCTACCTACTGAACCCATTGGTCAAATTTAACATAATTGGGCTCAAAGGGCCTCTGGTGGCTCAGATTGCTAAGACAGTCTGTTATTAACACAGCTGCTTGCAATTACTGCAGGTTCAAGTCCCACCAGGCCCAAGGTTGACTCAGCCTTCCATCCTTTATAAAGTAGGTAAAATGAGGACCCAGATTGTTGGGGGCAATAAGTTGACTTTGTATATAAATATACAAATAGGATGAAGACTATTGCCTGACATAGTGTAAGCCGCCCTGAGTCTTCGGAGAAGGGCGGGATATAAATGCAAATAAAATAAATAAAATAAAATAAATAAACACAACCACAGCAACGAACTGGCCAAGCGTCCTCATTTTACACAAGGATTAAAAGAGATGATTTAAAATCCCAAATATTGTTCTAGCATGCTTTTAATGGGCCTGCCAGGAAGCCGAGAGAGAGAGAGAGAGAGAGAGAGAGAGAGAGAGAGAGAATTACCTCCTTATGTATTTGCTTGTTGGCTGCTTTCATTAGTTGGGTAATGGCTCGATTATGCTGCTGTCGCAAACTGCTAAATTCTTCACAGACGGCGAAATCGGAAAGCAAGCCCATCTGAGTAAATGTTTTACAGAGCACTGTATTGGGGGGGGGGGGAGGTGGGGGGGGGAAAGCCCATTTGAAAATAAACCGAACACTCTTCAACCCTTGCCTTCATTATGTTTTTATGGCCTCGCCACTACTTCAATTGCTTTTATTTCATTTAAATTACGTTTTGTAAATCCCAGAGGGTAGATTTCGGAATAACAAAAAGTTAAGATATTAATACAACTTAATATGTTATATAATAAAACTAGCCCTGTCCAGCTCTCCAAATGTAAAACCCAGTAAAATACAGCAGCTGCAAACCATTGGGAGGTAAATAAAAAGCAACAAGAGAAAAACAGGAGAAACGATATGTTAAGCTTTCCTATAAGTCTATTATGGTGAGGCCACTTGTATATAAGAGAGCAAACCCTTCTAGCACTGATGAGGTTACCCAGATAGGTAATTAAACGTCTCCAAGAAAACAATCAAGCTTAGAGAGCACTAAGGACTCCACAGTTCAACCCTGAGCTACAAATATTACCTTCTATTGATGAGTGAGTGAGTGAATGAATGAGTGAGTGAGCGAGGAAGGAAGGAAGGAAGAAAATAATTCAGCCCCACCCACTAGATGTCCCAATGACATCACTGGCCATACCTTCAATAGCACTGTGGGCCAGACAAATGGCAAACATGTCCGCGGGGCTAAAAAAGCTGCCATTTTATATTTACGTACAGACAAAATACATCTTGAATGTGTTAATTTTCTACCTACTGAACCCATTGGTCAAATTTAACATAATTGGGCTCAAAGGGCCTCTGGTGGCTCAGATTGCTAAGACAGTCTGTTATTAACACAGCTGCTTGCAATTACTGCAGGTTCAAGTCCCACCAGGCCCAAGGTTGACTCAGCCTTCCATCCTTTATAAAGTAGGTAAAATGAGGACCCAGATTGTTGGGGGCAATAAGTTGACTTTGTATATAAATATACAAATAGGATGAAGACTATTGCCTGACATAGTGTAAGCCGCCCTGAGTCTTCGGAGAAGGGTGGGATATAAATGCAAATAAAAAAAAAAAAAAAGGAATGCCATTCTTTGGTTGCTACTCTCTGGGAAGCTATCAACCCCAAACTACTCTGTAAAATCAATTCAAACCCTTCACTAACACTGAAACAATCGTCTGGAACGTGTGAGATCTTGAGCGTAGACATGGCAAAGATGCTCTAGAAGTGAAACTAGCAGGAGCTGATTGGCGAAGGAGGACTTGATGTCCATTAATTTCTGGGAACCGTTTGCACCCCGAAATTCGGCAGGCCAGTCAGAATCTGAAAAAAAAAAAAGAATAAAAAGGAAACCTGTTTTACATCTTCAATGGTCTGAAAACAAGATTTAAAGGAGTTTCAAAGACATTGGTACAGGAGTGAAGTGCTCCCGGTTCGCACCAGTTTGGACGAACCGCTAGTAAAAAAAATACCGAACCAGTATGTCCGACGATCAGCTGTGCCACACGATTTATATTCACTAGAAAGCAGGAAATCATGCTTTCTAGTGAATCTAAATTGCCTGGCACAGCTGTTCCCCCCCCCCCCGCTGTTCTACTTACCTTCAAATGGCTCCTTTTTCTGCACGAAGCGTGCATTTTGTGCGCACTGCACATGCGTGCAGGCAGCGCGCATGTGCGGACAGCGAACCAGTGGCAACCCGTGGAGGATTTCACCATTGCATCGGTATATTTGAAGTGCAAAGTGTAAATCAGGGGTTTCCGATCTTGGCGACTTTTAAGACCTCTGGACCACAACTCCCAGAATTCCAGAATTCTGGGAGTTGAAGTCCACAGGTCTTAAAAATTGCCCAGGTTGGACAACCCTCCGTTTAAACAGTGTAAAGAACCCAGATGCCTTCAAAGGCCATTTCGCTTCCTTCCCCCTTCTTCCTGTAACTTTTTTTTCTGGAACAGATGGAAAACGGTGCAGAGTGAAGCAATCGTTCATTATTTATCTCTGCCTCCTATTTATGCCGTGGAATATCCATGCTGTAATGCTGTTTTATAGCCCTGTGAAGCTGCAAGATGCGTGCTCCTAAGAGAAATGCTTGCTTTTCATGACAAATGGGAGGTAATAAAGATGCCAGCCACTTCTAAAGCTGAGTCGCTTTATAAAGGCCCATATAGAAGAAGCAATGATCCCCAGAGTTATTATACCGACTATTTATTAGTCATACAGACTGTTATATGGACAAAGTGCTGTTACTCATTTATAAAAAGCTTCATGGCTCTTTCTGCCTATTTGCTTTATATTTATGGCACGAGCTATGGTGGTTATTAAGATTTCAAAGAACAAAAACGCAAAGGAAAAATATAAATTAGTGCGTAGGGTAATTTCGCCGAGTTCATCCCTGCGCAAACAGCTAAACTGATTCCACTTCAGAGAGTTAACACTATAGCTGGAAAGTCACATGCATTTATGAAGAATCACCAATCTATAGCCTGTAGTGTTGTGAAGAAAAAAATACCGACACATCTATGCTGAAGCATTTGGGCATAAGTGATTTCTCTTCAAACTGTGGAATTCCAACTCCTATTAATTTGCACGCAGGGTAGCCTTATGCTTATCTTAGGATAAATCAATTCTAAATGGGAAATGGCTTAATCAGAGCTGGTATTTAGCCGGTTCAGACCGGTTCAGCCAAACCGGTAGCCGAGATCGCAGGTGGGCTTGCCCACCCGCCCCATGTTGTGGTACACCAGCAGCAGCCTGCGGAGCTGGCAACGGAGTCGGACAGCGATGAGGCTGAGATGAGGCCAGGACCATCGGGGAGTGAGGAGCGGACTCCAGAGCCTCCAGAGACTGATAGTAGTGAGGCAGAGGAACAGGAGGAGCCTGTTCCTAATGCATGCATGAGAAGAGCTGCCAGAAGGCAAGAGCAGCTCAAACAAAGAGGACGACTCGGGAGTAGGGCCAAGAGATGATTGGACCCTCCCATAAGGCTTAAAGGACCAGCAACGGAGTTTGGACTTTGCCGGAAAACAACATTAGTAGCTTCGTCTTCTTTCATTTATTTTTGTATCTGTGACTTCTTAATGTTTGCCAAGAAAGGCCTTTGGCAGTTTGCCTAATTGGATCAAGGTTTGCGATAGGACTGAGGAATTTGTGTTGGGAGGCATTTGTTTTAATTTGAGTTGAACTACGCTGGGAATGAACTAATTCTCAGCTATTCGAATAAAGTCTGGTTTTTTTCACGGACTGAGTTTCCTACTACCTACTTTGGCCTGGGTCACAACCCAACAGAAGGCGCATGCGCAAGCAAAGCGCATGCATGTAAGGCCAGGCGCATGCACGGAAGATACACGTGTACACGTGAAGTGAGCGTGCACACACGTGGGGAACCAGTGGTAACAAAATGTGAATCCTGCCGCTGAGCTTCGTGCTGGTTTTCTTCATCAAGTCAATCGATGCACTAAAACGTTTGTGTGGTTTATACCTGACTACAGAATTTATTGTGGAGGCCTCTAAAACACTTGTGCGGCATGTGCACAGCAGACTCGCTCTTAAAGGAAAGTCATTCAGAGTTGCAAAGATCCTGGAATGCAACTGAAGCCGCAAAGAGGACGCCTGATGCAAGGAGATTGCAAACAAGAGTCACAAGACCTATTCAGGGAAATGATGAAACAGCTCCTTCCCTTATCAGCCTCACAATAAAGTCACGAGATCAATAAGGTAAGCAATCGTTCAGCCATTCGATACCCTTCAGCATTTGACTGTTGTACAAAACACTGTTGTACAAAGATAACATTTTTCAAACCCAGGCAAGCAAGGAAAAATAAAAAGGGGCAACAGAATTACATGGAAAGTAGCTATTTAACTGAAAATACACAACTTTAAAATACCTCTTTATCAAGGAAGATTCCGCCTCCTCACCCCATCAGGCAGAACCAAAGGAACATTAGGTTACATCTAATCCTGAATTTTAAATCTTTGCCCAGAAACCCAGAACCTGGAAAAATGCAAGATTTCTTCTTTTCCTTGTGGGAGGTTTTTTTGTTTTTGTTTTTTAAAAAAAAAACAGCTTCAAAAAGTATCATCTTTCCAGTGCAGAGTTGTCAATCTGCACAGTCAAAAAAATAAACTCTAAATTCATTTTATAGAGGAAATCAATACAGGTAATCCTCAATTTACGGTCACAACCGAGCCTGGAATTATGATCATAAGTTGCTGCAGTCCTTAAGTGGGTCGCCAGGTGACTGGACCTGATTTTATGACTTTTTTTTTTTTTGCAACTGTGGTTAAGGGAATGCTGCAGTTGTTAAACAAATCAATTTTACCCAATGGGCATTTTTTGTTGTTGTTTTTTGCAACTGGAAGAAGATGCCAGATACCAGCAAAAAAATAAAATAAAATTGAAAATCGCGGCGTAAATCAAGAACTACCTGTAGATGTAACAAATAAAAAATTAAGCTATCTTTGACTGTTCTTCTCCCTGCACTAGGGGCAATACCTGAAAAAAATGAAGAAAACTAGCATGTTGGGTTTTTCTAGTTTTTCTAAATGCAGGTTTCCTTTTCTGTTCAATCATGTCTGATTTGCAAAAACTGCCCGGACAGGTTCCGGCAAATACTTTCCAGCAAAAAAAAGCATTCAGGCAGAAATTGAACAATCGAGGGAAAAAAATTTTTTACTTTGTTTCTTGAGTGGATTAGGGCGCTCAGGTGAACTCTACTGCAAACCTATTCCCTACTCAAGGGGATGCTGCTAAGTTTGTTTTGCAAATGTGGAAGTGAGTGGAGGAAACCAAATCCAACCCTGGAATTAAAGGAGTTTTCTTATTAGCGGCTGCAAGTAGTATAATTTGCCCTTCATTATGCCTCATTTGCCTTCATCTTCCTCTCCATCCACTTTGTAACCTCCTCTTGATAAATATCAAACTATAACAGGCCGCCCTGCAGGGACCTTTGTCTACCGCAATTCACTGAACAAAACACAGGAGAGAAAGATATTGTATACGTAGGCCATTAAAAAGCCAACTTTTTTATACAAGCCTCCATTACAATCCCCAGTTGTGTATAAAATGATCTACACATGTACACATACCTCTCTCTCTAAAATAATCATCTTATGCACACCCCATTTACAATCCCCAGTTGTATACATGATAATCCACAGATGCATAAATATATATACATAAAAGAGACCCTAGATTATTCTCTCTCTCTCTCTGTCTCTCCCTGCCCCCATGTGTATATGTGTGTACAACATAAACACAAAAATACACATTATCTCTCTCTCACACACATATAGTGCTGTACATCTATATAGATGTACCCCCTCTAAAATAAACATTTTTTTAAATGCACTACCACACTTAACAATCCCCAGTTGCATATAAAATAATCTAGAAAAGAAGAGAGAGAGAGAGAGAGAGGTGGGGGGTAGATACTGACTGACATGACAGATGATAGAGAGATAGAAATACAGATAGGTATAGGCAGACGATAGATAAAAAGAGATGATAGATAGATAGATAGATAGATAGATAGATAGATAGATAGATAGATAGATAGATAGATAATATATATAGAGAGAGATAATAAGAGATTCAAATAGAAAGCTAAAGAGATAGATAGAGATAGATGAATGGGTGGATAGCAAGAGACAGATAGGTATAGGCAGACAATAGATAAAGAGATTAGATAGATCCGCGGCTGACCATCGGTGGCGAGTCATTGGCCCCGATGGAGGGGGTGCGCAACTTAGGCGTCCTCCTGGACGAACGGCTGTCTTTGGAAGATCATTTGACGGCCGTCTCCAGGAGAGCGTTTTACCAGGTTCGCCTGGTGCGCCAGTTGCGCCCCTTTCTGGACCGAGATGCCCTGTGCACAGTCACCCACGCACTCGTGATGTCTCGCCTGGATTACTGCAATGCTCTCTACATGGGGCTCCCCTTGAAGGGCATCCGGAGGCTGCAGTTAGTCCAGAATGCGGCTGCGCGGGTGATAGAGGGAGCCCCTCGTGGCTCCCGTATAACACCCATCCTGCGCAGACTGCACTGGCTACCTGTGGCCTTCCGGGTGCGCTTCAAGGTTTTGGTGACCACCTTTAAAGCGCTCCATGGCATAGGGCCGGGTTATCTACGGGACCGCCTACTGCTACCGAATACCTCTCACCGACCCGTGCGCTCTCACAGAGAGGGACTCCTCAGGGTGCCGTCAGCGAGGCAATGTCGTCTGGCGACGCCCAGGGGAAGGGCCTTCTCTGTGGGGGCTCCCACCCTCTGGAACGAACTACCCCCCGGACTTCGTCAGCTTGCGGACCTTCGGACCTTCCGCCGCGAGCTTAAAACATACCTATTTAACTGCGCAGGACTGAGTTAGATTTTAGTTTGTGGGTTTTAACTTGGGTTTTAATTTTTATATTTTTAATTATTAGGCTTTTGAATAAGTTTTTTAATTGTTTTTAGAATTGTATTTATTGCTTTTAAATGCCTGTAAACCGCCCTGAGTCCTTTGGGAGATAGGGCGGTATATAAATATAAACAATCAATAAATAAATAAATAAATAAATAAATAAATAAATAAATAAATAAATAAATAAATAAATAAATAAATAAATAAATAAATAAATAGACAGACAGACAGATAGATAATGTATATATAGAGAGAGATAATAGAGATTCAAATAGAAAGCTAAAGAGATAGAGATGATAGAGATAGATGGGTGGGTGGATAGAGAGATACAGATAAGAATAGGCAGACAATAGATAAAAAGAGATAAGATAGATAGATAGATAGATAGATAGATAGATAGATAGATAGATAGATAGATAGATGGATAGATAGATAGATAATGTATATATATATAGAAAGATAATAGAGATTCAAATAGAAAGATAAAGAGAGAAAGAGATGATAGAGATAGATGGGTGGGTGGATAGAGAGATAGATAGGTATAGGCAAACAATAGGTAATATATTGATATATTGACCATCATTTGTGTTGTAAATGTTGTACCGTGATGAACATATCTTTTTCTTTTATGCACACTGAGAGCATCTGCACCAAAGACAAATTCCTTGTGTGTCCAATCACACTTGGCCCATGAAAAAAATTCTACTCTATTCTATTCGATAAAAAGGTAGGGAGGTAAATAGGTAGAAGAAATAGATGATAGATAGAAATACAGATAGATATTTAGGCAGATGTAATTAAAACGACAGAGGCGAATAAATACTGTGTATCTCTGCGTGTATAAATAAGGCAACCTAGATTATTCTGTACACACACACACACACACATTCCCCCGCAAACCGCCACACCAGCCCAAATGCAGCCCACCCCCCAATACCCAGATCCCCCTTTATTTATTTATTTATTTATTTTGTCACAACAATATATGTAGGAATCATACAAAAGATTATATAGTATATAAACATATATGGGTAAATATAAGGAGGTATAAGCCCCCTCTTTCCCTACCCACCCCCTTACCACCGATACACGTGTACACACCTCCCCACGTAATACCCCCCCACCCCACCCCAACCCACCGCCTCTAGCCCTATTTTCCTTCCAGCCGCCCTCCGCCCTCCCGGCCCGCGCACCGTCGAAGGGCGGCTCGGCTCCTGCGCCTTCCTTCTCCTCCTTGGGGAAGCCGAAGACGGCGCGGGCAAGCCGCGGCCTCCCAGCCTCGCCGATGGTGAAGGCGGCCTTCCTTCCCCACATGGCCGCGCTCCGTTAAGGCCTCCGCCGTCTCTGCTTGCCGGCCTGGCCTGCTTGCCTGCCTGCCTTCGGTCCCGCCCGCCCGGCTGGCTCGGCGGCGCCCCCTGCCTGGCTTCTCCGCACGCCAGGCCGCCACTACAATGCCCGTAGTCCCCGGCCGGACTCTGGGCGAATCCTGAGGGCGTGGATGGGTCGGGGGTGGGGTGGGGATGGGGATGGGTTACCATTTATTCTATTTTTTAAAACTGATTTTATTATTTGTTACTATTTTGTTATTATCTCTTTTATTCATTGAATATGAAACTCAAATCAACTGAACATTTAAAAATGTATCACAAATATCATTGACTGGCGCTGATGATGATGATTATTATTATTATTATTATTATTATTATTATTATTATTATTATTATTATTATTATATCTCATTCATTGAACATCATTGGCACTGGTTATTGTTATTATTATTATTATTATTATTATTATTATTATTATTATTATTATTATTATTATTATTATATCTCATTCATTGAACATGAAACTCAAATCAACTGAACATTTAAAAATGTATCACAAATATCATTGACTGGCGCTGATTATTATTATTATTATTATTATTATTATTATTATTATTATTATTATTATTATATCTCATTCATTGAACATGAAACTCAAATCAACTAAACATTTAAAAGTGTATCACAAATTTCATTGACTGGCACTGATTATTATTATTATTATATTATCTCATTCATTGAACATGAAACTCAAATCAGCTGAACATTTAAAAATGTATCACAAATATTGACTGGCGCTGATTATTATAATTATTATTATTATTATTATTATTATTATTATTATTATTATCTCTTATTCATTGAACATGAAACTCAAATCAAACTGAACATTTAAAAATGTATCACAAATATTGACTGGTGCTTATTGTTATTAGTATTATTATCTCATTCATGGAACATGAAACTCAAATCAAGTGAACATTTAAAAATGTATCACAAATTTCATTGACTGGCGCTGATGATTATTATTATATCTCATTCATGGAACATGAAACTCAAATCAACTGAACATTTAAAAATGTATCACAAATATTGACTGGCGCTTATTATTATTAGTATTATATCTCATTCATTGAACATGAAACTCAAATCAACTGAACATCTGAAATGTATCACAAATATTGACTGGCTGATTATTATTATTATTATTATTATTATTATTATTATTATTATTATTATTATCTCTTATTCATTGAACATGAAACTCAAATCAACTAAACATTTAAAAGTGTATCACAAATTTCATTGACTGGCACTGATTATTATTATTATTATATTATCTCATTCATTGAACATGAAACTCAAATCAGCTGAACATTTAAAAATGTATCACAAATATTGACTGGCGCTGATTATTATTATTATTATTATTATTATTATTATTATTATTATTATCTCTTATTCATTGAACATGAAACTCAAATCAAACTGAACATTTAAAAATGTATCACAAATATTGACTGGTGCTTATTGTTATTAGTATTATTATCTCATTCATGGAACATGAAACTCAAATCAAGTGAACATTTAAAAATGTATCACAAATTTCATTGACTGGCGCTGATGATTATTATTATATCTCATTCATGGAACATGAAACTCAAATCAACTGAACATTTAAAAATGTATCACAAATATTGACTGGCGCTTATTATTATTAGTATTATATCTCATTCATTGAACATGAAACTCAAATCAACTGAACATCTGAAATGTATCACAAATATTGACTGGCTGATTATTATTATTATTATTATTATTATTATTATTATTATTATTATTATTATCTCTTATTCATTGAACATGAAACTCAAATCAACTAAACATTTAAAAGTGTATCACAAATTTCATTGACTGGCACTGATTATTATTATTATTATATTATCTCATTCATTGAACATGAAACTCAAATCAGCTGAACATTTAAAAATGTATCACAAATATTGACTGGCGCTGATTATTATTATTATTATTATTATTATTATTATTATTATTATTATTATTATCTCTTATTCATTGAACATGAAACTCAAATCAAACTGAACATTTAAAAATGTATCACAAATATTGACTGGTGCTTATTGTTATTAGTATTATTATCTCATTCATGGAACATGAAACTCAAATCAAGTGAACATTTAAAAATGTATCACAAATTTCATTGACTGGCGCTGATGATTATTATTATTATATCTCATTCATGGAACATGAAACTCAAATCAACTGAACATTTAAAAATGTATCACAAATATTGACTGGCGCTTATTATTATTAGTATTATATCTCATTCATTGAACATGAAACTCAAATCAACTGAACATCTGAAATGTATCACAAATATTGACTGGCGCTGATTATTATTATTATTATTATCTCTTATTCATTGAACATGAAACTCAAAATCAACTGAACATTTAAAAATGTATCACAAATATTATTGACTGGCGCTGACGGTTGAAACAGGTTGCTGCCAGCATCCTGGGTATCAGCCAAGTATCTTCTTAAAATGTATGATGAAAATTTATCAATTTTATCATTATTAAAAATACTGGTAAAAACTTAACAGTTCAAGTCCTAACCAAGAACCTAACAGCTGTTAACTTTAACGTCTGAGTGTATAGGCAGCTCCAAGTAAAGTGGTGAGTTTTTTTTGTGTTTTTTTTTGCAAAATCTGGATATTGGGGTGTGACAACTTCATTATTTTTTATTGTTAAAGATTTAATCTTCAATTCGAATCACAGTCAGGGATTGGTAAAAACCATCAATTCAAGTCATAACCAAGGACCTAAGAACTGTTAAGCTAACGTCTGAGTATATGCCGTACCAACTGAAGTGGGTGTTTTTTTTTTGCTGTCAGGATATTCAGTGTTAGAAGTTCAAAATTTCCATGTATCTAGGCAGCCCATTTGGGTATTGTTCCAAGGGCTCCTATTATTTTATTCATTAAACATGAAACTCAGTAAACTGATCATTTAAAAATGTGTCACAAATACAATTGACTGGTGCTAAAGTCTCTTGATGCGGGTGAAGGAGGAGAGTGCAAAAGTTGGCTTGAAACTCAACATTAAGAAAACTAAAATCATGGCATCCGTCCCTTTCAATTCCTGGCAGATAGATGGTGAAGAAATGGAGGTAGTGGCAGATTTTATTTTCCTGGGCTCCAAGATGGGGACTGCAGCCAAGAAATTAAAAGATGCTTGCTCCTGGGGAGGAAAGCTATGGCAAATCTAGACAGCGTACTAAAAAGCAGAGACATCACCCTGCCAACGAAAGTGCATATAGTCAAAGCTATGGTTTTCCCAGTTGCAATATATGGCTGTGAAGGTTGGACCATAAGAAAGGCTGAGCGCCAAAGAACTGAGGCCTTTGAACTCTGGTGCTGGAGAAAACTCCTGCAAGTCCCTTGGACTGCAAGGCGAACAAACAAGTCAGTTCTAGAGGAGATCAACCCTGACTGCTCTTTAGAAGGCCAGATCCTGAAGATGAAACACAAATACTTTGGCCACCTAATGAGAAAGAAGGAGTCACTGGAGAAGAGCCTAACTGGGAACGATGGCGGGCAAAAGAAGACGGGGACGACAGAGAAGGAGGTGGCTGGATGGAGTCACTGAAGCAGTAGGCATGAGTTTAAATGGACTCCAGAGGATGGTAGAGGACAGGAAGGCCTGGAGGAATGTTGTCCATGGGGTCGCGATGGGTCGGACACAACTTCGCAACTAACAACAACAACAACAATGGTTGATACGGGTTGCTGCCAGCATCCTAGATTCTTAAAATATATGATGTTCTGAGTAGTGCAGTTTTTTGCAGTTCCACTGGTGTTATTGCAGGAAGCTGCAAATTCTTGAAGTGTTTTGTAAAATTCTTGGACATAGGTATCAAGTGCCCCGATGACAATAGGTATCACTGTTACATGTTTTATCCATAGCCACGTAGTTTTATATTTATTTATTATTAGTATTTACTTTATTCATTAAATATGAAACTCAGTCAACTGAACATTCAAAAATGGATCACAAATACCATTGACAGGTGCTAATGGTTGATACGGGTTGCTGCCAGCGTCCTAGGTATCAAACAAGTACCTTCTTAAGATGTACGATGTTCCAAGTAGCGCAGTTTTTTGCAGTTCCGCTGGTGTTATTGCAGGAAGCTGCAATTTGTTGATGTATCTTATAAAATTCTTGGACATGGTACCAAGTGCCCTGATGACAATGGGTATCACTGTTGTTGTTATTATTATTATTATTATTATTGACTTGATCATAATTAGGGTTATCAAATGTGTGATGACTGTGGTTGCTCACACAATCAGTTTCATCACTGGAGGGGGGGGCTTGTCTGAAATAGGATAGGGTCTCCTGCTTATGCAGGGGGCTGGACTAGAAGACCTCTATTTTTTTTTTATTTGCATTTATATCCCACCCTTCTCTGAAGACTCAGGGCAGCTTACACTATGTTAGCAATAGTCTTCATTCTATTTGTATATTTATATACAAAGTCAACTTATTGCCCCCAACAATCTGGGTCCTCATTTTACCTACCTTATAAAGGATGGAAGGCTGAGTCAACCTTGGGCCTGGTGGGACTAGAACCTGCAGTAATTGCAGGCAGCTGCTGTTAATAACAGACTGCATTAGCAGTCTGAGCCACAGACCTGGCTAATGGGTCTGTGAATAGAGCTGGTCCCTTCCAGCTCTATTCTGATTGATTGATTGATTGATTTTCTTCTTTTGGAGAATAATAGGTAGTCCTTGACTTACAATAGTTTGTTTAGTGACCGTTCGAAGTTACAACAGCACTGAAAAACCTGACTTATGACCAGTGGTGGGATTCAGCCAGTTCTCACCACTTCGGGAGAACCGGTTGTTAACTTTCTGAGCAGTTTGGTAAACTGGCTGTTGGAAGAGATCATTAGGGCAGAGAACCAGTTGTTAAATGACTTGAATCCCACCACTGCTTATGACCGTTTTCACACTTACGACTATTGCAGCATCCCCATGGTCATGTGATCAAAATCCAGACACATGGCAACTGGCTCATATTTATGGCAACTGCAGTGTCCCATGAACATGTGATCCTCTTTTGCGACTTTCTGACAACCAAAGTCAATGGGGAAACCAGATTCATTTACCAACCATATTACTAACTTGAACAATTGCGGTGATTCACTGAACAACCTTGGCAAGAAAGGCCATAAAACGGGGCAAAAATTCACTTCATGCCTCACTTAGCAAGAGAAATGTTGGGTTCAGTCGTGATCGTAAGTCAAGGACTACCTGTACCAAGGAATCCAATAAAATTAGGTCAGGTAAATACACCGCCCGGTAATTCAAAAGCCTTTTCTGGTAAGTGAAGGATGCATGGGAACAGGCATATATCTGGAGATGTTTTTAAAAGCCTGCTTGTGTCAAAAATGAGAAACGAATACGAATGAGAACAGCTAACTTTATTTTATCATTTGCATTGCACCTAAATAAGAAATGCGTTCCTGCTGCTAATATAGCATTCAGATCAATTATTTTATTTAAATGTGGATGGTACCTCAATGTGATAAAATTATGCAGCTTTAATCCTATTAAAGCTCAGCAAGCCTGGTTTTTGCTGAAAACGATGTTCTTTTTTTTTTTTTTTTGGATCTGGTAGAAAATATGCTTTTTAATTTGTATGAGTATTCAATAGGATGTCCTTTTTTTTTTAAAAGCCATATTTTACGCAGGAGGCATCTGTGTCAAGCTAATGGGGCCATCCATTTCCCAGGGGAATGTGCAGTTCAGAAACTCAGCAAACAGAGAGGTGATTAATTAAATCACATCTTCCTGGAAATTGAACATTATACTATAGCTGAAGCCTTCTGTTTTTTTTCACGAACTGTAACAAAAATTTACAATAGACGCTCCTGTTCACTTTGATCTCTTCACTCATTTGTAGTTCCTACGAACTTCCTAGAGGATTTTTCAATCACCTGTCAAAACCCAACATTTCAAAAAATGAGTGCCTGCTATTTAAAGGCGCTTGGAAAAAATCTGAATTTTTGTGAAATTAACCAGCACTGTTCTACATTCACACATCTTTTAATCATGTTTTTTCTTCTTCTCAAGAGCAGAAGGATTTGTGCAGGAGACATAGAACTGGGGATGATCTGTAGTGCTAATTCAGCGGGAAGTCTTTTTTTCTGTTTTTTGAGATAAGCAGGAAACGTAGGGTGTCTACACCATTTTGATAAGCTCCTATGAGTTGGCAGTGCTCATTAGGACATGTTTTTTTCTCTCTTATCTTTCTCTCTCTTTCTGTCCTCTGTCTCTCTCTTTTTCTGTCCTCTGTCTCGCTTTCTCTCCCTCTTTCTTTCCCTCCCTCTCTCTTTCTTTCTGTTCTCTCTCTCTTTCTCTCTCCCTCTCTTTCTCTCTCCCTCTCTTTCTCTCTCTCTCTGTCCTCTCTCTCTCTTTCTTTCTTTCTCTCCTTCTCTTTCTCTTCCTCTTTCTATCTTTCTCTCCTTCTCTTTCTGTCCTCTCTCTATCTCCAGTGGTGGGATTGAGGTAATTTAAAAACCGGTTCTCTGCCCTAATGATTTCTTCCAACAACCAGTTTGCCAAACTTCTCAGAAAGTTAACAACCGGTTCTCCCGAAGTGGTGCGAACTGGCTGAATCCCACCCACTGTCTATCTCCCTCTTTCTTTCTGTCTGTCTCGTTTTCTCTTTTTCTCCCTCCCTAACTTTTCTCTCTCTATCATCTTCCTCTCTCTCTCTCTTCTCTCCTTTCTATCTTTCTCTCTCTTTCTTTCTCCTTCTTTCTCTCCTTCTCTCTTTCTTTCTCTCTTTATCTCCTCTCTCTTTCTCTCCTCTCTCTCTCTCTTTCTGTCCTCTGTCTCGCTTTCTCTCCTCTTTCTTTCCCTCCTCTCTCTTTCTTTCTGTTCTCTCTCTCTCTCCCTCTCTTTCTCTCTCCCTCTCTTTCTCTCTCTCTCTGTCCTCTCTCTCTCTTTCTTTCTTTCTCTCCTTCTCTTTCTCTTCCTCTTTCTATCTTTCTCTCCTTCTCTTTCTGTCCTCTCTCTATCTCCAGTGGTGGGATTGAGGTAATTTAAAAACCGGTTCTCTGCCCTAATGATTTCTTCCAACAACCAGTTTGCCAAACTTCTCAGAAAGTTAACAACCGGTTCTCCCGAAGTGGTGCGAACTGGCTGAATCCCACCCACTGTCTATCTCCCTCTTTCTTTCTGTCTGTCTCGTTTTCTCTTTTTCTCCCTCCCTAACTTTTTCTCTCTCTCTATCATCTTCCTCTCTCTCTCTCTCTTTCCCTCTTTCTAACTCTCCCTCTTTCTTTCTCCTTCTTTCTCTCCTTCTCTCTTTCTTTCTCTCTCTTTATCTCCCTCTCTCTCTTTCTCTCCCTCTTTCAAACTCCCTCTTTTTCTCCCTTTCTATCTTTCTGTCTTTCCCTCTCTTTTTCTCTCCCGCCCCCTCTCTATCTTCCTCTCCCTCTTTCTCTCCCTCTCTTCTCTCCCTTTCTATCTCCCTCTCCCTCCCTCTTCCCCTCCCGCCCTTCCAAAGCTCCAGCTTGGCCACGCCCCTCGGCGGCCCCTCCCCGGCGCGTGCGCGCGCGCCCCGCAGCGCCCCCTGGCGCCCGACGGCGGGGAAGGGCGCCTGTGATCCCCGTGTGACCCAGAGCCGCGCCGGCCGCGGAGGCCCGGATGCAGGAGGCCGGGCGGAGCGGGGACGTCATTGTTCCCCGACACGGGCGAAGCAGGAGGCGGAGGCGGAGCAGGCGGGCGGGCTGAGGCCAAGAGCGACCCGGCAGCGCCGAGCCAGGTAACTGGAGCGGCGGGAAAAACGGGCCGGCGAGGAGAGGCGGGCGGGACAAGGACGCTAGGCCGACGCCGGCCTGCACAGCCCGGCCCGGCCCGCCCCCCTGCTGAGGCGGGAGCGCCCCCCCCGCCCCCTCCTCCTCCCCAGGCCCCGCCCCCTCCTCCTGCCCACCCCTCCCTCCCTCCCTCCCACGCGGGGAGGGGGGCAATTCGGGCGCCCTTCCTGGGGGGGCCTGAGGGCCTCGGGAGGGACCCTCCTCCTCCTCCTCCTCCTCCTCCTCCTCCTCCTCCTCCTCCAGGGCTGGTGGGGGTCGCTTCAGGGGAGGGAGGTGTGTCTCCGCGCGCGGGCGGGGTCTCTTCGCGCTGCCCCCTCCTTCCTTCCCTCCCCCGTGATTTGGCGGGCTTCCTCCTGGCGGCTCTTCCTCCTCCTCCCCGGCCTGCTGGGGATGATGGGCTTTGCAGGGCAGCCGCCGAGGGAAGAGCGGGGGTCCCCTCTGGCCGGCCGCTGACCTTCCTTCCTTCCTTCCCCGCCCCCGCCCCCCCCACTCGCTTACCTGCCGCAGCGAACAATGAGCGCACCTGGATGGCGGATTTGGGGCCGCTGATTTGTCTCCGTTGCCCAAGCCGCGGTTCTCCCGTCGGTGGGAGCCTTCGCCTGCCCGGCCCCTTCGGAGGCTGCCCCCGGGCCGTTGCTAGAGAGGGAGGCCGGCCCGGGTGTCTCCATCCTGGGCTGCGGGTCCGCGGAGTCTCCACGTGCGGGCACAAAGGTCTGCAGGGAGGGATCTTGTTTACAGGGAGGGATCTTGTTTACAGGGAGGGATCTTGTTTGCAGGGAGGGGTCTTGTTGGCACAGAGGGATCTTGTTTGCAGGGACGGATCTTGTTGGCAAAGAGGGATCTTGTTTGCAGGGAGGGATCTTGTTGGCAAGGAGGGATCTTGTTGGCAAAGAGGAATCTTGTTTGCAGGGAGGGGTCTTGTTTGCACAAAGGGATCTTGTTGGCAGGGAGGGATCTTGTTTACAGGGAGGGATCTTGTTGGCACAGAGGGATCTTGTTTGCAGGGAGGGGTCTTGTTGGCAAAGAGGGATCTTGTTTGCAGGGAGGGATCTTGTTGGCAAAGAGGAATCTTGTTTGCAGGGAGGGATCTTGTTTGCACAAAGGGATCTTGTTGGCAGGGAGGGATCTTGTTTACAGGGAGGGATCTTGTTGGCAGGGAGGGAGGTGTCTCCGCGCGCGGGCGGGGTCTCTTCGCGCTGCCCCCTCCTTCCTTCCCTCCCCCGTGATTTGGCGGGCTTCCTCCTGGCGGCTCTTCCTCCCTCCTCCCCGGCCTGCTGGGGATGATGGGCTTTGCAGGGCAGCCGCCGAGGGAAGAGCGGGGTCCCCTCTGGCCGGCCGCTGACCTTCCTTCCTTCCCCTCTCTCTCTCACTCTTCCTCTCCCTCCCTCCCTCCCTCCCTCCCTCCCTGTTGCTAAGGGAGACATTCGTTAAGCGAATTTTGCCCCCTGTTTTATGACCTTTCCTGCCGCGGCTGTTAAGTGGATCGCTGAAGTTGCCAATCACACGGTAAGGTTAAGTGAATCTGGCTTCCCCATTGATTTTGCTTGCCGGAAGGTCGCAAAAGGGGATCACATGACACCCCACCCCCGGGACACTGCAACCGTCATAAGTGTGAGTCAATTGCCAAGCGGCTGAATTTTGATGGTGAGACTGTGTGGAGGCTGCCACCGTCATAAATGTGAGTCAGTTGCCAAGCATCCAAATTTTGATGGCGGGACCGTAGGGATGCTGCAAGTGTGAACATGGTCAAAGAGAGCTCTTCTTTGCAAAGACAGCTTGTGGGTTGCTTGTTTGGTTCCAGTAGAAGCATCCTCCCTCCCTGTTGCTAAGCGAGACATTCGTTAAGCGAATTTTGCCCCTGTTTTATGACCTTTCCTGCCGCGCTGTTAAGTGGATCGCTGAAGTTGCCAATCACACGGTAAGGTTAAGTGAATCTGGCTTCCCATTGATTTTGCTTGCCGGAAGGTCGCAAAGGGGATCACATGACCCCTGGACAACCGTCATAAGTGTGAGTCAATTGCCAAGCGGCTGAATTTTGATGGCGGGACCGTAGGGATGCTGCAAGTGTGAACATGGTCAAAGAGAGCTCTTCTTTGCAAAGACAGCTTGTGGGTTGCTTGTTTGGTTCCAGTAGAAGCATCCTCCCTCCCTGTTGCTAAGCGAGACATTCGTTAAGCGAATTTTGCCCCTGTTTTATGACCTTTCCTGCCGCGGCTGTTAAGTGGATCGCTGAAGTTGCCAATCACACGGTAAGGTTAAGTGAATCTGGCTTCCCATTGATTTTGCTTGCCGGAAGGTCGCAAAGGGGATCACATGACCCCTGGACAACCGTCATAAGTGTGAGTCAATTGCCAAGCGGCTGAATTTTGATGGCGGGACCGTAGGGATGCTGCAAGTGTGAACATGGTCAAAGAGAGCTCTTCTTTGCAAAGACAGCTTGTGGGTTGCTTGTTTGGTTCCAGTAGAAGCATCCTCCCTCCCTGTTGCTAAGCGAGACATTCGTTAAGCGAATTTTGCCCCTGTTTTATGACCTTTCCTGCCGCGCTGTTAAGTGGATCGCTGAAGTTGCCAATCACACGGTAAGGTTAAGTGAATCTGGCTTCCCATTGATTTTGCTTGCCGGAAGGTCGCAAAGGGGATCACATGACCCCTGGACAACCGTCATAAGTGTGAGTCAATTGCCAAGCGGCTGAATTTTGATGGCGGGACCGTAGGGATGCTGCAAGTGTGAACATGGTCAAAGAGAGCTCTTCTTTGCAAAGGCGGCTTGTGGGTTGCTTGCTTGGTTCCAGTAGAAGCATCCTCCCTCCCTGTTGCTAAGGGAGACTATTTACGTCAATTTTGCCTCATTTTACGACCTTTCTTGCCACGGTTGTTGAATGAATCACTGCAATTGTTTAAGTTAGTCATGGAGTTGTTAAGTGAACCTGGCTCCTCCCTTGACTTTGCTTGTCAGAAAGTTACAAAATGATCACATGACCCCCTGGACAACCGTCATAAGTGTGAGTCAATTGCCAAGCGGCTGAATTTTGATGGCGGGACCGTAGGGATGCTGCAAGTGTGAACATGGTCAAAGAGAGCTCTTCTTTGCAAAGACAGCTTGTGGGTTGCTTGTTTGGTTCCAGTAGAAGCATCCTCCCTCCCTGTTGCTAAGCGAGACATTCGTTAAGCGAATTTTGCCCCTGTTTTATGACCTTTCCTGCCGCGCTGTTAAGTGGATCGCTGAAGTTGCCAATCACACGGTAAGGTTAAGTGAATCTGGCTTCCCATTGATTTTGCTTGCCGGAAGGTCGCAAAGGGGATCACATGACCCCTGGACAACCGTCATAAGTGTGAGTCAATTGCCAAGCGGCTGAATTTTGATGGCGGGACCGTAGGGATGCTGCAAGTGTGAACATGGTCAAAGAGAGCTCTTCTTTGCAAAGGCGGCTTGTGGGTTGCTTGCTTGGTTCCAGTAGAAGCATCCTCCCTCTCTCTCTTTCTTTCTCTATGGCGGGGTCTCAACCTTGTCAACTTTAAGCCTGATCTGGGAGTTGAAGTCCACCAGGCTTAAAGTTGACAAGGTTGAGACCCCTGCTCTGTGGTATCTCAGGCCTGAGTTGGCATTCCCGTTTTCTCTTTTCTTCCCCTCTCTCTCTCTCTCTCTTTTTTTCTCTCTCTCACTCTTCCTCTCCCTCCCTCCCTCCCTCCCTCCCTCCCTGTTGCTAAGGGAGACTATTTACGTCAATTTTGCCTCATTTTACGACCTTTCTTGCCACGGTTGTTGAATGAATCACTGCAATTGTTTAAGTTAGTCATGGAGTTGTTAAGTGAACCTGGCTCCTCCCTTGACTTTGCTTGTCAGAAAGTTACAAAATGATCACATGACCCCCTGGACAACCGTCATAAATATAAACTATGGACCAGTTGCCAAGCATCCAAATTTTGATGGCGGGACCGTAGGGATGCTGCAAGTGTGAACATGGTCAAAAGAGAGCTCTTCTTTGCAAAGACAGCTTGTGGGTTGCTTGTTTGGTTCCAGTAGAAGCATCCCTCCCTCTCCCTCTCTCTCTCTTTTCTTTTCTTCTTCCCCACCCTTGACCTCCTTTCGTTGAGCACTTCTGAATTATTTTGTCTCCTACCTCAAGTGCAGTTGTCACTTGAATGCTCCCACTGTATTTATTGCTCCCTGTTTTTGAGTCACCCCTATTTTGAGCAAATAAAGCCCACTTCTCCTTTAGTTTGTCAGCAGCCTTCTTTCTTTCTTTCTTTCTTTCTTTCTTTCTTTCTTTCTTTCTTTCTTTCTTTCTTTCTTTCTTTCTTTCTTCCCCTCTCTCTCTCTCTCTCTCTCTTTCTTTCTCTATGGCAGGGGTCTCCAACCTTGTCAACTTTAAGCCTGATCTGGGAGTTGAAGTCCACCAGGCTTAAAGTTGACAAGGTTGGAGACCCCCTGCTCTGTGGTATCTCAGGCCTGAGTTGGCATTCCCCGTTTTCTCTTTCTTCCCATTTGTGAAATGCCGCAGCAGATGCCACCGGATTCAGACAAAGGTAGTGAATTTTTCTCCTGCGTGAAATTTTGCTGCGTGACGTGTAGAGATGAAGTTGCTTTTCCCTTTAATGCAAGTGATACAGTTCAGGCACAATAAATTGGTAATAATCGATAATATACCAAGATATTAATATACCAAGTAATATATTTGGTAATATATAACCAAGGTAATATACAGATCGTCCTCGACTTCTAACCAAAATTCCTGTTGCTAAGCGAGACATTCGTTAAGCGAATTTTGCCCCCTGTTTTATGACCTTTCCTGCCGCGGCTGTTAAGTGGATCGCTGAAGTTGCCAATCACACGGTAAGGTTAAGTGAATCTGGCTTCCCCATTGATTTTGCTTGCCGGAAGGTCGCAAAAGGGGATCACATGACACCCCACCCCCGGGACACTGCAACCGTCATAAGTGTGAGTCAATTGCCAAGCGGCTGAATTTTGATGGTGAGACTGTGTGGAGGCTGCCACCGTCATAAATGTGAGTCAGTTGCCAAGCATCTGAATTTTTACCATGTGATGCTAACTGTTGTAGGTGTGATGAAGAAGAGTCATGTCGCTTTTTTCAGTGCTGTAACTTTGAACAGTCACTAAATGAACAGTTGCAAGTCGAGGACTACCTGTAACTGAGAATGGGATGGGGAATATAATTTTTCCTTCCCACAAAAAATACACGCCTGTCAGATGTTTCAGTAACATTAGTTTCCAGGACTAAAGGAAATTGACTTTTTATAGATGGTCTGCTTGCTTTCTCTATAGACCGAGTTGCTTTATAGAAATGTTAGCCTCTGTTGGCATAAATAATTCCTCGTAACTATGAAACTGCGACCGTAAATCTACCTCAAAATTGCCCTCAAACACACAAAATATTCTTTGCAAGTTAATTGCTTTTTCAGGCAAGCCCGGTGAGATCGGATCCGTTAAGAGAACCCGCTAACTTAGTTGTAAAAAGTGGTTGTTAAATTGGAAAGGTTCAGGCTACAGATCAAAGCTGGGAAAAGAATTAGAAGCACTTAAAAAATGAAACGGTTTAGAATCAAAAGTAGAGAACCGTGCGCTGTTTTACTTAAAAATAGAACTAGTGTAAGTGGGAGGGGGCGGTTTTTTTTGATAGAAGTTCACATTCACCCACATCTCGGTCCCTAAAATAATTCTAGGTTTCTAATTAGAGATCTAATGGGTTTTATTCCGGCATTTGTTCTACTGTAAGATGTGTTCTGTTGAATAGAATAGAATGACAAGAGTTGGAAGGGACCTTGGAGGTCTTCTAGTCCAGGGGTCGGCAACCTGAAACACTCAAAAGAGCCACAAAGGTCCTAACCAGAAGCCTCCCCCCCCCCCCCGGTTCAATTCTGGAGCTGACCAGAAGTCCTGGTTCCCTACCATAATGTCTCCTCCTAGCATGGCGTCTGTTTTCTCTACCTGTCCTAACCTAAAGCCCTATCAATTGTGGAGCCGACCAGTGACAGGGAGCCGCAGCAGAGGGATGAAAGAGCCACAAGCGGCTCCAGAGCCACCGGTTGCTGACCTCTGTTCTAGTCCAACCCTCTGCTTAGGCAGGAAACCCTGCCTATACCATTTCAGACAAATGGTCTTGTTTGCAAAGAGGGATCTTGTTTGCAGAAAGAGGTTGCTTACTTGTAGGTTGCTTACTTGGTAGAAGCATTCCTCCCTTTCTCTCTCTCTCTCTCTCTCTCTCTCTCTCTCTCTCTCTCTCTCTCTCTCCCTTCCTCTTCCTCTCGCCCCCCCCTCCCTTTCTGTTGCTAAGGGAAACTTTGTTACATGAAGGTCATAAAATGGGAGCAAAGCTCACTTAACAAATGTCTCATTTAACAACAGAAATTTTGGGCTCCATTGTCACAAGTCAAGGATTACCTGCACTTGTCCGCTTACATCCTCATAATAAAGAGTCCAGTGGATTCAAACCACCTTGTACATTGTCCTAAACTCTTAATATATTTGGTTTGATTTTAATTCATCAGCTAATCAACCTAACTATTGTAGTGTACAATATAAACGATGGTTCGTGGGGACCTTTTGAGAGGCTCCAGCATAGCATTTCAACTTTCTGGAGGGTTCAAGAAAGCGGCGTTACCACAAGAGATGTGACTGAAAATGTGAAGCTTGGGACGGGGTGTGATTTAAGGATGAAAACAGGGATAGTTTTGAAAAGGAAACCATTACCACTCATTCCCCTTAAAACCTCTCCAAACTGGTCCAGACAGGAGAGGTTTTAATGGTGGGTTGCCTTGGAAGAAAATTCACAACCATTCCAAGCCTTTAAAATATATATATTTTATAAATACATAAAATAAATATTATAAATTTTTAAAAAAACTTCAGCACACAACACACAAAAATCAAAAAATCACACTGTAAAATCAGTCACTTTGCAAATGCTGTAAGATTTGGGGCCTGGGGGAACTCACTGATTTGCCCATAGCTGTTTTACAACTTAGTAAAAACTTGCGAATCAGGTTAGTAGGGACCTGTTCAGGAAACCATGGTTTAAAAAAAACAAACAGGTGTGATGTTTGAAGCGTATCTTCTGTTTCATTCAGCTTCTTCTCAAGCTCTCACACAGTTTTGTGGTATGGGGAAACATACCTGCAGGGCTGGCTTTAGGCTAAGGCTGAGAGCAGCCGAGCATAGGGATTGTGCCTCTATTTCCAAATTACTCTAAAAATATAAATCTTTGCATCAGCGGGAGATGTGGTGCTATCAGTCAATGTGGGCGAAGGATGCCAGGAAGCCTTGAGTGGGCCCTATATGTGTGTGTGTGTGTGTGTCTTGGCATTTTCGGGTTTTTTTCCGTGTAAGGTTGAGAGTATCTTGGCGACGTTTTGACGAGGTCTCATTCATCATCTTCAGGTTGGTGTCTTTGGCTTCCTGCTTCTCGAGCAAAGAGTGTTCGGAGCTGCCGTCTCTCTATAAATACTAACCCTAACCCGCTCACAGCAACACTCCCCACCTCGACCAATCTGCAAACACCCACTCCATCTACCAATCAAGATGCAACCACACAGCCAGCCAACCCGCTCACAGCAACACTCCCCACCTCCCCACCAGTATTTATAGAGAGATGGCAGCTCCGACCACTCTTTGTTCGAGAAGCATGAAGCCGAAGACACCAGCCTGAAGATGATGAGTGAGACCTCGTTGAAACGTCGCCAACATACTCTCAACCTTACGTGGGAAAAGATCCGAAAATGCCAAGACCTACATACCTATACCCATGAAAACCTACAAATATATATGTATATATTTGTTTTCTGAGATTTTCGCGGGTGTTTGTATGTAGGTCTTTGGTTATTCGGGTTTTCTCCCGCGTAAAATTGGAAGTGTCTTGGCGACGTTTCGACGAAGTCTCATTCATCATCTTCAGGCTTCGGCAAGCTGCAATCACACATTGCTCCCAAAAGCAGGAAGCCTGAAGATGACGAATGAGACTTTGTCAAAACGTCGCCAAGACACTTCCAATTTTACGCGGGAGAAAACCCGAATAACCAAAGACCTACACACACACACACACACATATCTGTCTGTCTGTCTTTGATTATTCAAGTTTTCTCCCGCATAAAATTGGAAGTGTCTTGGCGACATTTCGACGAAGTCTCATTCGTCATCTTCAGGCTGGTGTTTACAGCTTCGTGCTTCTAGGAGCAATATGAGATCGCAGTTATTTCTTCCTTCTAACTGCTAGTGGGGGTTTGAACTGATTGGTTGGGAGCTTGGCCGTGTTCTGATATATATATGGATATATATATACACACACATATATACATATGCATATACATATACATACATACCTTGGCAACTTTAAGCCTGGGGGACTTCAACTCCCAGAATTCCCCAGCCAGCTTTGCTGGCTGGGGCATTCTGGGAGTTGAAGTCCCCCAGGCTTAAAGTTGCCAAGGTTGGGGACCCCTGTTTTAAAGTCTGAACATTCCTGAAAAAGAGAGTGGGAAAGGGCTGTTGGATAACTCCCCCCCCCCAATTTTTTCCCCAAGTCTTTTTCATAAGGAAGCTAATTTCCAGCAAACAAAAGAGAGAGTCCGCTTTCTCTGAGGTCAGCTTACTGGGAAGTGAATCCTATTGCTGATGGTTTTAAACTCTAGGTATGTTTGCAAGGATTGGTGGAATCCCTGTTGGGAAACACAGAAATTGTGTAACAAATTTACTTGGTATTTGGCTTTCAACTCCCTTCCAGTCACTGTTAGCTGATTAAGAGAGATAAATATTTCCAGTTTGGTGGTTTGTTTGTTTTTTTGGTTTTTTTTTTGTTTTGAAGAGAGTCACTTGGACTGTAGCTTAAGGTTCAGTTTTCATATTCTCCCCTTTTCCTTTTTTTTTTTTTTTTTGATAGATAGAATTCTTTATTGGCCAAGGGTGATTGGACACACAAGGAATTTGTCTTTGGTGCATATGCTCTCAGTTTACATAAAAAAACAAGATACATTCGTCAAGAATTATAAGGTACAATGCTTAATGATAGTCATAGGGTACAAATAAGCAATCAGGAAACGATATCAATATAAATTGTAAGGATACAAGCAACCAAGTTACGGTCATACAGTCATAAGTGGAAGGAGATGGGTGATGGGAATGATGAGAAGATTAATAGTAGTGCAGATTTAGTGAATAGTTTGACAGTGTTGAGGGAATTATTTGTTTAGCAGAGTGATGGCCTTTGGGAAAAAACTGTCCTTGTGTCTAGTTGTTCTGGTGTGCAGTGCTCTATAGCGTCGTTTTGAGGGTAGGAGTTGAAACAGTTCATGTCCAGGATGCGAGGGATCTGTAAATATTTTCACGGCCCTCTTTTTGACTCATGTAGTATACAGATTCTCAATGGAAGGCAGGTTGGTAGCCATTGTTTTTTTCTGCAGTTCTAAGTATCCTCTGAAGCCTGTGTCTGTCTTTTGTATTTTAATCATTGAAGTCATGTTTTGAACCCTTCTTTCATACAGGAGAGTCCCAGCGTAGTCCTCTACTTACGACCAGAATTGAGCCCAAATTTTCTGATGTTCAGCGAGATAGTTGTTGAGTTGAGTTTTGCCCCATTTCTTGCCACGGTTGTTATGTGAATCTGTCTGCCCCATTGACTCGCTTGCCAGAAGGCGATCACTTGACCCGGGGACACTCTCATCGTCATAAGTACGAGTCAGTTGCCATGCAGCCGAATTATGGTCACGAGACCGTGGGACTGCTGCAACGGTCTTAAAGTATGGAAAACAGCCACAAGTCACTTTTTTCAGTCCAGTTGTAATTTCCAACGGTCACTAAAACAATCACTGCAAGTCCATCACTACCTGTATTTGTGGTCGGATTCTGCGTTGTGCGTTGTCTGCAGGCAAATTATTTCAGCAGTTGACAATTCTCGGTTCTCTCCCAGGGTGGGTTTGATTTAAATCAGGTCAGTTTAAATCACGATTTAAATCACGATTTAAATCACTAGTAAAAAGGCTTGATTTAAATCAACTCGATTTAAATCATAATTTTTAAAGAACAGCGGTCAATCTCTGCTGTGAAATTGTGTGCATGCATCGATGCAGTGCATGTTATCTCAGCTTGCACAGCTTAATTGAATGAGTTTAATTGAATGAACTCATTGAATGAGTTTACCAAAAAAACGTAAATATTGTCGAATATATAGCCTCTTGCTACATAACTAAGCTCCATTTCATGCTGAACAAACTAAATTATGAATGTATCTTAAATAGAAAACTATCTTTAGATAGATTTTTACTCCAAAAGCATTTTATTAAAATAAATTTCATAAAAATCAAAAAATCCAATTTAAAAATCCGGTTTAGCTCAGGCTGGTAAGGCCTGTTATTAAGAACACAAAGCCTGCAATTACTGCAGGTTCGAGCCCGGCCCAAGGTTGACTCAGCCTTCCATCCTTTATAAGGTAGGTAAAATGAGGACCCAGATTGTTGGGGGGGCAATAAGTTGACTTTGTAAAAATATACAAATAGAATGAGACTATTGCCTTATACACTGTAAGCCGCCCTGAGTCTTCGGAGAAGGGCGGGGTAGAAATGTAAACAAAACAAAAAAATCAAACAAATTTGATTTTTTTGATTTTTTTTAAATCAATTTTTATCCACTCTATTCTCTCTTATTACTAGTCTCGCTCCAGGCACTTCTGGAAGGATGAATTTTGGCTTGTTATCTTCTCTGCTGCTTGTTTTGGAGTTTGTGTGTGTGCTTTTCTTCTGTAAACAAATTTCCTAGATGACTTGCAAGCGAACCCTTAACTAGCAATTCCTTTAATTAGCAATTCCGTAATGGGCTCCTTTGTAAAACGAGGCTCTTCTTATATCCCAATTTGCCTCTTTTCTCTTTCTCTTTCTTTTTCTTTTTTGTACATTGTACCTTTCCTAGTTAATGGGGAAAGGAGAATTCCTCTTGAGATGTGCTTTCATTGCTGTTGGATGAAGAGCAAACAGCCTCACGCAGGAAATGAGTAAATCCTTGAGCATGTTGGTGCAGAGGCTTCTTTCTCAGTCGGATTTTTGTTCTCCAATTGTGCAAGTTTGGTAATTTGAGAGCCTTATAATTCCGTGAAGGCAATGCAATTTAATAAGGATTTCGGAGAACGTGCGGTTTTCCTGGAGCAAGGAGAGCTGTTAAATGTTAATTTATTTAATCTTGACTCCTGTGAAGAAAAAAAACAACAACACTTCCGCTATGCATCCATTCTTAAATCTGAACCACAGGCCCTTTTTAATCAGTTGAGCCATCAGGACTTTGAAAATTTTTCCTGATTTCACAGTAAGGATTGTTTTTCGCTGGGACCAGTCCTTCTAACCTGATTTTTGAAAGTGATCAAAGGGTGCCTTTCCAAAAATTTTCTGGAGTTCTTTCCGGCTCAACCTAGAGACGCCGGAATCTCAGATTTCGGCATTGAAAGGAGTTATTCTGCTCGCAAGCCAAGATCCCTTCTCCTTGCCAGCTGCAAAGAGATCAGTTTCGGGGAAATGATCATCCGTATTGAAATAAGCAAACCCTCCACCTCACAATGGCTTAAAACAGGGGTAGACTTTGTTGACTTCCAACTCCCAGAGTTCCTCGGTCAGCGTGGCTGGCCGGAGAATTCTGGGAGTTGAAGTCCACAAGCCTTAAACTTGCCAAAGTTGGACACCCCCAGCTTAAAAACTAGGCTACGACCTGAAACAAATTCCCACTCCCCCATGAAGTTCACAAAGTCATCTGACAGCAAACGATTTGCCTTCATGGAATTGAATTATTATAAAAAACTAATTCCATTTCAGCCTCCTTTCCTTTTTTTTCCAGCCCCGGGGTCTGCTCTAAAAGCTTAAACATTAATAAGTAGGTTTTAAAACAATGAGTAACCCTTAACTACCTCCCCACCCCAATCGGGGGGGGGAAAAAGGGGGGAAATTCTTACACAAGCAAGCTTATACAAGTTGATTCTGCTGCTTGTTCTTCAGCTTTAACAGTTGTAGCTCTTTGATAGTAGGTTATTTTACACAGTATATTTCAGTTTTCGTGGGCCAGGGTCCCTTTGAGAAAAGGATCTTTTGAATAAGTCCGGGGGGGAAAGAGGGAGATCTTATTGGTTTCCTTGGATCCTCAACTTCCTTGATGCTGAGGTTTTCCAGTGGAATGATTCCTCTGGGATCTTTGTCCTAGGAATTTGTGGAAAAAAAGAATATCCAGTCAACCAGTTGAAGTAGCTTGGCTGTGGAAGAAGTGACATTATTATTGACATCTACAAACCATCCCATAAGGAAGGCTGAGTGCCAAAGAATCGAGGTCTTTGAACTCTGGTGCTGGAGAAGATTTTTACAAGTCCCTTAGACTGCAAGGCCATCCAACTGGTCAGTCCTAGAGGACATCAACCCTGACTGCTCTTTAGAAGGCCAGATCCTGAAGAGGAAATGCAAATCCTTTGGCCACCTAATGAGAAGGGAGGACTCCCTGGAGAAGAGCCTAATGCTGGGAACAATGGAGGGCAAAAGAAGAAGGAGACGGCAGAGAACGAGGTGGCTGGATAGAGTCCATTTAAGCTCACGCTGATTGCTTAAATGGACTCCAGAGGATGGTAGAGGACAGGAAGGCCTGGAGGAACATTGTCCATGGGATCATGATGGGTTGGACATGACTTCGTGACTAACAACAAGAACAAATTTATGTCTCAAGTGAGAATTCTGGACTAATTTGTGGGGTGATAAATTGGTTGGTTGTCCATGGTACGTTGAGTCTTCCCCAACACCAATGTTCAAAGGCACCCACACTCTTTCTCTCCTGGTTCTTCAAAGTCCAGCTTTTGCTTTCGTGGAGAATATTATTGCTTGCGCTATTCCAAACTTTTGTAAGTCAACATCATGGAATTCGAATATATATATTTTTTCCTCTGAGATTCTTCATGGCAGTTCTACCAAGTCCTAATCTTTGGCTTGGTTCTTCTCTGCTTGTTCCTTTCCTCTCCTCTCCTCTCCTCTCCTCTCCTTTTTCCTTTCCTTTCTCCTTTCCTTTCCTTTCCTTTCTTTTCCTCTCCTCTCCTCTCCTCTTTTTTTCCTTTTCCTTTCTCCTTTCCTTTCCTTTCCTTTCCTTTCTTTTCCTTTCCTCTCCTCTCCTCTCCTCTCCTCTCCTTTTTCCTTTCCTTTCCTTTCCTTTCCTTTCCTTTCCTTTCCTTTCCTTTCTTTTCCTCTCCTCTCCTCCTCCTCTCCTCTCCTCTCCTCTCCTCTCCTCTCCCCTTTCCTCTCCTCTCCTCTCCTTTTTCCTTTCCTTTCTCCTTTCCTTTCTTTTCCTTTCTTTTCCTCTCCTCTCCTCTCCTCTCCCCTTTCCTCTCCTCTCCTCTCCCCTTTCCTTTCCTTTCCTTTCCTTTCCTTTCCTTTCCTTTCCTTTCCTTTCCATTACTTTATTGAGGGTTGATCATGAAAGTCACCCACTGTCTGCCACTTCAGTATCTTAACTGTCAATTCTAAGGCTGATTGTTGTAGCTATTTGGTCTTCTTTATATTTCATGTTAGTTCCATTTTTCACTGTGCTCACTTGACTTTTATTTGAGTGTCTCCAATTGTTTCTGCCGATCTGGTGTGATCACTCAGAATGGATGCATTCTGAGTCATGTTATTTAAACGCTGCCGTTACCTTGCAGGATTGAAAAAAGCACACCTTTTATCTTGCCTCACCTGCCCCTCTGGAACAGCATCTTCCCATGATACATATAGGAACGTATATGTATACATATACACTTACCAAATGTCCTAGAAATCTCTCAGGCCCAGCTGGAATTGGGGTATTGGTGTAATCCCTGACCATTTTTCCCCCCCGGAGGTTATTTTGTTTGTTTTTATCCTGTTCCCTTTATAAAAATTACCTTTTTTTAAAAGAAAAGAATTGTAAGCTGCCTGCAGAGTTTGTAAATAAAGAAACCCGCAGATTGTAACTCCAAGTCGCTTAAAAAAAAGGGGGGGGGGATAAAATAGAATTTTTTAAAGGCAAATAAAAAACACAGACTACACTTACAACCAATCCCAAGTCCTATTCCCAACCTCTGCCAAACGAGCTTGTCCCGACAGCATATAAAGGTAGTACTCGGTTTACAACCGTTCCCTTAGTGACCATTCGGAGTTACGACGGCCCTGAAAGAAAGGTGACCTACGACCATTTTTCACACTTACACAACCGTTGCAGCGCCCCCACAATCACGCGATTTACATTCGGACGCTGGGCAACCGACTCACATTTATAATGTTTGCCGACCGTCTGACAAGCAAAGTGAACGGGGAGGGGGTGGCTTCACTTAACAACCGTGTTACACCTTTAACAGTGCAGTGATTCGCTTAACAAGTGCGGCAAGGCGAGTCCGTAGAATGGGTGGCAAAGCTCACTTAACAAATCACTCAGCCACGGAAATTTGGGGGCTGAAATGGCGGTCGTACGGCAAGGACTGCCTGGCCGTTAGTTGTGCATCCGTTTATTCCCTTGCTCTTCAAGTGACTTAGGTGTGCGTGTGTTCCAAGCGGGGGCTGGGCTGTTGTTGGGTAAACCGACAGAATATTAAGTTGACCAGTAAAACATGGAGGCCTGCCTTTCCCTGGACATTGAATAAATTGGTTTAATTTTCTCTAGCGGCCAGTAAACCGAGGTAAGTCGTCTCCCGTTTTCATAGCTGTCGTGGCCGCTTCTCTGGGGGACCGAGTTAAATATTACTGCTAAGTCCTTGGCTAAAAACAGTCATTTAATAACCATTAAAAGTTTCAATAGAAAAGCTACTCCTAAGCCATCCTCAAAAGGTAGAATCTGCGGCCTTCTGCGGCGGCCACATGGTCACATTACTGGCGCAGCAGGCAAACCGGCTCGCATTTACGACCAGCTGCTGTTCACAGTGTTTGGTGGGGTGATTTCTGGCACAACCCCCCCCCCCACGCCCATTTAAGGGAAAGGATTTGCCTTAAGGACCCTGTGGTTGCTTAACAATCCTTTTGCTGACTCCTCTTAACAGGGTCATAAAGAGAGACTTAATATTAAGCCCAGTCACTAGCAAGGGCTTTTGACTGATACTTTGGTCTTCCTTCTGGTTGTTGTAAGTCTGTATTGGGGGGGTGAAAGGAGGATTTAACTGTATTTTGATGTTATTTTATTGACGGGATTAAGTTACTTAAACCCAAGTTGTCCCTCTGCCTGGCTGCTCGCCTTCCTCTCCCCCACCTCACTCACCTGCCGCAGTGAAAAATTATTATTATTATTATTTATTAGATTTTTATACCGCCCTTCTCCCGAAGGACTCAGGGCGGTGAACAGCCAAGTAAAAACAATTAGTACATAGACAAAATTAAAAACATATTAAAAAACTAATTATAAACTGGCCCATTAAAATTAACACTAAAATAAGCAATCCTAAAACCCCTCTTAAAATTTCCTCAAGCTAGCCCCGCACGGTGGAATAGGAAAATCTTGAGCTCGCATTTAAAAGACCGGAGGTCGAGGAGTTGACGCAACCCCGGAGGCAACTCATTCCATAGGGCTGGAGCCCCCACAGAAAAGGCTTTTCCCCCTGGGGGCCGCCAGTCGACATTGTTTGATAACCACACCTGGGTCAGGCTTGGGAGTGAGGGGACAGTGAAGATTTGTCTTGGTGCAATCCACGTTTCTCCCATCACTGGGAGCCAAGCGCAGGAGGCTTCTTCACCTGCAGAGCATTTTTTGAAAGGTGCCCTCAGGCCTTCCTAGGGACGCCGCCCCGGGTGCATCTATCGTTGTGGTGGTAAGTCTGTAATGGATAAAAGGATGAGCATTTGCAACTAGTTGCAGCATCCTTTAACCATGATTTACTATCTTTCGGAGTGGTTTCTGGCCAAAAAAACCAAACCCCACAACCCCACGCCCATTTAAGGGAAAGGATATACCTTAAGGACTGTGTGGTTACTTAACAATCCTTTGCTGACTCCTCTTAACAGGGTCATAAAGAGAGACTTAATATTAAGCCCAGTCACTAGCAAGGGCTTTTGACTGATACTTTGGTCTTCCTTCTGGTTGTTGTAAGTCTGTATTGAGCGTAAAAGGATGAGGGTTTCACTGTGTATTTGATGCTATTTTATTGACGTTACTAAGTAGCACAAACATCCACAGTTATGTTTGTAATATCTAATTGGAAGTCATTTGGGCGATTTTTCGTTACTTTTTTTTTTTTAATGCTATTTTAAAAATCCACAGCACTGAGTTCTTGGAGAAACAAATGCTACTCCATCGCTATGAGATATAGTTTTCATAAGCTTTCGCTAAGTTTTGCTTTCTGTTTTTTTTTTAATGCCTACTGCTCTTTCAAAACTATATGAAGACTCAATAGCCTAAATACTGAAAACAAAACGATAGAGAATAACAGAGTTGGAAGGGATGTGTCCTATTAATGATCATTCTTTGTTAGCGGCACTTAACAGTTTGTCCCAGTAAAACCACAGGGGTCTGGGTGGGGAATTCTGGGAGTTTGAATCCCGCAAATCTTAATATAACATAATAGCAGAGTTGGAAGGGACCTTGGAGGTCTTCTAGTCCAACCCACTGCTCATGCAGGAAACCCTACACCACTTCAGACAAATTGGTTATCCAACTTCTTAAAAACTTCCAGTGTTTGAGCATTCACAACTTCTGGAGGCAAGTTGTTCCACTGATTAATTCTTTTGTCAGGAAATTCCCCCTTAGTTCTAAGTTGCTTCTCTCCTTGATTAGTTTCCACCCATTGCTTCTTGTTCTACCCTCAGGTGCTTTGGAGAATAGCTTGACTCCCTCTTCTTTGGGGCAGCCCCTGAGATATTGGAAGGCTGCTATCATGTCCCGCCATGTCCTTCTTTTCATCAGACTAGACATACCCAGTTCCTGGAACCGTTCTTCATGTGTTTTAGCCTCCAGTCCCCTAATCATCTTGGTTGCTCTTCTCTACACTCTTTCTAGACATCTTTTTTACATCGCGGCGACCAAAACTGAATGCGGTATTCCAAGTGTGGCCTTACCAAGGCATTATAAAGTGGCACTAACACTTCACGTGATCTTGATTCTATCCCTCTGTTTATGCAGCCTAGAACTGTGTTGGCTTTTTTGGCAGCTGCTGCAACACGGCTGGCTCATATCTAAATGGTTGTCCACTAGGACTCCGAGATCCCTCTCACAGTTGCCAAGGTTGGACACCCTGATGTAGAGGAAAAGAGATTGCGTTCTCCTTCTCTTTTAAATGAACCAAATCCTTTTCTTCTGCTTCTTCTTCATTCCGCTCTTATTTCTCTGTAGTCTGGAACATCTGCTCCTTCTGTCACATGCCCTATATATATATATATATATATATATTTTCTGAGGTTTTCGCGGGTGTTTGTATGTAGGTCTTTGGTTATTCGGGTTTTCTCCCACGTAAAATTGGAAGTGTCTTGGCGACCTTTCGATGAAATCCCATTCGTCATCTTCAGGCTAGGTGTTTACAGCTTCGTGCTTCTAGGAGAAGCTGTAAACTTTTCTCCTAGAAGTACGAAGCTGTAAACACCTAGCCTGAAGATGACGAATGAGATTTCGTCGAAACGTCGCCAACACACTTCCAATTTTACGCGGGAGAAAACCCGAATAGCCAAAGACCTACACACACACACACTTATTTATTTATTTATTTATTTATTTATTTATTTATTTGATTTCTATACCGCCCTTCTCCCGAAGGACTCAGGGAGGTGTACAGGCAAGAATAAAACAGACGGTACAATATACAAATTTAAAATGCAGTTAAAAAACTTATTTTAAAATTGGCCTGAGAAGTAAAATATATAATAAGCTAAAAAACCCCATTTAAAATTAATTTCTAAGAATTTAAAAATTTGTTAAAATCAATTTAAGCCAGCCCCGCGCGAATAAAAAGATGTGTCTTCAGTTCGCGACGGAATGTCCGAAGGTCAGGTATTTGGCGTAAACCCGGGGGAAGTTCGTTCCAGAGTGTGGGAGCCCCCACAGAGAAGGACCTTCCCCTGGGGGCCGCCAGCCGACATTGCTTGGCGGACGGCACCCTGAGAAGTCCCTTTCTGTGAGAGCGTACGGGTCGGTGGGAGGCATACGGTAACAGCAGGCGGTCCCGTAAGTACCCGGGCCCTTATTTATTTATTTATTTATTTATTTATTTATTTTCCCCCGGCATTTCTTTTCTTTTCCAGAGATGAACCATGACCATAGTTGACAAGACGTCCGAGTCCTCCAAGGCCTCTGCTTCTGAGAAGCAACCTTTCAACTCTGTGGCACCAGCTTCCGGTGACATGGACTCAGGGTCTACAGGATGGGTCGCCGTCTCTTCTTCGTTAGAGGCTCCGAAACACAAGATCTCGTTGGAGCCAGTGCCTGGAGCCGCACTGTATTCCAGTACATCGGGACCAGATAAATGCAAGCCTTCCACCAAAGAGCTGGGTAAGTGATGAAACCACGTTTCAAAGCACAGAGAAACCCCTTTAAAAGCGTTACGTCCTGGGGGGGGCTCTCTGAGCTTGGTTCTTTTCTTGCAGGTGTTTTGATTACCAAACTAGGTAACGTCATCAGTGCTAGAAGTGGGGAGGGTTTTGTGGGGAGGAGGAAGAGGGGAAGGAGGTGGAGGATTAGAAGGGGAAGGGGAAGGACTGAGGGGTCCTTGGTGCCCTCTGAACTTGGTTCTTTTCTTGCAGATGTTTCATTACCAAACTAGGTAACCTCATCAGTGATGGAAGGGAGTGGAGTTTGTAGTGAGAGGAGGAGGAGAAGGAGGGGAGGGGAAGGAGAAGGCCTGTGGGGTCCTTGGTGTTCTCTGAGCTTGGTTCTTTCCTTGAAGACATTTCACTACCACGCTACATAATATCATCAGTGCTAGAAGGAGGTTTGTGGAGAGGAGGAGAAGGGGAAGGACTATGAGTCCTTGGTGCTCCCTGAGCTCGGTTTATTTTCTAGCAGACTAGGTACCATCAAGGTTAGGAACCTCATTTAAATCCCGAGCTACAAATATTCTCCTTTAAATTATTACGTTATTCCTACACTAGTTATTTGCAAGTGCTATCTTGGGCAAATCCTCTGGGTTGTTTTTTTTTTTCTTTCCTACAAAAATAAAACGATAACGCTATCCAATAGTGTTTTATCAAGGCAAAAAAAAAAAAACATTTTAAAAAGTTGCAGTACAGGTAATCCTCACCTTACAACTATCTATTTAGTGACCGTTTGAAGTTACAACAGCATTGAAAACAAGTGACCTATGGCTGGTTTTTAAGAAGAGATTGAACGACCAAATTTGTCTGAAATGGTGGTATAGAGCCGTGATGGCGAATTTATGGCACGCGTGCCGGAAGTGGCACGCAGAGCCATTTTTCCGGGCACATGAACTGTCACCAACTCACCTGCAGCTGCGCATGTTTCTGCGCCCCATCTGGTGTTCGGGCCTCCGGTGCGCATGTGCGCAATTCAGGGGACCCGGCTGGTCTTCGGAGCTCTCCTGCACATGCACGTTTGTGCATACGCACAAGAGTACTGGTGCACAGCACGCACATGTGCAGATGATGTTTGCGCGTGGGCATTGCGTGCACAAAAACCAAGCATGTGCACAGATGGTGCCATTGCGAGCGCAGCGCACAGGCGCCTGCGAAAGCTGTGCACATGCGCAGATGGTGTGGTTGTGCGCGCAGCGCATGGGGGAGCTGTGCGTTAGCATGGATGGCACGCGTGCCGGAAGTGGCACGCAGAGCCATTTTTCCGGGCACATGAACTGTCACCAACTCACCTGCAGCTGCGCATGTTTCTGCGCCCCATCTGGTGTTCGGGCCTCCGGTGCGCATGTGCGCAATTCAGGGGACCCGGCTGGTCTTCGGAGCTCTCCTGCACATGCACGTTTGTGCATACGCACAAGAGTACTGGTGCACAGCACGCACATGTGCAGATGATGTTTGCGCGTGGGCATTGCGTGCACAAAAACCAAGCATGTGCACAGATGGTGCCATTGCGAGCGCAGCGCACAGGCGCCTGCGAAAGCTGTGCACATGCGCAGATGGTGTGGTTGTGCGCGCAGCGCATGGGGGAGCTGTGCGTTAGCATGGATGGCACGCGTATGCGCAAAGCACATACCTGTTCGGTAAAAGGTTCACCAGCACTGGTATAAAGTTTCTTGCCTGAGCAGGTGGTTGGGATGAGAAGACCTCCAAGGTCCCTTCCAACTCGGTTACTCTGTTCTGTTAATTTTTTCCCCCACTTAACTGGGGCGAAATGTTCCCGGTTCGAACTGAATCGCCCGATCCGATAGCGATGGCGCCGGGTGGTTCGGAGAACCAGTAGCAAAAATCCCTCCCCCCCCCCACTTCCCCCCATGCACAGCTGAGCAGCATGATCATTAGAGGGTTGTTTCTTTTTTTACTTTTAAAAGCATTTCTTCTTTGGCTGAAAAAATGCTTTTAAAAGTTAAAAAAAAAACCCTTTGATGATCGCGCAGCTCAGCTGGGATCGTCAGCCGAAGAGGTTGTAAAAAAAAATGCTTTTAAAAGGCTCTGACGATCCCAGCTGAGTTGCCTGATCATCAGAGGCTTTTAAAAGCATTTTTTTGGCAACCTCTTTGGCCGAAGAGGTTGTAAAAAATGCTTTTTTAAAATAAATAAATAAAAAAGGGTTGGCCATGCCCACCCAGTTACATTACCACCCACCCACCCCAAACCACGTCCACAGAACCGGTAGTAACAAAAAATTTTTTAAAAAAATTTGAATTTATATCCCGCCCTTCTCCGAAGACTCAGGGCGGCTTACACTGTGTTAAGCAATAGTCTTCATCCATTTGTATATTATATACAAAGTCAACTTATTGCCCCCAACAATCTGGCTCCTCATTTTACCTACCTTATAAAGGATGGAAGGCTGAGTCAACCTTGGGCCTGGTGGGACTTGAACCTGCAATAATTGCAAACAACTGTGTTAATAGCAGACAGACTTAGTCTGCTGAGCCACCAGAGGCCCTTATTTTACATTTCACCCCTTGTTGCCCTTAACCATAATTATTTCCTTAATCTCTTCAATTCCTGACAGTTATTGGTGATGGGATTGCGGCGCCTCAGAAGGTCCTGTTTCCGGCAGAGAAGATTTGCTTAAAATGGCAAAAGATGCATCGGGTTGGAGCTGGTCTCCAAAATCTCGGCAACACCTGTTTTCTGAACTCTGCTCTGCAGTGTCTGACATACACCCCTCCCCTCGCCAACTACATGCTCTCCTACGAACACTCCAAAACCTGTGAGTATGTTTTTATTATTTCATTTCCTCCTAACTGTTTAAAAAAAAGAAAGAAAGAAAGCCAGCGTTGGAAAGCCATCGTCTTCAAAAAAGGTGGTTCCTTGGTCGGGGGTTGGCTTCTGTTTTTTTTTCTCCCCCGAATAAGGTAGGAACAGCAGGGCAGGTGTTTCTCTACAGGTAATCCCCAATGGCCGTAATTGAGCCCAGAATTACGGTCGTAAGTTGTGCGAGTAGTTAACGGTCGTGAAGTGAATTTACTGCAGTTTTATTTATTTATTTATTTATATTTATTTTATTTATTTTGTCACAACATCATACAAAAAGATTATATAGTATATACACATATAAACATATATAGGAAGAAGAAAAGAAAAACAATAGGACAGGAACGGTAGGCACGTTTGTGCGCTTATGCACGCCCCTTATGGTCCTCTTAGGAATGGGGTGAGGTCAATAGTAAGTTTTTGGTTAAAGCTTTTAGGATTATGGGAAGAGACCACAGAGTCAGGTAAAGTATTCCAAGCACTGATGATTCTGTTGCAGAAGTCATATTTTCTGCAATCTAGATTAAAGCGGTTTACATTAAGTTTAAATCTATCGGTTGCCCTTGTATTATTGCAATTAAAGTTGAAGTAGTCTTTGACAGGAAGGACATTACAATAGATGATTCTGTGAGTTAAACTTAGGTCTTGTCGAAGTTCATGAACACTGAGTCGTTAAGCAGATCCATTGTTCTGCAATGGGCAGAAACCAGAATGAAAGACGATTTCCAGCAAAAACAACCATCACGAATTGTGGTCACATAATCACAGGATAGCAGTAGCACTTAAGACTTATATACAGCTTCACAATGTTTTACAGCCCTCTCTAAGCGGTTTTATAGAGTCAACCTCTTGCCCCCAACAATCTGGGTCCTCATTTTTATTATTTTATTTATTTATTTTTTTGCATTTATATCCCGCCCTTCTCCGAAGACTCAGGGCGGCTTACACTATGTCAAGCAATAGTCTTCATCCATTTGTATATTATATACAAAGTCAATTTATTGCCCCCAACAATCTGGGTCCTCATTTTACCCACCTCGGAAGGATGCTGCCGATGTGGGCCAGTTGCTAAGTGCCCAAAATGCGATCTCATGATCGTTGGGGGAGGGGAACGGGATACATTAGAACTTCAGATCCAGGCCTTAAGCAACTCTGAGGTGGCCTGTTGTAACTTCAAGCGGTCATTAAGCAGCCAGTCGTAAATCGAGGACTACTACAAACTTGTGATTTGCTAAATATTCTCACAGCTGTACATGTCACGCATTGGCTTGCCTTGCTTCCTCAAGATGGGTAGTATTTTAGGTACTTCCCCCAATTATTCCCCCAATTAGTGATCATTCCTATTATGTTGCTTCCTTTTCCCTCTCTCTTCTCCCCCCAGCCTTTGTTTCTTGTTTCAGATTGCCCAAACTATTGTTGTTTGTCAACAGTGCGTGTTCTCCTAACGGCATATATGTCTCTCTTTGTTTCCCCTTTTGTGTGCAGGTCACGAACAAGGATTTTGCATGATGTGCACCATGCAAGGTCACATCAACCAAGCTCTGTCCAATTCCGGCACCGTCATCAAGCCGATGTCCGTCATAAACGAACTTAGACGTAAGCCTCTACCGTGATTGGCAGCCAGGTTTTGACCTGCGATGGGCCCCCTTGGCCACTAAAAACCCCAGGGACACAGTAGTGTGCTTTGTGCCACTGTGAATCTCTGCTCTTTAAATTTCCCTCCTCCCACACAAAAGATAAGATCAGATAAGATAACCTTTACTGTCACTTTTTTTTTGTGAACACACCGGCACGCATTAAAAAAAGAAATTCTGACGCCCATTCACAAAAGAAAATAAACACACATACATACATACATACAGAGAGATAAATAGATAGACATAGAGAAATAGAGAGATACAGAATTTTATATATGGAGAAGAACTGGACGTAGCAGACTACCTTAGCCAACGGATCTCAATGGAAGATGATACAATAAAGGAAACTGAACGTGTTAAATATGGTTGGCAGGCATACACATATATATATGGATGGAGGGATGGATAGATAGATACCGTAGATATAGATAGATACCGGGGAGAGGGGGGGGGAGGTAGGTAGGGAGGTAGGTAGGTGGACGGATGGATGGATAGATACCATAGATATAGATAGATACTGGGGAGAGAGAGAGGGGGGGATGGATGGATGGATGGATGGATGGATGGATGGATGGATGGATGGATAGATACGGTAAATAGATACAATAGATAGATAGATAGATAGATAGATACTGTAGATATAGATAGATACCGGGGAGAGAGAGAGGTAGGGAGGTAGGTGGACAGATGGATGGATGGATGGATAGATAGATACCATAGATATAGATAGATACTGGGGAGAGAGAGGGGGGGATGGATAGATGGATGGATGGATGGATGGATAGATACGGTAAATAGATACAATAGATAGATAGATAGATACCGTAGATATAGATAGATACTGGAAAGAGAGAGAGAGAGAGAGAGAGGACGTAGGTAGGTGGATGGATAGATAGATAGATACAGTAGATAGATACAATAGATAGATCACAGTCCATTTTGAATACATAACGAAAAAAAGTGTTTTGAGAGTTAACAAGGTTGAGTATCATTGGTACAAAGCATTACAGAAGCTAGTAGTTCTGCCTCAGGTAGCACAAATTGCCTCTGCCTTTGATAGATTATCCTCTCCCTGGGAGGGGTTTTTGTTTTGTTTCTTTGTTTATGTTAAATTTATTTGCCAACATCTCGATCACAAGGTGACTCCGGGAGGCCTTACCATGTTAAAACAAACAAAACAATTCAACCTTATGAATCTAATAAAAGTAAAAACGCCGTAACGGTGGGTTTAGTTCCATCCTCAGTCATCTGCGATTTTTATTCTCTTTGGAAAGTGATCACAAGATCTGTAACGTGATGTTCTCCTTCACTTTCTAGGAATAGCAAAACACTTCCGTTTCGGTAACCAGGAAGATGCTCACGAATTCCTAAGGTACACGGTCGACGCTATGCAGAAAGCATGTTTGAACGGTAGCAACAAGTAAGTGGCCGTTCATAATTGTTTTTGTGAATGATTATTTTCATTCGTGGACAGATGTTTTTTAAAGTTTCTCCTTGTATAGATGTTTTTTAGAGTTCCCCTTCTGCTTCTGTGTTTTTAGATTGGACAGACATACCCAAGCCACCACCTTTATTCATCAGATCTTCGGAGGATATCTCAGATCTAGAGGTATGCATCTAACTAGTTCCATTCTTTGAATATTTATTTAAATTTCAAATATTTGTGTTCGTGTTTTTTTTACTATCATAGTATGTTAAACCTCCTCCTTTTTAAAAAATTTTCAGTAAAATGCATGAATTGCAAAGGCGTTTCGGATACATTTGACCCCTATCTGGATATTACATTGGAAATAAAGGTATGTTCTTGATTTCTTTGCGCCTGTATTTGTTTGTTTGTTCGTTTGTTGCAAATTCTTAAGTATACGTCGCGCAATGCATTTGTGAAGGGCAATTATTTTGTAGATGTATTTGTGTCAGAAGCTTCAAGATTAAAATAGGGCATACTATGTAACATAGAAGGGATGCGGTGACTCAAGGGGCTAGGACGCTGAGCTTGTCGATCAAAAGGTCGGCAGTTCAGCGGTTCGAATCCCTGGTGCTGCCATGTAACAGGGTGAGCTCCCGTAACGTGTCCCAGCTTCTGCCAACCTAGCAGTTTGAAAGCACTTAAAAAATGCAAGTAGAAAAAATAGGGGCCACCTTCGGGGGGAAGGTAACAGCGTTCCATGCATCTTGGGTGTTGAGTCATGCCAGCCACATGACCACGGAGACGTCTTCGGACAGCGCTGGCTCCTCGGCTTTGAAATGGAGATGAGCACCGCCCCCTAGAGTCAGGAATAACTAGCACGTATGTGCGAGGGGAACCTTTACCTTTACTTATGTAAAATAGAATTTAAAATATGAAGTAGAAGATTAAAATGTGTACAAATTAAACAGTTCTTGTCCAAAGACTAGCAATATTAATTGTGTTCGGTCGCACTGCCATGAGTTGCTCAAGTGTACGCTGATCAGGACATGAAGGGCAGATACACATATGTGTTGTTGTCTCATCTCACCAAATCACAAGGAACTTTGTCATCTGTTAAGACTTAGCTTATTGTGGATCTCTGTTCCTGAGGCTATTTTTCCACGATAACCCGCAAGAACAAATCTAGACATTCTTGTAAGCCCTGGTGACACCCCAGAAAAACAGCCCTCTAATCTGAGCCCTGGGATCCTAGAACAGTGTTTCTGAGCCTTGACAATTTTAAGAAGTGTGGACTTCGACTCCCAGAATTCCCCTAGTCAGCATGTTTGTTTCTTTTTCCTCCCTTCCAGTCAGCTCAAAGTGTCAACAAAGCTCTGGAACAGTTTGTCAAGCCCGAACAGCTCGATGGAGAAAATGCATATAAATGTAGCAAGTAAGAAGAATTCTTATGTTTTATAATTCATTGATTGATGGATTGTTCTTTGTCTGGCTTGATTATAGAACCTTGTATTTAATGCCAGACCGATTTTGCTATGCTATAGTTTATTTAGGGACGCTGTGGCTCGGGCTAGGACGTTGAGCTTGTCGATCGAAAGGTCGGCAGTTCTGCAGTTCGAATCCCGAGTGCTGCCGTGTAACGGGGTGAGCTCCTGTTACTTGTCCCAGGTTCTGCCAACCTAGCAGTTTCGAAAGCACGTAAAAAAATGCAAGTAGAAAAAATAGGGACCACCTTTGGTGGGAAGGTAACAGCGTTCCGTGCGCCTTTGGCGTTGAGTCATGCCGGCCAGATGACTACTGAGATGTCTTCGGACAGCGCTGGCTCTTTAGCTTTGAAACAGAGATGAGATCATCCCCTAGAGTTGGGAACGACTAGCACGTATGTGTGAGGGGAACCTTTACCTTTACCTTATAGTTTATTTAGCAAGGGGTGGCATGTACAACAATCTTTTTTGCCCTGTGTTTGCTCCTTAAATCCATGTGGCATCCTTCAAGGAGAATGAAAAGATTTCTAGATTTCCCCCTCCTCTCCCCAGTAATCTCTAAGGCATTGTTTTTCAAACTTGGCAACTTTAAGACGGGTGGACTTCAACTCCCAGAGTTCCCCAGCTTCAACTCTGGAAGTTGGAAGTCCTCCCATCTTAAAGTTGCCAGATTTGAAAAGCACTGGCCAAAGCAAATTCTCCCAATTTGGTCACTTTAAGACTTGTGAACTTCAACTCCCAGAGTTCCTCAGCTAGCCATGCATGCCGGCTGCGGGAATTCTGAAAGTTGGAAGGCCACAAGTCTTAAAAGTTCCCAAGTTTGGAGACCCCTGACCTAAAGGGATATCGAAGGAGGGTGAGTCTTAAGAGTGGAAGGAAAAGGAGAATAATTTGACCTCTCATATCTTTTAAGAGGGGCCTCTGTGGCTCAGATTGCTAATGCAGTCTGTTATTAACAGCAGCTGCCTGCAATTACTGCAGGTTCTAGTCCCACCAGGCCCAAGGTTGACTCAGCCTTCCATCCTTTATAAGGTAGGTAAAATGAGGACCCAGATTGTTGGGGGGGGGGCAATAAGTTGACTTTGTATATAAATATACAAATAGAATGAAGACTATTGCTAACATAGTGTAAGCCGCCCTGAGTCTTCGGAGAAGGGTGGGATATAAGTGCAAATAAAAAAAAGGAAAAAAAAGAAAACGGTTTTCAGACACTAATTTCCAAATAGGGAGTAGTTGGTTGAATTTCCGAAAATGGTGAGAAAACATAAGTCTTAAATCTCCCCTATGTTTTTAGGTGTAAAAAAATGGTTCCTGCATCCAAGCGGTTTACGATACACCGGGCGTCAAATGTCCTCACCTTATCCCTCAAACGCTTTGCAAATTTCAGTGGTGGCAAAATCACAAAGGTAAGATCTGAGCTTCCTTTAAATCATGGCGTAGCCCTCTAGCAATATAAATGAAATACAGTTAGCCTTCAACTTACAACGGTTCATTTAGTGACCATCGGAAGCTACAACAGCGCTGGGGGAAAAAGTGACTTACGACCGTTTTTCACACTTAACAACTGTCGCAGCATCCCTCTGGTCGCATGATCAAAATTCAGACCCTTTGCAACTGACTCACAGTGATAACGGTCACAGGAACCCGGGGTCGTGCGATAAACTTTTGTGATTTTTTGACAATCAGAGACAATGAGGGAGCTAGATTTAACTTAACCGCCATGTTACTGACTTCGGAATTGCAGTGGTTCCCTTCGCAACTGTGACAAGAAAAGTCATAAAATGGGGCAAAACTCACTTAACAACTGTCTCGCTTAGCATAAATTCTGGGCTCTGTTGTGGTCGTAAGTCAAGGACTACGTGTATATATGAAAGTATCCCACCCAGCTGATAATTAAACCAGATAAAGGGTTGTATAAAAAAAACGGTTTTGAGTTAAGTGAACAATACTTAGAAGAAGAGGCGATGTGAGATGCTCTGGGTCACTTATTGGTGACTCTAGAAAGAGTGCAGAGAAGAGTAACAAAGGCTAAAACATGAAGAACGGTTGCAGGGACTGGGTGTGTCTAGTTTAATGAGAAGAAGGACTAGGGGAGACATGATAGCAGTGTTCCAATATCTCAGGGGTTGCCACAAAGAAGAGGGAGTCAAACTATTCTCCAAAGCACCTGAGGGTAGAACAGGAAGCAATGGGTGGAAACTCATCAAGGAGAGAAACAACTTAGAACTAAGGAGGAATTTCCTGACAGTTAGAATAATTAATAAGTGGAACAACTTGCCTCCAGAAGTTGTGAACTAAAAGTTTTTTAAGACGATGTTGGAGAACCGTTTATCTGAAGTGGTGTAGGGTTACCTGCCTCAGCAGGGGGTTGGACTAGAAGACCTCCAAAGTCCCTTCCAACTCTGTTATTCTATATTCTATTCATTTGGTAGCATTTTCACAAACATCATTGTGTGAACTGATGTTCTCTGTAGAGATAAGCGTAAGTTTAATTCTTACAAGGTGTGTTTTAAATTTGATTCTGCACGCAAACTCAGCAGCGCCTTCTCTCTCTCTCTCTCTCTCTGATTTAGGAAGTGAAATACCCAGAATATTTAGATATACGACCGTATATGTCCCAACCCAACGGAGAACCAATCATTTATGCACTTTATGCGGTGCTAGTCCATACGGGCTTCAGCTGTCACGCTGGACATTATTACTGCTACATAAAGGTAAAAGCATGTTTTTATCTTTCTCGTCTTTCTTACCGCTCTCAACAAATTTGTGCTTGCTTTTAGACTTTACTTCCGTGTTTCCCCGAAAATAAGACTCTGTCTTATATTTTTTTGAACCCTGAAATAAGAGCTCGGCCTTATTGCCATGCGCTCAAAAGCCCGATTGGGCTTATTAACAGGGGATGTCTTATTTTGGGGGAAACAGGGAAAATGCTAGCTCCAAAACATAAGGCTAGATTTTCCTTTCTGCAATCTTTTCCCTTCTCCAGCTGCTGAAGAAAATTACTTCATTTAGTACAGTATGTATTTCATTAAAATCCAGCAGAGGGCACCATTTCTCCTCCCTCCAGGAAAATTGGAAAATTGTTTTTCCAATGAAAATTGATTTGGAGTTTTTCCGAAGAACATAGCAGCCATTCCTAATTTTCCCTCCCGTTCACTGGAGTATCTGAGATAGTAACGCATCTGTATTTTCCTGCCAAGAAAGGATGGAAGGCTTTGAAACGGGCTGGGCCTCCTCCTGGATCCAACATTGACACTGAACAGCCATGTGACATGGAAGAATTTTTGTATCTCTTTTGGCTGACCGCCGGTTGCATCCCAGTCTAGAAGAGAAACATCTGGCGGGGGTCCAGTTCTACATAAACCAGGGGCTTGGTTTTCCCTCCCCCAGTTCTATTTTGAAAAAAAAATGCCTCTGATATCTCGGTAGAAGCCGTAGGCATTTTTTAAAATAAAGAAGGCGCAGGAGGTTGGAGAGTTTTTTTTTAAGTTTTATTTAGCATGTGACATCAACAGAGGTCATGCAGTCACTGTTACAAAACACTAATGAAACACATTATACATGCAACACATTATACATGCAAACACAAATATAAGTTTAAAGCATCAGCAAATACACACGCATACACTGTATGTGTGTATGTAGACAGACAGAGACATAGACAGACAGACAGACAGACATAGATAGATACCGTGTTTCCCCCGAAAATAAGTCCTAACTGGAAAATAAGACCTAATGCGTCTTTTGGAGCAAAAATTAATATAAGACCCAGTCTTATTTTCAGGGAAACACAGGTAGGTAGGTAGGTAGGTAGGTAGCTAGATGGGTGGGTGGGTGGGTGGGTGGATGGATGGATGGAGGTGGTCAATACAATAGCCAAGATAAAATATTGAATTAAGTTAAAATCATGATTAAAACCACCACAATATGGCACCCTTGAGTCACATACTGTGTTTCCCCGAAAATAAGACCCTGTCTTATATATTTTTTGAACTCCGAAATAAGTGCTTGGCCTTATTTTTGGGGAGTTCTTATTATTTTGGGGTGCGTGGAGCAAGGCTCCTCTCGCCATCTTACCTGATTACCAGCTTTGTCTTCCTAACCCTAACCAGAGGAAATGGCGGGGACCGGCTGCGCATGCAGTTAAATATTTTCGGGAAGGGGCTATTTTCGGGGCAGGGCTTATTTTAGTGCATGCACTCAAAAGCCTGATTGGCCTTATTATCAGGGGATGTCTTATTTTCGGGAAAATGGGGTAGGATAAATGTTATAATTTGATATCTAAGGAAGTTAACGATCTAAGATGTTAGATGCAGGTTTTGCCTTGCCTCACATTGGAGAATGGATTTACAGACGACAATAATAATTTTTTTTCTAACTCTTTTTCTTTTTAAGGCCAGTAACGGGCAGTGGTACCAGATGAATGACTCCACTGTTTCAAACAGTGACATCAGGACTGTATTAAATCAACAAGCCTATGTGCTGTTTTACATCAGGTAAAGTCAAGTGCTTAAAAAAATTAGATTTTCCGACCCTTGGTACCTGCCTTGGGTTTTTACCCCACTCGTGGTGTGCCACGAATGGCAGAGTCACTCATGTTTCCTGGTGACGAACAAGGATAAGAAAAGACTCTTAGGGCGGTCCGTGGAAAGGGAAGTTAACGTGGCTTAATGTAACCTTCTTTTAATTAGGACCCATGACTTGAAAAACGGTGCTGAACACATTCATTCGGTCCACACGCCGGGGCAGTCTTCTCCCCGACCGGTTATCAATCAACGGGTGATCGGTAATAAACAAAGTAATCCTGGATTTATCGGACCTCAGCTCCCGCCACACATGGTGAAGGTAAGTCAAAGGGCATCAGCCAAACTGTTTAGAAAGCCAGAATTTAGCATATTTTTCAGAGTATAAGACACACTTTTTTCCCCTCCTAAAAGACGCTGAAAATTTGGGTCCGTCTTATACTCCGAATGTAACCTCGCCCACCCACCAGTCCGCCCCCACTTCGGCCTCTACGCGTCCTCTTCCTGGCTGCAGAGATTTGCCACCGACAATGGCTTGTAGTTTTGGGCTCTGTGCATCGTGCTTTCAGCCTCCAAACACTTCGTTTGAGAGTCCTTCAAGGCTGCAGGGATCGGCAAAGCACATCGCCGCCGATCGCCACCCAAAAACACGATGCGTTTGGAGGCTGAAAACGCGACGCGCGGAGCCCAAAATGGTTACCCGGAGCAGCTGCTGCCTTCTCTTATCTCTTCCGCCCTTCGCCTGCGTTAGTCACTGGAGCTCCCTCCGACAATCAGCTGTGCTTTAGAAGCTGTTTTTCAATCCCAGCGTGGCGCTTGTGAGCGAAGCGATCTTGCGTTTTGCCTGCTTTTCTAATTGCTGCTCCCTCCGATGATCAGCTGTGCTTTAGAAATTGTTTTATAGTCCCAACCAGCCCCAACCTCAAAACCAGTGAGCGAACTAATGTGCTGAAGCTGACCAGGCTAAGGACGCTAGCCAGGTGAATACCTGGTAGGCAGATTTGTTTTGTTTTCCTATTTTCCTCCCCAAAACCTAAGGTGCGTCTTATATTCCAGTGTGTCTTATACTCCGAAAAATACAGTAATTCAAGAAAGGGATTTCTTAACCATCGCTCCATCTACGTCTTATGCCTGGGAATACATCTCTTATTTTCTGGGTTTCTCTTTTTGCATAACTGCAGAATTCGAATCATTTGAACGGAACCGGATCCCTGAAGGAAAGCCCCAGCAGTACGGTGGCCATTTCTAGTAACGCTTCCCTCGTCAAATCTCCTTCGGCACCTTCCTTGTCCATCTCCAAATGGACCATGAACCGGTCGGCTGCGGCAGCCACGCCGGATTCCTCCAAGAAGCCGAAACTCACTCTCAGTATTCACAATAACAAGCTGCCCGCTCGCCAAAACGTCTCTCACACCAGCTGTACCTTGGAGAGCATCAGCAAACCCGCCCCGTCCGCCACCATTTCGAACCCTTCCGCGGTGCAATCTACCTCAAGCACTTCCTCCACCGTCTCCTCGGCTGCTAACCAAGTCTCCAAACCGACCGCTCCCGGCAAATCCGGCTCCAAGCTGATCATGAACGGCAAAGCCAAACACAGCCCTAGCATCTTGGTCCCTTACGGAGCGGAGTCTTCCGAAGACTCGGACGAGGAATCCAAAGGCCTGTTGAAAGAGAACGGCCACGTCAAAGTTTCCAACGGCATTTTATTAGATGAGACGGCAGGCGGGCTGGAGAACTCGTGCGCCTCCTGTCACCAGCCGGAAAAGGAATGCTGCCAGCCCGAGTTGCCCCAAAACATAACCGTCATGGTCTCCATTAGCCTAAACGATGCCCCGAAGCAGAATGGACAAATCAGCAATGATCTTCCCAACTCCCAAGGGGAGCCCATGAAATTGGCAGATCGCCCGTTTTCCAAAACCAACGGATTGCCCGGAAAAGTGAGTGGATTGGATTGGATTGGATTGGATAGGATAGGATAGGATAGGATAGGATAGGATAGGATAGGATAGGATAGGATAGGATAGGATAGGATAGGATAGAATTTTTATTGGCCAAATGTGATTGGACACACAAGGAATTTGTCTTGGTGCATATGCTCTCATTTTACATAAAAGAAAAGATACCTTCATCAAGGTACAACATTTACAACACAAATGATGGTCATAGGATACAATTTAACACTTAATGATACAACACTTAATGATAATCATAGGGTACAAATAAGCAATCAGGAACAATCAATATCAATATAAATCATAAGGATTACCAGCAACAAAGTTACAGTCATACAGCCATGAGTGGAAAGAGATTGGTGATGGGAACGGTGAGAAGATTAATCTCTTGGGATGCAGGTAGTCCTTGACTTACGACCACAATAGAGGCCAGCCTTTTTATCTGCTAAGCGAGGCCATTGTTAAGTGAGCTTTGCCTCCATCTTGCCACCTTTCTTGCCACGGTTGCCAACTGCATCTCTGCAGTCATTAAATTAGTGATAACGGTTGTTAAGTGACCCTGGCTCCCCCACTGCCTTTGCTTGTCACAGGGCCGCGGTGTGGCTCAGGCTGTAAGAAGCCTGTTATTAAAACACAGCTGCCTGCAATTACTGCAGGTTCAAGTCCCACCAGGCCCAAGGTTGACTCAGCCTTCCATCCTTTATAAGGTAGGTAAAATGAGGACCCAAATTGTTGGGGGGGCAATAAGTTGACTTTGTAAATATACAAATAGGATGAGACTATTGCCTTACACACTGTAAGCCGCCCTGAGTCTTCGGAGAAGGGCGGGATATAAATGTAAACAAAACAAACAAACAAACAAAAAGCGGATCCCGTAACACTGCGCCCGTCATAAATATGAGTCAGTAGCCAAGTGACTGAATTTGGATCATGTGACCCACAGGGATACCGCAGTGGTTGTAAGTGTTAAAAAAAATAAGTCGTAAGTCACTTTTTTCCCCCCGGTGCCGTCGTAACTTCGAACGGTCGCTAAACAAACGGTTGTAAGTCAAGGACTTCCTGTGTTCATACCTCTTCCTTCTTTAACTTCAGAATAAGATTTGGGGCTCCTGAGTTGGAAAGGGCAAAGCCAGAGCTCAATGCTTAAAAGGCAGGCTTCCCACACATGCAGTGGGGTATCCTGGCTTTGACAGCCGCGGATGAAAAGATACTACAGAGGGTGGTGAGCACAGCATAAAACATCGTGGGCTGATACCGCTAAGTGACATCGCTAGGGCTTGCTGCCAGAATGAGGAAAATCCTCAGGGACGACTCACACCCTGGTCAGCGCTTCTGTACCCTCCTACCATCGGGAAGGAGATATAGAAGTATAGCCAGTCGCACAAACAGGCTGAAGAACAGTTTTTATCCGTGGGGCTGTCAGACTCCTGAATGAGACATAACATCATAACTACGTAGTCTGATGGACTGCAGGGCCGGCGCAACCTGTAACATGTTAACACTGGTGCAGTAGGACTGGGTGTTTGGTAAATGTGATTTATTGGGTTAGGGATTTTCTGTCTTCACTGTGAGTTGTCTTGTGTTGGGGGAGAGGGAGGGGGAGCTCAACCAATCTCATTGTACACCTGTTGTACTCTGACAACAAAGGTTTGAATTGAATTGAACTGGAAAGGGCGACAGAACCAGGTGGACCACAGAACCCCTTCTAGATCCAAAAGGAACCCCCACTGTCCTATTCTTCCAGTAGATGGTTGCACTCTTCCTGGGAGCAAGTCACGTGTGCTGATTTTACCGTTCCGGATTTCGTGCCGGAATCCAGTCCATCCCATCCCCTTGCTTGTCATTGTGTTAACCTTGTCCGTTTTGAATCCTACAGGGTTCTCCAAAAGCTTTGTCCTCAGTCCCTGAAGACGACGTCTCAGAATCCTTCCGATACAAGCAGTCGAAAACCTTGCCCGGGGACTCCAGGTAAAACGGTCTTCCTTTATTTTAACTAGGTTCTGAATTTTAAGAGGCAGGTGATTAGCTCTCTGTAAAAGAAACACAACCAGGTGATGTTCATTTAGATCAGGGGTCTCCAACCTTTCAGACCTCAGGGACCACTAAATTCATAATTTTAAATCCCGCGGACCACTAATATGATCTGCCTAATGACCGGCTGGGTGGGCGTGGCTGGGTGGTCATGTGACTGGGTGGGCGGAACCAACTCAATGTCACGTCAAGGGGCACCTCGCCAGCCTCTACTCGCCCCTCCCAGCCACTCCTCGCCTGCCCACCCAGGCTCCTTAGGGACCCAGCAGGAAACAGTTGCTGGAACTAAGCAGCTACCATGAGAAAGAGTTGGCAAAACAGCTCAGTGCAAATTGGATCTGACCGAGAAGGAGGCTCAGTAGAAGCACCTCACTGAGGACTAGGAGCATAGCTTTCAAGCAGAGGGAAGACCTGCGGGAGTGCAAGGCCAGGGACCGGTGCCTAGAGGCTCAGCGGGCTGAGATGGTCAGCCAGTTCCAGGCCATGAGGCAGTCCCACTGGAACAAGGACCTCCGGCTCTTTGCCACAAGCGGCGCTTCCCTCCAGCCTTGGCCCAAAGCCCCGCACCAGGATGCTGAAGCAGACCCCAAGTCAGAATTTCTGCCCCCCTCTGACCTACACAAAAAGACCCCGAAGGGGGAGACTGCTCCAACACTGGAAGTTTTTAAGAAGAGATTGGACAACCATTTGTCTGAAGTGGTGTAAGGTTTCCTGCCTGGGCAGAGGGTTGGACTAGAAGACCTCCAAGGTCCCTTCCAACTCTGTTGTTGTTGTTGTTGTTATTAATATTATAGACTTAACGTCAAATATCTATATCTTAGCTGGATATTCAAGTCACATAGCCACATCATTCTATTTCCTTTCTGTTTTTATTATGTTTTCCATGTTTCTCTTCCTTGGGAACATGAATTTATACATTTATAAAGGCAAAATAGCTACGCTCCAGTTAAAAAGCAAACTACAATCGATTTATTATATCTGCCAATTTTCTACATTTGTTTAATAAGTTGCCTATAGTTCTTTAAATCGGAATGGCTGCCTTCATTGATTGAAGCTTGCAAGTCACAGTCGTAACTCCTTCACCGTGTGGCCTGTTCATTTGTTGCTGGTAAATTCTTCCTACCTTTTTTAGAAATTGAGGGAATGTGGGATGAAGGACGGATTTTGAGATAAGGAACAAAAAACAGGTTCCCAAGTTGCATTTTAATCTGTTTTGCCTTTGAAGAAATGAATCTCCATGTTTGTATCTCCATCTGAAGCTTTCTGTGCTAAAAGATTTTGGACCAGATAGAATTGTATCTTGTGATATGAGGAAAGCAAGCTACTTTTGACAAGATAACCTTGCTATGGGCCTCACAAAATCTGTATTGTCAGATGCCTAGAGTGCTTCTCAAGTTCTTTCCCCCCACCCCCCTTTTTAAAAAAGGTTCCTCAGAAGTTAAAAGAACTTTTAAGGAATGCTTAGGTTGAAATCCCATGTCAGCTGCCACCTTATGCTTGCTATATGGTAGCAGACTGCCATGAACTGGATGGGTGGGTGGGGAGAATGCTTGGGGAAATGAAAGTAAATGCTGTTACCTTCTCGAGATGCTGCCTCAAGGTCACCCAGCTGGAAGAAGGAGGGAGCCACATAGCAAACTGTGCTTGGACTGACCATTATGAAAACATCTTACCTGGGCCTGATTGGCTACAACCGGGTGGCGATGAGATACAGCTAAGGGAGGGAAAAGGTGAACGTAGGGATTTTGGTGCGCAATTCTCAATTCTGGCTTTGCATTACTGCAAGACACTTCTAATAAAACTATTCCTTTCTCAACCAACTCGTTTCTGTTTAGAGCGGGGGTGTCAAGCTCTATTTCATTTCATTGAGGGCCGCACCCAGCTCGGGTTTGACCTCAGGGGGGCCAGAGTGGGTGTGCCCAACTCGATGTCACTCGTGTCGGGGGTGCCTGTGGTGACCCGAGCGTTCTGCCAGTGAAAACAGGCTCCCGAACTCCATTTCCGGCTGCGGCGGCCTCCTGCAACTCTCTGCAAGCAAAAACAGAGCTCGGGAGGTTCGTCTTGCGGCCCTGGCGAACTCTGTTTTCGCTGGCAGAGGCACCGCGATGTCAGATCTAAGCACCCCGCGGGCCGGATCTGGTCCCTGGGCCTTGAGTTTGACACCCCTGGTTTAGAAGTTTAAATGGTGGCAGGCTTGACCATTCATCTTAACATGTCTTTCTCTTCATGACCAGCAGCGCTCCTGAAACGGAAAAACCAACGGCCGAGGACGCTTCCGAAAAGGCCCCCGCTGCCCTTCCCAACAGTATCCCTAGCCCCGTAAAAGTTTTGGACCTCGACGTCACTTCGGCCACGAAGGACCCTTGTGAAAGGATTGTCCCGACCGAAAACAGACCGCTTGAGAACGACCGGCAGCATGGTTCCCCAAAAACAGATGACTCAGCCTCCCCTGGAGAAGGAGACAGGCAAGTCCTTCCTGAAAAGGCAGGTGTATCCAAAGACGAGAAAGCAGCTTCAGAGAAGAACCCCGAGCCTGTTGAAGGACAGGCAGGACCGCCAGAAAAAGACGCCCAGAACCCCCAGACGAGGTTGGACAGTGAACCTAGGCCCCAAAAGCTAAAGACTCCCCTAAAGGCACCCAAGATGGGTCCAGAAAGGCAGGGCAGCCCTCCGAGCAGTAAGGATGCCCCGTGCGCCCAGAATTCTCCCCTTCCCCAACCCAAAACTGTTGCCGAGAGCCAGTGTTCAAAGACGGAAAGCAAACCAGCAGACGGCAGCGAGCCGGTTCGAAGAAACCTCGAAAAGCTGGGCCCGAGATCTTCCCCGAAAGATAAAGCCCACAATTACAAAAAAACAGACCAAGAATATTATCGTCCTAAAAGGAAGCGTTCCGAAACCGAGGAAGAAGAGGAGGAGGAAGAGGCAGACGGAGCGGGTGGGCGTAGCCAGCCCGATGGACATTGCAGCAAGCAAAGGTGCGCTTACAGTAGGGAGCGAGGAAAGCAGCAGGAGCAGCAGTCCCGACGGGAATACCACGGCACCGGCTACTACAGGTTCCCGGGCAGTCCCGATCCCGCCAGGAGTTTGGGGAAGTACCCTCCCTACAGATCCCGCAGCAGGGGCCAAACGGACTCTGAACGGAGCAGGCCCAGTTACGGGAAAGGAGTTGAGAGGTCGTGGAGCAGGGAGCGGTACTACCAGGAGACGCCGAGGAGGTGGGACGTGTGCCGGTCGTACAGTTACTACTACTCGGCTTCCCACGTTCCCCGGCATAACCAGGAGAGGAAGCCGACTCATTCCGAGAGAGACTATAGCAAATCAAGTCATGTTTACAGTAGCCCCTATAATAAGTACGATTATTACAAAAGCCGTTTGAGCCACAACCTCGATAGGAAAAGGCGTTTCTCCCCAAGCCCCGAAGCCGACGACTGCGTCCCCGAAAAGAAACACCCCAAAATCTTGCCAGACCCTTCCCTCGACGAACAAAAGGGACGGAAGCGGAAGAAGTCGAAGAAGAAGAAGAAGTTAAAAGATAAACACAAAGAGAAAGAATCCAGGTGAGCAAAAGACAGTGGGAGCCTGGGATGTAAACGGAGTTTATGTGGTGGTTTCTGATAGGTCAGTCACTAGTGTCCCAAATCCTTCCTTTCTCCCACTGCCCCCTTTCCCCCCCCCACCTCAAAAAAAAGAGGCTGAAAGATTTAAAGAGCTTGATTTCTTTTAAAGCTATTTCTTATTTCATTTAAGAAATGACTTTAAGGTGGCTCAGCGGCTAAGATGCTGAGCTTGTCGATCGAAAGGTCGGCAGTTCAGCGGTTCGAATCCCTAGTGCCACGTAAGGGAGTGAGCTCCTGTTACTTGTCCCGGCTTCTGCCAACCTAGCAGTTCGAAAGCATGTAAAAAATGCAAGTAGAAAAAATAGGGACCACCTTTGGTGGGAAGGGAACAATGCTTTGTGCGCCTTTGGCATTGAGTCATGCCGGCCACATGACCACGGAGACGTCTTCGGACAGCGCTGGCTCTTCGGCTTTGAAACGGGGATGAACACCACCCCCTAGAGTCGGGAACGACTAGCACGTTTGTGCGAGGGGAACCTTTACCTTTACCTTTTTCATTTAGAAAGACCTGGCTGATGCCCTGTGACCTACCTCTCAGTGAATACCTTAGTTTTTAACAGGATCCTCCAGGAAGTGGAGTCGATTTAATAACTATTCATTTAATGACCGTTCCAAGTTACAACGGCACTGAAAAAAAGTGACTTTATGAACCGTTTTTCATACTTAACGACCGTTGCAGCATCCCTCACAGTCACATGCCCAAAATTCAGACGCTTGGCAACCGGTGAGTATTTACGATGGTTGCAGCGTCTTGGAGGGGGTCACACGATCCCCTTTTGCGTCCCGCCGACCCGCAAAGTCCACAGGGGTAGCCAGGTTCACTTAACAACCAAGGATTCGCTAACAAAGCTTGCTTAACAACTATCTCATTTAGCAGCAGAAATTTGGGGTCGTAAGTCTAGGGTTACCTATACAGATGGTCCCTGACTCTTACAACAGTTCCTTTAGCAATGGAAGTTACGACTCCACTAAAAAAAAGTGGCTTATGACAGCATCTCCATGGTCACGTGATTCACATGTTTGACAATTGACTCAAATTTATGACGTTTTGCACTGTCCCGGGGTCATGTGATCCCCTTTTGCAACCTTCTGACAAGCAAAGTTAATGGGGAAGCCAGATTTACTTAACAACCAGGTTAACTAATTTCGGAACTGCAGTGATTCCCTTAACAAACGTGGCCGAGAAAAGTCCCATCAAACGGGGCAAAAACTCACTTAGCAGATGTCCGGCTTAACCACAGAAACGTCGGGCTCCATTGGTGGTCGTAAGTCAAGGACACCCGGTATTTATTTCTCTGCTTTTGCCTGTCACAATTTACACGGCCGCCCCTCTCCACAAAACATGACTCCGGGTGGCGTGCAACCGAAGATAGCTTCGCGACATGGGTGTGAATTGGGTGAAATGCTACCGGTTCGCACCGGTTCAGGTGAACCGGTAGCGGCGGCCGCACGAGGCTCCACCCACCTGCCCAGACGTCTGGGTTTAACTTCCTGGTTTTAACCAGGAAGTAACCTGATTTTTACCCTCTGCGCATGCACAGGAAGCTTCGCGCATGCACAGAGGGTCCAAAATCGCACATCGTGTGCGCGCGTGCACTTCCAAACCGGTAGGGAAGGTAAGTAGATTTCACCCCTGGTGTGAATTGGTGCAGTGCGAGAGTTGTAGTTGAAATGTATGGATTGACAGGGCAGCCTGTAAGCCTCTTCCTTTCTTTTAGCCCTAGTTCCTTATCTGCCGTGTGGGTAGCACAGCAGTCTTCGCCCCCTACTTTCTGGGGTGGCCGAAAGAGTGACTCAATGAATGGCTCAGTAAATGACCCCATGAATGAATCAAAGCCACAGGAATGTGCTCTTCAGTCAAGTCCCAAGGACAGCCGGTAGGTCCTGTCCTATAGTAGTAACGCTCTCTCTAAGCCAGCCCACGTTTATAATTAATGTATTTAAATTCATCCCAGCCACCCAACTCCAATGGGCGCTTAGAAGCATGGAAGAACCTGTTCTCTTTCAGTACATTACGTCACGGGCCATGGTGGCGCAATGGTTAGAGTGCAGTACTGCAGGCTAATTCTGCTGACTGCCGGCTGCCTGCAAGTTGGGCAGTTCAAATCTCACCAGGCTCAAAGTTGACTCAGCCTTCCGTCCTTCCGAGGTGGGTAAAATGAGGATCCACATTGTTGGGGGCAAGAGGCTGACTCTGTAAACTGCTTAGAGAGGGCTGTAAAATCACTGGGAAGTGGTATAAGTCTGCTATAGCTAAGGAAGGAAGGAAGGAAGGAAGGAGTGGCGAGTGATTAGATTGCAGAATTTTAGGCTAACTCTGCCCATATACCAGAAGTTCGATCCCGATCGGCTCCAAGTTGACTCAGCCTTCCATCCTTCCAAGATCATTAAAACGAGGACCCAGATTGTTGGGGGCAAGAGGCTGACTCTGTAAACCGCTTAGAGAGGACTGTAAAAGCACTGGGAAGCGGTATATAAGTCTGCTATTGCTTGCAAAGGAAGGAAGGAAGCAAGCTGTGGTGGCACAATGGTTAGAATGCGGAATTTCAAGCTGACTCTGCCCACTGCCAGGAGTTCGATCCTGACCGGCTCAAGGTTGACTCAGCCTTCCATCCTTCTGAGGTGGGTAAAATGAAGAGCCAGATTGTTGGGGGCAAGACGCTGACTCTGTAAAACTGTTTAGAGAGGGCTGTAAAGCACCGTGAGGCGGTATATGAGTCTTAAGTGCTATTGCTAATTAACATTCATGACTGTTTGTTTAGTTCAGGGGTCAGCAACTGCAGCTCTGGGGCCCCATGTGGCTCTTTCATCCCTCTGTTGCGGCTCCCTATCACTGATTGGAGCCACAATTTTGAGAGGACCTTCCGGTTTGGGGGCAGGGGGAAGCACGGCGCAGGAGGAGATTTTATGGCAAGGGGCAGGCTTTCCAGTAGGCTCCACAATTGATAGGTAGATATTCAGTTAGGATAGGTAGAGGAAAAAGGACACCGTGCTAGGAGGAGACTCTATGGTAGGAAAACCAGACTTCCGGTTAGCTCCAGAATTGAACGGGGGGCTTCCGGTTAGGACCTTTGTGGCTCCCGGTGTTTTCTTTTCTGTGGGAAACGGGTCCAAATGGCTCTTTGAGTGTGTAAAGTTGCCGACCTCTGGTTTAGTTACAACAGCAGGTGAAAAAAAAAAAAGGACCATTTTTCACACTTAACAACCATTGTAGCATGTAGTCACATGATCAAAATTCAGATGCCAAGCGACTCATATTTATGACGTTTGCAGTGTTCTGGGGAATGACGCGATCCCCTTTTGCAAGGGGAAAATGTCAACGGGGGAAGCCAGATTGACTTAACCACCCTGTTCCTAACTTAACAACTTAGGACTCACTCACCGACTATGGCAAGAAAGATTATAAGATGGGGCAAAACTCACTTAACTGTCTTTGAAAAAATTGGGCTCGATTGCGGTCGTAAGTTGAGGATTACCCGTATGCGTGGCCTCAGGGAAAGGGAAAAAAAAGGAAATTTAAGCAAGTTCTCCTTAAAGGGGAAGTGACTGCTTGAATGTAGAAGTCTGGAATGGTATAGGACAGTGGTTCTCAACCTTTATAGTGCTGCAACCCCTTTAATACAATTCCCCACAATGTGGCGACCCCAACCGTAAAATTATTTTCGTTTTGAATTTATCGCGCCTGAAGCCGTATCGGCTAGCGATCTGAACTGCTTGCGATTGCCTTGAGGACGGAGGCATTAAAGCGGAGACTCCTCCCCTATTAAGTTTATCGCACCTGAAGCCAGATTAGGCTAGCGATTGGGAGTGATTGCAGCTGGCTTGAGAGGGAGACATCAGAGCAAAGATTTCTCTCTTTTTTAATTCATCGCACCTGAAGCCGAATTCGGCTAGCGATTTGAAGAGCCTGCAGCTGGCTTGTGGAGTCAACCATTGGAGCGCGATTCTTTGACTCGCAAGTATACTTCCCATATTTCCGATGGTCTTAGGCGATCCCTGGCAAATCGTCATTCGACCCCCAACGGGATCCCGACCCACAGGTTGAGAATCACTGGTATAGGACATGTTTAACCTTTTTGTTGCATGCAAATTCACACGCGCATGGCCAAACAACCAAAATGCAATGCAAGCGCCCCCCTGTGCCCCTATTTTGGCTTCCAGGTTGGTGCAGGAGGCTTTCCAGGCCCAAAACGGGATGTGGGGGCGCTGGGTGTGACCCCATGCATGCGCCTGCGTGGCAGAGATCCGAAGACCAGCTGGCTGGCGGGAGGCGTGCGCGCATAAGTGGTGAAGCTGGGCTCGGGTGACGACTGGCTTGCCCACAGAAGGCTCTGCGTGTGGCACAGGTGCCATAAGTTCACCATCACGGGTATAGGATCTCCTGCTTGAGTAGCAGGTTGGACTAGAAGACCTCCGAGGTCCCTTCCAACACTGCTATTCTCTATTCTGTAAAACAGCAGCCTCGCTTTCCCTCCCCCCCGCCCCCCGACACCTTCTGACTTTCCCGGTCTTCTCTCTCTTTCAGGCATCGCCAGGATTCCGACCCATCTCCCTCCAACTCCGAAGCCGAGACACACAAACACAAACACAAGAAGAAGAAGAAGAAGAAGAAGAAGCGAGCCAGGAAATCGGAAGAAGGCGACGAGGCCTCCGCCCCTTCCCTCCCCAAGCCCACCGCCCCGCAGATCAAGGATTTCAAAAACTGGGAGGCGCCCAAATCTTCTTCGGAGGCTTGTCGGAAACACAGCCCAACGTCCTGCAAGGAAAGCCCTTCCGCTGTTTGGCGGAAAGCAAAATCCCTCGAAAGGAGCAACAGGGATGGCTTCCATCCACAGAGAGATCACAACAGTGGTGAGTATGGAGACCCGATCCGTCGGGAGATCCTTCTCGGAGAATCGTAGAGTTGGGGAAAAAAGACCAATGTGGACCATCTGGTCTTTCACAAACTCGGCAATTTTTAAGATGGGTGGATTTCCAACACCTAGAACAGGGGTCGGCAACCCGCGGCTCTGGAGCTGCATGTGGCTCTTTCATCCCTCTGCTGCAGCTCCTTGTTGCCAGTCAGCTGCAGAATTGATAGGGCTTTCGGTTAGGGCAGGTAGAGGAAAATGGATGCCGCACTAGGAGGAGACTCTATGATGGGGGAACCGACTTCCAGAAGTCGGCAGAGGAAAAAGGAGGCCATTCTAGGAGGAGACTCTATGGTGGGGGAACTGGACTTCCGGTCAGCTCCAGAGTTGAACGGGGGCTTCTGGTTAGGACCTTTATAGCTCTTTTGAGTGTTTAAGGTTGCCGACCCCGACCTAGAATTACACACTGTGGTGTGTCAGTTTCGGAACCCAGTTGAAGAATGACCAGTTTTGCTGGCAGCCGCTGTACAATTCCACCGAGCATTTGAGAAGCGGCTGATTTGATGGTTGAGGGGAGTTAAGAGGTAGTCCTCGGCTTGCAATAAGTTCGCACCGAAAAAAGTGACTTACGACTGTTTTTCACACTTAACGACCATTGCAGCATCCCCGTAATCTTGTGATCAAAGTTTGGATGCTTGACCACTGACTCATATTTATGACGGTCACAGGGTCATGTGATTCCCCCTTTTGCAACCTTCTAGCAAGCAAAATCCATGGGGATATCAGATATTCTGAAGTGGTGTAGGGTTTCTTGCCTAAGCAGGGGGTTGGACTAGAAGACCTCCAAGGTCCCTTCCAACTCTGTTATTCTATTCTATTCTATTCTATTCTATTCTATTCACTTTTACAACCAAGTTACTAACTTAACTGCAGGAATTCCCTTAGCAATTGTGTCGAGGAAGGTCGTAAAATGAAACAAACTTAACAAATCTCTCGCTTAGCAACAGAAATTTTGGGCTCAATTGTAGTCATAACGAAGTTGTAAAATCGTTTGATAGCCGGAGTCGTTTTGAAAGTTGACCATCAGATTGGTCACATGGGTGACCTAATTTATGATCATCGCAACTTAACACCACTATATTCAGGCTGCATTATTGTATTTGCCACAGGCTAAAAAGTGTCAGGCTAAAAAGGGACGTAGTGGCTCGGTGGCTAAGACACTGTGCTTGTCAATCGAAAGGTCAGCAGTTCAGCGGTTCGAATCCCTAGTGCCGCGTAACAGGGTGAGCTCCTGTTACTTGTCCCAGCTTCTGCCAACCTAGCAGTTCAAAAGCACGTAAAAAATGCAAGTAGAAAAATAGGGATCACCTTTGGTGGGAAGGTAACAGCGTTCTGTGTGCCTTTGGCGTTGAGTCATGCCAGCCACATGACTACAGAGACGTTTTCGGACAGTGCCGGCTCTTCGGCTTTTTCCTGACTCTAGGGAGCACCACCCCCTAGAGTCGGGAACGACTACCACATATGTGTGAGGGGAACCTTTACCTTTAAAAAGTGTTAGGCTATTAAAATTGCCGTCCAGGTCTCAAGTTTCCCCAAATAATATTGTCGTCTTTGCCTTTCAGATCCCGAATGTCCGTTGGAAGTCCAGCTTATAGTGTATTTATAAACCGAGAAAGAAAAACAAAAGACCCCTACAAACTCTTTAATATTCATAATTGGTGCTTCAGAAAAAAAATACTGTACAGGATTTTATCATTGAAGAAAGCCCCACCTCTTTTTTCATTTTTCATTTTAGTTTTTACCTTGAGTCTTTCTTCTTTTTTTAAAAAAATAACAAAAAAACAAAAACGAAACAAAAAAAACCCAAACAAACAACAACGAAATTCTCCGCGATTGCCCCCCAAACACGACAAGAGTCTGGACAAACTTCTACAGTTGCTGAACAATTGCAACTTCCTCCTGATAATCCGCGTCACCGTGAGAAATAACGCCCTGGATCCGAACATCTCAAATGCTGCTGCTTCGTTCTGCCACTCAGGTTGAATGTGTTTATATATATCTATGTGTTCCACGTGATGTTTGCTCCCGAGTCGAAACCTTGTTTTGCCGCGCGGTGGTGGTGGTGTGGGGAGCAAGGAACCTTCCCCGAATTTAAGCAACGCCTGCAACTGGTAAAAGTGTCTATTTAATTTAATTATTTAAAACATTTCACAGGCAACTTGGATGTTTGCGCGCGCACGAGAGAGAGAGAGAGAGAGAGAAAGGAAGAAAAGAGAGAGAAAAAGAGAGCGTGCCTCGGGTTTTCTCCCCCCCCCTTTCCGATGTCTGCTACTAGAAACTCCATGTCATTTTTCCTTCCGTTGGGATTCCCATGTCTTTGGACTTTGGTGAAAGCACGTGCCGTTCAGACACTTGGCCGTGGGTTTGTTTTTTCTTTTCTGTGTTTCTTTTTTTTTTTTGGGGAATGTATCGCGGGACACGTCTGAAGATCGCTTCGACGCCGTTTGGCCTGCCTTTCGTGGCTTAACCTGAAATTCCTTTCCAAGACCGACGACGGGCGGCGTGCAGAGGGTTTGAGCCAGCCCCGTGCATTGTGTCGAAAGGCTTCCACGTCTGTTTTCTTCCACTCGAGTGTCTCCTTCCGTGGGTGTTTTCCTTCACTCAACTTTTGCAGGATACGCCTTTTACAACCGTCGCCTGCGAAAGCAACTCCTTTTCGTCTTTCTGGTCCTTCCTTCATTTTTTTGTTGTTGTTTTTTCCTGCTTTTTCTTCCCATCCTCAGCCTGGTCCTTGGGCATCTCTTCCCTGTCCCGCAGAGTTCATTTTATTGCTCAGGTTGTCCTGCTCTATCTGGACTTCTAGCCTGCGCCAGAAGTAAGCGAGGAGAGCAGGTGCCGGGATCTCTAGTATCGGCCTAGAGAGGAGCCGTTTTTAATTTTTTTTTTTTTTTATCCGCTTTTAAGTTTTTATTGCATTAATTTTTAATGTAGCGATGTACGTCCTGACTGATCTCGGCTGTCTGGTTCTCGTTTCCTTCTCAAGTTTCTAGTTACAGACAACGAACGTTCATACTGTGATTTCTTTCTTTTTTTTTAATTTTTATTATTATTTTTTAATGATGAAATGCTATCAAACTGTGATACACTTAATTCACTGGTCCTGCATCAGGAGACAAGAGTGGGGAAAACTGTATTAAATACAGTTCATCTGAATAATCTGTCTGATTTATACAAGCCGCGTTGTTCAGAGATGTCTATAAAGTTTGATCTTTGTTTTTTTAAAGATAAAAAAAAAAAAGCACTTACCCCACTTGTAAATATGTGGCATGTAAAATTTATATAGTATATAAATCCGAGAAATCAAATCAAACAATGTTTCTGTCGTTAGTTCAGTTACTGTTATCTGATGGGTATAAACTACAGGCGGTCCTCAACTTACGAACACAACTGAAAACCAGGATTTATGTCATTAAGTGAGAAATGTGTTCCGTGATTTTTTTGCCACATCTTACTACTTTTCTTGCCACCTTTATTAAGCAAGTCGGTTAGGAACACGGTTGTTAAGTGAATCTGGTTTCCCCATTGACTTTTTTTTTTAATTTGAATTTATATCCCGCCCTTCTCCGAAGACTCAGGGCAGCTTACATTGTGTAAGGCAATAGTCTTCATCCATTTGTATATTATATACAAAGTCAACTTATTGCCCCCAACAATCTGGGTCCTCATTTTACCTACCTTATAAAGGATGGAAGGCTGAGTCAACCTTGGGCCTGGTGGGACTCGAACCTGCAGTAATTGTAATTGCAGGCAGCTGTGTTTTAATAACAGGCTTCTTACCAGCCTGAGCCACCAGAGGCCCATCTATCTATCTATCTATCTATCTATCTCATCTGTCTCTATCTTTTTTTTATTTGCATTTATATCCTGCCCTTTTCCGAAGACTCAGGGCGACTTACACTATGTTAAGCAATAGTCTTCATCCATTTGTATATTATATACAAAGTCAACTTATTGCCCCCAACAATGTGGTTCCACATTTTACCTACCTTATAAAGGATGGAAGGCTGAGTCAACCTTGGTGGGACTCGAACCTGCAGTAATTGTAATTGCAGGCAGCTGTGTTAATAACAGACTGCATTAGCCTGTTGAGCCACAAGAGGCCCTTTACTTGTCTGACTTTACTTGTCAGTAGGTCGCAAAAGGGGATCACACGACCCCGGGACACTTATAACGGTTATAACTGTGAGTCAGTTGCCAAGCATCTGGATTTTGATCAGCTGGCCATGGGGATGCTGCACCGGTCCTAAGTGTGAAAAATGATCATAGGTCACTTTTTTCCCCCCAGTGCTTTTTGTAACTTTGAACGGTCACTAAATGAACTGTTGTAGGTCGAGGACTATCTCATTTGAGCACAGATACATTTGACGGTGACCCGTGTCTAACCAGCTCTTGGTTGGGTTTGCAATTATCGGGAAGATCTCAATGACTTTCTCTTTATTAGTATGGAAGTGTTTAAGCAGAAATACTACGAGTTACGACCGCAATAGAAAGCAGAATTTTGGTTGCTAGACAAGGTGGTTTTGAACGGAGGCAAGCCCAATTTTACATATTTGAGCCACGGTTGTTAAGTAGATTATGCGTATGTTAAGCGAACCTGGCTTTCCACATTGAGAAGTTGCAATTGGCAATCACATGATCCTAGGATGCTACAACTTTCCTTCCTTCCCCCATCTCTTCTTCCCTCCTTTCTCTCTTCCCCCTCTCTTTCCTCCCTCCTCCCCTTCCTTCCTCCCTCTCCTTCTTCCTCCCTCTCCTTTCTCTCTTTCTCCCTCTCCTTCACCCTCCTTCTCCCTCCCCTCCCTTTCTCCCTTCTTCTCCTCCCTTCCTCCTCTCCTGCCTCCCTCCTTTCCTCTCTCCCTCCCTTTTTTTTTTTAATTTATATCCCGCCCTTCTCCAAAGACTCAGGGCGGCTTACATTGTGTTAAGCAATAGTCTTCATCCACTTGTATATTATATACAAAGTCAACTTTTTATTGCCCCCAACAATCTGGGTCCTCATTTTACCTACCTTATAAAGGATGGAAGGCTGAGTCAACCTTGGGCCTGGTGGGACTTGAACTTGCAGTAATTGCAAGCAGCTGCGTTAATAACAGACAAACTTAGTCCGTTGAGCCACCAGAGGCCCTTCCTCTCCCTCCCTCTCCTTCCTACCTCTCTCCCTCCCTCTCCTTCCTTCCTTCCTCATAGAAGTTGGGTATAGGGTCAGTTCCTTTCTGTTCTTCACTGTTGCCATATCCATAAAATGATATCCGTATCCACCATTAGTCAGCCTGCTAAAAATGCACCAAATTGGCCTTACGTCAGTCCTAATATGCTGGTTGGCAATTGCCCAAAATTTAATCACGCAACTTGGAACGCCACAACAGATATAAGTGCAGGGACCAACCACAAGTCCAAGGGTGAAACGCTACCGGTTCGCTACGGTACGGGCGAACCAGTAGTGATAAAAACTACCGGTTCGGGTGAACCAGTAGTAAAAATGCTTTAAAAAGTAAAAAAAAAAGTTCCAACGATCTCAGCTCTGTCGCCCGATCGTCAGAACCTTTTTAAAAAAACTTTTTAAAAGCATTTTTTACTACCTATTCACCCGAACTGGTAATAAAAAAAAAATACTTTAAAAAAGAAAAAGGGAAAAAAATGTTCTGACGATCGCGCAGCACAGCTGTAATCGTCGGAACTTTTTTTTTTTTTTTTTTTTACTGTTTTAAAGCATTTTTTAACTACTGGTTTGGGCAAATAGGTAATAAAAAATGCTTTAAAAAGTTTAGAAAACAAAGCCACGCTCACTTAGTCACCTGACCTCCACCAAGCCACGCCCACACAGCCGGTGGCAAAAAAAAATTGCATTTCAGCACTGCACAAATCCCTCTTTTTTTCCAGTGTCCTTCTAACTTCAAGCAGTTGCTAAATGAACAATGGTAAATATAAAAATTTAATAAATGAAATGAAAATAAATCTACGACAATTTACATTTTCTTCGAATTGTGTCCACCTTCCTCGAACTGACTTTCACGCTGCGATCTCGAGCAGAGCTCCGTCTCCTAAATGGGATTTAAAAAGAGCCATACAAGATCCCCGATGGTTACAGAATTATATTGTGCACTTTATTGATAACCAAGCACCCGGTCAATACACAAGATGTACACTATATACAGGCTACTTTACATTTAGTGGTTAAGAAATATTGTACAAGAAAAATAGAACTAAGGGAGTTAACAGACTTTATTTGCAATACCTGGCTGGGGGAAAAAAAATGGCTGTACAGACGGAAAGCTGTACTTTCTCTAGCGGTAGACAATTTTAAAAACACAGGAGGTGTGTCGTGAATGGTACGAGGGCATGACTGGTTGACAAAAACACAATAGGCTAGGATTACATCCTAAAGCACACGAAGCCAAAATTTCAGGTAGTTTAGAACAGTGTTCTTCAACCGTAGCTGCTTTTAAAAGACTCCAATGTGGACTTCAACTCTCAGAATTCCTCAGCTGGCCAGCCATGCTGGCTAGGGAATTCTGGGAGTTGAAGTCCTCCTACACCTCTTAAAAGTCACCATTGGCTCAGCCTAATGGCCTCAGCTGTATCCCGCTCAATCACAGCCTCGCTTTCAGTGGGCCACTAAATCTTGCAGAATTATGCCACAATTATGCTCGATAATTCGTGAACAATGGCTAGTCTGCAGCCAGCGTTAAACCTTCATCTGTCTTGTCAAGCCTTTTTTCCAGCAAGCCTACCTAGAAATATAGGTTTACCTTTGCAAACATGTAAGTATGAACTCTTCCAATCGGGTTTTCTCCCGCGTAAAATTGGAAGTGTCTTGGCGACGTTTTGACGAAGTCTCATTCGTCATCTTCAGGCTTCAGCTTCGTGCTTCTGGGAGCAATGTGTGATTGCAGCTGTTTCTTCCTTTTTAACTGCTAGTGGGGGTTTGAACTGATTGGGTGGGAGCTTGGCTGTGATCTGATTGGATGGGGTTTTTTTGTGCTCTGATTGGCTGGGGGTGTGTCCTGTTGGGTGGGGGCTTGGTTGTGCTCAGATTAGTCTGAGTTGCAGGGGGATTTGAGCTGGTGAGCTGCAGTGCAACAGCACAACCAAGCCCCCACCCAAACAGGACACATTGCTTCCAGAAGCACGAAGCTGAAGCCTGAAGATGACGAATGAGACTTCGTCGAAACGTCGCCAAGACACTTCCAATTTTACACGGGGAAAAAACCCGAATAACCAAAGATATATATATTTACATATATATAACCTATATATATATTTGTTTTCTGAGGTTTTCGCGGGTGTTTGTATGTAGGTCTTTCGTTATTCGGGTTTTCTCCCGCGAAATGAATGAGAATGAATGAGACTTCGTCGAAACGTCGCCAAGACACTTCCAATTTTACGCGGGAGAAAACCCGAATAACCAGACCTACATATATATATATATATATAAATTTAGTACCACAAGTGGTGACCCACCCCAAAATCTTCAAATGAGCTTCCCAACTCAAATTCCCTGTTTAGTTTCGCACCTGTCAGGCCAGCTGAACCTAGAGTGCTATTGAATTCTCCGAAACCCCTTTGAACACCCCCCCCATAAAAAAAACAACAACCCCAAAACTATAAAGTTCCCATGGTTGTTAGGATAACAGGGACACAAGGCAACTGAGGCAGAATAGTGGCTGTCCGGACGAACACTAGATGGCAGCGGGGAACCAGCCAGCGGCGATGGTCATTCCAAGTTTTGTTGGCCACAAAGATGACGCCTGGAGAAACGGCATTTCGCGGCATTTTGCTTAACTTCTCGGTGAGGGGAGAATTGAGATGAAACCAGGAACATCGATAACTAACTTTAAATCAGTGTTTCTCAACCTGGGCCTCGTTTAAAGACATGAGGACTTCAACTCCCAGAATTCCCAAGCCAGCACCTAATAAATTCCCAGAATTCTCCATGCAGGGTGAGACATTCTGGGAGTTGAAGTTCACACTTCTTAAAGTCCAGGTTAATCCACATTTAAATTAATGCTTTAGCCCCATCCTCCCCAACCCCCTGCTTAGGCAGGAAACCCTACGCCACTTCAGACAAATGGCTATCCAACATTTTCTTTAAAAACTTCCAGTGTTGGAGCATTCACAACTTCTGGAGGCAAGTTGTTCCACTGATTCATTGTTCTCACTGTCAGGAAATTTCTCCTTAGTTCTAAGTTGCTTCTCTCCTTGATTCGTTTCCACCCGTTGCTTCTTGGCCTACCCTCAGATCAACCATTTTTCACTTGTGGCTTTATGCTCCCTCAGAGGTGGATTCACACCTCCTACAGTTTCTTGAGTACCACAACACACATCTTCTTCTCTTATGTGGACATGTGCACAAGGGGCACAACTTTCACAGCAAAGGTCTGATGCTCAGGGTGTCATTTTCCCCCTCACCTGCCAGCAAACTTCCAGTTTTCTGGAAGCAGAGCGAGAACCTCTTGGAGAAGACAATATGGAGGACTGAGCTAAAAAACCAAGAGAAACAAACGGGGTGGGTGGGGGGTGGAATACCAGTTGGGGGAGAAAAGCAACTTCCTAGAAAGCTTTTTCAAGCATGACCATCTTGCAGAGGAGAGAGAAATGTGATCACACAAAAAGCCACATCAGTGGGGTTCAATGCTACGCACAACAATCTGGATGTAAGCTCTGGATGTAAGCTCTGGATGTAAGCTCTTAAAGACACAGAGGAAAAGATCTCCCTCTACCAGGGAGAACAGGACATCGACGAATCACAATCCCCAACAGATAGTAAAGAGGAACAAGAAACGTCCAGCTCCGTTGTGGTTCCACCACACAGCAAAGACACAAATTTGTTGGGGATGAGACAGGTTTCCTCTGCACTGGACACAGGGATGGTGAGAGTCCTTCCTCAGCGTTACTTCTTATTAGCAATCCGTCGCTTCCGAGTGGCCAGCATGTCATAAAAAGGATCTTTGCTGATGCTTGCCCTAAAACGAAAGCAAATAATAATAATCAATGATTAGGCTAGGTTTGCACCCTGGATGGTTTTCAACCTAGACGGTTTTAAAGTTTGTGAACTGGGGAATTCTGGGAGTTGGAAGTCCCATCATCCTAAAATTGCACAACATTGAAAAACTCTGCCTGGATCATAACAAACTAAGGACAAGCCATTGTCTCCGTATGGACTTTGGGCAATTACTTTCCACCTGGTTTCTCAACGCTAAGTAGTTTGGGCTAAAATCAGGGGTGAAATCTACTTATCTTCCCTACCGGTTTGAAAGTGCGCACCACCGTGCAATTTTGGACCCTTTGCGCATGCAAAAACAAGGACGCCTGGGTGGGTAGGCGGAGCCTCTCACTGCCACTCCTACCGGTTCGTCTGAACCAGTGTAAACCAGTAGCATTTCACCCCTGGCTAAAATACACCCCCTTCCCAAGTGTCTCTCCTGGAATGGTTATAAGTCGAGGATTAACTGCAATTAGTCCTCGACTTACAATTCATTTAGTCACCGTTCGAAGTTAACAACAGCAATGGAAAAAGTGACTTTTTCACACGACCGTTTCAGCAACTCCATGGTCACGTGATCAAAATGTGGACAATTGGCAACTGGGTCATATTTATGACGGTTGCGGTGTCCCGGGGTCATGTGATCCCCCTTTTGTAAACTTCTGACCAGCAAAATCAATGAGGAAGCCAGATTTACTTAACAACCGTATGACTAACTTAACCACTGCAGTGATTCACTTAACAGCTGTGGCAAGGAAGGTTGTAATATGGAGCAAAACTCACTTAACAGATGTCTGACTTAGCAGCCTAAATTTGAGGCTCAATTGTGGTGGTAAGTCAAGGACTACCTTGTATGGTGAATACATCCATATGATATCATCATCATCATCATCATCATTTCACGACCCCAGAATCCCTTGTGGGGTGGAGTCTGGGCAACTGAATGGAGCTGGCAGAGTATTTGAATGGCCGGATGCCTTTCAAGTCGCTAGTGCGGAGTTTTGTTCAGCAGATATATTCTCATTGTGCCCAGAGAGAGAAATATCTGCCTCTACCTAGGATCGAACTCGCAGCCTCCTGAGTGTGAGGCGAGAGCTCCACCTCTAGGTCACCGCACCACCATGTTACAGCTGGGGTCTCCCTACAGCTGGCCTTGTGCTACTCATCTTTCCACGAATAAAGTCCTCACTTGATGGATTTAATCCACTCTTCTTTTTCTTCAGGCGTGGGAGCTGATATCCTGTACACCACGTGGTTGCCCTCGACCACCCGGCCGTCCGCTTCCGTCTTGCATGCTTTGATCACCTGTCCTTTGTGGCTGGGGTTGTACAGCTCAAAGCAATTCTAGGGAGCAAATCACAGACCAACACCGACATTTTAACCTCCGTTTGGCACAGAGTTGCTCTGCTGCAGAAGCCAACATTCAACCAGAGCTTCATTTGACCATTATTGCTATATTTTACCTTCATAAATGTCATTCTGTTCTATATAAGACAGGATCGTTTCTCCAACCTATTTTTTCTCTTGCAAATAATAAGTGCTTGACCATTCAAATCCACCATCCCTAAGATAACAATCAAGACTAAATAATGACCTGATAATCAAAAACAGATAAAAACTAGGAAGACCCAGAAATCAATATAATGGTTACACTCGTAGGATGTGGTGATTGTAATGTTTTCTGATCTGAAGTTCTTAATTTTTCTTTTAAAGGTAAAAAATAGGGTTGGGAATAGCTCAAGGAAATCAAGATGGTGCCTTAACCACATGATTGAAGGTCTACTGGTCTATTAATGAGTAAAAGAGAAGAGATGATAAAGATAACAGATAGATTAGATAGACAGACAGACAGAGAGACAGACAGATACAGATAGATATGGATGGATGGATAAATAGATTAGATATAGATAGATAGATAGATAGATAGATAGATAGATAGATAGATAGATAGATAGATAGATAGATAGATATAGACAGACAGAGACAGATGCAGATAGATATGGATGGATGGATGGATGGTTAGATAGATTAGATATAGATAAAATTAGATTAGAGATATAGATAGATAAAATTAGATTAGATAGATATAGATAAAAATAGATAGATGGATAGATATGGATGGATAGTTAGATTAGATAGATATAAAACTATAGATAAAATTAGATTAGAAATATAGATAGATAAAATTAGATAGATTAGATAGATAAAGATAAATAAAAATAGATAGATAGAGATGGATAGATTAGATAGATACTGATAAAATTAGATAGATGATTGATAGATAGATATAGATAAAATTAGATAGACAGATAGATTAGATAGATGGATAGATAGATAGATATAGATATAAAGAGAGAGAGAGACAGAGAGAGAGGATGATTGAAGTTTCTTGTAAAGAAGATCCAGGCCTCATTCATGTGGTCATGGCCACTATCTTAACCTGTCTGAATACCATCCCTTCACATCTGTCCCCATCCAATTGCGTATCAGCCACTTTCCTATTTTATTTTAGCAGATGTTCACAATGCTAAGCAGTTGAGATAGATCTCCAGAACAAGAGTTTACCACTAAGTGGAAGGTTCAGAAAGCAGCAGATACATCCCTAAGAGCTGCTCGCTAAGGATGAGGACTGGTTTAAAGGAAAATCAAGAAAGATCCTTCTGGGAGAAAAGGATATTTTGAAGAAGTCGGGGGAAGGAGGAAGATCTTACTGGTTTCCTTGGATCCTCAACTTCCTTGATGCTGAGGTTTTCCAGTGGAATGATTCCTCTGGGTTCTTTGTCCTAGAAATTTGTGGGGGAAAAAGAATTCCAGTCAACCAGTTGAAGTAGCTTGACTGTGGAAGAAGTGACATTATTATTGACACCTGTGGTGGGATTCAAGTAATTTAACAACCGGTTCTCTGCCCTAATGATTTCTTCCAATAACCAGTTTGCCAAACTGCTCAGAAAGTTAATAACCGGTTCTGCCGAAGTGGTGCGAACTGGCTGAATCCCACCGATTGACACCTACAAATCATCCCATAAGGAAGGTCGAGCACCAAAGAATGGAGGCCTTTGAACTCTGGTGCTGGAGAAGACTCCTGAGAGTCCCTTGGACTGCAAGGCGATCAACCCTGACTGCTCTTTAGAAGGCCAGATCCTGAAGATGAAACTCAAATCCTTTGGCCACCTAATGAGAAGCAAGGACTCCTTGGAGAAGAGCCTCATACTGGGAATGATGGAGGGCAAAAGAAGAAGGGGACAACAGAGAATGAGGTGGCTGGACAGAGTCACTGAAGCAGTCGGTGGGAGCTTAAATGGACTCCAGAGGATGGCAGAGGACAGGAAGGCCTGGAGAAACGTTGTCCATGGGGTCGCGATGGGTCAGACACGACTTCACAACTAACAACAAGAACAAACCATACTCACTGTTGTGTATTCAAAATAATAGAGGCAGTTATCAGTCAGTATAAACCATCGCCTTTTCCACGTTTTTACGCGTCCGCCTAAAAAAAGAAACAAGACAAGCCACTCATTAGATTGGGTTGTACCCTAAGCTACGATGCACGGGACAAAATAACCTGGTTATAATCTTGTTATTTCATTAAATGATTAGCCGTGTCAAAATCAGACAATTGAATGGAAAAATGGATATAGCAGTAGGGTTAAAATGAACGCAAGGTTACTCGGACTCTCTTTATCCAGAAAGGGGAGCTGGGTTGATCTGCTGAGCTAAGCCGGGGTTTATTTAACTATGAATTGACAATCAAGCCACAGTTAGCTGAGTTCAGGCACAATACTCAATCCACGGTTTGCCTACACCCATCGTCAACTGAGCTGCCTCTGGCTGGGTTCACACATCACTCTACGCAAAATTCAGGTGACCTGACATTCTAGCTTAACATGATGGGAAAATCCAATCGCTATTATGGAATACACACAGGCTCTTTAGATCAGGGGTCTCCAACCTCGGTCCCTTTAAGACTTGTGGACTTCAACTCCCAGAGTTCCTCAACCAGCTTTGAAGTCCCCAAGTCTTAAAGGGACCAAGGTTGGAGACCCCTGCTTTAGATGAAATATGGAGCAACTATGAAATGGAACGTTGAAACTGAATGGAAATTTACTGAGACTTTGGGCTAAGTGGGGTCCCTGGCGTTTTCTGAGCTTGGTGTTTTTCTTGTAGGTGTTTCACTATCCATCTAGATAATCTCATCAGTGCTAGAAGGAAGCGAGTGGGATTTGTGTAAGAGGAGGAAGAAGAGGAAAAGGAGGATTGTGAAGTCCTTGGTACTCTCTGAGTTTGGTTGCTTCCTTGTAGACTTTTCAGGACCCAACTAGATAACATCATCAGTGCTAGAAGGGAGTGGGGTTTTCAGAGGAAGGAGGGAGGGAGGAGGAAGAGGAGGACAATGACTGTGAGGTCCTTGGTGCTCTCTGAGCTTGGTTATTTCTTGTAGACATTTTGTGACCTAACTAGGTAATCATCAGTGCTAGAAGGGAATGGGGGAGGAGGAGGAAAAGGAAAAGGAGGAGGATTGTGAGGTTCTTGATGCCCTCTGAGCTTGGTTGTTTCCTTGTAGACGTTTCATGACCCAACAAGGTAACCTCATCCATGCACTAACTCTCAGCCCAATCTCCCTTACAGAACTATTGTGGGGGACAAAATGAAGGTGAGCATTTTATGGACCCCATCTTCCATTCCTGCTGGAAGTGGAAGGGCTAACATAACATAACATAACAACAGAGTTGGAAGGGACCTTGGAGGCCTTCTAGTCCAACCCCCTGCCCAGGCAGGAAACCCTACACCATCTCAGTCAGATGGTTATCCAACATTTTCTTAAAAATTTCCAGTGTTGGAGCATTCACAACTTCTGCAGGCAAGTCGTTCCACTTATTAATTGTTCTAACTGTTAGGAAATTTCTTCTTAGTTCTAAGTTGCTTCTTTCTTTGATCAGTTTCCACCCATTGCTTCTTGTTCTACCCTCAGGTGCTTTGGAGAACAGCCCGACTCCCTCTTCTTTGTGGCAACCCCTGAGATATTGGAAGACTGCTATCATGTCTCCCCTAGTCCTTCTTTTTATTAAACTAGACATACCCAGTTCCTGCAACCGTTCTTCATATGTTTTAGCCTCCAGTCCCCTAATCATCTTTGTTGCTCTTCTCTGCACTCTTTCTAGAGTCTCAACATCTTTTTTACATCGTGGCAACCAAAACTGGATGCAATATTCCAAGGCTAAATGCAGGATGTTTTAGGAATAAGCCAAAGCACTTCCATAACGTTCATACGAATGTCTTAATTCCCTGCCACCAACAGACCATGTTGCTAAGGTGATGCAGGCAGCAGGAACAGCCTTTTCTGGGTTGGTTGTGGCAGATGGGTAAGGGCACCAAGCAAGGGATTCCAGAAAAGAAACCCTCAAGATGGTAGCGAATTAGCGACGGAACCCGCGCACTTCCAGGAGCCACCCAAAACTTGATTTCATTGCACCAACTGGATTCAACGCCTACTCAAAATCAGCGGCAAAGACAACAACTTGGAAGTAGATTCAAAAGCTGGTAGCTTTTGCCAACAAGAACAAAGGAATAGGAAGGAACATCACTATCTTCATTTGTCTTCCTAGATCTTTTGAGATCCTACAGCCGACCTAGATCTTTGAGATCCTAGAGCCAACCTCTTCCTTCAGAGACAATGCCAAAATCCACTCTTTCCTTTCTCAAATGTTTTGCCTTCTGCAAAAAAAAGCTCCCCTGTTTTTCTACCTCTTTCTCGGTGTGCTTTAGAACTCCTTCCACATTTCTCTACATTTGCTTTTTCCAAAGGATTATTTAATGTCCCAAAAGATCAAAAATGCTGGCCAGGCATTTGGGTTAAGCAAATTTTAAAAAGAGAGACATTTTATCCTCTCCTGGTCAGGAAAACGCACACCCAGCGACCAAATCGTTCCTTTTCAGCAGAAACATCCGAGAAGGCCAAAGAAAAACGGCATTCCAAAACTTGGACATATTTATTTCCTGAGCAGAAGAGGAAGTAATTAAAACCAGACCTTGGCTGTTTACGAGAAAAGGTTTCGTCTCAGACAGTTGAGCTGAGCTGGGGCCAACAGACACTGTAATTTGGAATTTTTAAAATTGTCTTGTCCAGAGGGACCCCTCCCTGGGATCTGTTGCTTGCAAAGATTCTGTCCAGCTTTAACGTCTGCTGCAAGGATTTCATTGCCTCTTCCGCCCCATCAAATTGGCAGGCAATTAATCATTAAGCAATGTCTCCAAATTCATCCAAAATAAACTTGGGCGTTACCGAATTTTTTTTTTTTTCCTGATTGAAGGAGAAATAGAATTCTCAACGCTACCCCAAAAAATATTGATTTTGGGGTAGAGAGTAGTATAAAAACCACAGCAAAAGCAGAGGAAGGAAAGTTTGAAAGAGGTAGAAGTTTTCCGTGCTGCCCGGGGTTAGAGAGAGTCCTCGGATTACAACCGATCGTTTAGCGACGGTGAAAACAGCACGGGAAAAACACAAAGACTTATGACCAATCCTCAAACTTATGACCGTCAGAGCATCTCTAGAGTCACATGATCAAAATTATGACAGTCTCAACATCCCGGGATCGGGGGATCACCATTTATGATCTTCTCAATTAGCTTCCGACAAAGAAAAATCAATGGGAAAAACTGGATTCACTTAATGGCCTGGTGATTCACTTAAACAACTGCAATGGTTTACTGCCCAAGCATGGCAAAAAAAAAAAAGATCATAAAACCAGGTAACTTCACAGCTTAGCAATGGAAATCCTCATCCCAATTTTCATTGGATTAAAACTACCTCTATGTTGCAAACTGTGCAATGTAAAAACTGCACACTTTATACCCTGTCGTAAAACATGGACAGCTGGTCTTTGCGAGCGCCAGAGCGTCGGAAAATGGCTTGAAAACAGCCAAAAACTAGGCCAATTTCCACGCCGTTTTCAGGTCGTTTTTCGGACCAAAACCAGTCCAAAAATGGCCTGAAAACAGCCCTGAAAACAGACTGAAAAACGGCTTGAAAATGCCCCCAAACCAGCCCATTTTCCTGGCTGTTTTCAGGCCATTTTTCAGGCCAAAACAATCTGAAAATGGCCTGAAAAACATCTTGAAAACGGACAAAAACCATTCCTTTTCCTGGCTGTTTTCAGGCCATTTTTCAGGCCAAAACAATCTGAAAATGGCCTGAAAAACATCTTGAAAACGGACAAAAACCATTCCTTTTCCTGGCTGTTTTCAGGCCATTTTTCAGGCCACAACCAGTCCAAAACAACCTGAAAACGGCCTGAAAAACAGCCTGAAAACGGCCAAAAACCAGGCCATTTTCCAGGCCTTTTTCAAGCCAAAAACAGCCTTGAAATGGCCTGGAAATGGCCTGAAAAACAGCCTGAAAATGGCCCAAAACCAGGCCATTTTCCAGGCTGTTTTTTGGGCCAAAAACAACCCCAAAATGGCCTAAAAACGGCCTGAAAAACTGATTGCAAATGGCCAAAAAAACCAGCCAAAAAACAGACATGCGCACGCCGGCCAGCTGATCTTCAGGTTTTCAGTACTCTGCCACACACACATACACACACATTCCGGTTTGGGCACTCGATGCCAAAAAGGTTTGCCATCACTGTCTTAGGTTGTCCGAAAGGTGCTTTTTCAAGAGGCAACTGGACTTTCTATGTTTTTCCTGTCAGGCCTGGAAGCCATCTTTTACATTGGATCTTCAGGCCTGCCATATTTAGTGCTGTGGGAAACTGGGAGGGGGGATTGTATGGAGCCAGGGTGATATGTAGTCAAAATAACATTCCTTTCTCTGAGAGTCAAGGGCATCCTGCCCTGCACCTGGAGTGGTGTGACTGGGAGGCATCTCCAGTTGGGATGGTGCATTGATTGGGCCACGTGATGGACATGTGGGTGCTGGGCAGGGACTTGAACTTTCCTTTGGGTGGGGAAAACCTGGAAGCTTTCAGATTCAGGTTTTCCCAGATGTGCCAATATGACATCTCTCAAAAAATGGAACTTTGAGGAATTTCTAGCCTCGGAGTCTTTTTTCATTGGTGGGGTGCGGGGTGCTACTTGGAACCCTGACATTTCCTTGAAGACATTTCGCTTCTCATCCAAGAAGCTTCTTCGGCTCTCTGACGCTGAAGAAGCTTCTTGGATGAGAAGGGAAAGAACAACAAAGAAAGTCCAGTTTTGCCTCTTGAAAAAGCACCTTTGGGGCTGAATTTAAACATTTGCTGGGGATTATTTATGAAAAAGGGGCAGGAATGGTTTTTTTCTCATTACTAATCCTGGGGGATCGCTGGAGCAAAAAAAACCCTTTTTGTGATCTGTGAGAAGGCAGATTTGCCAAAGAATAAAACAAACCTCAGATTTCTGGCAAAGGTTTCTGGCAAGCCAGCCATGAGGAGGAGGAAAACCATCTGCAATTCATTACATCATTTTCCATCCTCTGTAGCATTAAAATAGGGCAGGAGACAGTTCCTGCCTCTGACATGGACAAGGGTTAGACTCTGAAACAAGTTGATAGTCAAGATGACTGAGATGAGTCCCAGTTAACTGGGAATGAAAACAGATGCTACCTGGGCTGATCGGCCCACAAAACCTGAATTTGTAACCGAGCCCTTTTCAAAAGAACAGCAGAGCTTGGATCTGTCAGGGTTCGTTCCCAAATAATGTAACCGTGACCTCACGTAATTTACGGCCCCAATCATGCCCCTGTTTCCCCCCCTCCCTCCAGGGTGTGTCATCAATCACATTCGCCGACAGGGCAATTTCGTGGGTTGTAGAGATCACTCCCCTTCGGCTGCTGTAAGTAACCCCGGGATACAGCCTTGAGAGAGAGAAGTCTGGAATGTGCATCTGTCTTTGGCTGGGGTGCTGTTTTATCAGTTTCCCATCCCCCTCCTTTCCAATGGCAACTTGAGAGAAGGCCAGGGATCCTTTCTGAGTTGACAGGATCTCAATTATTAATTGTCTATTCTTTCCTCAGAGTCTGAATGACTTTGGAGAACCTCTTGTTTGCCATAGTGGTGAATATCTGTAGCTGAAGTGTAGTAGAATAAGGGGGAAGTTTCGTTCTCCGAGCTTGTGGGTTGGGTTTCCGAACGTTTCGTTACCTAGGCTGGTAACGAAACGTTTGGAAACCCAACTCACAAGCTCCGAGGATGAACTGGGTCTTGAGTTATACAGCGAACATGAAATTTTAATTAAAAATATATTTAAAATGGGGGAAGGTGTTCCCCACCTATAACTTCTGCCTAATAAGATAATCTTCTGGTTTCCTGCAAAACCATTCCAGAATTCCTCTACAGATGGGAGGATTGTGTATATGAATTACCCTTTATATAAACTCTTCCTTGCCTGAATTCTTCCCATTGCTAATCTACCAACCTTGAAAAGTCCAGTAATACATCCGTAACTGTCTCATAACTGTCTTATTATGACAACTGATAAGTACAACCAGACGGTATTTTCTAAAAGCTGCTGCTCAGGGATCAAACATAGAAAAAAAAAGATACCAATAACTAGGGCAGAAACAGAAATATACTACACCGATGCCACACTTTAGCAGACTAACATGAGAGTGTCCGTTATTAATAAAATGTCCGTTAAATAAGAATCTCCTGCGTCAATTCGCATTGTTTGCATCCATTTCTGACATTGGAATAAAGACAAGTTGATGCCAATGGCATTAATCGGAGCTGGAATTTAGCCTGTTCCATGCAAAAGAATCTGTTGCGGCAAAATCCAAGCAATTGATATTTTAACGAGAAATAAAAAGGAAACTTCAAGGCTACTTAGGCGCTCTAATTCCAGAAAGTTCACACTCCACAGAATCAAACTGCCCTAAATCAAGCTGGTCAGTGAGAGGATGTTAAGATATTACCAAGGACTCAATAATTTGCTAATGGTTTAAATTTAGGCGGCGGCAATTCTGCAGGCTCCGCTTGAGCCATTTAGTGGCAAGTAGAGAAATGTCAGGAAAAACGGATGGTGAGGAAGGATTAAAGGAAAGCAGAAGCAAGCAAGAGAAGATGAAAAGAGAGATACCTACCTCCTAACGCAGAATAAGAAGAGACAGCCAGTCACACAACAGAAAGGTGATAGATCTCAGCCCAAAAGGAAAACAAGAAGGCACGTTTAAACCACTCGTTTCCCCCCCCAAAAAAATTAGAACCCCAAATCAAAACTAACAGAAAGGCACAAATAACAAGAGTCGGGGGGAGGGGGAGAAACAGAAGACATTCAGGTATAAAAGGGAAAAGCTTGCGTATTTCCTGGTAACCCATGGTGAAAAAGTACATTACAGAATTACGTATTGATGAGAGATCATTTAAATCCAACCGAACTTTTTTGATGGGCTCGGATGCTCTGGTAGCTCAGCAGACTAAGTCTGTCTGTTATTAACACAGCTGCTTGCAATTACTGCAAGTTCAAGTCCCACCAGGCCCAAGGTTGACTCAGCCTTCCATCCTTTATAAGGTAGGTAAAATGAGGACCCAGATTGTTGGGGGGGCAATAAGTTGACTTTGTATATAATATACAAATGGATGAGACTATTGCTTAACACAGTGTAAGCCGCCCTGAGTCTTCGGAGAAGAGCGGGATATAAATTCAAATAATAATAATAATAATAATAATAATAATAATGCTCGAAAACAAAACGGGCTGCATGCTTTCAGGGTGAGATTGGTAACCTTCCGCAGCTTGGCGTAAAAATAATCAAAAAGCAAGACATTTTCCCAGTGAAATAATGATTTCAGCAGGAAGGGATAATGCTGCCGTTCGGGGTGTGTGGGTGTGTGTGTGGGTGTGATTTCCAGCCCAGCCATGGAAGGCCGGAAAGAGCAAAAGATAAAGCCGAAGAAAAAGCTGGAAGGGAGGAATGCTTCTACTGACCTAATTTCAGGAGCCAGCCTTCTCGATCTGGATTAAAAAAGGTATGGGTTAAATCGTTCCCATCGTCTTCTGGAATCTTAAAGGGCTCGTTTTTAATGCTTTCGTATAAATTCTGGAAGAAACCAGAGAGCAGAGAAGGTTAACACCACACATCACGGATTCTGGGGCCAGGCGCAAAGGATCCTGGACGTACTCTAAATGGCCGTTCAGAAGATTCATTGCTCAAGCCTCTGCGGGAGAATCTAGTCAACTAAAGTTCAGATCTGAATTGGCGCCAGGTAAGGGTCAATGGAATTCGGGAGGAGGGTTAGACTTGGACCGTTTTTTGGGAATGTAATGACTCTAGGCTGATGACTCACTTCACTCCACCTCCCCCAGCTCTGCCAGCTCTTCTCCTACATCCTGTCCAGAAATCAAGACTCTTTTTTTCAAGGGCCATCGGGGAGTGATGTGTGGACTCCGGAGCCTCCAGAGGCTGACAGTAGAGAGGCAGAGGAACAGGAGGAGCCTGTTCCTAATGCACACATGAGAAGAGCTGCCAGAAGGCAAGAGCAGCTCAAGCAAAGAGGAAGACTCGGGAGTAGGGCCAAGAGATGCTTGGCCCCTCCCATAAGGCTTAAAAGACCAGCAACAGCTCTTGGGCTCTTTGTCGGAAAGCAACATTGATAGACTTGTTTCTTGTCTTGTTGCATTTCTTTCTTGTCGGCATCTTCTGCTTCTGAACTTTTGCCAAGAGAAGCCTTTGGCAGTTTGCCTAATTGGACCAAGGTTGGTGACAAGACTGAAGAATTGTGTTACGAAGAATTTGTTTTGAATTAGCATGGACTACGACGAGAATGAGTTTAATTCTCAGCTGTTCTAATAAAGTCAGTTTGTTTTCGAACTGATTGCGTCTAATACTACTGTACCTACTTGGGCCTGGGTCACAACAGTTTGCAAAGCCACTTACCCGTAGCAATTCCTCTGGGAGGTCTCCTCCCTCGTTAATCCCTCTGTTCATAGATATAAACCTCTCCGCCGTTGGCTTGTCTCTCACGTTGTGGTTGTGCAGGCTGGTGTTCAACATGATGATCGCAAAGGAGAGGACATAGCAGGTATCTGGAGAATGGGAGATCAAAGCAGAAGGTTTGTCCCCCCACAGCTCCTTGTAAAAACCAGTCTCTGGCAAATTAGGAATCAAGTAAACAACTACATTCTCTTCTCTTAAAGACCCCCGGCAGAGAAAAGGTTGTGTTGTGTTGAACTGGGGACACAACTCTCTCAGGCACCAAGCCGAGAAGGAAAACCTGAATTTAAAACTGAATTTCAGCTTTGTTCGCATGAAATGACGACAGGGAATCCTCAGCTGACGATCGCAATTGAGCCCAAGATATCCGTCGCTAAAGCTCAACAGTTGTTCAGTGAGTTTTGCCCCCATTTTTACGACTTTTCTGGCCACCGTTGTTAAGCGAATCGCTGCCGCGGGTAAGTTAGTAACCTGGTTGTTAAGTGAATCGGGTTTCCCCGTGGATTTGGCTTGTCAGAAGGTCATAAAAGGGGATCACGTGACCCCGGGACACAGCAACGGTCATAATTATGAAGCTGTTGCCGAGTGTCTGAATTTTGATCCCGTGATCATGGGGGTGCTACCAAGGCCATAAGTGTGAAAAATGGTCGTATGCAGGGGTGAAATCCAGCAGGTTCTGACAGGTTCTGGAGAACCGGTAGCGGAAATTTTGAGCAGTTCGGAGAACCAGCAAATGCCATCTCTGACTGGCCCCAGAGTGGGGTGGGAATGGAGATTTTGCAATATCCTTCCCCTGGAGTGGGGAGGGAATGGGGATTTTGCAGTATCCTTCCCCTGCCATGCCCACCAAGCCACACCCACAAAGTCACACAACACCCACAAAGTCACGCCCCACAGAACTGGTAGTTAAAAAAAATAGGATTTCACCTTTGGCCCTAAGTCCCTTTTTTCAGTGCTGTCGTAACTTTGAACGGTCACTAAATGAACTGTAATAAGTCGAGGATTACCTGTACACGGCCAATTTCCCTACCTTCCAACCCTAGTTGCTCTAAAGATATTTACAGCAACCTTCCAAAACAAACCTTCAATAGTTGTTACCAATGACAACCGCCAGCCAAGTTATTACAACACCAAACACTTTGAGGCTTGCAAGATGAGGAGTCTCCAACCGATAAAGACAAATACAGGTAGGGAAGGCCACGCCCACTCACCTGTAGACTGGAAGACCCCCGGGTTGCAAAGGCAGTAGCGGGAAGCAAACGCCTCCATCATGCGATCAATTTTTTGAGCTTCTCCCGGCAGCCTAAAACTCCACAGGAATTGCCTGCCAAGGAATCCAGAAAGTCATATGATAAAATACGATTAAAGTATAGAATAGACTAACAGAGTTGGAAGGGACCTTGGAGGTCTTCTAGTCCAACCCCCTGCTTAGGCAGGAAACCCTACACCACTTCAGACAAATGGTTATCCAACATCTTCTGAAAAACTTCCAGTGTTGGAGCATTCACAGCTTCTGGAGGCAGGTTGTTCCGCTGATGAATTGTTCTCACTGTCAGGAAATTTCTCCTTTGTTCTAAGTTGCTTCTCTCCTGATGAGTTTCCACCCATTGCTTCTTGTCCTGCCCTCAGGTGCTTTGGAGAATAGCTTGACTCCTTCTTCTTTGGGGCAACCCCTGAGATATTGGAAGACTGCTATCACGTCTCCCCTAGTCCTTCTTTTCATTAAACTAGACATACCCAGTTTCCTGACAGAACAATTAATAAGTGGAACAAATTACTTGAAGAAGTTGTGAATGATCCAACATTGGAAGTTTTTAAGAAGATGTTGGACAACCATTAGGCTGAAGTGGTGTAGGGTTTCCTGGCTAAGCAGGGGGTTGGACTAGAAGACCCCCAAGGTCCCTTCCAACTCTGTTATTCTAAACATCTTTCTAAAGAAGCCATGATTTGTATGGTCCGGGGTGGCTTCGTCCCCACAATCTATGAATAGGTTCCTGCCTTTCTTGAAGTCACAACAGAGTTTGTCCCCTGTGCAAACATAGCCAAACAGTGGCTTAGTCGCTATGGGGAAGTAAATGTGATCCCTAGGATGGACAGCAAAGACTTGACCAAAGGGTTGGTTAAAAAAAAAATAATCAAGATGGCAGCCAAAAGGGAGCGGCCTTCTATCAGAAGGATAGTGCTGCCATCTTGATTTCTTAATTGTTAAGAAATTAATGGTCATTTTTAAAAATTATCTCTGTAGACAATCGCAATACAGGCTCATTGGTTAAGCTATGAATTATATTAAGAAACCAACATTAGCTGAAATCACCTAACACACCAGCTATTCCTGCACGAACTGTCTTGTGGCTTAGTGTAGGTAGCTGTGCACAATGCCTTAATTTAACAGATTAACAGAGTTGGAAAGGACCTTGCAGGTCATCTAGTCCAACCACCTGCCCAAGCAGGAGACCTTACGCCATTCCTGACAGATGGCAGCCCAGTCTCTTCTTGAAAGCTTCCAGGGATGCAACTCCCACAACTTCCAAAGGCAACTTCTGTTCCATTGGTTGATGGTTCTCACTGTCAGAAAATGTCTCCTTATTTCCAGGTTGAATCTCTCCTTGTTCAGTTTCCATCCATTATTCCTTGTCAGGCCTTCAGAAAACAGGTTGACCCTCTCCTCTCTGTGGCAGCCCTTCAAATATTGGAAGGCTGCTGTCATGTCTCCCCTGGTCCTTCTCTTCACTAGACTAGCCAGGCCCAGTTCCTGCAACCCTTCTTCATGTTTCAGCCTCCAGACCTTTGATCATCTTAGATAGATTCAGATTAACAGAGTTAGAAGGGACCTTATAGGTCATCTAGTCCAACCCCCCGCTCAAGCAGGAGACCCTATACCATTTCTGACAAATGGCAATCCAGTCTCTTCTTGAAAGCCTCAAGGGATGAAGCTCCCACAACTTCCGAAGGCAACTTCTGTTCCATGGGTTAATTGCTCTCACTGTCAGAAAGTTCCTCCTCATTTCTAGGTTGAATCTCTCCTTGGTCAGTTTCCATCCATTATTCCTTGTCTGGCCTTCGGGTACCTTGAAAAATAGCTTGACTCCCTCCTCTCTGTGGCAGCCCCTCAAACATTGGAAGACTGCTATCCTGTCTCCCCTGGTCCTTCTTTTCACTAGACTAGCCATGTCCAGTTCATGTAACCGTTCGTCGTATCTTTTAGCCTCAGTCCCTAATCCTCTTGGTTGCTCTTCTCTGCACTCTTTCCACAGTCTCAACATCTTTTTTATAGTGTGGTGACCAAAACTGGATGCAGTACTCTAGGTGTGGTCTTACTAAGGCTTTATAGAGTGGTGTTCAGAGGTGGGTTTCAGCAGGTTCTAACCAGTTCTGGAGAACCTGTAGCGGAAATTTTGAGTAGTTCGGAGAACCGGTAGTAAAAATTCTGACTGGCCCCGCCCCCATCTATTCTCTGCCTCCCGAGTCCTAGCTGATCGGGAGGAAATGGGGATTTTGCAGTATCCTTCCCCTAGAGTGGGGTGGGAATGGAGATTTTATAGTATCCTTTCCCATGGAGTGGGGAGGGAATGGAGATTTTACAGTATCCTTCCCTTGCCACTCCCACCAAGCCATGCCATGCCCACCAAGCCACGCCCACAGAACCAGGAGTAAAAAAATTTGAAACCCAGCACTGGTGATATTAGTACCTCCCTTGATCTTGATTGTATCCTTCTGTTAAGATCAAGATAGAACTAAATCTATGGATCTTCACAAGACCAGAAAACCTTGTTAAATAGCCTTTCCCTCTTCTATTACAGCAGCGGTTCTCAACCTGTGGGTCGGGACCCCGTTGGGGGTCGAATGACGATTTGCCAGGGGTCGCCTACGACCATCGGAAATATGGGAAGTATACTTGCGAGTCGAAGAATCGCGCTCCAATGGTTGACTCCACAAGCCAGCTGCAGGCTCTTCAAATCGCTAGCCGAATTCGGCTTCAGGCGCGATGAATTAAAAAAGAGAGAAATCTTTGCTCTGATGTCTCCCTCTCAAGCCAGCTGCAATCACTCCCAATCGCTAGCCTAATCTGGCTTCAGGCACGATAAACTTAATAGGGGAGGAGTCTCTGCTTTAATGCCTCCGTCCTCAAGGCAATCGCAAGCAGTTCAGATCGCTAGCTGATACGGCTTCAGGCGCGATCAATTCAAAACGAAAATAATTTTATGGTTGGGGTCGCCACATCGTGGGGAATTGTATCAAAGGGGTCGTAGCACTATAAAGGTTGAGAACCACTGTACTACAGCGTCAAGCATTTTTAACCCTTTTCCCCATCAACAGCCTCTTAAGAAGACTTCTTACCGTAATGCTTGGACGAGATTGAGATCCACAAACTCATGGAGCTCAACAAACGCCTGAAGTACTTTAATATTAAAGTCATCCCTGTAAAAGAAAAGATGAAGAAGCTGAAAATAGTTCACAGTTTAATTTAATATTCGCATGTTGGGCTTTTTGAGGTTGAGGGGTTATTTTATTTTGTTTTATTCTTTTAATTGGCCTGTTACAAGCTGTAGTCACTGGTCCAAACCAGGAAACCTTCAACAATAATCATCAACAACAAGAACAATTAAGAAATTAATTGTCATTTTTAAAAATTATCTCTGTAGACAATCGCAATACAGGCTCATTGGTTAAGCTATGAATTATATTAAGAAACCAACATTAGCTGAAATCACCTAACACACCAGCTATTCCTGCACGAACTGGCTTAGTGTAGGTGGTTGTGCACAATGCTTAATTTAACAGATTAACAGAGTTGGAAAGGACCTTGCAGGTCATCTAGTCCAACCACCTGCCCAAGCAGGAGACCTTACACCATTTCTGACAGATGGCAGCCCAGTCTCTTCTTGAAAGCTTCCAGGGATGCAACTCCCACAACTTCCAAAGGCAACTTCTGTTCCATTGGTTGATGGTTCTCACTGTCAGAAAATGTCTCCTTATTTCCAGGTTGAATCTCTCCTTGTTCAGTTTCCATCCATTATTCCTTGTCAGGCCTTCAGAAAACAGGTTGACCCTCTCCTCTCTGTGGCAGCCCTTCAAATATTGGAAGGCTGCTGTCATGTCTCCCCTGGTCCTTCTCTTCACTAGACTAGCCAGGCCCAGTTCCTGCAACCCTTCTTCATGTTTCAGCCTCCAGACCTTTGATCATCTTAGATAGATTCAGATTAACAGAGTTAGAAGGGACCTTATAGGTCATCTAGTCCAACCCCCCGCTCAAGCAGGAGACCCTATACCATTTCTGACAAATGGCAATCCAGTCTCTTCTTGAAAGCCTCAAGGGATGAAGCTCCCACAACTTCCGAAGGCAACTTCTGTTCCATGGGTTAATTGCTCTCACTGTCAGAAAGTTCCTCCTCATTTCTAGGTTGAATCTCTCCTTGGTCAGTTTCCATCCATTATTCCTTGTCTGGCCTTCGGGTACCTTGAAAAATAGCTTGACTCCCTCCTCTCTGTGGCAGCCCCTCAAACATTGGAAGACTGCTATCCTGTCTCCCCTGGTCCTTCTTTTCACTAGACTAGCCATGTCCAGTTCATGTAACCGTTCGTCGTATCTTTTAGCCTCCAGTCCCCTAATCCTCTTGGTTGCTCTTCTCTGCACTCTTTCCACAGTCTCAACATCTTTTTTATAGTGTGGTGACCAAAACTGGATGCAGTACTCTAGGTGTGGTCTTACTAAGGCTTTATAGAGTGGTGTTCAGAGGTGGGTTTCAGCAGGTTCTAACCAGTTCTGGAGAACCTGTAGCGGAAATTTTGAGTAGTTCGGAGAACCGGTAGTAAAAATTCTGACTGGCCCCGCCCCCATCTATTCTCTGCCTCCCGAGTCCTAGCTGATCGGGAGGAAATGGGGATTTTGCAGTATCCTTCCCCTAGAGTGGGGTGGGAATGGAGATTTTATAGTATCCTTTCCCATGGAGTGGGGAGGGAATGGAGATTTTACAGTATCCTTCCCTTGCCACTCCCACCAAGCCATGCCATGCCCACCAAGCCATGCCATGCCCACCAAGCCACGCCCACAGAACCAGGAGTAAAAAAATTTGAAACCCAGCACTGGTGATATTAGTACCTCCCTTGATCTTGATTGTATCCTTCTGTTAAGATCAAGATAGAACTAAATCTATGGATCTTCACAAGACCAGAAAACCTTGTTAAATAGCCTTTCCCTCTTCTATTACAGCAGCGGTTCTCAACCTGTGGGTCGGGACCCCGTTGGGGGTCGAATGACGATTTGCCAGGGGTCGCCTACGACCATCGGAAATATGGGAAGTATACTTGCGAGTCGAAGAATCGCGCTCCAATGGTTGACTCCACAAGCCAGCTGCAGGCTCTTCAAATCGCTAGCGAATTCGCTTCAGGCGCGATGAATTAAAAAAGAGAGAAATCTTTGCTCTGATGTCTCCCTCTCAAGCCAGCTGCAATCACTCCCAATCGCTAGCCTAATCTGGCTTCAGGCGCGATAAACTTAATAGGGGAGGAGTCTCCGCTTTAATGCCTCCGTCCTCAAGGCAATCGCAAGCAGTTCAGATCGCTAGCTGATACGGCTTCAGGCGCGATCAATTCAAAACGAAAATAATTTTACGGTTGGGGTCGCCACATCGTGGGGAATTGTATCAAAGGGGTCGCAGCACTATAAAGGTTGAGAACCACTGTACTACAGCGTCAAGCATTTTTAACCCTTTTCCCCATCAACAGCCTCTTAAGAAGACTTCTTACCGTAATGCTTGGACGAGATTGAGATCCACAAACTCATGGAGCTCAACAAACGCCTGAAGTACTTTAATATTAAAGTCATCCCTGTAAAAGAAAAGATGAAGAAGCTGAAAATAGTTCACAGTTTAATTTAATATTCGCATGTTGGGCTTTTTGAGGTTGAGGGGTTATTTTATTTTGTTTTATTCTTTTAATTGGCCTGTTACAAGCTGTAGTCACTGGTCCAAACCAGGAAACCTTCAACAATAATCATCAACAACAAGAACAATTAATAAGTGGAACAACTTACTTGAAGAAGTTGTGAATGATCCAACATTGGAAGTTTTTAAGAAGATGTTGGACAACCATTAGGCTGAAGTGGTGCAGGGTTTCCTGCCTAAGCAGGGGGTTGGACTAGAAGACCCCCAAGGTCCCTTCCAACTCTGTTATTCTAAACATCTTTCTAAAGAAGCCATGATTTGTATGGTCCGGGGTGGCTTCGTCCCCACAATCTATGAATAGGTTCCTGCCTTTCTTGAAGTCACAACAGAGTTTGTCCCCTGTGCAAACATAGCCAAACAGTGGCTTAGTCGCTATGGGGAAGTAAATGTGATCCCTAGGATGGACAGCAAAGACTTGACCAAAGGGTTGGTTAAAAAAAATAATCAAGATGGCAGCCAAAAGGGAGCGGCCTTCTATCAGAAGGATAGTGCTGCCATCTTGATTTCTTAATTGTTAAGAAATTATTTTTATTATTAGCTAATTGGAAAAGTGCAAAACTTGGGGAAGAGGAAGACTGTATGGTCATTGATGCTCTTTGAACTTGGTGTGAGGTTTGTAGGGAGGAGGAGGAGGAGGAAGAGGGGAAGAAGTAGAAAGGAGGAAGAGGAGAAGACAGTAGGAGGAAGAGAGAGAGAGAGAGAAGGACGGAGGAAGGAGGAGGAAGAAGAGGAGGAGGACTGTATGGTCCTTGATGCTCTCTGAGCTTGGTTGTTTTCTTGCAGACATTTCATTACCCAGCTAGGTAAAATCATCAGTGCTAGAAAGGAGTGGAGTTTGTGGGGAGGAGGAGCAGGAAGAGGAGGAGGGCAAGGAGGAGACCCTATACCATTTCTGACAAATGGCAATCCAGTCTCTTCTTGAAAGCCTCAAGGGATGAAGCTCCCACAACTTCCGAAGGCAACTTCTGTTCCATGGGTTAATTGCTCTCATTGTCAGAAAGTTCCTCCTCATTTCTAGGTTGAATCTCTCCTTGGTCAGTTTCCATCCATTATTCCTTGTCTGGCCTTCGGGTACCTTGAAAAATAGCTTGACTCCCTCCTCTCTGTGGCAGCCCCTCAAACATTGGAAGACTGCTATCCTGTCTCCCCTGGTCCTTCTTTTCACTAGACTAGCCATGTCCAGTTCATGTAACCGTTCGTCGTATCTTTTAGCCTCCAGTCCCCTAATCCTCTTGGTTGCTCTTCTCTGCACTCTTTCCACAGTCTCAACATCTTTTTTATAGTGTGGTGACCAAAACTGGATGCAGTACTCTAGGTGTGGTCTTACTAAGGCTTTATAGAGTGGTGTTCAGAGGTGGGTTTCAGCAGGTTCTAACCAGTTCTGGAGAACCTGTAGCGGAAATTTTGAGTAGTTCGGAGAACCGGTAGTAAAAATTCTGACTGGCCCCGCCCCCATCTATTCTCTGCCTCCCGAGTCCTAGCTGATCGGGAGGAAATGGGGATTTTGCAGTATCCTTCCCCTAGAGTGGGGTGGGAATGGAGATTTTATAGTATCCTTTCCCATGGAGTGGGGAGGGAATGGAGATTTTACAGTATCCTTCCCTTGCCACTCCCACCAAGCCATGCCATGCCCACCAAGCCACGCCCACAGAACCAGGAGTAAAAAAATTTGAAACCCAGCACTGGTGATATTAGTACCTCCCTTGATCTTGATTGTATCCTTCTGTTAAGATCAAGATAGAACTAAATCTATGGATCTTCACAAGACCAGAAAACCTTGTTAAATAGCCTTTCCCTCTTCTATTACAGCAGCGGTTCTCAACCTGTGGGTCGGGACCCCGTTGGGGTCGAATGACGATTTGCCAGGGGTCGCCTCGACCATCGGAAATATGGGAAGTATACTTGCAGTCGAAGAATCGCGCTCAATGGTTGACTCCACAAGCCAGCTGCAGGCTCTTCAAATCGCTAGCCTAATCTGGCTTCAGGCACGATGAATTAAAAAAGAGAGAAATCTTTGCTCTGATGTCTCCCTCTCAAGCCAGCTGCAATCACTCCCAATCGCTAGCCTAATCTGGCTTCAGGCACGATAAACTTAATAGGGGAGGAGTCTCTGCTTTAATGCCTCCGTCCTCAAGGCAATCGCAAGCAGTTCAGATCGCTAGCTGATACGGCTTCAGGCGCGATCAATTCAAACGAAAATAATTTTATGGTTGGGTCGCCACATCGTGGGGAATTGTATCAAAGGGTCGAGCACTATAAAGGTTGAGAACCACTGTACTACAGCGTCAAGCATTTTTAACCCTTTTCCCCATCAACAGCCTCTTAAGAAGACTTCTTACCGTAATGCTTGGACGAGATTGAGATCCACAAACTCATGGAGCTCAACAAACGCCTGAAGTACTTTAATATTAAAGTCATCCCTGTAAAAGAAAAGATGAAGAAGCTGAAAATAGTTCACAGTTTAATTTAATATTCGCATGTTGGGCTTTTTGAGGTTGAGGGGTTATTTTATTTTGTTTTATTCTTTTAATTGGCCTGTTACAAGCTGTAGTCACTGGTCCAAACCAGGAAACCTTCAACAATAATCATCAACAACAAGAACAATTAAGAAATTATTTTTATTATTAGCTAATTGGAAAAGTGCAAAACTTGGGGAAGAGGAAGACTGTATGGTCATTGATGCTCTTTGAACTTGGTGTGAGGTTTGTAGGGAGGAGGAGGAGGAGGAAGAGGGGAAGAAGTAGAAAGGAGGAAGAGGAGAAGACAGTAGGAGGAAGAGAGAGAGAGAGAGAGAGAAGGACGGAGGAAGGAGGAGGAAGAAGAGGAGGAGGACTGTATGGTCCTTGATGCTCTCTGAGCTTGGTTGTTTTCTTGCAGACATTTCATTACCCAACTAGGTAACATCATCAGTGGTAGAAAGAAGTGAGGTTTGTGGGGAGGAGGAGCAGGAAGAGGAGGAGGGGCTTCTGGTGCCTCAACAGACTAAGCATTCTGTTATTAACCGCAGCTGCTTGCAATTACTGCAAGTTCAAGCCCCACCAGGCCCAAGGTTGACTCAGCCTTCCATCCTTTATAAAGTAGGTAAAATGAGGACCCAGATTGTTGGGGGGCAATAAGTTGACTTTGTATATAATATACAAATGGATGAAGACTATTGCTTGACATAGTGTAAGCCGCCCTGAGTCTTCGGAGAAGAGTGGGATATAAATTCAAATAATAATAATAATAATAATAAAAAAAAGAAGTAGAAAGGAGGAGGAGGAGGAAGAGAAGAAGATAGGAGGAGGAGACAGGAGGAAGAAGGAAGAGAGGAGGAGAAGGAGGAATACGACAACTTTGTGGTCTTTGGTGCTCTCTTGAGTTTAGCTATTTTCTTGCAGAAATTTCATTGCCAAACTAGATAACATCCTCAGTGCACTGATGAGGTTACCTGGTTTGGTAATGAAACGTCTGCAAGAAATCAGCCAAGCTCAGAGAGTACAAAGAACGGCTCAGAGACATAGATGCTGGATGACACAAACAACCATGAAACAGGAGCACCCACCCCCTTCCTTTCAGTGCGAGTGAGAACCTCATTAAGACAACGATTCATCATCATTTCATCATGGCCAATACAAAAGCCCTGCCATTCAACAGGGTGTGTTCGAAAGGCATACAAGTAGATTAAAAAGTTGTGGATCCGCTTCCATCTAAGGCAAGGTAGGTGGATTTTTTTTTTTTTGTACAGGCGGTTTCCGAAGGGAGCCCGGCAAACCTTTCCAAGAATTTTAATTAATATGTCGAACAACCCATTCATTAAATCCGAGGCAAGCCGACGGTTGTGTAAATACTAGGCTGTCTTTGCCAAGAGGAAATGAACGTGGTGGATTCAAACTAAGGTGGGTTGTTGTTGTTTTTTAAACTTTGACACAACCATACCAACAACAGCAATAACACAGTTTAGCGAAGAGGCTCCAGGAGAGTGAGAGATCTCGAGACCTTCACTATGTCACTAACATCTCGAGATCTTTCTTCAAGACCTCTGTCAACTCGCAAAGCTGGCCTGCTCTCGAGTTCCCATAAGCAAGGGGGAGAGGGAACCAAAGAAGCAACACTGCAGCTAAAAACAGGAGCACATTCCAGGCATATCTTTCGCAAGGTTGTATCCCAGGGTTACCCACAGCAACTGGAGGGGAGTGTTCTCTACAACCCATGAAATTCCCTGCGTTGGGGAATGCGATTGATGATACACCCTGGGGGGAGGGGGGAAACGGGGTCGTGATTTAGGGCCGTAAATTACGTGGGGTCAGAGCTGGCTTCATTTGGTTACGTGCTGACATGGAGCTCCTAATAAATAACTGGATTTCTTTTGAAGCTTGGCTTGAGGCTCATGATTTAATTAGGGCATCTGTGGGAACCCTGTTGTTAGTTGCGAAGTCGTGGCTGACCCATCACAACCCCATGGACGATGTTCCTCCAGGCCTTCCTGTCCTCTACCATCCTCCGGAGTCCATTTAACCTCACGCCGACTGCTTCAATGACTCCATCCAGCCACCTCGTTCTCTGTTGTCCCCGTCTTCTTTTGCCCTCCATCGTTCCCAGCATTAGGCTCTTCTCCAGGGAGTCCTTCCTTCTCATTAGGTGGCCAAAGGATTTGAGTTTCCTCTTCAGGATCTGGCCTTCTAAAGAGCAGTCAGGGTTGATCTTCTCTAGGACTGACCACTTTGATGGCCTTGCAGTCCAAGTTCAAAGGCCTCAATTCTTTGGCGCTCGGCCTTTCTTATGGTCCAACTTTCATAGCCATACATTGCAACTGGGAAAACCAGTGGGCACCCTGACAACCTCCTTATTATCGAATTCTAAGTTTTTCTCGGGATAATTTTTTGGTCAAGTACGACTTCCTTCTTTGTAAACCGGTGAAGTAACTCACCTGTTTGTTGAGAGGGTGAAAGGAAAAGAGGAGAGGAAAAGAAAAATGAAATAATACAGCTGCTGCCTCAACAGATTGAAACCAAGGCATATCATTAATATGAAATTATCCTGGTTTGAATTCCGCACCTCCTAAATCCCAATTATATAAATGCCCTGTAGACTTTTACCTGTCAGCAATGCAAGCAAACACAGCCAAGTCTTTTAAAAATATTTTTGGTATGTGGATATTTATTTATGTATTTATTTACATATTTACTTATAAATACGTATAGGCCGTCTGTCTTAGGTAAAAGTTCCTCTCGCACATATTGAGACGACTTCTGGTATCCGGCGGCAACGGACATCTGGAGGTGTCTCTCCTGCCTCCAGTGTCCGAATCCGGCCGCCTCTGAGGCCCTTAGGGGCCAGGTGTTCCGAAAAGGACACCTGCCGCACGGACGGCTCGCCAGGGGTCTCCCAGCCGACATACAGGACTGGGGGGACCGATGCTGGCGCGTCCTAGGCTCGGAGGGGTTCGGAGGCCTCAGGCCGCGGCCATTATTTTGGTCGTCGCCTAGGCCGCTGTGCCCAGTGACACCGGGGCTTTGGATTTATAATTGCAGCAGCCTGGTGGCGAACAGGGAACGGAGAAGAATTGAGGAAGGGAGAAGGGAAGGAGATATCGGCAAATGTGAGTGGAGTGCTCCGGAGTGCGGGGGGGTTTCTCTCCCCTGCGACTGGAAGGAGCACGAATCACTTTGGAGAGAGGAGAACTTAAAATAACAAGATTACCGGTTTTGTGGAGCTCTGGAGAAGAGGTGATGGAGAAATTTAGGAGGGAGGTTTGAGGCCCCCTCCTCTGGGGAACAATGGTGGCGTCCAGCTTCCGCCTTCACTATGAGAATCTTGATGACATCACTTCCCTTGACTTCCTGGTTGACTAACTGTACTCTGGACTCGTTGCTCCTGTGAGTGCCCCTGGTGGATCCGGAGGAAATTACAAGGATACTGTGCTTGCCTGAGGATTTTAAAAATTTTTAAATGGCAAAGGTCAGAGACCAACTGCTGGAGAAATGGAGAATTTTGGAAAAGTTATCTAATATGGACAAGAAACTGGATGAAATAAGAGCAGAAATTGTGACTATCCAAAAGGATTTTAAAGGACACTCAACAAGTCTCAGCAGAAAACAAGCAGAAAGTGGAAGGTCTGGAGGGAGAGATGCGGGCAGTGCAGAAAAGAGAGGAGGCGACAGGCAATGCTGTGCTTGGACTACAGATGGATAAAATGTCTTATTTCCTTAGGTTTCAAAATCTGGAAGAAGTGGACCAAGAAGACTTGAGAGATGTTGTGACTAAACTGTTGGGAGAATTTCTTGGGAGAGGTGTTGACTTTATGAATTGGGATGTGGATCGAGCTTATAGAGTTAATTCAAAATATGCACGCACGCATGCAGTTCCTAGAGAGGTTCATGTCAAATTTGTGAGAAGAGAGACAAGAGATGAAATTCTTAGAAAACATAGGAGTGGGGCACTGACTTATAGGGGCAGGGAGATAGCCATTCTGAGGCAGATTCCCAGACAGGTACGTGAAATGAGAAAGAAATATTACTTTTTGTCAAGCAAATTGTACCAGAAGGGAGTAGGCTTCAGATGGCTGATGCCAGAGGGATTGATGATTTTCCGGGAGGGCATTACGAAAAAATTAGTACAATTGCGGAGGCTGCGGCCTCGTGGAGGAACACAAAGCCCTCCTGGAATTAGATGACCCAGGAGTTGAAGAAGGAGGTTAAGGACCGTGGGGAGGAGCCGGCTGCCGCTGTTGCGGCCCTGGAGTTGGGTCAGGCTGAACCCAGAGTTCTGAGATCCAAAACTAGGAAGTGACAATGATATTTGGTATTGTGTTGGTTTTCCTTATTCTCCTTTGTATGATATTCTGATTATTCTTGACCCTTCTTTATTGCGTATGTAAGATTGATAAACTTAGCTACTTCGTATCACCTGCTTGCCATATGGCTGTTGTATGTGTTTAAAATTTTGAGTAAAATTCTTATCTTGTATAAGAAAAATGAAAATTTACCATACCTGATATGTATTTGTATAAACCTTTTTTGACCAATAAAAACTTTTTGGATATAAAAAAAAAAAAAAGTTCCTCTCGCACATACGTGCTAGTCGTTCCCGACTCTAGGGGGTTGTGCTTATCTCCGTTTCAAAGCCGAAGAGCCAGCGCTGTCCGAAGACGTCTCCGTGGTCGTGTGGCTGGCATGACTCAACGCCAAAGGCGCACGGAACGCTGTTTCCTTCCCACCAAAGGTGGTCCCTATTTTTTCTACTTGCATTTTTTACCTGCTTTCAAACTGCTAGGTTGGCAGAAGCTGGGACAAGTCACGGGAGCTCACTCCGTGACGCGGCACTAGGGATTCGAACCGCTGAGCAGCCAAGCTTTTGATCGACAAGCTCAGCATCTTAGCCACTAATAAAACATCAATATATTAGAATCAAACCTTAAAATCAAAGGATTCATAGGGAGGGGAGGAGGACTGGAGGGAGATAGGATCTGTGGTTATTCGATCAACTACCCCTCCACTTTGCTGTCATGAACTGGACTGAAGAAGCTTCTTAGATGAGATGCGAAATGTTTTCAAGGGGAGAAAATCAAGAAAGTTCATTTGCCTTTTTGGAAAGGAAAAAGCAGCTTGTGGCTACGTTTGCCGTCTTTGACTTGTTTTTCAAAATAATAAAAGCGGGATGCAAACAAAGAAATGCAGGAAGCCCTCCACTTACGACCTTAACTGAGCCCCGAATTTTTGTTCCAAAGTGAGACATTTTATGATTTTTCCTGGCCACTGTCATTAAGTGAATAACTCTTGTTCTTAAGTTAAGTGATGTGGCTGTGAGGTGAATCTGGTTTCTCCAATGACCTGCCTTGTCAGAAAAATTGTAAAAGGGGATCCAGCCATGACCCTGGGACACTGCGATCGTCGTAAGTATGAATCAGCTTTCAAGCATCTGAACGTTGACCGTGGAAATGCAGCCACAGTCGTAAGTGTGGAAAAACGGTCGTAAGTCACTTTCCCCACTGTCGGAACCTCGAACGGTCCCTAAACAAACTGTTGTAAATGGATAAAAAAAAAAAGCAAAGGAAAGTTGAGGTTCTATGTCCAGCTCTCCATGTCCACCTTGAGGCGATACACAACCAGCCTCCGCTTACCTTTCACCGAGATAATCGCCAATAACGGTTTTATTGAGCCCCTCCCCTTTATACAGGAACTGAGCGATGTCTTCTGGTGTGTTCTGCAGGAGATCATTTTCAATGAGAAACTGAATTCCCTAAAGCAGCCGGAGGGGGGGAAAAATAAAATAAAAGGAAGATAAGAATTCAGGCTTTGTTGCTGTTTATCGAAATTCACATTCCAGAATTACAGAATAGAGGTAGTCCTCGACTTACAACCGAAACTCATCCACCCAAAGCTACCTCATGGTTGGGTCTACACATTGCTAAATAGCATTCTAACTCTCACGGCTTGCTTTTAACCATTGTTATTGAGCAAGGAAACTCATCCACACAAAGCTACATCATGGTTGGGTCCACACATTGCTAAATAGCATTCTAACCCATGGCTTGCTTTTAACCATGGTTTATTGAGCAAGAAAACTCATCTATCCAGAGCTATCTCATGGTTGACTAAATACCGTACTAACCCATGGCTTGCTTTTAACCATAGTTTATTGAGCAAGGAAACACATCTACCCAGAGCTACCTCATGGTTGGGTCTACACATTACTAAATGTCACACTAACCCATGGCTTGCTTTTAACCAAGGTTTATTGAGCAAGGAAACACATCTATCCAGAGCTATCTCATGGTTGACTAAATACCGCACTAACCCATGGCTTGCTTTTAACCATGGTTTATTGAGCAAGGAAACACATCTACCCAGAGCTACCTCATGGTTGGGTCTACACATTACTAAATGCCACACTAACCCATGGCTTGCTTTTAACCATGGTTTATTAGCAAGGAAACTCATCTATCCTAATTCTTGGCCACTTCACGGTTGGGCTTACACACTGCTAAATCCTATACTAACCTATGGCTTGTGTTAACCATGGCTTATTGAAGAAGGAGAACTTGTCCACCCAAAGCCTTTGGCTGCCTCATTGCTAAAAACCATGCTAATCTGTGGCTTATTTTCACAACTGTTAATCGAACGATTGACTGTGACCAATAACGTTAAACCAACATGCAGTTTGCTTACTTTTGACTTGAAGCTCGTTGTGCAAACTCTGCTTTTAGAAAATGGCCTTTTAACTATATTTTTGAAACCCTTTAGAAAATGGCCTTTTAACTATATTTTTGAAACCCTTTAGAAAATGGCCTTTTAACTATATTTTTGAAACCCTTTAGAAAAAGGCCTTTTAACTACATTTTTGAAACCCGGAATTTAATCGGAGCAATTCCTGGGCGAGATTTATTGCTCTTTTTTCCTTCTTGAGACAGCTGGAACCACAAACCGGCTGGTCTGGAAATAACCGGGTTTGTTTTTCCCAAACAAACAAGCGGAAAGTTCAAAGCCGGTTTAGGATGGAGGAGAAATAAGGAAAAACAAACGTATTTTTTGACCGAAGAGACACAGAAGGCACCCGCAGCATTTGGTGCCAAAAGAAAAAACTATCCTTCCTGTTCCCGAAGAAGGAAAATGCACTGAATTATTTTATTATCAGGGTAAGCCCAAAGATATATATATATTTAGCAAGCTTGGAAACTATTTTTAGTCTTGAAAAACCGTTGCTGTTTTTACACTCCCTTTGTCTGTCTGTGTGATTCTGCGTGTGGAGAAAACCTGGCAATCCTTCACTTCAAACCATTCGTTTAGCAATCGCTCAAAGTTATAGCAGCACGAGGAAAACGTCACTTATGACAAGTCCTCGCCTTCATGTCCATGACAGCATCCTCGCGATTGGGAGCTTGCATCTATTTATGACGGTTGCAACACCCCTGGGTTGGATCGCCATTTGCCATCTTCCTGGTAAATAGAGTCGACGGGGGAAACCAGGTTCGCTTAACGACCCATATGATTCGCTGAACAACCGCACTGATTCGCTTAACAATCATGGAGGGAGGGGGGGAAAGGTTGTATAAATTGGGCACAATTCGCTTGACAATCGCCTTGCTTGGCAGCAGAAATTCTGGCCCCGGTTGTGGTCGTAAGTCAAGGACTTTTGCCTGCGTTGCAAAAACTTCCCTAAATAAATATCTAGTCAAAACACACACAAAAAACCCCAAGAATCAGATTTTCATTTGGAGGCAGTATTTGGTTACCAAAAAGAATTATGTTTCTTTCCACAAAACCACCACGAGAAAAGAAATTTGTGGCAATTCAAGGGGTCTCTTCCCTTTTTCTCTCTCTTTCCCCTTCCCCCCTTTCTATTTCTCTTTCTCTCTTTCTTTCTATTTCTTCTTTCTCTTTCAGTGTTTCTCTCTCTCGCTTTCTTTTTCTTTCTTTGCTTCTTTCTCTTTCAGTATTTCTCTCTCTTTCTCTCTCTCTCTATTTCTTTACTTCTTTCTCTTTCAGTGTTTCTCTCTCCTTTTTTCTTTCTCTTTCTCTTTCTTTACTACTTTCTCTTTCTTTACTTCTTTCTCTTTCAGTGTTTCTCTCTCCTTTTTCTTTCTCTTTCTCTTTCTTTACTTCTTTCTCTTTCAGTGTTTCTTTTCTCTTTCTCTTTCTCTTTCTCTTTCTTTACTTCTTTCTTTCAGTGTTTCTCTTTCTCTCTTTTTCTTTCTTTCTATTTCTTTACTCCTTTCTCTTTCAGTCCCCCCCCTCCCTCTCTTTCAGCTCTATGCTTCAGATATCCCTTTCTTGTAACAGTTCCTGTCTTCTGGAAACCCAGATATCTCAAGAAAATGAAATTAACATCATCGGAAACAAAATCAAGCTAACCCCTTAGGGAGAAGACGAGGCTCCAGATGTATTTAGCTCTTAAGATGGAGAGAAACGAACCAGACAAAAAGCACGTGCTTTCGCTAAACTGTCTCTCTGAGATCTAATAAAGAAAAATGGAAGAACAAACTAAAGACTGAAATGTAATAAGAAAAATAGGTTTGCCGAACAGCCTTAGAGAGCACCGTTTATGCCGAGCTTCATTTATTGGACTTTTCCAACAAGGTGATACGATGGAGTTCAACGGAGTGGGTTAATTAAACAAGACGGCATCTGCCATTGCAGCTGGAGAATTCTGGGAGTTGGAAGTCTTAAAAATTATTTATTTATTTATTTATTTATTTATTTATTTATTTATTTACATTTATATCCCGCCCTTCTCCGAAGACTCAGGGCGGCTTACAGTGTGTAAGGCAATAGTCTCATTCTATTTGTATATTTACAAAGTCAACTTATTGCCCCCCCAACAATCTGGGTCCTCATTTTACCTACCTTATAAAGGATGGAAGGCTGAGTCAACCTTGGGCCTGGTGGGACTAGAACCTGCAGTAATTGCAGGCAGCTGTGTTTTAATAACAGGCTTCTTACAGCCTGAGCCACACCGCGGCCAAGGTTATTCCCTCCTGGCTTAAAGTATGCGATGAACTCCTCTAACTATAGTTGACTGAACAAACTGTGGTTAAACAAACCACAGTTTGCTCATGTGGTTTGGACCACATACAACAACTCAGCTCAAAGTACACCCTCTCAAGAATTTTTTAAAAAGCCTCACCTTCTTGGGATCCATGTTAAATTTTTTCCTTCCCATTGCAACCTGCTTATTCCTTTGGGTAGCTTTGCTGTCAGTTTGGAGGGAAGAGAGAACGGAAAAGGAAAAGATCAGAACAGAAATGTGTTCGCACAATTAAAACGAAGCCATTGTTGACAGCGTCCTAGCATCCAATGGAGCCCGCATCCTAGCTGAATATCCCTTCTCATGGCTTAGAAATTTTGTTTAACTCAAGAGAAAAAAAATCAAAAGTAGCTTTGGCTTCATGGCAAGGAATCATAAATGACGTTTTAATATTCTGGAGCCAGGAATTATAAGGTTTGAACCCACAAACCAGTTCGACTGGATTCATTCGAGGGAACGGATGGAATAATACGCCGAGTGTCTGGATGCCAATAAGCGTTTAGGACTTCTGCTTTGCTAGCACAATCCCACAACTAAAACAATTGCAGAGGCTTGATAAACAAACCAAGGAGGCTGTGCCAAAAAACGCCGTGAGAATTGCTGGCATGGTGCCAGCGGCAGGATGCAAGGCTCTCTCCAGCTCAACCTACAAAGAGTTGATGCCGAGACCTCGACTGTCACATCTTGAAGGCATTTCAGCCGCTCGCGGCCCAGATGCACTAAAACAACACACTCTGAATAAGAGGGAAATGGATTTTGTTTGCTAAGATCCAAGTAGCGGGTTAGGATATAATAAAACCCGTTAAAATTTATCCCTGCTCCGGATATAGAAAGGCACGTATCTCGCAGCTAAGGAAAAAAAAAACACCATACAATACATTGAATAAACACAGAGATCTGATGCGAACGTCTACATTGATAGACTGCAGAAAAATTCCTGCTTAGCGAATACTTTCCATGGAAAGGAATATTTGTAGCTCGGGACTGAAACGTGGGGTCCTTGGTGCTTTCTTGCAGACGTTTCATTACCAAACTAGATAACATCATTAGTGCTAGAAGGAAGATGTTTGCAGAGAGGAGGAGGAGGAGGGGAGGAGGAGGAGGAGGACGACGACGCAGCCTGCGGAGCTGGCAACAGACAGCAATGAAGCTGAGGAAGAATATGGGCCAGTCCTGGAGGCTGGGGAAGGCCCGGATCAGGGCTCTGCGTCAGAGGCAGAGGTGGGGCCAGGGCCATTGGGGAGTGATGTGCGGACTCCAGAGCCTCCAGAGGCTGACAGTAGTGAGGCAGAGGAACAGGAGAAGCCTGATCCTAATGCACGCATGAGAAGAGCTGCCAGAAGCAAAGAGCAGCTCAAGCAAAGACTTGGGAGTAGGACCAAGGGATGATTGGCCCCTCCCATAAGGCTTAAAAGACCAGCAACGGCTCTTGGGCTCTTTGTCGGAAAACAATGTTGATAGCTTTGTCTTGTTGCATTTGTATTGTATCGGTGTCTTCTGAACTTTTGCCAAGAAAGGCCTTTGGCAGTTTGCCTAATTGGACCCAGGTTGGTGATAGGACTGAGGAATTTGTGTTGGGAGGAATTTGCTTTAATTTAGTTGAACTACGCTGGGAATGAAGTAATTCTCAGCTGTTCGAATAAAGTTTGTTTATTTTTACACTGACTGAGTTTCCTACTACCTACTTGGGCCTGGGTCACAACAGTAACACTATCAATGCTAGGAGGGAGTGGGATTTGCTCTCTGTTTATATACTCGTGGTTGCCCTCTCAGTGTGGGTGGTACAATCAAGGTCCTACCAACTCAGACAAACCATCAAACTATAAACAACAGGCATAATCAAGGAACCAACAGGAACACTCCCACAGGCACTGCCAGGGCGAGTCACTTGTATATAAACAGAGAGCAAAAACCCCACTCCTTCCTACTAGTACTGATGCTGTTACCTAGTAGGGTCATGAAACGTCTTCAAGAAAACATGACCTAGTAGGGTCATGAAACGTCTTCAAGCTCAAAGAACATCAAGGACAATCACACAGGTGGTTTCCAAATTTTCAGATGCAGCCCCCATTTATAATTTGGTACAGTTGGTTGGCTGGGGAATTCTGGGAGTTGAGGTCCACCTGTCTTAAAACTTGCTGAGGTCCAGAAACGCTGCTCTAAGGACTTAAGAAAAGGCTGTCAGGATATCACCACTCAAATCTTGCTGTTTTAATGGAAGCACCCGTCAAAGACTCCTTTCCAACCAGGAGAAAAATCACCCCTTCCCACTTTCTTCCAGCCTTAAAAAAATTTTTTCTCCCACCCACCCCTTCTCTCCCCCCTCTTCCTCCTCGTCCTTTGGCCGGCGATTTGAGCCCCATCGGACCACATTCCAGTGAAGGGGACAAGGAAATGCAGCTGATATCTCAGAAATGTTCGCGGCACTTTGCTATCTTGTCCGAAGGCGGCGGGGGAGGGCGATGTTCCAGGTTCAGAGGGCTTTTCGATCTGTACGGTAAGTGGGAGGGGCAGATATGGCGGGGGGGGGAGGCCGTATCGAGAGTTGGGAGCACGTGTTCGATGTCTAAATGCGATCGCGTGCTCCGGCCCCCCAGCCCCCACCCGTTCCTCAGGTGGCCATGATCCTCAGAGCTTGGACCTTCGGCTGATGTTGTGTAATGCCCGGTCCGTGGTTAACAAGGCCCCCCTGATCTGCGATCTTATTCAGGCGGGGTCCGCGGACCTTATGGGCATCACGGAGACCTGGTTGGGCCCAGAGGGGTTCCCTCGTTGAGATGTGTCCTCCAGGTTTCCGAGCATTTCATCAGCCGAGGCCCAAGGTAGGGGTGGGGGTGGGGGTTGTCATTAAGGAAGATCTAGAGCCGAGGGAGGCCACTGTTCCTCAGATTGCCGGCTGTGAATCCCTCTATGTGCGGTGGGGCCATAGGAGCCAGTTGGGCTTGTTGGTCGCGTACCTGGCTCCTTGCTGCGTGACCACAGCCCTGCCAGAGCTGTTGGAGGTGCTTGCCGCTGTGGCGGTTGAGACCCCCAGACTTATTGTTATGGGGGACTTCAACCTGCCGTCAGTTGGCTTGTCATCAACGGCAGCTCGGGAGTTTGAGGCTTCCATGACGGCCTTAGACCTGACTCGAATAAATGATGGCCCCTCGCACATGGGGAGGCACGCTGGACTTGATTTATATCTCTGGTCAGTGGTTAAATGATCTGGTACTAGATGATTTAGTAACAGAACCAATGTCATGGTCCGATCATTTTCTCCTTCGCCTTGACTTCCGAACCGCCATTCACCGCCGCAGGGAGACGGAACCTATCGTTGGTTCCGTCCCAGGCGCCTGATGGACCCTGAGAGGTTCCTGGCGGAGCTTGGGCCTTTCCTGAGGATCTGGCCCACGGCACGACTGAGGAACTCGTCGCGGCCTGGGAACAGGCAGCGGCGGGGCCTTGGACCGTGTCGTGCCTTTGCGACCTCTGACCCGGCGTGGGTCTCGTTTGGCCCTTGGTTCTCCGAGGGGCTGAGGAGATGAAACGCCGGAAGACGCCTAGAGAGCACTTGGAGGTCCAGTCGCTCGAAGCTGATCGGACACTAGTTAGGTCCTATACTAGGACCTACCTAGTGGCAATGGGGGAGGCGAGGCGTATCTACGCCTCCACCCTCATTGCGTCGGCAGATAACCGCCCGGCCGCCCTGTTTCGGGTGACCCGCTCCCTCCTTCATCAGGAGGTGCGGGATGGCCCTTTGCAGGGACGTGCCGAGGAGGTTAGTGGTTATCTATTCCATAAAATCGCCCAGCTCCGGGCGATCTGGACCGAATTTGGGATGATCCAAGCGGGGAGAGGAGGCCCGTCTCGTTGAGTCTGTTTGGGATCAGTTTGATCCTGTGGCTCCCGAGGACGTGGACAGGTTATTGGGGAGGCTCCATGCCACGACATGTTTACTGGACCCGTGCCCTTCCTGGCTGGTACTGGCTACTCAGGAGGTGACACGAGGCTGGCTCCAGAGGATTATTAATGCTTCTTTGTTGGAGGGAGTTTTCCCCGCCGCCTTGAAAGAGGCGGTGGTGAGACCCCTCCTTAAGAAGCCTTCTCTGGACCCAGCTATTTTAAGTAATTATCATCCGATCTCCAATCTTCGCTTTGTTGCGAAGGTTGTAGAAAATGCTGTGGCTCGACAGCTACCCCAGTACCTGGATGAAGATGTCTATCTGGACCCGTTCCAGTCCGGTTTCCGACCCGGATACAGCACAGAGACGGCTTTGGTCGCATTGGTGGATGATCTCTGGAGGGCCAGGGACAGGTTATTCCTCTGCTCTGGTCCTGTTAGACCTCTCAGCGGCTTTTGATACCATCGACCATGGTATCCTGCTGCGCCGGTTGGAGGATTGGGAGTGGGAGGCACCGTATATCGGTGGTTCTCCTCCTATCTCTCTGACCGTCGCAGACGGTGTTGACGGGGGCAGAGGTCGACCGCGAGGGGCCTCACTTGTGGGGTCCCGCAGGGGTCGATCCTCTCGCCTGCTGTTCAACATCTATATGAAGCCGCTGGGTGAGATCATCAGTGGCTTTGGGGTGAGATACCAGCAGTACGCTGACGACACCCAGCTGTACTTTTCCACCCCGGGCCACCCCAATGAAGCTGTTGAAGTGCTGTCCCGGTGTTTGGGGGCCGTACGGGTCTGGATGGGGAGATACAGGCTCAAGCTTAATCCCTCCAAGGCGGAGTGGCGGTGCGTGCCGGCATCCCGATTCACCCAGCTGCAACCGGGGCTGGCTGTTGGGGGGGAGTTATTGGCCCCAAAGGATAGGGTGCGCAACTTGGGTGTCCTCCTGGATGACCGGCTGTCGTTTGAAGATCATTTGACGGCCGCTCCAGGAGGGCCTTCCACCAGGTTCGCCTGGTTCGGCAGTTCGCCTTCCTTGATCGGGATTCCTTATGCACGGTCACTCATCGCTCGTTACCTCTCGCTTGGATTATTGTAATGCTCTCTACATGGGGCTCCCTTGAAGTGCGTCCGGAGGCTTCAGTTAGTCCAGAACGCAGCTGGTGATAGAGGAGCTGCACGCAGCTCCCATGTAACACCTCTCCTGCGCAGGCTGCACTGGCTACCTGTGGCCTCTCGGGTGCACTTTAAGGTGTTAGTCACGACCTTTAAGGCGCTCCATGGCTTAGGACCTGGGTACTTACGGGACCGCCTACTGCTACCACATGCCTCCCACCGACCCGTACGCTCTCACAGAGAGGGACTCCTCAGGGTGCCATCCGCCAAACAATGTCGGCTTGTGGCCCCAGGACGGGCCTTCTCTGTGGGGGCCCCCACACTCTGGAACGAACTCCCCCCGGGCTTACGCCAGATATCTGACCTTCGGACATTCCGTCGCGAACTGAAAACATATCTTTTTATTCGCGCGGGGCTGGCTTGAATGAAATTTTAAACTTAAATTTTTAGCAATTTTAATGGGGTTATTGGTTTTATGGCAAATTTCTTAAATTTTTCAGGCTCATTTAATAAGTTTTTAACTGATTTTAATTTTGTATATTGTATATTGTTTTTTGTTGGTTTTATTCTGCCTGTACACCGCCCTGAGTCCTTCGGGAGAAGGGCGGTATAAAAATCAAATAAATATAAATATAAATATAAATATAATATTTCCCGCGAAAACCCTGCAAGCTGAGCCAACTCACCTTTCCTCAACACTGGTCAGGTGATCGATCTCCGTCATAACTTCGGCAATCTCAAATTTTAACCGCTGCAGAAAGAAAACAAGACAGAGTTTACCCTTGCGAGTGTGTTTGTGGTTGTGTCGTTTTGGTGTCGGTGGCTGTTCTGTAATATTTTTTTTATGACACTTTCCTCTGCAGGGATCAAAAAAAAAAGGAATTTAGATGCTTCATAAATCTTGCGATATCTTTACCTGCCCTGTCATTTTCGCCACATCACGTGGAAGCTGAATTACTTCCCCTCAGTAGCAATTATTTTTAAAAAAGACAACTTCTTGAGTTGAAAAACTGCAGAACAACTTAAATGCCGTATATAGGGAGTCCCCAACTTCCATCTATCCATTTAGCGACTGTTTCAAGTTACGACGGCACTGGGAAAAAAATGATCTTCGCAGAATCCCTGCCATCACATGATCATATTTTGGGCAGGGATTCACTTAAACAACTGTGGCGAAAAAGGTTGTATAACTGAGTCACTTAACAACCTCCCTGGCTTAGCAATGGAAATGCTGGCCACAATTGTGGACATACGTCGAGGACTTGCCCTGTAATCCAACCCAGGAGACAAGAAAGTTGATTAGGAAAGGAAATTGATTACCTCAATATCATCGATGAGTTCTTTCTTTCTACGACGGATGTTTAAAAGTTCCTCTTTTTCTTCTGCAGACAGATCATCTGGCACTGAAGAAAGAAAGAAAGAAAGAAAGAAAGAAAGAAAGAAAGAAAGAAAGAAAGAAAGAAAGAAAGAAAGAAAGAAAGAGAAAGAAAAAAGGAAGGAAGGAAGGAAGGAAGGAAGGAAAGAAGGAAGGAAGGAAAGAAAGAAAGAGAAAGAAAGAAAAAAGAAAGAGAAAGAAAGAAAGAAAAAAGAAAGGAAGGAAGGAAGAAAGGAAGGAAGGAAAGAAAGAAAGAAAGAAAGAAAGAAGAAAGAAAGGAAGAAAGAAGGAAGGAAGGAAGGAAGGAAGGAAGGAAAGAAAGAAAAAGACATCCTTGTAAACAGACTACTAATGAAACTACTAATATTTTATTAGTTAATATTGCATTAACAGAGGGATACAATCAAGATCAAGGGAAGTACTAATACCACTCTATAAAGCCTTAGTAAAACCATACCAATAGTGGATTCCCAATATTCCTACCATTGGTTCGCTGCGGACGCACACGCTTGGTTTGCACACGCTCACACCTTCCGCACATGTGCCCCGCCTCAAAAATGTGTCTAAATAGGCCCTCATAGAGCTGGGGCGATCTCCGCTACTGGTTTGTCCAAACCGGTATGAACCACCTGAATACCACTTCTGGACCACGCCTAGAGTCCTGCATCCAGTTTTGGTCACCACACTATAAAAGAGGTTGAGACTCTGGAAAGAGTGAAGAGCAACCAGGATGATTAAGGGACTGGAGGCTAAAACATATGAAGAACGGTTGCAGGAACTGGGTATGTCTAGTCTAGTGAAGAGAAGGACCAGGAGAGACATGATAGCTGTCTTCCAATATCTGTGGGGCTGCCATAGAGAGGAAGGGATCAAGCTATTCTCCAAAGCACCTGAAGGCCAGACAAGGAACAATGGATGGAATCTGAACAAGGAGAGATTCAACCTGGAAATAAGGAGGAATTTTCTGACTGTGAGAACAATCAACCGATGGAACAGAAGTTGCCTTCAGAAGTTGTGGGAGCTTCGTCTCTGGAAGTTTTCAAGAAGAGACTAGACTGCCCTCTGTCAGAAGAGGGGTAGGGTCTCCTGCTTGGGTGGGGGTGGGGGGTGAACTAGATGACCTACAAGATCCCTTCCATCTCTGTTAATCTGTACTTGAATTTGTCTTAAGGTAAAGGTAGACTCCATAGGAATACAGGTAGTCTTCAGCAGAATTTAGGGGATGTCGGTGTTCTGTTTATTTATAAGGTAAAGGTAAAGGTTCCCCTTGCACATACATGCTAGTCGTTCCGGACTCTAGGGGGCGGTGCTCATCTCGGTTTCAAAGTCGAAGAGCCAGCGCTGTCCGAAGACGTCTCCGGGGTCATGTGGCCGGCATGACTCAACACCAAAGGTGCCCGGAATGCTGTTCCCTTCCCACCAAAGGTGGTCCCTATTTTTCTACTTGCATTTTTTGACGTGCTTTCAAACTGCTAGGTTGGCAGAAGCTGGGAAAAGTCACGGGAGCTCACCCCGTTACGCGGCACTAGGGATTCGAACTGCTGAACTGCCGACCTTTCAATTGACAAACTCAGCATCTTAGCCACTGAGCCACCGTGTCCCTTAGAAAAAAGAGAAGTCCTTATAAACAGAAGTACACCAAATCTGACCTCACCTAAACTTCGCTGGAAAACGTTACCCAGTCTGGTAACAAAACTTTCAGAAACCAACCCACAAACCTCGAAGGACGAACCTCCGCCCTGAAGTGAATATTTTTTTTTTCATAGCAAAGACCTCAAGTCAGGTTCATTTTCCCAGAAAACACTCAACAATAATTAGCATTAATTGGGGGGTTGAGGGTAGAGATGGAGTGATGGTTAATGTACAGGGATTATTGAAGATGTATAAATATAATTAATGTAGGGTCGGGTCTGCCCAGTTACCATTTTAGAACGATGGGGAGGGAGAAAAGAGGAGAGAGTAGGAGGTAGGAAAGAGGAGAAGAGGAAGGAAGAGGGGTAGAAGAGGGAGAAGGAAGGTGGAGGGTGGAGGGAGGAGAGGATGTAGATAAGAGAAGGAGAGGAAGGTTAGGAAAGTAAAAGAAGGTAGAAGAGGGAAGAGTGTTAAAAAGGGGGTGGTGACTGGGCAAGCCCGACTAATTGTATATAACTGTACATTGGATGAGCTGTTTGATATGATTGTAAAAATAAAACTTTTTTATGGAAAAACCCCCCACAATAATTAGCATGTAACTCCATTAAGTGCGCACAACCGCATGTTGGCTAATGCAGAAGCCGCTCAATTAGCTTTAAAAAAATTATAAACGCAGATGGCCCTTCCGACTCTTGAACAGAGGCTGAGAAGATAAACAGCATTAAATTATTCTACATCACTGGCAAAGGGCGCCCACGGAGACCTTTTAAACTGGAAATGGGGGGCTTTATTTTTTTTTGCTTGTCTACAGAAGACACATTTAGGAAGCCGAAAAGAAAGATGGTAGCTTTTTAGTTTAAGAGACGTAGCAACTGAAAAGGTTAGTTTTTGATGAGCTGCAAGGAGAAGCTCTCCTAACTCTTTTTTATTCTGCAACAGATATGGGCTGTAAACCTAAATTCACTCTTGCAAGGAATGGCATCCGTCTGTTCAGTGGTTTATATAGCCCAGTGTTTCTCAACCAACTTTAAGATGGCAACAGACATTTTGGGCTCCACCATGGTCGTAAGTCGAGGACTACCTACCTGTATTCCAGCTAACGATACGCTTGCTAATGATATGAAAATAAGCTTTGTGTTTTGAAAAGCTTTTTTTTTTAATTTGCATTTATATCCCGCCCTTCTCCGAAGACTCAGGGCGGCTTACATTATGTTAGCAATAGTCTTCATCCTATTTGTATATTTATATACAAAGTCAACTTATTGCCCCCAACAATCTGGGTCCTCATTTTACCTACCTTATAAAGGATGGAAGGCTGAGTCAACCTTGGGCCTGGTGGGACTAGAACCTGCAGTAATTGCAAGCAGCTGTGTTAATAACAGACTGTCTTAGCAGACTGAGCCACCAGAGGCCCAGAAAGGCTGAACGGGGTGGGCCATTAAGCAGCATTATTCCAGGGTGGGGTGAATTTAGACCAGTTGGAGTCGTTTGAACAAAGAGATGGGGACATATTACAAATATGCAACACTTGGGAGCAGCAGAAGGAAAGCTCCTTGTGTAAATAAAAGGAGAAATATATTTTGGCTGCTCTTCCCCGAACACACCTTTGATCTCCCCATGTTTTTATAAGCAAGGATTTGGGCAGTCAGGCTGATACCACGTCAGAAAGGCGAGAGAGGATAGGCACTCTCTGCTTAAGTAGCAGAGTCAGGGCCGAGTCAAAAATGATCCCCCACCCACTCGCCGTTTTAATTTCTTGAGGAGTAGAAGATTAGTAAACCTTGAGCTGACATATTTTTTAAAAAAAACCAAGAATGATGAAAAAGCAACTCATCATAAAAGCCTAAGTCTGAGGGAGAGAGAGAGGAGAGAGGGGGGAAGGGAGAGAGAGAGAAATGGAAAGAGAGAGAAAGAAATAGTAAGAGAGAGAGAAAGAGAGAAAAAGAGAGAGACTGAAAGAGGAAGGAGAAGGAGAAGAAGAAAGGGGGGAGGGAGAGATATATAAAGAAATGGAAAGAAAGAGAAAGAAATAGTAAGAGAGAAAGAAAGAGAGAGAAAAGAGAGAGAGAGACTGGAAGAAGAAGAAGAAGAAGAAGAAGAAGAAGAAGAAGAAGAAGAAGAAGAAGAAGAAGAAGAAGAAGAAGAAGAGACATATAAAGAAATGGAAAGAGAGAAAATAGTAAGAGAGAAAGAAAGAGAGAGAAAAAGAAAGAGAGAGAGAGACTGAAAGAGGAAGAGGAAGAAGAAAGAGAGAAAGAATTCTTCACTTTAATCAAATTTAAGGAATGCTACCATTCACAAAGCGAAAAGAATCAAGTGTTTCCTTTTAAAAACTGTTTAGAAGATGGATCTTACATCATCAGTGGATGACCCTAACCAGTTGTGGGATTCAAATAATTTAACAACCGGTTCTTTGCCCTAATGATTTCTTCCCACAACCAGTTCACCAAACTGCTCAGAAAGTTAACAACCGGTTCTCCCGAAGTGGTGCGAACTGGCTGAATCCCACCACTGACCCTAACCCTAACCCTAACCCTCCACGATAAGGCGGTGAGAAAACAAACGGCAAATTCCTGAAGAGATCATCCGTAAAATAACCTACACAGTAAGGACCATCCCTTGGTGGCTGCACAATTTTCACTAAATTAGCTCTCACTTCAGAGCCACGGCAGCGAAGCAAAACCCTAAAGTGCAAATGAAATTAACCGAATTCCAGCTGCTTTACAGTTCTGTCACCTGAGTTCTGTGTGACCTGCTCCAGTTATTCCTTCCCCCAAATTCTTGGGTACACAAACCACGTTTGAAGAGGACAAGGCATTGAGTTCACTTCCTGGGTTTTGGCTCCCTGCCCAGACTGTAGCTGAACTTGATCTTACACTGGGTTTCCTTATCGTCGTGAACTCCATTTCTGAAACGTTAAATTGCACGAAGTTTAATGTTTGTCCTGCCTCATCCCTAATTACATTCCTGAATGTGTCCCTCAGGACAACCTACAAAATCTCCTATGTTCCTTGGCCTTGGGAAAACATTGGATAGAAGCACACTCTGCTGATCCAGTTCTACGGAGGAATGATGGAGTCTGTCATCTGCACCTCCATCATTGTCTGGTTTGGTTCTGCAACCCAACAAGACAGATACAGACTTCAGATTCCCCTCGTACGTATGTGCTAGTGGTTCCCGACTCTAGGGGGCGGTGCTCATCTCCGTTTCAAAGCCGAAGAGCCAGCGCTGTCCGAAGACGTCTCTGTGATCATGTGGCTGGCATGACTCAACGCCAAAGGCGTACGGAACGCTGTTACCGTCGCACCAAAGGTGGTCCCTATTTTCCTACTTGCATTTTTTTTACATGCTTTCGAACTGCTAGGTTGGCAGAAGCTGGGACAAGTCACGGGAGCTCACCCCGTTACGCGGCACTCGGGATTCGAACCGCTGAACTGCCAACCTTTCGATTGACAAGCTCAGCGTCCTAGCCACTGAGCCACCACATCCCCTTTCATTAATTCCAGCAACTGTTCTTTATAAGATCTTGGCTTCAGAAAATGGACAAGGTTAAATATTGGATGACCTTCTCTTTATCTTCTCACCCCAAAACTTTTGGGGAGCCACCTGCCTCACCATCATGGAGAGCCTGTTCAGATTGTCCTGTAGCTTAATCCAGAGGATTAAGGAAGCTAATAAAACCAAGTACCTGCTCTGGAGATTATCCGGGTCAATGATAAAACACAAAGAAACGAACAGATCAGGGGTGAAATGCTCCCGGTTCTGACCGGATCGCCTGATCCAGTAGTGATGGCGGCAGGTGGTTTGGAGAACCGGTAGCAAAAATCCCTGCCCCTCCCCCCCCACATGCCCAGCTAAACTGCGCAATCATCAGAGTTTTTTTTTTTAACTTTTAAAAGCATTTTTTCTTCGGTGGAAAAAATGCTTTTAAAAGTAAAAAAAAAAAAAAGCCTCTGATGATCACACGGCTCAGCTGGGATTGTCAGAACCTTTTCAAAGCATTTTTTCTGCAAGCTCTTCGGACAAAGAGGCTGTAAAAAAAAAAAGCTTTTAAAAATAAAAATAAAAAGTTGGCCGTGCCCACCCAGTCACATTACCCCCACCACCACCACCAAGCCACGCCCATAGAACCGGTAGTAAAAAAATTTACATTTCACCCCTGGAACAGATGGTGTATCTTGATCTTCCCAAGAGTAAAAACAAATTAAGACGACGATCAAGACAAAGCATCGTTTGGTAAAAGAGTTTACAGAAAGAGGAACATTAACAAGCCACGGTTTTCTCTTGAAGGCCCATTATGTCTTCACCAGGGTTGGCAAATATTGGTTTAGCTTTTCGCCAACCAAGGTATCTGAACACTTTGGTTAAAATTCTCTTCCTCCCATTTTGAAAAAAAAAAAATACAGATTGAAGCTGGAATAATACGTGCTTCTCGTCTGTTCTTCCCTTGGGTTTTTTTCCTCCCCCCAACCACCATCAGACACCACAATCTGATAACAAACAGGACTGTCATTTGTGTACTTTGCTGTCGTCTCTCACAATGTGCTTTTATACCTCAGAGTATAAATGGCTTTTAAAGGGCAGAACACAAAAGTAAACTCACTTACAAAGAAGTGATGGATTTGTACCCAAACATAACAGGCGGTACCGTTTTTCAGAAATTAAAGACTTGTCATTGTCTTCCTGGAAATAGATGCATCTGTTTCTCACAAACTCCTTTTTCTGGGTTATTTTTAAACGGCAGCATTTTGTGTTTTTTTTAAAAAAACCCAAAACAAACCGTGGCCTTTTTTTTCCTAATGGCTTGTCATTACTAAGATGGTGTTCTGATTTTTGTGATTCAGAATAACAGACTTAACAGAGTTAGAAGGGACCTTGGAGGTCTTCTAGCCCAACCCCCTGCTCAAGCAGGAGACTTTATACCATTTCCAACAAATGGTTGTCCAATCTCTTCTTAAAAACCTCCAGGGGTGGAGCACCCACAACTTCTAGAGTTAAGAAGTTGGTCCCTTCCAGATTTCTGAATTGAAATTTGAAGATGGCTATCCAATCTCTTCTTGAAGACCTCCAGTGATGGACCATCCATAACTTCTGCAGGCAAGCAGTTCTACTGATTAATGGGCCTCTGGTGGCTCAGACTGGTAAGACAGTCTGTTATTAACAGGAGCTGCTTGCAATTACTGCAGGTTCAAGTCCCACCAGGCCCAAGCTTGACTCAGCCTTCCATCCTTTATAAGGTAGGTAAAATGAGGACCCAGATTGTTGGGGGCAATAAGTTGACTTAATATACAAATGGATGAAGACTATTGCTTGACATAGTGTAAGCCGCCCTGAGTCTTCGGAGAAGGGTGGGATATAAATGCAAATTTTTTAAAAAAATATCCTCACTGTCAGGAAATTTCTCCTTACTTCTAGATTGCTTCTTTCCTTGACTAGTTTCCATCCACTGCTTCTTATCCTATTTTTGGGTGCTTTGGAGCATAGGTTGACCCCCCTACCTCTTCTTTGCGGAAGCCCCTCAAATATTGGAAAACTGCTATCACGTCACCCCTAGTCCTTCTTTTCATTAAACTAGACATACCCAATTCAATGTTGTGTACTCATATATTGCCAAAACCATCTTTTTGATTTCTCATGTTAGACGAAGCCATCCCTATGGTTTATACATGCCACTGTTTAGAGTTTTGTATAGTAAAAGAATCCCTACTATAACAATTCAAACACGATGCTTAAACCCAAACTTAGTGCGATGACAAACCGCAGATGTAATCCATCTGTGTTACAGCGGAACTGGTCCAAGGACTGTGGTTAGTTTTAAACCGTAGATGTAAATGGACACTGGAGATATAAGCTTAGTGAGGTGAAAAAATATGTAACACACACCGCATCAGGCTTTTAAAAAGAAGGATTTGGGTTTTCTGGGGTTGTTTTTACCCAACAATATTTGATTAGGCGTTGCTGAAATAGTCCCATTTTGGGGTTTAACAAAATAAGCAAGGGAGCATGTAGAATCGACCTCAGGGGAAAAAGACAAAGCAACTCACAGACAGATGGAGAAACACCAAGGATCCATTCTTATTTATTTGTTTGTTTGTTTAGTTTGTCAAACATGTACGAGATAACAGGAATAAGTAAGAACATGGATATGAACACAGGAAATGGATACGAATAAATGGGGAGAGTAGGACAGGGACGGTAGGCACGCTGGATGCGCTTATGCACGTCCCTTACAGACCTCTTAGGAATGGGGTGAGGTCCACAGTAGACAATCAAAGGTTAAAGTTTTGAGGGTTTGGGGAAGAAACCACAGAGTCCGGTAGTGCATTCCAGGCATTGACCACTCTGTTGCTGAAGTCGTATTTTCTGCCATTGAGTTTGGAGCGGTTTACCTTGAGTTTGTGTGCTCTTGTATTGTTTTGGTTGAAGCTGAAGTAGTCATTGGCTGGTAGGACGTTGTAGCAGATGGTTTTGTGTACTACGCTTAGGTCAGACCGTAGGCAGTGTAATTCTAGGTTGTCCAAGCCTAAAATTTCAAGCCTGGTGGCATAAGGGATTTTGTTCCGAGCAGAGGAGCGGAGGACTCTTCTCGTGAAATACCTCTGGACTCGCTTAATTGTATTAATGTCCGATATGTGGTGCAGATTCCAGGCAGATGAGCTGTATTCGAGAATTGTTCTGGCAAAGGTTTTGTATGCCCTAGTTTGCAATGGAATATTACCGGAGAAGAAGCTTCGCAAGATGAGGTTGACAACTCTTAATGCCTTTTTAGCAATTCTGTTCCAGTGAGCTCTGACGTTTAGATCATTTGAGTACTCCAAGGTCCTTGACAGAATGAGGGTCGTCTATGACAGGGGTCTCCAACCTCGGCAACTTTAAGACTTGTGGACTTCAACTCCCAGAATTCTGGGAGTTGAAGTCCACAAGTCTTAAAGTTGCCGAGGTTGGAGACCCCTGGTCTATCAAGGTCATATCTGCCCAGCTTGTATTTGGTGTTCTGATTATTATTATTATTATTATTATTATTGCCAATGTGTAAAACGGAGCACTTTGTGCATCTGGGAGAGTATCCCAAACATTCAAACGGGTCAGAAGGGTGTCAACCAAGTGTAAGGAGACTTGGACCTATTTCTTCCACACTTTTTTTTGAACAAGGCTTGGATAGGCAGGAAGTCCATCTCCTTCTGTTCCAGGTATGCTCCAGATGAGAAAATAAATGAGTCTGCAGTTTTGTGCAAAGTTCATGAGATAAGATACCACCTTCAACAGAAACCACCCCAAGATAAAATGTCCTGAGCTTTGGCTGAAGGACAATTAGCTTTCAGAAGAATCAACTACCCAGATACGGGTGAGGTCACAAGATAACGGGGCTCAATTTAAACCAAGAAATCAATGGATGAGTGGTTTGTTAGTACTGTCTTTCCTTTTTCTACATTCGAAATGATAATTCGGTGGCAATTTTACAAAAGAAGGAGACCCTTCATAGTTTTTAGGGCATCCTTAAAGTTTCTGGGCAAAGCCCACACACCCTATGATGTACATCCTCGACTTACAACTGTTTAGTGACCATTTAAAGTTACAATGGCACTCAAACTGCCCAAGGAGCTGCTGATCCAGTTCTACAGAGGAATGATTGAGTCTGTCATCTGCACCTCCATCACTGTCTGATTTGGTTCTGCAACCCAACAAGAAAGACACAGACTTCAGAGGATAATTAGAACTGCAGAAAAAACAATGGCTACCAACCTTCCTTCCATTTAGGACCTGTATACTGCACAAGTCAAAAAGAGGGTTGTGAAAATATCTACAGACCCCTCACATCCGGAACATAAACTGTTTCAACTCCTACCCTCAAAACGATGCTACAGAGCACTGCACATCAGAACAACTAGACACAAGAACAGTTTTTTCCCCGAAGGTCATCACTCTCCTAAACAAATAATTCCCTCAACACTCCCCCAAGGTTCAACATTTATTTTATTTAGTTAGTTAACTTTATTTGCCCCCTATCTCGCCATGGGGCTACTCTAGGTTGCTTACAATAATAGAAAGAAGAAGAAGGAAAGGAGTTTAAATAGAAAAGAATAGGACCGTAAAATAAACAATGAAAAAGAACACAAGGAGAAGACAGATGGGTGGAGAGCCCAAAGCAAAGGAGAAAAAAAATGGCTTTATAGTTGCCTTGGTAAGGCCACACTTAGAAATACTGCATCCAGTTTTGGTCACCATAATATAAAAAAGATCTTGAGACTCTGGAAAGAGTGCAGAGAAGAGCAACGAAGATGATTAGGTGTTGTGGCTCCAGCCCCCGAACCTGGCCCCATGCCCGAAAGTGACTCTGAGAGTGAGAGGGAAGGGCCGGTAAAGCTTACCTCAGGAGCACCGATTCCTTTGGCCTGGCTCCAGGAACCAGAAATAGGCCAGTCGGAGGACGTAATGAGGCCGACATCCCCTGATTCCTCCCTTCCTCAGGCTACGCCTACAGACGCAGCTGATAACCATACTAATCAAGCCTGGACTGACCCACGCTTCAGAAGATTAGAGAGGCGGCGTCATCAAAGGGAAGGGTGGGGCAGGACCCCCATCCCACAGGATATATAAGGAGCTTTGGGACTGCTCTCAATTCCACAGGAAGCAAATTAGCTGAACCGTGTTGAAGTGAGCTGAAGTCTTAATCTGTTTGAACTTTTTGGCAGGCAGCTGCGTTTTCTCGGCCAGGACTGATAGAAGCCGTGAATCCACTGGCTGTAGGCCAGCTCGTTATTCCAAAGTGAGGACGGAGAAAGAACATTACGGGACTGGAGGCTAAAACACATAAAGAACGGTTGCTGGAATTGGATATGTTTAGTTTAATGAAAAGAAGGAGAGCTTTTAAGAAGACACCGGACATCCACTTTTCTGGGATGGTATAGGGCTGTGATGATGAACCTATGACACATGTACCACAAGTGGCACGCGGAGCCATGTTGCCTGGCACGCGCGGCATTGCCCGTTCCCGTTCTGGGTTTCTGGCATGCATGCGCACAAGACGATCAGCTGGGCTTTTTGCATGCGGCAGTGCTTGAAACTAGAGGAGCTGGTCTTCCATTTTCCTGCGTGAGCATGCGCGCCGGCCAGCTGATCGTCGTTTGCGCATGCGTGCCATAATCCCGGAAGAGCAGCTGGCTGAAACCGGAAGTTCATTTTCGGGTGTGGCGCATGCGCCCTGGGCAGCTCCTCTTCCAGGTTGAGGCCCAGATGTGCACGCACCCTTTTCAGGCGAAAAGCTTCGCCATCATGGGCATAGGGTTTCCTGCTTGAGCAAAGGGTTGGACTAGAAGACCTTCAAGGCCCCGTCCAACGCTGTCATTCCGAGAGAAGAAAATAAAGACATTTCGGCAGTGAAAAAGGAAGGGGAGGGGGGGGAAAAACCCTTAACCAAAAAAATGCAATCCCTGACCAAGAATATTAATACCACATGTTACTACAAACAGGCAAGGCCTACATCTTGCAGAAAAAAAAGTAATAGCACAAAGAGACTAACACACCAGCCCCTCCCAACTCCACCAACAAAGATTGTTGATATGTCCAAGCGAAAGAATTTCAATTTAGCCCGAAGGAATGAAAAATCTGTTTCCTGAAACAATAATTCTTCTTGATGTCTCAGACATAAGAAAGGGATTTTTTTTAAAAAAAAGTTGCTGCAGCTAAATTAAGAGAACGGGGTCCTGCATTTTCCACACGTTTATCCTATTAGAGAATAGCCTCAAATTTCTTTCGACAAGAATTCCATTTTTTTTTTCTCCAAGACACATTATTTTCTACAAAGTCCTTTTTACGTGCTGCAACTCAGAGGGTGCCCAACGTTTAACAACCGGGGACAATTTTATAAAAAAAAATAATTCCAAAGCTGCTAAGTGAATCACTGCAGTTGTTAAGGGAATCATGGGGTTATTAAATGAATCTCTCTTCCCATTTGACTTTGCTTATCGGATGCGGTCTGGGAAGGTCACAAATGGCATTCACATGACCCCTGGATGCTGCAACCATTGACTATTTCAGATTTAACAGACCAAATACCCACGGAAATTCAGACCACTGGCCTTGTTGCTAGTAATCCTTATGATTTATATTGATATTGCTTCCTGATTGCTTATCTGTAGCCTATGACTATCATTAAGTGTTGTATCATTAAGTGTTAAATTTGTCCCCTATGACTATCATTAAGTGTTGTAAATGTTGTACCTTGATGAAGGTATCTTTTCTTTTATGTACACTGAGAGCATATGCACCAAGACAAATTCCTTGTGTGTCCAATCACACTTGGCCAATAAAAAATTCTATTCTATTCTATTCTATTCTATTCTATTCTATTCTATTCTATTCTATTCTATTCTATTCTATTCTATTCTAGACATCATTCTCAAAATGAGCCAAATTTCCATACCTTCCATACCTCCCCCAGGTCATAAAAGGCCATCATTTGTGCAAAGATGCCATTACAGCAATGAGTTAAATCAGAAACCACAGATTCTCTGATTTAACAGACCGATGGAAATAACGGACACTGCGAAATGGTCCACTAAATCCAAGGCTCTGCTACATCACAGTCCGCTAAATCAAGGTTTCCTTGCCTAAGCGACGGCGATTGAGTCAGTACGATATCCTGAGCAAAAGCTAAACAAAACATATCCTGGCATAGCACTAAGCGTGAATATAATGGAGCCCTTCCCCTGGCAGTCAAATGTCAGCTGGATCAACTAACTTCCTCAACCTTTGGATGCTGACATTTGCAGTCTGGCCGGAGTATGTAGCAAGCAAGCAAGCAAGAAAGAAAAAAAATCTGGCTCCTAGCAACTCAGGAGAAACCAGAGTTTCGATTCTCGTCTGCTTTAGAAACAGATCCAGCATGGGTTTGGTTTTTTTTCACCTTCTGCTTTTCAGCTGAGGAGAGAACATATCGGTCAGATCTCCTGCCAGGGGAAAAAGAGGGAACAAATAGGGACACCCTATATCCTGATGTCACTCTGGAAATGAAACAACCCGTCATTCATGCACGAAGACCTTGTCGTGGCACACACAGCAGCATCCTGGCTTGTACCGGGCACCCGTGTCAGGCATGAAGGAACAGGACCGCACTATAAGTTCCAGTTAAGGAACTTGCTCAAGTCTACGCAGAGGAACGTAGCGAACTAAAGTTCAGCACTAAATTCAGGGGTGAGCTGCTGTGGGTTCGCAGGGGTTCGGGAGAACCTCTAGCTAAGATTCTGTGCAGTTCGGAGAACTCCCAAATCCCACTCCTGGTTGGTCCCGCCCACCCCACCCCTCCCAGGAGGGCGAAAAACGGGCCTACTGGAAGTTCAGGAAGGCTGGAAATGGGCCCATTTCTGGAGGGCCTCCGGAGCCTGGGGAGGCTGTTTTCACCCTCCCGGAGTCTCGAAAAAAGCCTCCGGAGCCCCAGGAGGGCAAACCCACCCCCTATGGCGATGGAGGAGGACTAGGCCACGCCCACCATGGCCACACTCACCCAGCAACCGGGCAGAGAACCCACTGCTACAATTTTTAAAGCCCACCCCTAACTAAATTGGTTCCAGAGAAGAGTTAATAGATTGCAAGACAGAACAACAGAGTTGGAAGACTTCAATTCCCCTGCTCAAGAAGGAAACCCTACAATATTTCAAACAGATGGTTGTCCAATCTCTTCCTAAAAATCTCCAGTGCTGGAAGTAAACATGAGCAGTGTCCCTGGGACATATAATCAATCCCCTTTTGCAACCTAAATCAATGAGGACACCAGCTTCACTTTACAACCGTGTCACTAATTTAACAACTGCAGACTTAGCAAAGGTGGCGAGAAAAGTCGTACAACGGGGCAAAAACTCACTTAAAAACGTCTCACTTCACAATATAAATTTGGCGCTCAATTGCGATCGTACGTAGAGGACAGCCTGTTGAAGTTGCAGACAATATGTAATATCTCCGTACGGAGCCCGGCTTCCATTAGAACCCCAGTCGGGAGAATGAATTCAGAGTAGGGCAAGTGATTTTGATGGCACCGTGGCAAATGGAATGTGCCAATGCTATAATTAGACATAATTAGATTGTATCGCAACACCTAATTATAGTTCCCCGATGCATATTATTAACTGCTATGCTAACACAGCCTTTGACAGCCGCGGCATTACATACGTATAAAAAACATCGCCACTTTAGGACCTTAAAAGCTGAAAGGAATGGAAGGATGGGTGGTATTTGGTCATTAAGTCTACTTAGATGCTCCCTGGAGAGAAAAGTTTCTCTGGTTGGGCCAGGATCTTTTTTTTTTTAGGATCCTGGGAAAGATACAGATTCCCCCAATTGCACGCTGCCAACTTCATTAAACTTCTTCATTTGTCCATTCCAATATCCTTTTTCGGAAAGAGGAAGTCTGGTGATTCAATCACACCACGAATAGAATCTCAAGAGTCGTTTTCTGGACCTCCTAAAAGAAGTTTACGTCTTTTGAAGGACTATTTTTTCCCCCCTGCTCATCAGTCAATTGCAGCATCTTCCTTCCCTTTTCTTCTTTTATTTCTATTTGGTGGCAAAGACTCTTAACAGATGTGGATATCTTCAGCCTTCCAGAGGTTGAGCATTATAACTCTTAAGAGTCCCTCCCAGCCTCTCTGGTCAATGGCAGGGAATGATGGGATTTGTAGTTCACTGATGTCATTGTTCAGACTTAGGCTTCCCAAGCGCATGAAGCAGACTCCTGGTCCCGAGAAAAACCCCTTTTTATTAAGTTACTGTGAATTCCTCTCACTCACATCCAGCAAATTCTTTCAAGGGAGAATTTAAAGTCAAAGATCTTATCTGACTTGGGGAGCTGCCAGGCTGATATCTTCAGTGGCTAAGACGCTGAGCTTGTCAATGAGAAGGTCGGCAGTTCAGCGGTTCAAATCCCTAGTGCTGCGTAATGGGGTGAGCTCCCGTGACTTGTCCCAGCTTCTGCCAACCTAGCAGTTCGAAAGCACGTAAAAAATGCAAGTAGAAAAATAGGGACCACCTTTGGTGGGAAAGGAACAGTGTTCCATGCGCCTTTGGCATTTAGTCATGCCAGCCACATGACCACAGAGACCTCTTCAGACAGCGCTGGCTCTTCGGCTTCGAAACGGAGATGAGCACCACCCCCTAGAGTCAGGAACGACTAGCACATATGTGCGAGGGGAACCTTTACCTTTAATTGTCTCCTGCAAACTCCAGTCTCCTTTTGTTCCTCTTTTATTCTCTCTGGGAGGGGCCATTCATCGTCCACCTGTGGCCTTATCCCCGAGTCGACCCTTGTTCTTTAGCTGTTCCCTTTGACTGGCAACTCTGTGCCTGCACACACTGGGAACGGGCTCCAGCTGTTCATCTGCCTCACTGATGTCTGACTCCGAAGGCAGCTGATAACTGGCATTCGGCCCTGGCCCCCTCTCTGCCTCCAATGCAGAGCCCTCATCAGAGCCTTCCCCAGACTCCAGGACTGGCCCAGGTTCCTCCCCAACCTCCCCACTATCCGAATCTGCTGCCAGCTCTACAGGCTACTAATGGGCCATAACAGTCATGAGAGCCACAGGTTCCCTGTGCTCCCCCTGTGTGGCTCCCCCTGTGTGGCTCAGGGGGCCGCGGTGTGGCTCAGGCTGTAAGAAGCCTGTTATTAAAACACAGCTGCCTGCAATTACTGCAGGTTCTAGTCCCACCAGGTCCAAGGTTGACTCAGCCTTCCATCCTTTATAAAGTAGGTAAAATGAGGACCCAAATTGTTGGGGGGGCAATAAGTTGACTTTGTAAATATACAAATAGAATGAGACTATTGCCTTACACACTGTAAGCCGCCCTGAGTCTTCGGAGAAGGGCGGGATATAAATGTAAACCAAAAAAAAAAAAAAATTAACCGGTCCATCAAGGCGTTTTCGCCTTTAAAAACCCAATATTTTTTCTTCTTTCTCTAAAAACATAAATTTCAATGAAAAACACAGGCATTTCAGCTGGGAACACGTCGCTTCTAATGACCCAACTATTTATTTCGTGCTGAAAGGAAAAATAAAATTTTGCAGGCGCCAACCATGGGGGGGGGGACCCTAAACATTTAAACTGTGGTGTTTTTTTTTAAATTATTTCAATATGGCATCTGAAAAACAGGCCTGAAATGGAGAGACAGATTTCCTGTTTGCTTTTCCTTGAATATTTTTACACAGTGTCATATTTTTTTCCCACCCTGCCTTCTTCCTTGAGAATTTTTACACAATGAGTTAGACTGGACCGCCACTAAACCAAGCTCATTCACAAACAGTAAAAATAAAATAAAAATCCCCTGACAGCTGGATCCTGTATTATTCCCAGATGTTCGAAAGCTTTGTTTATAATGCTCAAGAGTCTAGCAAGCAATGGGAAAATCTGACCTACATTATCATAAATTATTTTCTCCAACATGTGACCTGACCGGTTTTTTCCTCTTTAGTCTTGTACATACACATGTGCCTTGCATCTGATCTTTAAAAAATGATTTAAAAAAAAAAAGTATAGAAATTCCTCCCATCAATTCCTTCCACACAAAGGAACGGAGAAGAGCAACAAATAGGGAATAGGGAACTGGAGGCTAAAACATATGAAGAAAAGTTGCAGAAACTTGGTATGTCTAGTTTAATGAAAAGAAGGACTAGGGGAGACATGATAGCAGTGTTCAAATATCTCAGGGGCTGCCACAAAGAAGAGGGAGTCAAGCTATTCTCCAAAGCACCTGAGGGCAGGACAAGAAGCAATGGGTGGATACTGATCAAGGAGAGAAGCAACCTAGAACTGAGGAGAAATTTCCTGACAGAACAATTAATCAGTGGAACTGCTTGCCTCCAGAAGTTATGGGTTGCTCCATCACTGGAGGATTTTAAGAAGAGATTGGACAACCAAATTATCTGAAATGATGTAGGGCCTCCTGCTTGAGCAAGGTCCCTTCCAACTCTGTTCTTCTCTTCTGTTATTTTGTTCAGACGAGAAACACATGAGCATGTCAGATCTATCCTCCCATCCATTCCCATGCCATGAGAATTCAAGTCCTCGGGGCTTTTAGAAAAAACATTGAGTGGAATGGGAACGCAAGCAAAGCCTCCAGATTTTGAGGCGGTCTCCGTCCTCTTTGAAAATCAACGTGTCCAGCAGACACGCATATAAATAGGCGTTTCTATTTTCCTAACTGGGCGATGCGCCTTCTATTTCCACACAATTAGCGGTTGAAATCTGACTTTTGTTAGGTAGGTTGCTATGAAACAGCAAGTGCCAAGGCGCCCTTTGGAGACAAGCTTATAACACATACCCACACCATAGTGCCCGAGGGTGCGCTTCCTGCTGATCTGAAATTCACACAAGATTTGCTTCACTAATCCAGCTCTTTGCTCATGCAGGAGATCCTATATATTATTCTGAATGAATGCGGAACGTAACGCGGAATAGCCAACACCCCAGAGGATAAGCTCAGGATCCAAAAGGATCTTGACCAGGGGTGGGGCTGCTGGGGGTTCGCAGGGGTTCGGGAGAACCTCCAGCTAAGATTCTGTGCAGTTCGGAGAACCTCTAAATCCCACTCTGGGCTGGCCCCGCTCACCCCACCCCTCCCCTCCCAGGAGTCCCCACGCGGCCAATTTTGGTTGCAGGTAAGTGCAGGGTACTCGGGGAGGGTGAAAAACAGGCCTACCGGAAGTTCAGGAAGGCCGGAAACTCCAGAGGGCTTCCGGAGCCTGGTGTTGTGACCGAGGCCCAAGTAGTGATTACCAAACACAATTCAGTCCTGAACTAACTTATTTTATTGAAACAGCTGAGAATTAATTCATTCTCAGCTTAGTCCCAAACAAATCCTTTATAAACAGTCCTTTGGCCTTATCACCAACCTTTGTTGTCTTTGGCAACCTGCCAAAGGCTTTTCTTGGCAAAAACCCCACAAAGTTCAAGAGAAGCTGACAAGAAGCAATGGAATCAATGTTGCTTTTCTACAAAGAACCCAACAGCTCATTGCTGCTCTTTTAAGCCTTATGGGAGGGGCCAATCATTTCCTGGCCTTACTCCTGAGTTGTCCTTTTTTCTTCAGCTGCTCTTGCCTTCTGGCAGCTCTTCGCATGCATGCACTAGGAACAGGTCCCTCCTGTTCCTCTGCCTCTCTGCTGTCTGCCGCTGGAGGTTCCAGAGTCCGCACATCGCTCCCAGATGGCCCTAGCTCCATCTCTGCCTCTGACGCAGAGCCCTCGTCTGGGCCTTCCCCTGACTCCAGGACTGGCCCATTGTACTCCCCAGTCTCCTCACTGTCCGACTCCGCCGCCAGCTCTGCAGGCTGCTGGCGGACCACAACACCTGGGGTGGCCATTTTCACCCTCCCGGAGGCTCGAAGAAAGCCTCTGGAGCCCAGGGAGAGCAAAAGCGCCTCCCCACCGGCCATGGTGCAGGAAACCGACTAGGCCACACCCATCATGGCCACACCCACCCAGCACCCTTGCTAAAATTGTTGAAGCCCACTCCCGATCTTGACAGAATTGAACAATGGACCCTATCCAACAAAATGAAATTTAAATGTGGAGAAAAGCAAGGTTTTACACGCCTGAGCAAGATAAACCAAGGATACGAGTGCAGATTAGGCTCAAAAACGACAACTGTGTGTGGGACCTTGGAGTCCTAGTCAACGATTACTTAAATATGAGCCAGCAGTGTGCGGCGGCAGCCCAGAAACCTAATATAATCCTTAGTCCCTTCCAGTTCTATTCTGAACTGGAAATTGAAAATGGCTGCCTAATCTATTCTTGAAAACCTCCAGTGGTGAAGCACCTACAACATCTGGAGGCCAGTCGTTCTGCTGATCAATGACTCTGTCAGGAAATTTGTCCTCATTTCTAGGTTGCCTCTCTCCTTGATCAGTTTCCATCCGTTGCTTCTTGTCCTGCCCTGAGGTGTTTTTGGACAATAGCTTGACCCCCCTCTTCTTTGGGGCAGCCCCTCAAATATTGGAAGACCGAAGGACCCACTGTTGCTCTTTTCCAAGATGGGAACGCAAACTCTCCCATAATGTAAAGTGTCCCCTAAACAAACGGCCCCTGGAATGTCCAAATGAAAAACGGAGCAAAATAATAATTGATGTTCAAAGGACGTTCAAAGTGTTATTATAAGGCAGGAAATTTGCCTGCCTCCTGAGTCAGCCGTTTAGGGTAAGTTAAATAAAAGCTCGGCTTTTTGCAATCGCATGTCCCCAGTTCCTTCCGTGTTTACTTGAAAACTGCCACGGCTGGATGTTTCTCAGGACAAAATGACCGGGCTTAGCCCGAGCGAGACCTACAATCAGTTTTTGGTTTACCGTGCCGTGGAAACAGAGCCAGGAGCCGCCCTCAGACAAATTCACCAAGCTGGCATTTACCAAACCACAGTTTATTGACAAAGCCGCAAACGGCTAGCTTCACACGTGCCCGAATCCAAACTAAACAAATACCAGCGGTGCCAATAAATGGCGCCAAACATATTTGGCCACCCTGTGAATCCAATGGTGAGAAAAAACAACAACCAAGAGTCGTGTCTCCTGCACAGTCTTCCACCATAATTAAGTTCCGTTTTCAGGGGTCCCAGATGCCGTCTTAATCTAAACTTTGATTACAGCTAGTCCTCGTTTTAAAACAGTTCCTTTGGCGACCGTTCAAAGTTACAACGGTGACTTATGACTGTTTTTCACACTTGCGACTGCTGCGGCATCCCCATGGACATTTGGGGATCAAAATCCAGACCCTTGGCAGCTGACTCATCTTTATGACGGGGCAAAACTCGCCGAGCCGACGTCACACTTAGCAGCATAAATTTGGGAATCAACTGTGGTCATAAACTGAGGATTACTTGTACTCTTATCTTTAATCCGCTGGATCTAAACTTTGCCTAAGTTTTTCCTCTGTTTCAGACAAACAGAGCAGAACAATTTGTACCACTGGATCAGTGGTGGGTTTCAAAAATTTTTTACTACCGGTTCTATGGTTGTGGCTTGGTGGGCGTGGCATGGCTTGTTGGCCGTGGCTTGGGGAAAATATTGTAAAATCTCCATTCCCACCCCACTCCAGGGGAAGGTTACTGCAAAATCCCCATTTCCTCCCAATCAGCTGGGACTTGGGAGGCAGAGAATAGATGGAGGCGGGGCCAGTCAGAATTTTTACTTACCGGTTCTGTGGGTGTGGCTTGGTGGGCGTGGCATTGCTGGGTGGGCGTGGCATTGCTGGGTGGGTGTGGCAGGGGAAGGATACTGTAAAATCTTCATTCCCTCCCCACTCCAGGGGAAGGTTACTGCAAAATCCCCATTTCCTCCCAATCAGCTGGGACTTGGGAGGCAGAGAATAGATGGAGGCGGGGCCAGTCAGAATTTTTACTTACCGGTTCTGTGGGTGTGGCTGGGTGGGCGTGGCATTGCTGGGTGGGCGTGGCATTGCTGGGTGGGTGTGGCAGGGGAAGGATACTGTAAAATCTTCATTCCCTCCCCACTCCAGGGAAAGGTTACTGCAAAATCCCCATTTCCTCCCCATCAGCTGGGATTTGGGAGGCAGAGAATAGATGGAGGCGGGGCCAGTCAGAATTTTTACTTACCGGTTCTGTGGGTGTGGCTTGGTGGGCGTGGCATTGCTGGGTGGGCGTGGCATTGCTGGGTGGGTGTGGCAGGGGAAGGATACTGTAAAATCTTCATTCTCTCCCCACTCCAGAGGAAGATTACTGCAAAATCCTCAGATGGGACTTGGGAGGCAGAGAATAGATGGGGGCGGGGCCAGTCAGAATTTTTACTACCGGTTCTCCGAATTACTCAAAATTTCTGCTATGGGTTCTCCAGAACTGGTCAGAACCACCTCTGCATTGGATGGAGAGAAAGCTGGGAATAAAACCAAGGAGCTTATAGTGAACTAGAGAAGGAACAGATCAGACATCCAGCTCTTGCTTATCAGTGGAGAGACCGAGTGGAGCAAGTGGCCAGTTTTAAGTTTCTGGGTGTTATCATAAAAAGAGGACCTGACCTGGGGCCACTCACATTGCAGCACTGGTCAAAAGAGCCCAGCAGAGATTATACTATCTGAGACTTCTCAGGAAATAACAACTGAATGAAAAACTGCTGGTGACCTTCTACTGCTGCACCATAGAGAGTATTTTAACTTACTGCACCTATGTATGGTTTGCCAATTGTACAGTGGCAGATAGGACAGAGCTCCAGAGGGTTAACATCATAGCTCAGAGGATCATTGGTTGCCCTCTTCCCTCTTTGGAAGAGCTTGATAGCTTCCGCTGCCTTAAGAAAGTTCAAAACATTCTTAAAGATCCATCACATCCTGGGCATCCTTTTTTTTTTTTTTTTTGAACTATTACCCTCTGGCAGCCGGTACAGGACAATAAAAACAAGGACAAATAGGCTAAAAAAAACAGCTTCTATCCCAGAGCAGTAACTATATTGAATTCTACTGCAGAGTGCAATATTAATGCAGCATCAGGGGTTTTCAATTCAATTGTATAGAATGCGAAGGAGGTGTGTTTGTGTTTTATTTTTATAGTTATAATGTACACTGAAGATGGCATTCAATTTCATTGTACGAGGTGCAATGACAGTGAAGTAAAGTAAACGAGGTACATCCTCCTGCACCAGATGTTTCATTTCAGAGCAAAAGAGAGAGAGAGAGGCTGAGGAGAAAATACCTAACAGCTGTTAAGGCCCAGCTGCATACTTTCCAGTTCGCTTGGATTGAACCTACATTGCAGCAGCCGATCTATCAACAATATTTGGAGCTATTTTTTGAGACACGCCATCGCCTTGAACGCAGTAGTTACATTTAAGGTTACCAGATGGCGTGGAAGGGGATAAAGGACGTCTCGCTAGGATTTTTCCCAACAGAAGCGTCTAAGGTTTATCATGTTGACCCACAAACTTTTCAGTTGGAGCAGTTGGAGGGTTTCCACTGCAGCAGGAGAATTCAGGGGCTGCAACTAGACAGTACCAGCCAGCACACATACACACACACACAAAAGACCACACCTAGGGTACTGCATCCAGTTTTGGTCCCCACACTATAAAAAAGATGTTGAGACCAATGGTGGGTTTCAAAAAATTTTACTACTGGTTTTGTGGGTGTGGCTTGGTGGGCGTGGCAGGGGAAGGATACTGCAAAATCTCCATTTCCTCCTGAATAGTTGGGACTTGGGAGGCAGAGAATAGATGGAGGCGGGACCAGTGGTGGGATTCAAGTAATTTAACAACCGGTTCTCTGCCTTAATGATTTTTTCCAACAACCAGTTTGCCAAACTGCTCAGAAAGTTAACAACCGGTTCTCCCGAAGTGGTGCGAACTGGCTGAATCCCACCACTGGGCGGGACCAGTCAGAATTTTTACTACCGGTTCTCCGAACTACTCAAAATTTCCGCTACCAGTTTGCCAGAACTGGTCAGAACCTGCTGAAACCCACCTCTGGTGTTGAATGTGAGAAGACAAGACACTTTTCGCAGAAAAGTGAAAATGTTTAAGAGATTCTCTTCCGGAGATATTTGGGCAGCCAAAAATTCTCAATAGAGTTGAACCGTCCAAAATCAGATTTCCTCTCCATTCTTGGATACTTCAGCAATTCTCTGACATTTATTTTTTTTTCCTGGAGAACTAGAGGTCTGGAAACCTCAAAAAGCTAAAAATATACATTATTTATGATCCCTGAACTAAGCACTAAAAGACAGTACTGAGAGGTTACGAAGCATTAAGAGTAAGTTAAAGGGGAATATGCAGGCAGGAAGCACACGGTAATTAATCAAAGGGATTAACTACAGATATTTAGGCAAGATTAATCTATATAACCGGATACTCCAAGAGTTTTCAAAGCGCTCACATTTCTACCTCTTCCACGTTAAATTTAATAAGAATTTATTTTTGTATTCTGGATACAAAAGTCATCTCAACCAGCTACCTCTTTTTTAGCTTGAGCTTCAAAACCATCAGGGCTGAGAATGAGAAAAGAAACAGCTGATATATTTAATTATAGAAAGAACTGCATTCAAAAGGGGTCACCAGCAGGAGATTTAAAAAAAAAAACCCTGAGAATATTTGCTTTCATTTAAAAAATGCTCAGTCCGTAAGACTACGGCTACAAAATATTTACATCCACGTTCTGCCTTTCCTGCCATTTCCTACTCTAAAATATTGCAGGTGTTCAGAATATTTGCAAGGGGACTTTTTCAAGAAAGGGCCAAGAGCTGAGCAGAAAGTGGGAAAGTATCTTTAAAAACGGCACTTCCCGTTATTAGTCAAATTCAAAAGAGTTGGTTGCAGGTATATATTTTAAGCCCCGAGAATGACTAACAAATCAAGAAAATGGTAAAACGGAAATGACACGTCAAAAATACAAACATTAAAAAAAAAAAACCATTAAAAATGGAGCAAAATTCACTTAACAAAAGTTTGCTTAGCAACAAAAATTTGAGGTTGAACTGTAATCGTGCTACCTGTCTTTTTCCCTACATGTTTGCATTCCTGTGGAAAAGTTGTATTAATTCAGTATTGCCTAAGTGTGCTTGTGGTATCTATCAACTCGCAAAACATCCCTGACCTGCTCGCGAGTTGCCATAGGCAAGCCGGATGGGAAACCGACGAGGCAGCCGGCAGCCGAAGACAGGAGTACATTCCAGACAGATCTTTCTCAAGGCTGTCTCCCAGGGTTACCCACAGAGGCTGGAGGGGAGTGATCTCTACAACCCACGAAATTACTCCATTGGCGAATGTGATTGATGACACACCCTGGGGGTGGGGGGAGAGGGAAAACAGGGTCATGATTGGGGCCATAAATTAGGTGGGTTGGGGCCATAAATTGCAGAGTTGGCTTCATTTGGGAACTGCTGACATGGAGCTCCTAATAAATAAGTGGATTTCTTTTGAAGCTTGGCTTGAGGCTCATGATTTAAATAGGGCATCAGTCGTCGCAACGCTGACAACATTTGCATTGTGTGTGCCTTCCAAACAAACACCTGCAAATAATACAAATTTCACTTCTGCATACAGATCTTCTCGATGCATGAAAAAAAAAAAAAATGGGTCAGCCCCACTACAGTAGACCATATCAGGAAATCAACTCCACGGGAAAGCTTAAAGCACTTTGATTGAGATTGGCTATAAAAACAGAAGTTTGCTCTCCTAATTGTGTTGCGTCTCCTCTCCTTTTTAATACTGTCTTCCATTAGGGAGGTGTCTGTCTGAGCCACTTCCGAATGTTATCTCATTGCTCTGGAGTTTGAAAACAAGTTTCCACCCCTTATGCCTAGGTAAACGTTCCTACATATAGGTAGTAGTCCTTCTAAAGGGGAATATTTGTAGTTCAGGGTTGAAATGAGGGGTCCTTTGGTGCTCTCTGAACTTGGTGGCTTTCTTGCAGATGTTTCATGACCCAACTAGGGAACATCTAGAAGGGAGTGGTTTTGTGGATGGAGAAGAAGAAGAGGAAGAGAAAGGGGGGAGGAGGAAGAGGAGGAAAAGGAAGAGGAGGAAAAGAGAGGAAAAGGAAAAGGAGGAGGAGGAGTATGGGGTCCCTGGTGCTCTCTGAGCTTGGTGGTTTTCTTGCAAGCCTTTCATGACCCAACTAGGGAACATCATCAGTGCTAGAAGGGAATTGGGTTGGAGGAGGATGACTGTGGGGTTCTTGGAGCTCTCTCAGCACTGATGATGTTCCCTAGTTGGGTAATGAAATGTCTGCAAGGAAACAACCAAGCTCAGAGAGTACCAAGGACCCCTCGGTTCTCGACTTACGGCCATAATTGGAACCAGATTTTTTGTTGTTTTTGCTAAGCAAGACAGTTGCTAACTGAATTATCACAGCTGCTAAATTAATAACCTGGTTGTTCAATGAAGTCAACTGGCTTTCGCCGTTGACTTGGCTTGTCAGAAGGTCGCAAAAGTTGATCACATGACCCCGGGACACTGCAAACCGTCATAAATATGAGTCCATTGCCAAGCGTCCGAATTCTGATCACCGGAACACGGGGATGCTGCAAAGCTCCTAAGTGTGCAAACAGTCGTAGGTCATCTTTTTCAGCGCCGTCGCAACGTTGAAAGGTCACTAAATGAAAAGTGGTCAGTCGAGGATGACCTGGAATGGATTGGCCACCACGAGAAGAGAGAGCTGAACCAGTCAGGTCACCAGGAGTCTTACGCTACCTTCACTCTTCCTTGAAGGGCTGTTCACACACATTTTCAACAGCCATGAAGGACTCCTTCACAAGGTTTCACGAACCTCCAGAAGGAAACTGAATAAACCTTCTGTTAATCTATTCACTCCAGACATATTTCCTTCTCCAGGTAAATCTCCAAGGAGCAGCAGAAGAAAAGACCAAAAAAAACCCAACACGCACATTTGGCTTTCTCGTGAATGGTGTTGTGTCTCGTCCAATCTCACCTCAGCCGGGGTCTTCTTATCTGCTTCCGAACACGGAAGAAGAAATACCTCCAGCCCCCAGCCCTGGCTCCATGCCCAGACAGGCTGAAGAAGAAGAAATACCTCCAGCCCCCAGCTCTGGCTCCATGCCCAGGCAAACGGAGCAACTAGACCCCTCCCCCTCCTCCACAGCATGTGAGCCTGAGGAAGGTTTATTACCAACAGCTGCCGACTGGAGTGACCCTCGCGTCAGAAGACTTGATAGGCGGAGGCAACAGAAGGAAGGGAGGGGCAGGCCTGGATAAGTGCTGAGTCATGGAGCCACACCCCATGGCCTATATAAAGGACCTGCTTTCTGGCATTCTCTGAGTCAGGCAAAGTCTAAACATATCTTGCTGAAGTCACTTTCTGGTCTCCTGCCTGCCTTGAGGACTTTGCTAGGACTTTGGCAGAGCTGCAGAGGCACGCCTGATTCGGATTTCCCTGACCCGGCCGTGAGCGGAGGAGTGGGACACGACAAACGGAGTGTGTCGGCTGCCAAGGAAAAAAGGGAAACACAGCCCTGCCAAGCCATATTTCGCTTTAAGGAGCATCTGCCAGCTCAAGTGGGCTGTCAAATGCCTTGAGTAAAAAGGCAGGGATTAGTAGAGACGGTCAGAGGAGGAAAGAATTAAACCTGCAAAGGGCAGGAAAACAAGGGATGGAAACTAAAAAAAGATGCGGAGACTCTAGAAAGAGTGCAGAGAAGAGCAACCAAGATGATTAAGGAGACTGAAGGCTAAAACATATGAAGAACGGTTGCAGGACCTCGGTATGTCTAGTTTAATGAAAAGAAGGACTAAGGGAGACATGATAGCAGCCTTTCTTAGCTGAAAAACTCCTGAATTGGGAAGATCTCTCTGTATCCACGGGACGTGGTGGCTCAGTGGCTAAGACCCTGAGCTTCTCGACTGAAAGGTTGGCAGTTCAACGGTTTGGATCCCTAGTGCCACGTAACGGGGTGAGCTCCCGTTACTTGTACCAGCTTCTGCCAACCTAGCAGTTCGAAATGCAAAGTAAAAAAATGCAAGTAGAAAAATAGGGACCACCTTTGGTGGGAAGGGAACAGCGTTCCGTGTGCCTTTGGCATTGAGTCATGCCGGCCACGTGATCATGGAGACGTCTTTGGACAGCACTGGCTCTTTGGCTTTGAAACGGAGATGAGCACCGCCCCCTAGAATCGGGAACAACTAGCACATATGTGCGAGGGGAATCCTTTACCTTTACTTCTGTATCCAAAAGATGATAAGAGGAACTTCTGGATATTTTAATGTCCTTCGATGGAGCTATAGCAGAAACGCCATCCGCCGCTCAATTTCCCCCTGCCTTGAAACAATAAAACCGTATCACAATTTTTTTTAAAATTTGAATTTATATCCCGCCCTTCTCTGAAGACTCAGGGCGGCTTACATTGTGTTAAGCAATAATAAACAATAATGAAACTCAAGGATCGCTGCTCCGTAAAAATGAAAGGAACATCCCGACAAAGCGAAAAGAGAGACTTCGAGAGGGCTACATCAAAAGTGTGTCTTTGTGCACGAACACATTAGAAGTGTGAAAATAAAAGGAAACCACATCAAGAGGCGTTGCTTGTTCATTCTGCAACACTTCAGAAAGGGGAGGCAAAAGACCTCTCACTTCTCCTGTAGCATCTTCTGTCTCGTGCAACATTTTCAACGGAGGATCATCTCTAGACGTTGCCGTCAAAGCTGCTAAAAGACAGACACCCATGGCCACATGAATATTTTACTGGTGGAATTTCCTCACGAAACAGTGCAGAGAAGAGCAACCGGGATGATGAGGGGACTGGAGACTAAAACATATGAAGAACGGTTGCAGGAACTGGGCATGGCTAAGTCTAGTGAAGAGAAGGACCGGGGGAGACAGGATAGCCATCTTCCAGTATTCGAGGGGCTGCCACAGAGAGGATGGGGGTCAAGCTATTTCCCAAAGCACCTGAAGGCCAGACAAGGAATAATGGATGGAAACTGAACAAGGAGAGATTCAACCTGGAAATAAGGGGGGGGGAAATTCTGACTGTGAAAGCAATCAACTAATGGAACTGAAGTTGCCTTCGGAAGTTGTGGGAGCTTCATCACTTGAGACTTTCAAGAAAAGATTGGACTGCCATTTGTCAGAAATGGTGTAGGGTCTCCTGCTTGGGCAGGGGGTTGGACTAGATGACCTACAAGGACCCTTCCAACTCTGTTAATCTGTAGTTTAATGAAGAGAAGGACCAGAGGAGACATGATAGCAGTCTTCCCATACTTGAGGGGCTGCTACAGACAGGAAGGGGTCAAGCTGTTTTCCAAAGCACCTGAAGGCCAGATAAGGAACAATAGATGGAAACTGACCAAGGAGAGATTCAACCTAGAAATGAAGAGGAACTTTCTGACAGTGAGAACAATCAACCCATGGAACAGAAGTTGCCTTCGGAAGTTGTGGGAGTTTCATCACTGGAGGCTTTCAAGAAAAGATTGGACTGCCATTTGTCAGAAATGGTGTAGGGTCTCCTGCTTGAGCGGGGGGTTGGACTAGATGACCTATAAGGTCTCTTCCAACTCTGTTAATCTAATCTAACCATTTTCCCACAGTCCCACATTCTTGGTTTCAACTAAGCAAGCTGCCATGTACAGCGATCCTGTGATTATTTTTGCTGTTCAAGAGCGCACCAGCTATAGAAATATTTTAAATATTTACAGAAAGATTCATGGTTGTGATTGCTAACTCGGCCTTTTTTCTTTCTTTCTAATCCTCTCTTTGGTCCTCCAGTTTGGTAGCCGACCAAAAAAAAAAAAAACGCTTAAAGCAACACTGACCTGGTTTGTACAGTATTTCCTCTCTGCAGCTGTCTGAACAGCTGGGGAAATAGATGCTGCGGGAGATAACTATGGCAGCCCTGTTTGTTTATAGACTCCTTGGTGCATGCCTTTGATTCGTGCCTGCATATTTTTCCTCTTCTTCTCCAGCTAAATGAACCACACCTACTACTAAGTTTCGGAACTGGGTTTCTCGCATTGGGATTGCCCGCCGTCACAAAGCCACCATTACTCATCCGCCTCTTAGCAATGACGGGCGGATGTGACATAGCCACATCCCAATGAGCAGAGTCACGCCACTTTGCTGGAAGAAAGCCGAGGCTCAATGCAAAGGCTCAATCTCTATCGTGCCTATTGTTTTAAGGGCCTTTTTAAGTCTCTGTGTTTAAATCTATATTTAAACACTTTAATATGGGCAGGCTTCAATTCCCAGAATTCCCCAGCCAGCATGGGGAATTCTGGGAGTTGGTTAGGTGCTGATTGGAGAATTCTGGGAGCTGAAGCCCACACATCCTAAAGTTGCCACGGTTGAGAAAACACGGGCTTGGTGCGACGTATACAAATGATCGCACACTGGTTCAGTTTTCGCATCAGAGGTGGGTTTCAGCAGGTTCTGACCAGTTCTGGAGAACCGGTAGCGGAAATTTTGAGTAGTTCAGGGAACTGGTAGCACTTCTGACTGGCCCCGCCCCATCTATTCTCTGCCTCCCGCATCCCAGCTGATTGGGAGGAAATGGGGATTTTGCAGTATCTCTCCGGTGGAGTGGGGAGGGAATGGAGATTTTACAGTATCCTTCCCCTGGAGTAGGGAGGGAATGGAGATTTTGCAGTATCCTTCCCCCAAGAGTGGGGAGGGAATGGAGATTTTGCAGTATCCTTCCCCTGGAGTGGAAAGGAGGGAGGGAGATTTTACAGTATCCTTCCCCTGCCACGCCCACCAAGCCATGCCACGCCCACCAAGCCCACAGAACCGGTAGTAACAAAATTTGAATCCCACCACTGTCTCACATCACAGTAAGCCACTGTTTGTTTAATCAACGCTCACTGAGAATCCACCCACCCACATCCGTTAAGCCAAAAGCTTAACCCATCCCATAATGGCCAACTGAACAAATCATGATTAAATAAACCCTTAGTAAGATGTACAAACTGACAGAGGTTGGCAATGTTAAAAGTAGCAATGTTTTGGGCACATCCAAAAAAAAAAAAATAGCAGACAAATGGTTGCCCTATGTCCCAAAAGAAGAAACAACCATTTGTGGTTGGCATCGATACCACCCGCACGGACGACTCTACAAAAGCACAAATCTTTGTCTCCAGCCAGCCCCGATCATCTTCCTCCATTTCTATAGGATCTTTATATCCAGGCCTAATCAAGCATTCATTCATTCATGACTTTTTTCCAACCCTCGACACAGCTAAGCTTTCATTTTTCTTCTTTTCAGAAACAGTTGACCTTTCAGGGGGGAGATGCAGTGCAGGAGGAGGGGTGGGAGAGAAAAATCCATAATTTAGATTACAGCGTATAAAACAAAATCTTAATTGTCTTCCCCACTGAATGGAGGACAAACCCAAATTGGACCAGGCTCCCCGCAGCTGGATTCTCCCAAAGGACTCCCTTCTATCCCCCAGAAAGTCCCCAATTTGTGGCATTTCTTCCAACAAACTGCTGCTATATAGCATGAGGCATCTGGAAAGGGATCTCTGGCCCACCCACCCCCGTCTGAAGAGAGTTAATGGGGAGGGGGGCATGGATGGGCAGCGAAGAGCTGGAATGTTGGGAAAGCCAAAGGCGTCAGAAAGCGAGCAGGAATGGAAATATTGACATTCAAAGGGAAGAGAAGGAAAGGATAGGGGGGGATAGGTTGGGTGGGTGGGCTCGAGTTTTATTTATTTACTTATTTTTTATAAACAACATGAGGCAGCAAACATGTCTAATACTCCTTCTTCCTCCTATTTTTTCCCCCCCACAACAACAACCCTGTAAGATGGATTGAGCTGAGGGTCTGACCCAACATCACACAGCTTGGCTTTCATGCCTAAGTAACGTGGGACTAGAACTCTCCATCACCTGGTGATTGGTCCAAAGTCACCCAGCCAGTTTTCATGCCTAAGGAAAGACTAGAACTCTCCATTGCTTGGTGATTGGTCCAAAGTCACCCAGCCAGTTTTCATGCCTAAGGAAAGACTAGAACTCTCCATCGCCTGGTGATTGGTCCAAAGTCACCCAGCTGGCTTTCTTGCCTAAGGAAAGACTAGAACTCTCCATCGCCTGGTGATTGGTCCAAAGTCACCCAGCCAGCTTTCATGCCTAAGGTGGGACTAAAACTCTCCATCGCCTGGTAATTGGTCCAAAGTCACCCAGCCGGCTTTCATGCCTAAGGCGTGACTAGAACTCTCCATCGCCTGGTGATTGGTTCAAAGTTACCCAGCTGGCTTTCATGCCTAAGGAAAGACTAGAATTCACCGTCACCTGGTTTCTAGCCTGGTGCCTTAACCACTAGACCAAACTAAATTCTTGCAACCAGCAATCAACATCTTTACTCTTTAGACCAGAGGTCCCCAAACTTGGCAGCTTTAAGACTTGTGGATTTCAACTCCCAGAATTCTCCAGCCAGCATAACTGGCTGGAGAATTCTAAGAGTTGAAGTCCACAAGTCTTAAAGCTGTCAAGTTTGAGAACCTCTGCTTTAGACCAAGCCTTGGGGACACCCTTGGTTGCAACAGTTCTAGGGAAATCTCTGCCCTTGGATAGGTAAGAAAAGACAACTTAATTACAGCTTGGACACAAAACCCAACTTCCCCCCAGAAATTGATCCAGGCATCTCTGCTTCTCCAGATGTCCTGGGCTACAGATGTTTTTTATTCTCAGCGTGGAACTAAATAAAAAACACCAGACCCGATTTCCCAAATATGGATCAACAGGCTTCGATGTTATGCAGATGAAGGATGGTTGTTTGGCGTTTTGTAGATTGTTGTGCAAATCCAGGGTTTTTCTTTAACACATCGGCCTATTAATTCAGAGGAGGGTGTGTGTGTGTGTGTGTGTGTGTGTGTGTGTGTGTGTGTGTGTGTGTATGTATAAATGTGAAACTGGATTAAAACTGCAGTGACTGCAACTCTGGCCATTCGGGAGGACAAAGGCCAAAACCGCATTTTATCTCTAATCGTGGTCGACTAACAGAAGAAGGAATGTCAGAGGAAAAGGCCTGGTTATTTTCAATTTTTGTTTCTTCCCCCAATGCCGGCTCATCGAAATCAAGAAAGATCCCAAAACTGCCAAATCAAGCGGATCTTTTAACAACCAAGCAGAAAAACCAGAAATTCGGAGCCAGGTGGGAGGGGGGGGGCGACGTTTTAGTAATCAATTCGGTTCAACCGAGGCCACCAAGAGCCCGGATCAAGAAAGTCACAGGCACAAAATTGACAGAAAGAAAAAGATCATGCAATCTCGTTCCACGAAGGCATGGATGGAAAGAAAGAAAAACAGGTTGAGGGCAGGGTCCAGGGGATGGGGGGTGAGAACAGAATTGGGGTGGGGGGGAGTCTCAAATCTAGAGCTCAGACCCACCTCGCCAGAGAGAAATCCAAATGCAGAGAACACAATTTCTCATTAAAATCACCACTTCTCTTTCCACACATCTATTCACAGCAGGCTCCCCAAGATCAGCTTACCAAAGCCTGAAGCTATCTCTGGCTGCACCCCGGGGACCACTGGTCCCGTGACTTCAACTGGACTCCAGATCCCATCATCCTTGACCCAGAACAGAATGGCTGGTTGGCACAAGTTGGCCGGAGACTAGGGATCACACAAAGACACCCCCAACCGTAAACCGCGACAAGCGCTTTGCCTGGCCTTTCGTCTTCCCGTGCCAAGCCGCCGGATCGTGGGAACCGAGGGAAGCGTGTACATGTTTCCTCCTCCCCCCCCTCCAAAAAAAAACCAAACTCCGAAACTGGGGGACAGGGAGAGAATCGCCTACCTCCCCCTGTCCCGGGACTCTACTTTGCCCGGCTCCCTCCTCCCCGGCACCCCCAAAAAAAGCCCCCCGCTCCAAGAATGCCCGACGTTGAAATCTTGGAGAGCTCCTCTGCACGTGCTCAGAAGCACTCTCGCCCGATCCCGGCGCGGGGCAGAGGGCGACAGACCCCTCCATCTGCGCTCCCTCCTCTCCAGTCCGCCCCACCCCCCAAAATGAGCCTCCTAAGAATGCCCGGCTTGAAATCTTGGGATGCCTGTCTGTACGCGCTCATCTGTACGCGCTCAGAGGCACTCTCGTCCGACCCCGGCCACAGGACGAAGATGGGGGGGGGGGAACCCTCCATCTGAGCTCTCTCTTCTCCAGTCCCCCCCCAAAAGGCGCCCCCTAAGAATGGCCGGCTTGAAATCTTGGGATGCCTGTCTGTACGCGCTCATCTGTACGCGCTCAGAGGCACTCTCGTCCGACCCCGGCAGGGGACGAAGACGGGAATAAACCCCTCCATCTGCGCTCTCTCTTCTCCAGTCCCACCCCAAAGGCGACCCCTAAGAATGCCCGGCTTGAAATCTTGGGGTGTCCCTCTGCACGCGCTCAGAGGCACTCTCGTCCGACCCCGGCAGGGGACGAAGACGGGAATAAACCCCTCCATCTGCGCTCCCTCTTCTCCAGTCCCTCCCCCCCAAAGTCGCCCCCTAAGAATGCCCGGCTTGAAATCTTGGGGTGTCCCTCTGTACGCGCTCAGAGGCACTCTCGTCCGACCCCGGCACGGGACGAAGACGGGAATAAACCCCTCCATCTGTGCTCTCTCTTCTCCAGTCTCCCCACAAAAGGCGACCCCTAAGAATGCCCGGCTTGAAATCTTGGGGTGTCCCTCTGCACGCGCTCAGAGGCACTCTCGTCCGACCCCGGCGCGGCACGGAGTTGGACGGGGTTTTTTTGAGAAAACCCCACTATCTGAGCCCCGTCCCCCATCCCCTTTCGCCCCGAGCGACTCGCCCGGCTGGGATGCAACCCCAGCCGCGGCCGGCCTTGCTGGCTCACCGCTTCCCCCGCTTCCTCCTCCTCCGTCTTCGTCCATGGTGGAGCAGCGTCGCCCCCGAAGCAACCCCGGAGCAGCAGCAGCAGCAGCCGCAGCAACTCGGTTCGGCCGGGACTCTCCGCGGCCCCTTGGCTTTGCCGCCGCCGCCGCCTCTTATGCAGCTGTTGCAGCTGTTTTCAGTCGCCGCTGGCTCGGCCCGCCCGGTTCATCTGACCCCGGTGCAGCCTCCGCGGAAATGGGCGGACGATGATGCTTCGCCTCTCCCCGGCTCCTTCTGCCTGGCCCCGCCGCCTCTGCCCCGCCTGCGCTGCGCTGCTTTGCTCCGGCCAGGGGAGGGGGGGATGCGCAGGGAGGGGGAGGGGAGGGCTGGAGGGTGGTGGGGGAGAGAGAGAGAGCAATTCAGGGGCACCTCTGTCAACCAACCACCTCCAGGGGGCAGACCCCCAGGGCCAGATGGGGGCTCTCCCACCCCCCCACCCCCCAAAAAAACGATACCGGAGCTCTAGGGATGATGAGCATCTTCTCCATCCATCCATGTTCTTAGGATTTGGTACCCTGGGAAGCTGGAGGGGTTTATTTGCACCCTGATTTGGTTAAGGGAGCGATCCGGATCAGTGGTGGGTTTCAAAAATGGTTAAGCAATGCAGTCCTTAAGTTAAAGGTAAAGGTTCCCCTTGCACATATGTGCTAGTCGTTCCCGACTCTAGGGGGTGGTGCTCATCTCCGTTTCAAAGCCGAAGAGCCAGCGCTGTCCAAAGACGTCTCCGTGGTCATGTGGTCGGCATGACTCAACGCCAAAGGCGCACGGAACGCTGTTACCTTCCCACCAAAGGTGGTCCCTATTTTTCTACTTGCATTTTTTACCTGCTTTCGAACTGCTAAGTTGGCAGAAGCTGGGACAAATAATGGGAGCTCACCCCGTTATGCGGCACTAGGGATTCGAACCGCCGAACTGCCAACCTTTCGATCCACAAGCTCAGTGTCTTACCCACTAAGCCACCAGGTCCCTATAGTCCTTAAATTAGTTGGGCTCAATTTGAGGCTCCATCGTGGGGTCATAAATCGAGAATCACCACCACCATCAGCACACACACACCCCATCTGTAGCATTTCTAATGCTGAATTTGTGGAACACCAAAAATGTGTCCTATGGTTGTGTTTGATTTTGGCTGTTGTGCAAATCCAGCCAATGGTAGTTTGCAGAGATTAGGTGTTGAACCGTAATCTCTGCAAACAGGTGGGTTTCCATTTTTTTTTACTACCGGTTCTGCGGTTGTGGCTTGGTGGGCGTGGCTTGGTGGGCGTGGCAGGGGAAGGATAGTGCAAAATCTCCATTCCCACCCCACTCCAGGGAAAGGATACTACAAAATCCCCATTCCCTTCCCACTCCTGGGGGAAGGATATTGCAAAATCTCCATTCCCACCCCACTGCAGGGGAAGGATACTGCAAAATCCCCATTCCCTTCCCACTCCTGGGAGAAGGATATTGCAAAATCTCCATTCCCTCCCCACTCCAGGGAAAGGATACTACAAAATCCCCATTCCCTTCCCACTCCTGGGAGAAGGATATTGCAAAATCTCCATTCCCTCCCCACTCCAGGGGAAGGATATGACAAAATCCCCATTTCCTCCCGGTCAGCTGGGATTTGGGAGGCAGAGAATAGATGTGGGGGGGGCACTCATCATATCTATAGTTCTGTAAAAATGTTGTTCAACTTTTTCATTTAGTGACCGTTCAAAGTTACAACGGCCCTGAAAAAGGTGACCGAGGTTTGCTTTCCCATGATCCCATGGTCACGGGATCAAAATTCAGACGTTTGGCAACCGGTTCATACTTATGACCGCTGCTGTGTCCCGGGGGGGGTGTGTGTCACGTGATCCCCTTTTGTGACCTCCTGACTAAGCAAAATCAACGAGGAAGCCAGATTCACTGTACAGCCTTGTTAGGAATGGCAGTGATTTGCTTAACAACTGTGGCAAGAAAGGTCATAAAATTCCATAAAATGGAACTCACTGAACTGTCTCACGTAGCAATAGAAATCTGGGGCTCAATTGTGATCGACTTGTATTCAATTCAATTCAAAAGAGGCCAAGCAAATTTTCCATTCTCTCTCTCCCCCTCTCATTCTCTCTCTCTCTCTCTCTCTGTCTCTCTTATTCTCTATCTCTGTTCTGTCTCTCCCTCTATCTCTCTTTATCTTTCTCTCTCTGTCCTTCTCTCTCTTTCTCTGTCTCTTTCTGTCTGTCTCTCTCTCTCTCTTTCTCATTCTCTCTCTCTTATTCTCTCTCTCTGTCTCTTCCTCTATCTCTATCTTTCTCTCTCTCTGTCCTTCTCTCTCTCTCTCTCTCCCTCTTGCTCTCTATCTTTCTCTCTCGCTGTCATTCTATCTCTCTCTTTCTGTCTGTCTCTCTCCAACTGTCTCTTTTATTCTCTATTTCTCTCTCTCTCCATCTCTTTATCTTTCTCTCTGTGTGTGTCATTTTCCCTCTGTCTATCTCTCTCTCTGTCTCTCTCAGTCTGTCTCTCGTTCTCTGTCTTTGCCTGTCTCTCCCCCTCTCCCCTCTCATTCTCTCTCTCTCCAGCTGTCTGTCTCTCATTCTCTCTCTCTCTCTCTTTATCTTTCTCTCTCCCCGTCATTCTGTCTCTCTTTCTCTCTCTGTCTCTCTCCGTCTGTCTCTAATTCTCTCTCTGTTTACCTTTATCTCTCTTTTTCTCTCTCTCTCTCATTCTCTCTCTCTCTCTCTCTCTCTCTCTCTCAATATCAGGACTGCTCATACTTTTGCATGTTCAAAACAGAGCAACGAAAGGCATCCATATTAACGTCTAACCTTTGCAATGGCAAAGAGGTTCACAAGCACAACGAGTTGTGCTTTAGCATTGAATCAGCCGTCTGCTGAGGTTAAGACGTGGGAGATCTTCAGGCAGTACTGACACTCTTATGTTTCCAACTGTGGTTTCGTGGTCTCTGTAGGCCACCTACGTGCTGCTCGAGCTCTCAAATTCTTCTGCTGAAGAACGTCGGCTGGAAACCCCTTTTCATGCAACTAATCGAACTCAGTAAAGAAAACTTCACCTACCTACCACAGTCCTTACAATGTCAAAATGAATAATTCTGATACTTTTCTTTTTTTTTAAGCCCCAGCGATGAGGGACTGAGGAAAACCCTGGATGTTTGTTTTACAAATATAACTTACTCAGCCAAATGAGACTACTTGATTCTTTGATCCTTGACTAAAATGCAAAACAAAACAAAACAACATCTTTGAGGTCAGCAAATGGTGGAAACAAACATAGATCCCGCCTTCAGATTTTGCATGTTGGTTTTATCCGCCCACCTTCTGCCCCCTCTCCTCAAAAACCACTATTCCTGACTGTCTACGGCAGCGGTTCTCAACCTGTGGGTCGCGACCCCGTTGGCGGTCGAATGACAATTTGCCAGGGGTCGCCTAAGACCATCGGAAATATGGGAAGTATACTTGCGAGTCGAAGAATCGTGCTCCAATGGTTGACTCCACGAACCAGCTGCAGGCTCTTCGAATCGCTAGACGAATTCGGCTTCAGGCGCGATGAATTAAAAAAGAGAGAAATCTTTGCTCTGATGTCTCCCTCTCAAGCCAGCTGCAATCACTCCCAATCGCTAGCCTAATCTGGCTTCAGAAGCGATAAACTTAATAGGGGAGGAGTCTCCGCTTTAATGCCTCTGTCCTCAAGGCAATCGCAAGCAGTTCAGATCGCTAGCCAAGACGGCTTCAACATGGCAATAAATTCAAAACAAAAATAATTTTATGGTTGGGGTCGCCACATCGTGGGGAATTGTATTAAAGGGGTCGCCACATCATGGGGAATTGTATTAAAGGGGTCGCAGCACTATAAAGGTTGAGAACCACTGATCTATGGAGATCCTCAATCATCCAGATCAGGGGTCTCCAACCTTGGCAACTTTGAGCCTGGTGGACTTCAACTCCCAGAATTCCCCACCCAGTTTTACATTTCACCCCTGCTTCAATCCTTCTTCTACTTGTACTGGACATCAATGTCCACGGTTCAACCTAAGCTCCGGGATAAGACCACAGTTTGGCCTGCTTCATATTTTTAGGGGCCCCCCCAATAAAAGCAAATCCCATTTTTCTTTCAACCGTTCCTCCGTTGTCTCCAAGTTGGATTGTCAAACCCGCATGACCAGAAAATCCAGACTTAACCGAGGGTAGAACTCCAGGGGAATTTAGCACGCGAGGAGGTGTGATTGGAATTCGTATCAACCATGACACAACAGGTTGGGTGAAAAACACATCCCGAGTTTGAAAAGAAGCTTTACTATAAAAGGAAAACAAAAACAAAAAAAATCTAGAAAAGATGTGTTTTTTAAAATTCGATTGAATTTCCTTCGGAGGCGGAACGAGCGAAGATGGTGTTTTCCAGCTGAGTTTTCTTCACGTGCATTTTGATCAAACCGGTGATGGCTTCATTGCCAAACATTTCGGCCAGTTGCAAAGGAGTCAGGCCTCCCATCATGCTATTGACATCTGCGGCAGCATTCAGCAATAAATAGCAAATGCCCAGATGCCCTGTAAGAAAGGAAGAGGAAGGAAGGAAGGAAGGAAGGAAGGAAAAAAATGAGAGAGGAGAGAGAAAGAAAAGGAAGGAAGGAAGGAAAAAAACGAGAGAGGAGAGAGAAAGAAAAGTTAGAAAGAAAGGAAATAAAGAAGGAAGAAAGAAGGAAAAAGAAAGCAAGAGAGAGAGAGAAAAGGAAGGAAGAAAGGAGGGAGGGAAGGAGGGAGGGAAAGAAGAAAAGGAGGGAAGGAAGGAAGGAAGAGAGAGAAAAGGAAGGAAGAAAGGAGGGAGGGAAGGAGGGAGGAAAGAAGAAAGGAGGGAAGGAAGGAAGGAAGGAGAGAGAAAGAAAAGGAAGGAAGGAAGGAAAAAAACAAGAGAGGAGAGAGAAAGAAAAGGAAGAAAGGAAGAAAGAAGGAAAAAGAAAGCAAGAGAGAGAAAGAAAAGGAAGGAAGGAAGGAGAGAGGGAGAGAGGGAGGGAGCAAGGGAAAGAAGAAAAGGAAGGAAGAAAGAAAGAAAGGAAGAAAAAAAGAAAGAAAGAAAGAAAGAAAGAAAGAAAGAAAGAAAGAAAGAAAGAAAGAAATTTTATGAAATGACTCTCTCTCTCCATTTATTCTAAAACTACCATGAGATTTAATTTTGCTTCTCTATTAATTATTTATTCATGATTAGATTTGTATCTAATATAAACTTATCACATTGGAATTATTTTCTTCTTAAACTACAACCGTATGTGGCAAGTCGGGCTGATGGAGGAGGATTAATCTACAAGTAGTCCTCGACTTACTATTCGTTTTGTGACCATTCAAAGTGAAAAAAGGGACTTACAACGGGTCCTCACACTTGCGACCATCGAGGCATCGCCCCCATGGTCACGTGATCAAAATTCAGACCCTCGGCAACTGGCGTGTATTTATGACGGTTGCAGTGTCCCGGGGTCACGTGATCCCCTTTCGCGAACTTCTGACAAGCCAAGTCAAGCCAGATTCATTTAACAACCATGTTTCTAACGTAACTGCCGTGATTCACTTAACAACTGGCAAGAAAGGTCATAAAATGGGGCAAAATTCACTTAACTGCCTTGCTTAGCAATGGAAATGTTGGCCATAAGTCAAGGACTATCCCTTTAATGTTGCATTTTCTTTTTTAATGTAAATGTCCATCCTACACATACCAGTATGTTAGACAAGGAAGACGTAGACATTTTTTTACTAGGACAGGGGTCGGCAACCTTAAACGCTCAAAAGAGCCACAAAGGTCCTAACTGGAAGCCCCCATTCAATTCTGGAGCTGACCAGAAGTCCGGTTCCCCCACCATAGAGTCTCCTCCTAGCACGGCGTCATTTTTCCTTTACTTCTCCTAACCGAAAGCCCTATCAATTGTGGAGCCGACCGGCGACAGGGAGCCACAGCAGAGGGACGAAAGAGCCACATGCGGCTCCAGAGCCTTCCATTGAGGACCTGTATACTGCACGAATCAAGAAGAGGGCCGTGAAAATATTTGCAGATCCCTCGCATCCTGGACATAAACTGTTTCAACTCCTGCCCTCAAAACGACACTATAGAGCACTGCACACCAGAACAACTAGACACAAGAACAGTTTTTTCCCGAAGGCCATCACTCTGCTAAACAAATAATTCCCTCAACACTGTCAGACTATTTACTGAATCTGCACTACTATTAATCTTCTCATCGTTCCCATCACCCATCTCTTTCCACTTATGACTGTATGACTGTAACTTTGTTGCTGGCAATCCTTATGATTTATATTGATATATTGACCATCAATTGTGTTGTAAATGTTGTACCTTGATGAACGTATCTTTTCTTTTATGTACACTGAGAGCGTATGCACCAAGACAAATTCCTTGTGTGTCCAATCACACTTGGCCAATAAAAATTCTATTCTATTCTATTCTATTCTATTCTATTCTATTCTATTCTATTCTATTCTATTCTATTCTATTCTATTCTAAGTTGCTGACCCCTGTCTAGGACAATGGCATAGGAAGAACCAAGGGAAACCCCAATTCCCAAGCTATTCCAAACTGAATTGTCTTCCTTCTTCATTTGAAAACCTTACCAAGTTGCTTTGGCAACTTCCTTCTTCATTTGAAAACCTTACCGAGTCGCAAATCTTTGTGAGCTCACCTTTATTATTTTCAACAACGACTCTTTACAATAGATTTAGTCTGGTTTATAACCCAACCGCCTTTTTATGCCTGCCTTGAAATCCAGCTTCCACTGGAGCTATCAATAAGGGAGAATTATGGCCATCGTAACATTCTTTCATGAAGGATCCGGGGAGAAAAACCCAATAAAAATGCCCATTATCCAAGCATCAAATAAAAATTTAGGATGATTTTATATCCCAAAGAGGATATAAGTCAATGTCCAAAGTTTACGGAGTACAGAATAATAGAGTTGGAAGGGACCTTGGAGGTCTTCTAGTCCAACTCCCTACTCAAGCGGGAGACCCTTTACCATGTCAGACAAATGGCTGTCCAATCTCTTCTAGAAAACCTCCAGTGATGGAACGCCCACAACTTCTGGGGGCAAGTTGTCTCTCTGAGTAATTGTTCTCACAGTTAGGAAATTTCTCCTTAATTCTAGGTTCCTTCTCCCCTTGTTTAGTTTCCATCTGTTGCTTCTTGTCCTGCTTTGGAGAATAGGTTGACCCCGACTCTTCTTTGTGGCCGCCACTCAAATATTGGAACCCTGCTGTCCCTAGTCCTCCTTTTCAACAGACATCTGTTGTTCCTGTTTGGAACCCTCACCACATCTCTGACATCAATACAATTGAGCGAGTCCAGAAATATTTTACAAGAAGAGTTCTCCATTCCTCTGAAAACAAAAAAATACCTTATCCCACCAGACTTGAAATCCTAGGCTTAGAAAACTTGGAACTCCGTCGCCGTCGACAAGACCTAAGTTTAACTCATAGAATCATCTATTGTAATGTCCTTCCTGTTAAAGACTACTTCAGCTTTAATTGCAATAATACAAGAACAACCAATAGATTTAAACTTAATGTTAACCGCTTTAATCTAGATTGCAGAAAATATGACTTCTGTAACAGAATCATCAGTGCTTGGAATACTTTACCTGACTCTGTGGTCTCTTCCCATAATCCTAAAAGCTTTAACCAAAAACTTTCTACTATTGACCTCACCCCATTCCTAAGAGGACCATAAGGGGCGTGCATAAGCGCACAAAAGTGCCTACCGTTCCTGTCCTATTGTTTTTCTTTTCTTCTTCCTATATATATGCTTATACCTCCTTATATTTACTCATATATATGTTTATATACTATATAATCTTTTTATGTGATGTTGTGACAAAATAAATAAATAAATAAACAAACAAACAAACAAACATGCCCAGTTCCTGCAACCGGGTCTTCATCTCTTTTAGCCCCCAGCCCCCTAATCCTCTTCGTTGCTCTTCCCTACACTTTTCTAGGGCAGTGATAGTCAACCTGGTCCCTACCGCCCACTAGTGGGTGTTTCAGCTTTCATGGTGGGCGGTAGGGGTTTTGTCCGATACTGAAGCACTTTCCTTTTTTTTAATTTAATTGACTTTTAATAAAAATTTCATAGCATTATTTAAAAAGATGTTCATTAGGTTTTCATAAAATTCCCCGTGACAATTTAAATTTCTGAAAAGATACTATTTGTATCGCCCGCGCATAAGTTTAGTTCACGTTACATAAATGAAACTAAACGACGTTATAGTGCGACCGCAACCAAAAGAGCCTCGTCCCAGAATAGCCACGCATTTCCCCCCACATCACCCAGCTGTAACAGACAAGCAGAGCTAGTAGTCGGCGCCCCTCCCCCCCAAACTCAATCCACAATGCGCAAGAGGCATGCGCAGACGACAATACATGGCGCATTATTGTGGAACCGGTGGGCGGTTAGAAAATTTTACTACTAACAGAGATACAAAAGTGGGCGGTAGGTATAAAAAGGTTGACTACCCCTGTTCTAGAGTCTCCACATCTTTTTTGTATCGCGGTGACCAAAAGTGGTTCAAATATTAAAGCAAGATTTAATATTTACCATAAACGATTGCCAAGTGCAACGGAGTTGCCCCATCGCACTGGGGATTTTGGACATTCACGTTAATCCCCGGATAATGTAAAAGCAGAGAAATTAGATGCATTTTCCCAGTGTTGACTGCAGCATGGAGGGAAGTGTTCCCATTTTCGGCGGCTTGGTTTATGTCAGGTACGGGAAGAGCCTGCAAACCGAGAGATGGAAGGTATTAGCAGGAAAGGACGTCGCTTGAAAAATCTCCAGTACAGGTCATCCTCGAATTACGATCACAGTTGAGCCCAAAATTTTCTGTTGCTAAGCGAGACAGCTGTTAAGTGAATTTTGCCCCATGTTACGACCTTCCTGATGTAGGAGTTAGCACCCACTCCCCTCCTAGAAGAATGAAATATTCTAGGAAATATTAAAAAGGGCAGAATATTATATTTCCCTGGATGAGAAATGGAGGAACATGCTTTAAGGACAAAGCAGCTCTCTGCAGCTTCCTGCCTCCCTCCACCCTTGTCAATGGGTCAGAGGTAGAAACTCATTCTCCCCGCTTTTGTCAATGGGACCATCATCTGCAACACAATAGGACCCATCTAGCAACAGAAACTGACCACCTGGCACCTGGGAAGATTACATCAGCCAGCAAGGCTAGCTAAGACCCCCACCCCCTGGGAGTCTGACAACCAATCAGGATACTCTTCCTGTACCCCAGGAAATTCAAAGCTCAGAGAAAGCATAAAGCCAGGGCGCGCTCAGCACCTTGCCCTTTTTCTGTTCAGGAACTCAAACCACGTGATCCTGACCATCATTAAATCATCTTTCCAAGCATGTTTCCAGTGTCTTTTTCCCCACTTGGAACTGAACCCAGATGGACATTCTTTCCAACACTGGCCAAAATTTGTTAAATTATTCACTGCAGTTCAGGGGTGGGATTAAATTTTTTTAGCAACCAGTTCTCTGCCCAGTTGCTGGGTGGACATGGCCTATTCAGGCTTCTGTACCATGGGGCGGGGGGCATTTTTGCCCTCCCCAGGCTCCAGAGGTTTTCCTCGAGCCTCCAGAAGAGTAAAAACAGCCTCCCACGGGCTCCGGAGGCCCTCTGGAGGCAGAAACAGGCCCGTTTCCGGATATCCGGAACTTCCGGGAGGCCCGTTTTTACCCTCCCATAGCCTCCGTGCAGGCACTGCACTTACCTCGCATCCAAAATGGGCCACGTGGAGACTTTTGGGATGGGCGGGGTGGGGTAGGCGGGGCCAGCCAGTCCTTGCAACTACTGGTTCGGCGAACCAGATGTAAAATTAGCATCTGGTTCGGTCGAACCCATCCGAACTGGCTGAATCCCACCCTTGCCGCAGTTGTTAAGTTTGTTAATACTATCTTTGGACAATCTGCAATCATCAAAGGTTTCTTCCATGCCACTGACCATTTCAAGAAAATACTCCAGAATCTTAGACTGGTCATAGATTGTGGCCAAAAATAAAAGATTTCGGTTCTTTTCATCCACGATGCTCAGGTCCAGCTTCTGGCTTCTGACCAGATAATCCAAGACATCGGCGTATCCCCATTGGACGGCCTGCAGAGCTCTTAGGAGGAGAAAAACGAAGACATGAATAGATTAAACCAGGGGTCACCAACCTTGGTCCCTTTAAGACTTGTGGACTTCAACTCCCAGAGTTCCTCAGCCAGCTTTGCTGGGAGTTGAAGTCCACAAGTCTTAAAGGGACCAAGGTTGGAGACCCCTGGTTTAAACCATTTGCAAAAAGACCAGCAGCGAAGACATTTCAAAGTTGATAAAAGTGATTCCCTCAAGGAAGAAGTAAAATCTCCCAGCTTTAGGAATTGCAAACAGGCCTCTAACCCCCTCCAGTGGTGTGAACTAGCAATTCCATCATTTATTTATTTATTTATTATTTATTTATTTGTCAAACACAGCAGTATATATAAGTATAAGCATGAAATAACCATACGAATTGGATACAATCAAAGGGGACAGGAACGGTAGGCACGCTTGTGCTCTTATGCCCTCCCCTTACAGACCTCTTAGGAATGGGGTGAGGTCAACAGTAGATAGTCTTTGGTTAAAGCTTTGGGGATTTTGGGAAGAGACCACAGAGTCAGGTAGTGCATTCCAGGCATTAACAACTCTGTTACTGAAGCCATATTTTCTGCAATCGAGATTGGAGCGGTTCACTTTAAGTTTAAATCTATTGTGTGCTCGTGTATTGTTGCGATTGAAGCTGAAGTAGTCTTCGACAGGGAGGACGTTGTAACAGATGATTCTATGAGTTAAACTTAGGTCATGTCAAAGTCGGAGGAGTTCTAAGTTTTCTAAACCCAGGATTTCAAGTCTGGTGGCCTAAGGTATTTTGTTGTGGTCAGAGGAGTGGAGGACTCTTCTTGTAAAATATTTCTGGACACGCTCAATTGTATTAATGTCCGAAATGAGGTGTGGGTTCCAGACAGGCGAGCTGTCTGGAAATTTCCTCTGCTTATCCAGAAGCCTCTTTCCTTAAATTATGCCCTAATCAGTTTTCACAGCAGCTGAAGGAACCTGCTTTCTAGCAGGAAGACACCACATCCGATGTGAAAAATGAGGTAGCCGTTTGCAGATAAATACAGGTGGCCCTCGACTTATGACCAAACAGGAACCAGGGTTTCCATTGCTAAGCAAGGTACCATAATTGTTAAGAGAGTCATCCCAAGTTTTGCAACCTTTTCTGCAATGGTCATTAAGCAAACCACTTCAGTTGTTAAGTGAATCATATGGTTGTTAACCAAATCTGTATCATGTATCATTTATCTTGTATCATGTATCTATCTATCTATCCATCCATCCATCCATTGTCTGTCTGTCTGTCTCTATCTATCTATCATCATTTTTCTACCATCTATCTTTCCATCCCTCCATCCTCTATCCATTATCTGTCTGTCTGTCTGTCTCTCTGTATCCATCCATCCATCCATCCATTGTCTGTCTGTCTGTCTGTCTCTATCTCTCATCATTTTTCTACCATCTATCTTTCCATCCATCCATCATCCATCCATTATCTGTCTGTCAGTCTGTCTCTCTGTATCTATCCATCCATCCATCCATCCATCCATCCATCCATCCATCCATCCATATCTATCTATCCATCCATCCATCCATCCATCCATCCATTGTCTGTCTGTCTGACTCTCTCTATCATCATTTTTCTACCATCCATCTATCCATCCATCCATCATTTTTCTACTATCTGCCACCCATCATCTATATATATATAGATATATTGATCCCTCTCTCTCTCTCCTCTCCTCTCCTCTCCTCTTCTCTTCTCTTTCTTCCTCACCAAGATCCATGTCTGACTGGTGATTTTCTTTTCTGTTTTGGGTCCCATCAGTCTACCTCCCAACCACTCCATTCTCCTGCCTCCAACTTAGTTGGAGGCAGATGTACAAGCCCAACTTCTGAGCTCTATGCAAATCTCCACCTTCAAAAGAATATCGTAAGCAGGATGCTGGATTAGGTATGAGCTCAAAGATAGCATCTCTGGCTTTGCCTCAAAACGTAAAGGCCAAATGGCAGGAGTCCAATTCCTATCATTGTTAAAGATCTTGGCTGATTACAAGGCGCGGATTGTGGTTACAGCCCGAATTCAGTCACAAATGCGTGAAAGTTTGCAAACCACGGTTGATGACTCCGGCTCCTTCTTCCACCCAATTAGTTGGCCACCAAAGATGTCTAGTTTAGAAATATTTAAAACAGCCTTGACTCCGAAGCTTGTGAGTAAGTGCAACCCAGACAGGACTTAGCAAATTATCAAGCACTGGAGTAGACAATGTACGTATCCAACCTACGTGGTCTTCCTTAAGTTGACAAAAAGACTTTGAAGAATTTGGATCTATGGAAAGCTAACAAAGAACCAACGCTGGTGTTGTGGTCCGCCAGCAGGCTGCGGAGCTGGCAACGGAGTAGGACAGCGATGAGGCTGAAGAAGAACATGGGCCAGTCCTGGAGGCTGGAGAAGGCCTGTCGGAGGTTTAACAACCATGGTAAATATTATCATAAACTTGGGTCTGACTCGCTTACGATGGCAACAACCTAAAATGGAAGTTCCCGTCCCACATGTGGTCCGTAGGTCAAGGATTCCTTGCAAAAAATGAATATTGTCAAAGAGATTTTATGGGTGTCAATATCCTTACCTTTCTTTCATAACTTCACTAGTTTCTTGTTTGGGAGTAGAAGCAGGAGTCTTGATGGCCGCTTCAGAAGAGAGTTGGGTACTGACCAATGCCTTATAGAACTAAATTTCAAAATTAGGAAACTTAGTATGTGAATGTGCATGCTAACTCCAAATCTCTCTAATTAATCAACATTTAAAAAGAAATTATTATCGTAAGAAATCACAATTAAAGCTGGGACTGTTATTCATACATAGAAGAGAATATCTGTAAGTTCATAGTTGAACTGTGGGGTCCTTGGTGCTCTCTGAGCTTGGTCGTTTTCTTACAGACATTTCATTACCCAGCTAGGTAAAATCATCAGTGCTAGAAAGGAGTGGAGTTTGTGGGGAGGAGGAGCAGGAAGAGGAGGAGAGCAAGGAAGAGAAGAAGACAAGAGGAGGAGAAGGAAGAGGAGGAAGAGAAGAAGATAGGAGGAGGAGAGAGAAGGAAGAAGGAAGAAAGGAGGAGGAGGAAGAGAAGACGATAGGAGGAGGAGAGAGATGGAAGAAGGAAGAAAGGAGGAGGAGGAAGAGAAGATGATAGGAGGAGGAGAGAGAAGGAAGAAAGGAGGAGGAGGAAGAGAAGACGATAGGAGGAGGAGAGAGAAGGAAGAAGGAAGAAAGGAGGAGGAGGAAGAGAAGAAGACAAGAGGAGGAGAGAGAAGGAAGAAGGAAGAAAGGAGGAGGAGGAAGAGAAGAAGACAAGAGGAGGAGAGAGAAGGAAGAAGGAAGAAAGGAGGAGGAGGAAGAGAAGACGATAGGAGGAGGAGAGAGAAGGAAGAAGGAAGAAAGGAGGAGGAGGAAGAGAAGAAGACAAGAGGAGGAGAGAGAAGGAAGAAGGAAGAAAGGAGGAGGAGGAAGAGAAGACGATAGGAGGAGGAGAGAGAAGGAAGAAGGAAGAAAGGAGGAGGAGGAAGAGAAGACGATAGGAGGAGGAGAGAAGGAAGAAGGAAGAAAGGAGGAGGAGGAAGAGAAGATCAGTCTGCTGCATGAATGGATTGGAGGGGTTTGAAATGGCCAATGTTGCAGCTGCGGTCTGGCTTCTGGTCCTTGGTCGTGCTTCATGATCAGTGTGGGTTTGGATCTGCTTTCTGGGTGGATGTGCGGTGGTGACATCCTGTGTGGACCTTGTGAGTGTGGGTCTGGTGTCATTCCTCGTGTTAGGGACTCGTTTGTCAATAAGGGCGGGTTTCCAAATGGCTGGTAGGCGGGAGGTGTCATCTCGTTTGTTCATGCTGTGTGGGCGTTTTTCTATCTCAATGGCTTCTCTGATTATTCTGTTGTTAAAGTGTTCAGTTTTGGCGATAGTTCTGGTCTTTTTAAAGTCAATATCATGTCCTGTGACTTTAAAGTGTTGGACCAGGGAAGAAGTTGGTTCCTCTTTTTTGAATGAGTTCTTGTGTTCTTCAATGCGTGCACTTATTCTTCTGTTGGTTTGTCCAATGTATGGTTTGTCCAATGTATATATATTTGTTTTCTGAGGTTTTCGTGGGTGTTTGTATGTAGGTCTTTGGTTATTCGGGTTTTCTCCCGTGTAAAATTGGAAGTGTCTTGGCGACATTTCGACGAAGTCTCATTCGTCATCTTCAGGCTTCAGCTTCGTGCTTCTGGGAGCAATGTGTGATTGCAGCTGTTTCTTCCTTTTTAACTGCTAGTGGGGGTTTGAACTGAAGATGTAGCACGACCACAAACACGAAGCCAAACAACAGCAATGCAACTCACCAGCTCAAATCCCCCTGAAACTCAGATTAATCTGAGCACAACCAAGCCCCCACCCAAACAGGACACACCCCCAGCCAATCAGAGCACAAAAAAAAAACCCATCCAATCAGAGCACAGCCAAGCTCCCACCCAATCAGTTCAAACCCCACTAGCAGTTAAAAAGGAAGAAACAGCTGCAATCACACATTGCTCCCAGAAGCACGAAACTGAAGCCTGAAGATGACGAATGAGACTTAGTCGAAACGTCGCCAAGATACTTCCAATTTTATGTGGGAGAAAACCCGATTAACCAAAGACCTACATATATATATGTATATATATATATATATATATATATATATATATATATATATATATATATATATATATATATATATATGTTTTCTGAGGTTTTCACGGTGTTTGTATGTAGGTCTTTGGTTGTTGGGTTTTCTCCGTGTAAAATTGGAAGTATCTTGGCGTTTGACGAAGTCTCATTCGTCATCTTCAGGCTTCAGCTTCGTGCTTCTGGGAGCAATGTGATCGCAGCTGTTTCTTCCTTTAACTGCTAGTGGGGTTTGAACTGAAGATGTAGCACGACCACAAACACGAAGCCAAACAACAGCAATGCAACTCACCAGCTCAAATCCTGAAACTCAGACTAATCTGAGCACAACCAAGCCCCAACCAAACAGGACACACCCCCAGTCAATCAGAGCACAAAAAACCCCATCCAATCAGAGCACAGCCAAGCTCCCACCCAATCAGTTCAAACCCCCACTAGCAGTTAAAAGGAAGAAACAGCTGCGATCACACATTGCTCCTAGAAGCACGAAGCTGAAGCCTGAAGATGACGAATGAGACTTCGTCGAAACGTCGCCAAGACACTTCCAATTTTACACGGGAGAAAACCCGAAAAACCAAAGACCTATATATATATATATATATATATATATATATATATATATATATATATATATATGTATATGTATATGTATATGTATATGTATATATATATCCCTCTCTTTCTCTCCTCTCCTCTCCTCTTCTCTTTCTTCCTCACCAAGATCCATGTCTGACTGGTGATTTTCTTTTCTGTTTTGGGTCCCATCAGTCTACCTCCCAACCACTCCATTCTCCTGCCTCCAACTTAGTTGGAGGCAGATGTACAAGCCCAACTTCTGAGCTCTATGCAAATCTCCACCTTCAAAAGAACGTCGTAAGCAGGATGCTGGATTAGGTATGAGCTCAAAGATGGCATCTCTGGCTTTGCCTCAAAACATAAAGGCCAAATGGCAGGAGTCCAATTCCTATCATTGTTAAAGATCTTGGCTGATTACAAGGCGCGGATTGTGGTTACAGCCCGAATTCAGTCACAAATGCGTGAAAGTTTGCAAACCAAGGTTGATGACTCCGGCTCCTTCTTCCACCCAATTAGTTGGCCACCAAAGATGTCTAGTTTAGAAATATTTAAAACAGCCTTGACTCTGAAGCTTGTGAGTGAGTGCAACCCAGACAGGACTTAGCAAATTATCAAGCACTGGAGTAGACAATGTACGTATCCAACCTACGTGGTCTTCCTTAAGTTGACAAAAAGACTTTGAAGAATTTGGATCTATGGAAAGCTAACAAAGAACCAACGCTGGTGTTGTGGTCCGCCAGCAGGCTGCGGAGCTGGCAACGGAGTAGGACAGCGATGAGGCTGAGGAAGAACATGGGCCAGTCCTGAAGGCTGGAGAAGGCCTGTCGGAGGTTTAACAACCATGGTAAATATTATCATAAACTTGGGTCTGACTCGCTTACGATGGCAACAACCTAAAATGGAAGTTCCCGTCCCACATGTGGTCCGTAGGTCAAGGATTCCTTGCAAAAAATGTATATTGTCAAAGAGATTTTATGGGTGTCAATATCCTTACCTTTCTTTCATAACTTCACTAGTTTCTTGTTTGGGAGCAGAAGTAGGAGTCTTGATGGCAGCTTCAGAAGAGAGTTGGGTACTGACCAATGCCTTATAGAACTAAATTTCAAAATTAGGAAACTTAGTATGTGAATGTGCATGCTAACTCCAAATCTCTCTAATTAATCAACATTTAAAAAGAAATTATTATCGTAAGAAATCACAATTAAAGCTGGGACTGTTATTCATAAATAGAAGAGAATATCTGTAAGTTCATAGTTGAACTGTGGGGTCCTTGGTGCTCTCTGAGCTTGGTCGTTTTCTTACAGACATTTCATTACCCAGCTAGGTAAAATCATCAGTGCTAGAAAGGAGTGGAGTTTGTGGGGAGGAGGAGCAGGAAGAGGAGGAGGGCAAGGAGGACAAGGACAAGAAGTAGAAAGGAGGAGGAGGAAGAGAAGAAGATAGGAGGAGGAGAGAGAAGGAAGAAGGAAGAAAGGAGGAGGAGGAAGAGAAGAAGACAAGAGGAGGAGAGAGAAGGAAGAAGGAAGAAAGGAGGAGGAGGAAGAGAAGGAAGAAAGGAGGAGGAGGAAGAGAAGAAGATAGGAGAGAAGAGAGAAGAAGGAAGAAGGAAGAAAGGAGGAGGAGAAGAGAGGAGGAGGAAGAGAGAAGGAAGAAAGGAGGAGGAGAAGAAGATAGGAGGAGGAGACAGAAGGAAGAAGGAAGAAAGGAGGAAGAGAAGAAGATAGGAGGAGGAGAGAGAAGAGAGAAGGAAGAAAGGAGGAGGAGGAAGAGATGAAGATAGGAGGAGGAGAGAGAAGGAAGAAGGAAGAAAGGAGGAGGAAGAGAAGAAGATAGGAGGAGAAGAGAGAAGGAAGAAAGGAGGAGGAGGAAGAGAAGAAGATAGGAGGAGGAGAGAGAAGGAAGAAGGAAGAAAGGAGGAGGAAGAGAAGAAGATAGGAGGAGAAGGAAGAAGGAAGAAAGGAGGAGGAGGAAGAGAAGAAGATAGGAGGAGGAGAGAGAAGGAAGAAGGAAGAAAGGAGGAGGAGGAAGAGGAGGAGAAGGAGGAATACGACAACTTTGTGGTCTTTGGTGTTCTCTGAGCTTGGCTATTTTCTTGCAGGCATTACATTGCTCTCTGTTTATTATCCCTTCTAGCACTGATGACGTTACTTAGCTGGGTAAAATGAAAGGTCTGTAAGAAAACCACCGAGCTCACAGACCACTAAGGACACTACAGTCATCTATCTTGTTCCCTTTCCTAAAGATATTTTGCTTTGCTTCAAAAGTCCCAACATGTAAGTAGAAATTTTCCCAGGCTGTTTACACCAACCTGTTTCCAAAATGGTGGCTTTTGTTCAAGGACAGCAGCAGCCTGGAATTAAGGAGAACTTTCCTGACAGTGAGAACAATTAATCAGCACAACGGCTTCCCTTCAGAAGTTGTGTGTGCTCCAACACTGGAGGCTTTTAAGAAGAGCTTGGACAACGATTTGTCTGAAATGGTATAGGATTTCCTGCCTAAACAGGGGGTTGGACTAGAAGACCTTCAAGGTCCCTTCCAACTCCTGTTATTCTAAGAATAGCAACCCAACCAGGGGTGAAATGCTCCCGGTTCGGACCAGATCGCCCGATCCGGTAGCGATGGTGGCGGGTGGTTCGGGTGGTTCAGCTCCATGCGCAGCTGAGCCGCATGATCATCAGAGGTGGGGTTTTTTTTTTTACTTTTAAAGCATTTTTCTACAACCTCTTTGGCGAAGAGGTTGTAGAAAAATGATTTTAAAAGTAAAAAAAAGCCTCTGATGATCGCGCGGCTCAGCTGGGATCGTCAGAGGCTTTTAAAAGCATTTTTTTCTACAACCTCTTTGGCCGAAGAGGTTGTAGAAAAAATGCTTTTAAAAGAAAAAAAAAGTTGGCCATGCCCACCCAGTCATATTACTCCCCCCCACCAAGCCACAGAACCGGTAGTAACAAATTTTACATTTTACCCTTGCCGCTAATGTTACTTAATATTCAATTTCTAGGGTGTTCTTAAACTACCCTGTATGTGCAATCTCAGCACATGGGCAAAATTAAAAAGAACAACAACATATACGCAGGGGTGGGCTTCAAAAATTTTAGCAAGGGGTTCCCTGCTTGGTTGTTGGGTGGGTGTGGCCATGGTGGGCGTGGCCTAATCGACCTCCTGTACCACAGTGGGTGAGGCATTTTTTGCCCTCCCCGAGCTCTGGAGGCTTTCCTCGAGCCTCCGGGAGGGCGACAACGGTCTCCCCAGTCTCCGGAGGCTCTCTGGAAACAGGCCCATTTCTGGCCTTCCCGAACTTCCGGTAAGCCTGTTTTTCGCCCTCCCCGAACCTCTACTCTGCATATCTGCATCCAAAATGGGCCGTGTGGGGACTCCTGGGAGGGACGGAGTCGGGTGGGATGGACAGCGTGGGATGGGATGGGGTGCTGGGACAGGGCCAGCCAGGGGTGGGATTTGGGAGTTCTCCGAACTGCACAGAATCTTAACTAGAGGTTCTCCCGAACCCCTGCGAACCCCCAGCATCCCAACCCTGCGTATAAGCCAGTTTGCAATCCTGTTCCCCTCCTGCCCTCATTTCCCAGCTGGGTTTTTTTTTTTACCTTGACCATAGCATGCCAGAGATTTGCAAGGGCAAATTCTCGTATAGCAAGCAGCCACTGAGTGATCTGAGGGTTTTTGCTCGGATACTGGATGTTGGAAAGCATTTCCCTGTATCCGGCTGTGTTGGGCGAAGACATGAGGTTCAAGTAATCTAGAAAAATGTAGGGGTGCTGATGGCTGGCCAGCCCCATTGGGTATTCACTCAGGGCGACCAACAGGATGGAACTCAACTCGGAAGGCTGAAGGTCCTTGGAGTCCAATCCTTCTAGGAACGCAAGGTGGACGTCGTCTTCGATCACCCCCAGTTCCAGTTCCAACAACTGTTGCTTCTGGTCGTGTTGGAGTTCAGACAGCCAGAAGTGTGCAAATTGTACAAAGTTTTCCCTGGAGGAACTCCACATGCCCAGCTCGCTAAGGACACCTTGAGCCCTTTCCTGCCAACCTGTGACCGAGGTGCTATCAAAGTAGCTGAAGATCTTCTCCAACAGTTGGTTTTCTGGTAAGAAGTGCAGGTTGAGGGATTCCTTGGAAGACACGACTCTGTTGGTCACCTGGCCCAGGTTGGGCAGGGCTTTTTTGCCAATATGCGGAAGTGGGACAGCATTGAACAGTGGGCAGTTCCTGATTTTTAGGGAGAAGAATTCCTTTTGCAAATGGTTATTGTTGGCCTGAGAGTGAGCCATTAAGGTACGGATATTTGGAAGGTGAAGGATCTCTTGCGGATGATCCAAGCCACTTTCCGGCAGCTGCTGCCCCAACTCCTCTTCCTGGGCCATAGTCAGAGCAGAAAGGGCTGTCACTCGGTCCTCGACGCTCTGCATTGTCGTGAAGCCCAGGATACGGTCAGCCGCCTGCCTTGGCAACGTAAGTCACAATTTAATGGATCTCAATATGAACCTGCGATAAAGCAAAAATAATGGGAAAATACAGGCAAGTAAACAAGAGTTGGATAAGAACAGAGGTGGTATATAGCCGGTTCGGGCTGGTTCGCTTGAACCGGTAAGCGGAAATCGCGGGTGGGCCTGCCCCCCCCACCTGCCCCAGCTCTATGCCATCCTATTTAGGCATGTTTTTGAGGCCGGGCGCATGGCGGAAGGCAGGCATGCACATGAACCAGGCGCGCGCACGTACGAAGTGAGTGGAAACGCGCACAGCGAACCGGTAGTAACATAATGTGAAACCTACTGCTGGGCAAGAACCAACTGCTGGAAAGGGAAGCAGTTATGCCCCTTCCCATATTTGGGTAGACCAGGTTGCCCTGATAGAAAAAAACAATTTCTCCCCTGGTACAGTGAAGAGAACCTGTGATTTAAGAGCAGGGGTCGGCAACCTTAAACACTCAGAGCCACAAAGGTCCTAACCGGAAGCCCCCATTCAATTCTTGAGCCGACCGGAAGTCCGGTTCCCCCATCATAGTCTCCTCCTAGCGCGGCGTCCTTTTTCCTCTGCCGACTGGAAGTCCGGTTCCCCTACCATAGAGTCTCCTCCTAGCACGGCGTCCCTTTTCCTCTACCTGTCCTAACCGAAACCGGAAGTCCGGTTCCCCCATCGTAGTCTCCTCCTAGCGCAGCGTCCTTTTCCCTCTGCCGACTGGAAGTCGGTTCCCCCACCATAGAGTCTCCTCCTAGCACGGCATCCGTTTCCCCCTGCCAACTGGAAGCCCGGTTCCACCCACCATAGAGTCTCTTCCTAGCACGGCATCCTTTTTTCTCTACCTGTCCTAACTGAAAGCCCTATCAATTGTGGAGCCGACCAGCAACAGGGAGCCGCAGCAGAGGGATGAAAGAGCCACATGCAGCTCCGGAGCTGTGTTGCTGACTCCTGGCTTAGAGGTTAATACATCTACCTAAGATGCAAGCAGCCCAAGTTCGAATCCCAGCAGGGTATGGCTAGCTGATGAGAGCTAAATAGCTTGAAATAGATGTATACTAGTCTTCCTTTATTTCTTTGTGAGTAAATATAAATTTAACACAGAAATAGTTTGTCGTGAAAGCGAGTGCCTGTGAGGGTTCCTGGATTGGGGCTGAAAGGCAAAAGTGGAAGCAGTATGGCTCCTTCCCATACTGCCCTGACAGAAGAAACATGCAACAGTTGGAAACTTTACAGAAGATCCAATCTCACAATAAGGAAGAAATTCCTGGCTCTAAGCAGTTGACTTTCTGCAGCGGCAGAGGCTCCATCGCTGGAGATTTTTCAAGCAAAGATTGAAAACCATTTGTTTGGCATGTTGTGGGAATTCCTGCCCTACGGAATCATAAAGTTGGGAGTTTGGAGATCTTCTAGTTTTTCAAGATCCCTCCCGACCCTCAAATTTCTACGTTTCTCAATCTAACACAGAAAAACAGAAACAGTTATTGGAAGGGACTTCGGAGGTCGTCCAATCCAACCTCCTGCTTAAGCAGTAAACCCTATATCCGTGATGGCGAACCTATGGCACGCATGTCAGAGGTGACACGCAGAGCCCTCTCTGTGGGCACGCATGCCTCTTCTGGTTTCCAGCGCCACCTGGTCTTCAAAAACGGCCTGAAAACGGCCAAAAATCAGGTCATTTTCTGGGCTGCTTTTTGGCTGTTTTCAGGACGTTTTTGGGCTGAAAAACAGCCTGAAAATGGTCTGAAAAAGGCCGTTTTCCTGGGCTGTTTTTAGGCCATTTTCAGGCAGTTTTGGGGCCATTTTCTGGGCTAAAAACGACCCTGAAAAAAACCCCCAAAATGGCAAAAAACAGGCATGCTTGCACCGGCCAGCTGGTCTTTGAGTTTCCAGGGCTGGTGTGCACACTACGTTTGGGCACTTATACCATTTCGGACAGATGGTGGTCCAATCTCTTCTTAAACAATGCATATTATTGGAATTATAGGAGGACTCCATAAAAGCTTGGTGTGAAATGAGAATCTCTGTATTATATAACACAGAGGTTTGTGTGCCATTTCTGTCAGGCACAGCCATACCCTTAAGCGGCTCCTGTCTCATTTTGAAGTCCTGTTGTGGTCCGTCAGCAGCCTACGGAGCTGGCAACGGAGTCGGACAGCGATGAGGCTGAGGTGAGGCCAGGGCCATCGGGAAGTGAGGTGCGGACTCCAGAGCCTCCAGAGACTGATAGTAGTGAGGCAGAGGAACAGGAGGAGCCTGTTCCTAATGCACGCATGAGAAGAGCTGCCAAAAAGCTCAAGCAAAAAGGACAATTTAGGAGTAGGGCCCATAAGGCTTAAAACAGACCAGCAATAGCATTTGAGCTTTGTTGGAAAACAATGTTGTAGCTGCGTCTTCTGCTTTGTCCTCTGCTTCGTGTACGTCTTTGTTTTTGTGGCTTCTGGATGTTTGCCAGGAAGGGCCTTTGGCAGTTTACCTAATTAGTCCAATTAGGTAAACTGCCAAAGGCCCTTCCTGGCAAACATGTTACCTCACAAGGTTTGTGAGATAGCTGAGAAATTTGTGTTGGGAGGCATTTGTTTTACTTTGAGTTGAACGACGCTGGGAATGAAGTAATTCCCAGCTGTTCGAATGTTTGTTTTTCCACGGACTAAGTTTATTACTACCTACTTGGGTTTGGGTCACAAGTCCATAGAACAAGGTTACGACACTTCAAAGACTTACATTGCTCGATCTTTAGTTTCTCGTTCTTTCGCTTTCCTTCTACAGCTAGGTTACTGCCACTTAACCCTTTGGCCTTTTAGTTCAGTCTTGTATATGCCTTACCATCCTCCAGCAAATGGAATAGCAGAATATTTATTAGGCAACAATCCCTTATTCCGAAGACTTCAGGAAGCATTCTATGATGTCATAATCTACTATGATTCCTGAGTGTCACTTCCTTCAAAAATAAAATGGAATGTTGCGCCGTGTTTATTGTTATTTTTAATCCGAGGACTTCCTGCTAAGTCGAGATCCGTGATTGCGAACCTATGGCATGCAGAGCCCTCTCTGTGAGCATGCGCGCTGTTTCCACCTGGTCTTCGCGGGTGCCAGAGTCCTGAAAAATGCCCTGAAAATGGCCAAAAACGCCCCAAAAAACAGGCATGTGCACGCCGGCTAGCTGGTCTTCAGGTTTCCAGTGCTCTGGCACATGCGAAGACCAGCTGGCTGGCGTGCATGCACGTGCTGGAAACCAAAGACCAGCTGGCCGGTACGTGCATGCATGCACATTCCGGTTTGGTCAGTCAGTGCCGAAAAGGTTCACCATCACTGTTCTAAATGGTTACCCTGCACTTACCTCGCATCCAAAATGGGCCGCGTGGAGACTCCCGGGAGGGGCGGGGTGGGCAGGGGCAGCCAGTCCTTGCAACTACCTGTTGTGCCTCGTCCTCCCTCCTCTCCTCAGCCGGGCCCCTCCCGCCTACACCCGGGCCTGTTATCAGACTTGGAGTCTGATAATGAAGATGAACGGCCTGTCATGCCTCCAGCCCCCGGCCCTGGCCCCATGCCCAGACAGGATGTCAGGAATGAACAAACAAACCTCACTCCTACAGCATGTGAGCAGGGAGCCAGCCACGTGCTAGAATTACCGACAGCAGATCCAGCTGAAGAGAATTCACAGTGGGAGGATCCTCGCTTCCGGAGATCTGAGAGGCAACGCCAGCAGAAGGAAGGGAGGGGCAGGCCTGGATAAATGCTGAGTCATGGAGCCACACCCCACAGCCTATATAAAGGACCTGCTTGTGGCATTCCAACCTTGAGTCAAGCAAAGTCTCATCTAGTTTGCTGAAGTCACAACTTGGACTCCTGCCTGCCCTGAGAAACCTGGAAGGAATTTGGCAAAGCTGCAGAGGCTTTGGGGCCACGCTTGATACAGACTTCCTAGACCCGGTCGTCGGAGGGGTAGTGGGACACGACACTACCGTTTCTGTGAACCAGATGTAAAATTAGCATCCGGTTCACCTGAACAGGTCTGAACCGGTTGAATCCCACCCCTGTTCCTAACCAGTTTTCATCGGGAGAAGAACGCATTGAAAGGGAATTTATACTACAAGGTAAACCTCGACTTACAACAGTTTGTTCAGTGACCATTGCAACAGCACTGAAAAAAGTGACTTAGCGCTGGCATAAAATATAATCAGAAAAAAAAAAGTTACACCCGTTTCAGTGACGACACTGAAACTGAGCTAAATAAAAGTTAGGACTGCTAACACATCACTATCATATAAAAAAAATAAGATACTTTATATTAGCCCATTTCTGGCATCCTTAATTGTATGATCGTGAATGTGAATTGCTGCCTGGCAAAATCTAGTGATGTGCGATAAATGGTTCTTGATCGGAGAGAAGAAATAAATAGTGAAGATTGAAGTTCTATGCTCTGGTGTTGCAAGAACCTGTCTTCTGGAGTTACTTGATGATTCAGCAATATAAGTCTAGACAGGTGCATTACCTTAACAAATCATTGGCTTAGCCATAGGTAAATATTGCCAGCTCCAGTATCAACCTGATTGACTAGGGGGCATGTTATACCTTGTCCGTTGCTCGTGATTCTCTGATGATTTAATCATGTTCCATGTTTAGTCACTGGGCGGGCACATCACGTACGCATCGCATTAAATTGCTTTTTGTGGCTTGGCCTTGTATGCATTGTGCGCAAACCTAACTCTTTTTTAAAGTTTAGGAACCAGTATATTGTATGAACTCAGAAAACAAATTAACTCAGTCATTTGACTGCCAGTGCGTGGTGTATGGGTAGCATAAACCCAGAAAACGGAGTTGCTTCAGTAAACCATTATTCGATTGCAGGAGGTCACCACAAACCAGTGGTGGGTTTCTACCGGTTCACCCGGGTTCCCACGAACCGGTAGCGGCAGCGGTGGCGGGAGCCTCCGTCCACCCGCCTGGACGTCATCACAGACGGTCTGCGCATAAGCAGAAGCGCTGCGCGCGGGGTCACAGTTGCAAACCAATAGCAAAGGTCACCATTGCCACAAACGATCATCATGTTGACTTGGTTTCTGCTTCTTGTGAGACACGAGCCCAGGAAATGTGGTTTGCTCATGACTGCACAAGTCACCCAGGTTGAACAACGGGTGAACCCAAGTGGATTGCAACAATTAAAGCAGATAACGGGATGAGCCATGTTGGACTCCTGGGCTGAATCCTCCCTCCGACATTACCTGTAGCCTGACGTTGAACATCATGGAAGTGACCAGATACAGGTAGGAGAAGTTGATGCGGAATTTCCAGGCCAGTTCAAAGAAGATGAGGAGAGTCCGGGTCAATCCTTTACAGAAGATCCCATAGGAACGTCCGGTCACCAACTGGGGGAGTCGGGCAACCAAAACAGATAGAAGCAGACTTGCCACCTTCATTGTTGACCCGCCAAGCCACGTCTTACAGGCTCCGCCTCCTACCTGCGCAAAGATCTGGAGGGCCACAAATCAAAGCAACACAGCCAAAGAGATGACCGGGATGTTATCTTGCTGTTGATGACGATGACGTAACATTCCTATGTCACAATGCGCTGCTCCGCCTCGACCAATCCAATCTTTCTATCACAATAGTCCCCTCCCATCCAGTTCATGGTCCAAAAGGCGAAGAAGGAAAACCAGGGGATGAGTTACACTGGCTACCAAGAAGTGGAAGTTGATGGGCGACTCGGGAGCAGGGCCAAGAGATGATTGGCCCCTCCCATAAGGCTTAAAAGACCAGCAACGGTGTTTGGGCTTTGCCGGAAAACAACATTGATAGCTTCGTGTTGTTGCATTTATTTTGTATCGGTGTCTTCTGAACTTTTGCCAAGAAAGGCCTTTGGCAGTTTGCCTAATTGGACCAAGTTTGGTGATAGGACTGAGGAATTTGTGTTGGGAGAAATTTGCTTTAGTTTAGTTGGACTACGCTGAGAATGAAGTAATTCTCAGCTGTATGAATAAAGTTTATTTTTTCACTGACTGAGTTTTCTACTGCCTACTTGGGCCTGGGTCACAACACATAGACCTTTCAAGAGGTGATGTGAAAATCGAAAATTATTCTCTCCCCTTTCGCCTTCTGTGACACGCATCGGTTTTTCCACAATTACATCAGTGGGATTACTCCGGCGGCCACACCCATATACATTAATCATGCCTTTTGTTACCATGCAAAAAAAAAAATCCCTTATGCAATAGTTCCAGCTGTATTTTAAAACGGATTTCCTTTTTTCTAAGAAAGAATGAGCCGTCCTTCTTTCAGAGCTGTTTGAATTGAGGAAATAACATTGCCAGAATTACAATATGGAGCAACTTTATGGGAAAAGAAGTGTTTCTCTCCCCGCCACCCCCCCCTAAAGGATAATTGAGACATTCAATTTCATTTACATAAGTTTGGGTGTTTTTGTTGTATTTTTGTTATCGTCTGACCCTCTGATGTAAAACAATGAAAACGTGATTTAATTTACAGGAACGATTTAATCTTGGAGTCCAGGAATACAGAAAGATAAATATAAGTGCATAAACTGTTCCACTTTCACATTCAGCTATAACTTGGCTGGTTTACTGGTTATTTGTTAATCAGATTTGTAGAGACCTATTTGTTTGTTCGCGCAGGACTGGCATAGGATTTTAATAGGATTTTAATTAGTTTTAATGCTTTAACATTTTAAAATTTGGGGTTTTATTCTAAATGTTTTAATTCGGCCATTTGTATAATAAGTTTTTTAAATTATGGTTTTATGTGTATACTGTTGTTGTTTCTTATTATGGCTGTAAACCGCCCTGAGTCCTTTGGGAGAAGGGCGGTATAAAAATTTAATTAATAATAATAATAATAATAATAATAATAATAATAATAATAATAATAATAATAATAATAATAATAATAATAGACGCTCATCTCATCAAAAGCGACTCTGGGCAGTATATGGGCAAGCGGGGAAAAAAAAACCACATATAAAAATCACATTAAAAGATCAAGACAATAGAAACAGATATACATCTTTAAATTGTTCTCCTAGCAAGCTCTGAGTTCTTACAGATAACTTACAGATTAACAGAGTTGGAAGCGACTTTGTAAGTCATCTAGTTCAACCCGCTGCCCAAGCAGGAGACCCTACACCATTTCTGACAGGTGGCCGTCCAGTCTCTTCTTGAAAGCTTCCAGGGATGAAGCTCTTCTGAACTTCTAAAGGCAACTTCTTTTCCATTGGTTGATCGTTCTCAGTGTCAGAAAATTCCTCCTTATTTCCAGGTTGAATCTCTCCGTGTTCAGTTTCCATCTATTGTTCCTTGTCTGGCCTTTGGGTGCTTTGGAAAATAGCTTGACCCCCTCCTCTCTGTGGCAGCCCCTCAAATATTGGAAGATGCTCTCATGTCTCCCTTGGTCCTTCTCTTCACTAGACCAGCCATGTCCAATTCCTGCAACCGTTCTTTGTATGTTTTAGTCTCCAGTCCAGTCCCCTATTCGTTGAACATGGCATGCAAATACCGATTGGACACCCGAGGCTTAAATCTCTGTAGAAGTTTTATTCTCCTTGTGCGGTTTTAGTACAAAACAGGGATTTGTTCTAGACAGTGGGTTTCAAAGGGATGCTATTTTTAAAAAATCATGGCATTGTATCATTTCATTGGCAAATGCAGTTAAAGACACACCCCGAGTGTAAATACTATTAATAGAAAAAGTGGGCACATAAGGTGGTCATTGTTGCTAGGGAAATAATGTGGGGTCCTTGGTGCCTGTCTTGAGCCTGGTGGTTTTCTTGCAGACGTTTCTTTACCAAACTAGGTAACATCAGTGCTAGAAGAGAGGGAGGAGGAGAATGAGAAGAAGAAGAAGAAGAAGAAGAAGAAGAAGAAGAAGAAGAAGAAGAAGAAGAAGAAGAAGAAGAAGAAGAAGAAGAAGAAGAAGAAGAAGAAGAAGAAGAAGAAGACGACTATGATGTCCTTGGTGCTGAGTTTGGTGGCATTCCTGAAGACATTTGGTGGCATTTGGTGGCATTCCTGCAGACATTTTATTACCAAATTAGGTAACATCATCAGTACAAGAAGGAAGTGGGGTTTTGTAAAGAGGAGGAGGAGGAGAATTATGGGGTCCTTGGTGCTGAGCTTGGTGGTTTTCTTGCAGACATCTCAAAAACCAGACTTTTATTTATTTATTTATTTTGTCACAACAATATATGTAGGAATCATACAAAAGATTATATAGTATATAAACATATATGGGTAAATATAAGGAGGTATAAGCATATATATAGAAAGAAGAAGAAAAAACAATAGGACAGGAACGGTAGGCACGTTTGTGCGCTTATGCACGCCCCTTATGGTCCTCTTAGGAATGGGGTGAGGTCAATAGTAGAAAGTTTTTGGATAAAGCTTTTAGGATTATGGGAAGAGACCACAGAGTCAGGTAAAGTATTCCAAGCACTGATGATTCTGTTACAGAAGTCATATTTTCTGCAATCTAGATTAAAGCGGTTGACATTAAGTTTAAATCTGTTGGTTGCTCTTGTATTATTGCAATTAAAGCTGAAGTAGTCTTTAACAGGAAGGACATTACAATAGATGATTCTGTGAGTTAAACTTAGGTCTTGTCGAAGGCGACGGAGTTCCAAGTTTTCTAAACCTAGGATTTCAAGTCTGGTGGGATAGGGCATTTTATTGTTTTCAGAGGAGCGGAGAACTCTTCTTGTAAAATATTTCTGGACACGTTCAATTGTATTGATGTCAGAGATATGGTGAGGGTTCCAAACAGGCGAGCTGTATTCTAGAATCGGTCTAGCAAATGTTTTATATGCTCTGGTTAATAGTGTGGTGTTTTTGGACTTGGTTCCAGACATCATGTTATCCACATAGCATGAAGGTTCATAACACTAAGTATACTCTTAGTGCGCCTTAATCAATCATAGTTCAAATCTGGGTTCAACCCCAATTCCAGAAATTCATTTTCCGTAGCTTACTTTGTCATAGGAAAAAAGTAACCGTTGCAATGGCTATCCTTAGTACGGGTCTCCTGCGTGAGCGGGGGTGGGTGGGGGGTTGGACTAGATGACCTCCAAGGTCCCTTCCAACTCTGTTATTGTTACTGAACTCCTCCGCCCGCTGGGGGTGAAGAGAGGGGACAAGTAAATAAAAGATCAAACAAAGACTGAGCGGGATAAGCAACCGGCCTTCTTTTTCCTGCTTTTTCCCCCCTACTTTTCATAACTCTGGCACGAAAAGACCGCCAACGTGGCGCCCCCGTGCGACACCCGACCAAGAGAACCCGTCGCCGCAAGCCCGAAGATCGACGGGTCGAGCCGAAGAGCCGAAATCCGAGGCGAGGAAGAGCAGCGGCGCTCTAACCCGAGTCCTCCCGAACCTCTTCGTTCTTCGTTCGCCAGGCGCCGGGCGTGGCCGAGGAGGGCGACGGAGGCTCCCGAAGCCGCCTCGACCCCGCCCCCTTCTCTCTTTCCCATCGGGCGTCCGAAGTGCCTTCCGGAAGAGGGCGGGGCCGAGAGGAGGAGGAGGAGGAGGCGGGGCGAGCGCGCGCTCGTTGGCGGCCGGAAGTGAGCGGAGCGGCCGCTTCCTGTTTCCTCCGCGTTCGCCTCAGTCGCCCGCCCCGCGCTTTGGGTGGTGGCTGTTGCCTCCTCAGCTCCCGCCGCCGCCGCCTCTTCTCCTCAGGCTCCTCTCCCGGGCCCTCCTTGCGGTTCCTTTTCAAGGGAAAACAGCGCTAGCCCGAAGGCCGAGAGACAGCCGGAGGCCGCTGAGGGGGCCTTTCCTTTCTCTCCTCGCGCCCACGCTCGCCCCGACCCGAGCAGCCGCCCCGATGCAGGCCATCAAGTGTGTGGTGGTGGGCGACGGGTGAGTGCTGCTGAAGGCCCCCTTCTCCCCCCCCCACTCGCGTCGACAGTCCTTCCCCCCCCTCCCGCGCGGAGCTGAGGGAAGCCGATTTCGTCCGGCCGGCGCTTTGGCTGCGCCTTATGGGAGTCGGAGTCCAGCCAGCCTGGCGTGTGTGTGTTGTGTGTGTGAGAGGGGGGGGGAGAATCCAAGCCCCCCCCTTCTCAGCCCCAGGCCTGAATATGGACCCTGAAAGGAATGGAGTGGGGAGGGGGTGTTTCTTCTTTCCCAAGAGACGCGAGGATGAAAGATCCTCTTTCCCATGCAAAATGCGAGCTTTAAAAGGGGCGGGGGAGCCACAGTGGAGGGGCAGAAAAGTGGGGTTCTCTCGCTCCCCCCTTTTTAATCTTCCCGGGAGGGGTGAGTGGGTGGGCATGGTTTTGTATAGGATAGTCTTGATTTCAGGTCGATTTTAGATCTCAAAAATGATGGGAGTCTATGGGGAGTCTTCATCATCCAAATCATGGTTGTCCCAAAGGTTCTGGTTCTTTTCATTTCTCTTTCCTTTTCCTTTCTCCTTTCCTTCCCCTCCCCCTTTCCTCTCCTTTGTTTTTCTTTTCTCTTCTCCTTTCCTTCCTTTTCCTTTTTCCTTCCCTTCCCCTCCCTCCACCGTTTCTTTTCCTTCCCTTCCCCTGTTCCTTTCCTTTTTCCTTCCCTTCCCCTCTTCCTTTCCTTGTTCCTTTTCCTCCCCCTCTCTCCCCCTTTCCTTTTTCCTTCCTTTCCCTCCCCTCCCCCTCCCCTCCCTCTTTCCTCTCCTTTGTTGTTCTTTTCTCTTCTTCTTTCCTTCCTTTTCCTTTTTCGTTCCCTTCCCCTGCTCCTTTCCTTTTCCTTTTCCTTCCCTCCTCCCCTTTTCTTTTCCTTTTCCTTCCCTCCCTCTTCTTCCTTGTTCCTTTTCCTCCCCTCTCTCCCCTTTCCTTTTCCTCCCCTTTCCTTCCCTCCCCTCCGCTCCCCTTTCCTCTCCTTTGCTTTTCTTTTCTCTTCTTCTTTCCTTCCTTTTCCTTTTCGTTCCTTCCCTGCTCCTTTCCTTTTCCTTCCTCCCTCCCTTCCCTTTTCTTTTCCTTTTTCCTTCCCCTCCCTTCCCTTCTCCTTTTCTTTTTTCTTCCCTTCCCCTCCCTTCCCTTCCCCTCTTCCTTTCCTTTTCCTTTCCTTTTTCCTCCCCTCCCCCTTTCCTTTTCTTTTTTCCTTCCTTTCCCTTCCCCTCCCCTCCCCCTTTCCTCTCCTTTGTTTTCCTTTTCTTCCAAAAGACAACTTGACTTTCTTGGTTTCTTGTTCTTCCTTTCTTTCTTTTATTTCTTTTGAAATTAAAAAAAAAATCTTCATTCAAGAAGCTGCTTCTTGTTCTGCTGAACTGAACTGAAGAAGCTTCTTGGATGAGAAGGGATACGTTTTCAGAGAGGGGAAAAATCAAGAAAGTCCAGTTAACTTTTTCGGGGGGGGGGGGGGCAATTTTGGGATGTGGGAGAAGAAAGTTGCCAGATGGGCAGGGAAACATGGACATATTCGCCAGGAAGATTTGGAAATGGATTTAAAAGGGATGTCTTTATTAAAGGGGTGTGTCCCGTGATTCTCAACAACTCTGGATAGTTTTATTGTGCTTTGATCTCCTTCATCTCCAATTTTTGCGGGGTGAAGGGCACCCTTTTGCTTGAGTTTCCATTCCTTTCTCCCTTTTTTTTTATAATTAAACCTTTAGCTACAGGAAAGGCCAGAAATGTAGAACGCTTTATGCCTCTTTAATTTTTTTTAATTTTTTTTTTGGCAGCCTTCTCCAATGGGATGTTCTTTGTTCGGGTTGGATTACAATTTTTGGCATTTAATTTACAATAATGAGATACCATAAAATCGCGCTGGGTGGGGGCTTGCAGGCCAGCCCAGCTCACAGTGCCAAGTTAGGAAGGCTGCTTGGGAGAGTTAGGATAAGTTTGACTGCTTTAGGTCTCCTCGCTCCAAATCCTGCCTCATTACTACCCGATTAATTGAAGCTTGTTACTTCATCTATGCAAGATTGCAGCCCAGATATCTCTGCAATTTGTTCCTGGGAGCTGGGACTTCTCTGCGAGTTACTAAATAGCCCACGGCAAGTCTACCTAGACTTTACATAAAACTTTGTTAAACTAGGTAGACTTGTCTGCTGGATAAGTGCGTTTCAGCAGGGCTGATTCCCAAGTACAATAAGCATGAATTGTGTTCAGGCTTGGCTACATTTGAAGCATTTCAGGTAGTCCTCGACTTGCAACAGTTCGCTTAGTGACCATTCAGAGTTACAACGGCACTGAAAAAAAGTGAGTTACGACCCTTTTCGCGCTGATGACTATTGCAGCATCCCCACGATCACGTGATTTACATTCGGATGCTTGACAACAGACTCACATTTATGACCGTTGCCATGTCCCAGAATCACGTGACCACCTGACAAGCAAAGTCAATTGGGGGAAACCAGATTCGCTTAACCACTGTGTTACTAGTTTAAGTAACTGCAGTGATTCACTTAACAAAGAAAGGTTGTAATATGGGGCAAAACTGTCTTAACAACTAACTCTGCAACAACAACAAAATTGGGCTCAATTGTCATAAGTCGAGGACTGCCTGATATTGTTTTCTCTGTCCTTCCCTTGATCCTGATTTACGGTTTCCTTAGGCATCATGTGAGTACATTTCAATTGTCCTGATCAAGCTGATTTCAATAAGTGAAGCCAAAGGCACTCCTTGAATTGTAAGATAAGGGTTAAACCTTTGTCTTTTGCTGTGGGGCAGTTTCTCAATAGATTCCTGGCTTTCTTTCTTTGTTCTCTAAACTGGGAATGAGTTAAGATGGGAAAACAAGAGACATGTTCTACAGTTGTTTCTTTAAAAATAGCTTTTTTTTCTATGGCAAGCCCAGAGTTTACATGGACCCAGTGTAAATGCCCCTAGATATAAAGATGGTTAGCTTTTGTAAAGGGGGTAGATTTTTTTTAATGAAAAGTTATCAAGGCAGCTGAGGCTTTGGAATGCTCAAAACAGTGGGGTTGTGTAGATTTCATTGAAGTGTGTCTTGGGCAGAATCCCTAATCCTTGGGGTGAGGTCCCAACATTTTAGTGACTTATTGTGGGGTGTTTTTGCTTTTTTTTTTTTTTTTTTTTGGCCCTTCTTCGGTAGTACCCCAAGAATTTGAAACTTTGCTTTGTTTTGTGGTTAACAAAAGAAAAAATTCTTTTTTTTTTCAAAGTCTGGAGTTATTTTAAGACTATTTTTAGCTATCTTTAAAAAAAGAAGCCAGACTTTTTGAGCAACTGGCCCGTGCCCAAAATATTTTTGGAGAAGTTGTGCTTCCTGCGTGGAGCCTTTTGAGATGAATCAGTTTGAAAATGGAAAGAAATGAACTGTAGTAAGATGAACACTCCGTTTTGTTAAGGGGGATCATGGTGAGATTAGTTGTGGATGTTCTATTTTACACAGGTAGTTACGTACAACCTAAATATTAAACGTAGTGAGTCAAGCCTTTATTTTGAACTCTGAAATTTCCCTGAAACCTTATCCACAATCTGCCTAAATTTGAGTAGCCACTTACTTACCTTTGAGAATGAGGAAATGGTACCATTCAGGCACTGAAAATGTGGCTTGGTTTTTAATTTTTAATTTCTTCATTTCAGAATTTTGAATTTTGGAAAGAAGTTTTTCAAAAAAAAATGCTAGAGGGATCCTGCTAACTTTCAAAAATCCTCCAGATGGCTGGGCATCCACACCCTTCAAAAGAAATGATGCCTAAAATTTAAGGGTTTTTTTAAATAGCTCTGGATAGCATCGTAACTATGATTCTAGTTCTTAAATATTTAAAATATTTTTCTAGCCCTGCCTTTATTGACTCTTGATTTGGTTTGAGAGTGGAGAAGGATTTACCAGATATTCTCTTCGTTAATTTTGCTGCAGTTGATCATGGGAGAAAGCAGTGCACAAAATTTAGTTCTTTGGACTGTGCAGCTTTTGTTTCCCAGGGGAAATACATCGCTAAACAATTATTGTGTATTATTACTTTTGTGTTTATGCATTATTTTATACCATAATATCTTTGCTGATTCTCTAAAATGTGTGACTTGAAGAGTTTGGGACGGTTTGAACAATCTTGCTTTATGAATGAAACTGGGATAAAATAAAAACTTCCTTATCAGCCTTAAGCCTTGCAGTTCACAGATTTTATGACCAATAAGCAGGTTTTGCAATAGCGGGAGTCATTGTTCCTAATGCTATCTGTTTCTGGTTGTTAGCATTTTTAGCTTTGCTCATGTTTGGCTATTAAGCATACAGATCAACAGCACACCCAGTAAACTGAATACAACTTAAAAGTAGTTGAGATTTGATAATATCAAATATAAATTATAAACACCCCCCCCCAATTCTAGTATTCTTTAAAGAGGATTAGCTCAGCATGTAGATCAATGGTGGGATTTTAGGAATCTAAAAAAACACTCTTAATGTAACGCTTCCCAACGACCATGGCAAATTCAAGGTTCAGCTTCAGTTCCCAGAATTCTCAGCAATGGCTCTGCAGGTTGTGGAATTCTGGAATTTGAAGTCCATATGCTTGGACATTGCCAAGGTTGGGAAATGCCGCCTTATGGATTCTCTGCCTTTCACCATTGCAAAGGACAGTTGTGGCCTCTGTTCTGAGAAATTAAAAAGATGAACTAGATGTTGCTTGGGTAAAGCTTTATGTAAAGTATTGCCAAAATCAGAAATTGTGGCTCTGGGCCCCCATGTTCTTCTTGACATCATGACCTAATAGGTGAAACAGGAAAAACGATAATGGAAAGAACACCCAACTATTTACTTAGAAACTAGAAACGCCCTTTTGCTTCCTTTCCCTGCACCGATTGGAACCAGATGTGCCAGGAGCAGCTTTTATGACACCCTCATGTTTGTCTCCTGGCCCCTCACAATAGCGGAGACCTCCTCTCTTCCCCCAGATTGCTCCAAGACAATGACTTTAAAAAGTTTCCCACAACTTTTAGGCCCGACGAGCAGTGATAATTTAAAGCTGATTTATACGGCATCCACTCCCTCCTACAATTCTTGTGTTTATTGAGAAGCTCCAGGAAATGAGGTTTGATATATGACCGGCCGTTCCTGTTCTCTCTCTTCCTCCCCCACCTCAAAAAAAAACAAAAACCTGGGTGAAAACACAAAAGAAGGGAATTTTCTTAGCTGTCCTGCAAGGGGAAAATCAGAAAATCACACTGGCCAGTAGTGTATCATTAACCTGTTTTGCAGATTAGCTGCTGCTCCTCCTGCTAGGGTTCATAATGCCCTCACTGTGACTACAGGGTTGGGGGAAGGAAGTGAATACAGGTCCTTGACTTACGGCCGCAATTGAGCTCAGAATTTCTGTTGTCAAATGAGACACTTGTTAAGTGAGTTTTGCCCAATTTTCCGACCGCCCTTGCCTCTGCCGTTAAGCGAATCACTGCAGTTGATGAGTTACGTATCCGGTTGTTAAGCAAATCTGGCTTCCCCATTGACTTTGCTCGGCAAAAGGACGCAAAAGGGGATGGCTGCCGGGGAACCCTGCCACCGTCATAACTGAGAGCCAATTGCCTGATCACGTGACCATGGGGATGCCGCAATAGTCTTGAGTGCGAAAAACAGTTCTAAGTCTCCTTTTTTCAGTGCAGTTGTACCTTTGAACGGTCACTGTTCAAAACCTATAGCCTTTTATTACTTGTCCAGTCCTGTGTGTTTTTTTTTTCTTTGAGCCTCTGCTGTAGCCTGTGCAAATGTGCGAGCTGCAGTCAGCTTTTTATTGTGGTTCATGAGCTGATGCGGTATCCCAGCGCCAGCTTTTTACAATGTGGACCCAGAACATTCGCTCCCAGATTAGCACCCATCCATTTGTGCTGATTGCAGTGCCCATGAACTTCCAGCTAGCCTAGCCATTGGCTGAAATGGCTGTGGATGATGAGAATTCAGGCCCCGTGCATATTGACAGGAATTAGGTTAGGCACAATCAGCCTAGAATGTGAATTGTGAAGTAAGCAACGGTTGCCTGTTTTCCGAAGGGGCGCGATGCGATTTTCTGGCCCCAGGAAAACAGATCGATAAATAGGGCTGTGGAAATTCCAGAATCAGCCTGGTTTTTTTCCCCCCAAGTAGGACATTCCAAGCTCCAGATCAGGGCAAAAAAAAAACACCAAAAAACCTACAGGATTAAACAAGCCAGTATTCTGTATTCTTGCATTTTTATGGCTTGCGTGCAGCTCTTCTGGGCTTTGACTAGTTAACGCATCCAGCAAGAGTTAACCTCATCTTTTCTCTGAAATAAACTTGGCTTCCCTAAGAAGCCTTCTGTTTACTTGAACCGGAGGATCATGACAGAATCTCTAGGTAAATCAAACTTTTCGTCTTGGAGCCGAGTACAGCGCTGACTCATCAGGCTAAAAGCCAGCAAGCTTAGAAGACGGGATATTTTGAATAGAACAAATGCCTTTGTTCTTGCGGGTATTTCTTTCTCTTCCTGGACCTGTGCTGCACGACCACTGAAGTTATACTTGTAGGAAATCTGAGACAGATGTGCTACTCAAAGAATGCTAAGAGGTTGAAGGAGAAAAGAATCCGCGTTTATTTACTTACAAAATTGCCGATTTGGTATTATGAGTAAAAGTATCATAATCTCAGAGCAGAGGTAGCATCTTAAAACCAAGGCAAGAAGAACAGGTCCTTCAGCTAAAAGCTACAGCAAGGAAATCCACTTTCATTGGAGACTGGTGAAACCTGCAATATATAGCCCGGTTCACTTTATGCTCCTTGGTGCTCTCTGAGATTGTTTTCTTGCAGATGTTTCCCAATTACGGTAGGTAGCATCATCAATGTTGGAAGGATTAAAAAAAACAAGAGAGCAAACCCAATTCTCCTGTAGCGCTGATGGTGTTACCTAGTTGGGTAATGAAACATCTGCAAGAAAACAACCTGAGAGTTCAACCCCAAGCTACAAATATTCCCTTCTGCAACTATAAACTACCAGAAGGAGACATATGTACCTTTTATTGTTCTGTTTAAGACACCCTCTCCACCCCCTATCCTCCCCCCCCCCCCCCGCAATCAAACATTTCCAAAACTTCTAGCTTTTTTTTTTTTTTTTTTGCTTTTGAAGTAAAATTCCTGGTTGCCTTGTAGCCGTGCCAGAATGAATTAAGAATTTCCACCCACTGCCCAAAAAAAAAGGGGGGGGGAGTGACATTATCTGGACGTGGAAATGGGTTGGGTTTTTTTCTTCAGGACAGCTGAAAAAAAACCAATTTTTATTAGGAGAGGAAAGCAATGGATGCATTGCAGAAAACAACTCATTTTAATGCAGTTGGTTCCTATATCGGAGATCTCATGTTTGAATTCATAGGCGTGCTCTTCTCTCGTTTGAGTTTAATTTTTAAAAAAAACTTCTGTCAATCCATTACTTTAAAATAATGATGTAATTCAAAAGTCCACGCCGAGTGGTACAATTAGGGCTCTGGTGCGTTCACAGTGCATTCAAGAGGACTTTGGCCTGGCCTCTGTAGGATTGGTTGATGAAAATAGCCCAAGTGTTCTCTTTCCATTGTTTCTTCTGTCGCTACCCCGAGAAGTGAACCAATTCATGAGACCCTACTTGAATTCAGCCCTCTCTGGCTTGGAAAGTAAAAAAAGCTCAAGAAACCTCCATTCTCCTAAAACCGTTGTGGGCTTGTGGGCGTTTTTCTTAATTCTGTGCTGATACGTTTCTCCCTGTGGTAAGGCTCTTTTCTTCCTGCCACACGAAATGCCATTTGTTCCATTAATTTAGGTTTCATAGCTTTAAATGCACAGCAACTGCACGCTGGAGCCCACACGTGCCCAGCAGGAAGCAACTATTCTTTCAAAACAGACATTCTGCTTTAAAAATTGACTTACACAGGATTTGCCAGAAATCACAGTTCACCCGTTAGGTTAAGAAAAATTAAAATGGTCTAATAACCCCAAAGCTGGGATGACGAATTCTGGCTTCAGAACTTTGAATGAACACTTCAGAAATATTTTAAGAACTCCACCCAGGATCCAGTTCTCTATAACGGCCATCTGTGTGTTTTCCAGAAAATTCGCAAAATTGAGTGTTTGATATTCTCTGTTTGTGGAAAGCTAGCATGTCTGGTCTGCAAATTAGCAGTCTGTAAGAAAGGTATATCTAAAGTATGAGTTCAGCCAAGCATGAATTTTAAAAGACTTTGAATCCTTTATCTAACTTGGCAGGAATAAATCATAAATATACACCAGTGAAAGGATTAGATTTATCTTGCTTAAATTCAAGTACTAATAAACAGCTAATTTTCTCTGCTGAATGGCTGGCTTGTTATCTCCATCACATGAATAATTTCTTATGGTGATTTTTTTTTCTCCCTCTTTCACAGTGCTGTAGGTAAAACATGCCTACTCATCAGTTACACAACCAATGCATTTCCTGGAGAATATATACCAACTGTGTGAGTACTTAATTTTTCTTTTGATCATTTTTTAAGTGTTAAAAAGATCATAAAGAGACTTGATTGGGTTGCTTTATAATAGTGGAGCTGTGTTTTTGGCACAAATATTTTTTGGGTTACAGAATAAGTGTCTTTGCAATTGCTCTCCATCTCTGGAAAATTAGCATTTATTTTATTTATTCAGTTTGCTCCCTGCCTAGCTCCCCTATGACTCTGAGCTGTTTGCAAAAAATATATATATAAATTGTAAAATATTTTTTTTTAAAAATAGAAGTTTGCAATGCTTGAGGATTCTTGAGCAGCATCTGTTGACTGAAATCCAACATTATCATTTGTTTTAACATAACTCCTTTGGGAGAGGTTTCCTGTGCCAAGGGCCCCTTGTGCTGAAATACTTGTGCTATTTTAAGAAATTGAAATAATTCTGCATTCATTTAAATTAATATTGCAGGTTACTACAATAATGTACTTTTAAAAAAAGAAAACTCAGAAATATCACAGTGTTGAATTACAGAAGCACATTGCCAGTTTTTGGAGAGATTAAAAAAAAACTTTTGGGGGGGGAAACAAAGACTTCAGCATCTGAAAGACACAAGATTTCATGGACCAGAGTCAACTCTGAAAATATAAAATTACTAATCTTTTAAGATGGCATGGTTTCTTTTTATTTTATCATTTAATTGAGAAACCATGTTCCTTACTTGGGCTTAAACCTCTTATAGAGGTGTTGTTTTAAGCTGCATGTACTCTGACCTGGGCTGGCTTTGAGGAGAATGGGCTGCGGGTTTATTATTATTATTATTAAGGTTTAGAAAAGTATTTTAAAAACAAAACAAACTGAAAAGAAGAAAAGGTTGGGTAGGGAAAAAACAAACATGGGGCCTGACAAAAAAGAGGGGAAAAAGCTATAGGGGAAAAAAAACCTCCAACTTTCTTCACCGATAAAAACCTAAAGCACAATTGCTCTTTGAAATAGACTAAACCATAATAAAACTGTACTTCTATCTTAAATGAGCCTTATCAAAACCAGAAATATTTCTGCTAGTAATTTTACCTGAAATTTATAGTAAAGAAAATGAATATTTAATTATTTGTGTATTAACCGCAGCTAGAAATGTATTTGCACAATATTGGAAAAGTGGAAGATTCCCATTGATGAGAAGGTGATAAGGAAAATATTAGAACGTGCAGAAATGAACAGATTAACGTTTGCAATTAAGGAGAAAGAGCAAACTGAATATTACATGATATGGGAAGTATTTTATCAATGGTTGGAGAATAAAAAAGGAGTTTGGAAATGAAGAAGGCCAAAGAATAAGTAGAAAATATATTACGATAGAGAGATAAATAAGATGAAAATTGTTAGTATATCTACAATGTGAATAATGATGTTTAATGTTAATATGGTATTATGACTATAAGATATTAAGAAGAAAATGGAGAGTTTTACAATGGTTAATTATTTAACGTATCATAATATTAAGTTTAGAGAAATAATGTGAATGTGAACGATGTGGCAAATGAGGAACGATGTTGCACAGAGATGTTTATACCCAGACAACGCACTGCATAAGAAAGATGGAATGTTTATCTTTGTAACTGAAAAATAAAAAACTTTTTATAAAAAAAAACGAGCCTTATCATTGCAACCCAAAGTTGACATTGAGGGCTCCTTGGTGCTCGTTTTCTTGCTCGGCTCCTTGCTCGTTTTCTTGCAGACGTCTCATTACCTAACCAAGTAACATCATCCTTGCTAGATCAAGATTTCATTTCATTTCTGTTTCAAGGAGAACGTCCGAGCGTGGGTAAGAAGGTGCTAATGGTTTCATATTCCCTGACAGATTTGACAACTACTCTGCCAATGTGATGGTAGATGGGAAGCCGGTCAACCTGGGCTTGTGGGATACCGCTGGACAAGAAGACTACGACAGACTACGCCCGCTGTCTTACCCACAAACAGTAAGCTTTACACGCTGGCAAAGTCATCCGCCTTGTCTTCTTATAGGCTTGCTGGCAGTCAGAGAAACTTCTAGCTCTAATGTAAAATGAACTCGCCCATCGGTCCCTAACCTTTCTGGCACCAGGGACCGGTTTTGTGGAAGACAGTTTTTTCCACAGACCTGTGGGGGAGGTGGGATGCTTTCACGCGTAACCTAGATTTCCCCCACGTGGCTAGATAAAGCTTTGCTCACTCGCCCGCTGCTTGTGCGGCCCGGTTCCCAACAGGCCGCGGCCCGGTACCAGTTCACGGCCGAGAGGCTGGAGGCCCCTGAACCAACTCACTATCACAGTCCCTTGCAAACCGGCTGTCGTAGTTCCCATATCACCTCTACTACTACTAATCCTTCCTGGCCTGGGAGCCATAAATCTTGTGGTCAAACCATTCTCTCTCCTTCTCCCAGCAGCCTGGTGCGATTCTGGGATTTGTGGAGTTTCCAGTAAAATGTCAAGAAATTTTAATCTTTAGTATTCAAGGGCTTGCAATGAGCAGCTTCCCTTTTAATGTGATTGCTTTCCCTCGCTTTGCTGTCATGAATTGCTTCTTGCTAACCTTTTTTTCCAGCCCCCTCCAACCAAATTGTCCATTGGCCCCATGGCTGACCTATTTAAGGCTTTAATTTAGCGTTGGACCATAGGCCAAGCTGGATTGCAACAGTACAGGTAGAGACTTACAACAGTTTGTTTAGTGACCGTTTGAAGTTAACCACGGCTCTCAAAGTGACGTACGGCCATTTTTCACACTTGTAAATCACATGATTTACAATTCGGATGCTTGACAACTGGTTCATAGTTATGGCAGTTGCAGCATCCTGAGATCACATGATCACGTTTTGTGTGATGTGGCGAGCAAAATCAGTGAGGAAACCAGATTAAACTTTCCAACCCTGTTCCTAATTTAACACCTGCAGTGATTCACTTTAACAAATGCGGCAATAAGAGTCATAACATGGGGCAAAACTCAACAAACTTCTCACTTAGCAACATAAATTCTAGACTCGGTTGTGGTCGTAAGTCTGTATTGTGCCCAGAACGTAAGCAAAATCAGATCCCGGTGGATTAATAGATCTAGGAAGCATAGAAAACTTAACAACAGGAAAAGACCCAGTGAGCCATCAAATCTGCCCTTGAAGGAGGCCAAAGAGTTTCATCAACACTGTTTTGCTCAAAAAAAAAGCCATCTTTGTTCTGGCTATTCAGGCTCAATCCGACGCTCCCATTGCTAAGGACAATCTTGGCTTTGAGAGAGGAATGGTGACCAAGGCCCTACAATAAATGAATCTATTAGGTAGTCTCTCCCGGATGACACTAAAATGAGATGAGTTGGCTTGTTTTAAACGGCAGCATTCGGAGCGAGGTTTTCTTGACATCTGACCTGTGTGATGCAGATTGATGTCCTGTTGGCCCCCATCTCTTCATTCTGGGATTTAAGAGGGAGGAGGAGGAACTGGAGTTATCTACTTTAGGGTTCTCCAACCTTGGTAACATGGAGACTTGAGGACTTCCAACTCCCAGAATTCCCTAGCCAGCACGTGCTGGCTGGGGAATTCTGGGAGTTGAAGTCCAAAGGTCTTGGAGACCCCTGATCTATTTGCTTTCAAACTAGTGGACTTTACAGCATAAAAGTCTCTCTACAACATAGTTCTTGCCATTTTTTTATTTTTTATTTATTTTTTGGGGGGTCTTTCAAAGTGAGAAACTAGCTAGTGTTTTGGGTTTTCCCACTTCACCATGGCAAGTTAAGGGAGCCCTTGTGTGAAAACTGTGTTTTTCCAAGACTGGGTGGCAGTTAGATAAATTTAAGAACTGTTTTCATTTTATCCGTCAAATTTAGGACCTGCCCACCCGTATAATCTCAACCAAAGCAAAAACACACACAAACAATTTATAAACTAACCTCAAAGCATATTCTAACACACACAAGGACACACAAATATTTTAACACCTTTATGGCCATCAAGGTTTGTTCTCCAATGTTAAGTGAAGCTATTCTAGACCTACCCTGAATTTAATGTGACTTGCATGAGTTGCAATATTTTGTTTCTCTGTCAAAATGGGCCAAACTGCGCACCTGTGATCCAGGTATTTCTTCCGGCTTCTCCTTATGGCTTTGCCCAGAGCTTACTCTTCTCAAAACCCACCGAAATAATTAATACACTTCCCACAAAGAGATTGAGGTCCTTTCCTGGCTCTTCAATCGATTCGGGGTGGTGGTGTTTCCCCCCTCCCTCACCACCCCTCCAGTGAAAATGCTCAACCGTTCAGTTCTTTGAACATTTATTTCCTTCTTCGCTTGCTCACTAACCGTTTTACACGTACAACTCCGGCAAGTCAGTTTCTTGTGACCTGCTTTGGCTTTGCGGAAGAGCGAGTTCGAAAGAGCCCTTTGTTGACAGTTTCGCTGCTTCTAACAAAAACTGCCAGAAAAGAAAAAAAAAAGACTTCTTTGTTCCAGAGAAACGGGATTTATCTGGGACAGCAATCAAATGACGAGGGGAGGGGGAAAGCACACCTCCGAAGTGGAGTGGAGTGAGGCAACAGCGCAGGAGCCATTGTGGTGCCTCTCCCATTCTCCTTTGTTAATAGGCTCAAAAACAAAGGAGAGTTGAATAACTTGCCAGCCACAGTTGTTTTCTAAGATTGCTGAAAATGTGTCAGGCTCCAAAAACCAAGAAAAACACATTGTCATTCTGCTAAGCCAGGGGTCTGCAAACTTGGTTCTTTTAAGACTTGTGGATTCTGGGAGTTGAAGTCCACAAGTCTTAAAAGAGCCAAGTTTGCAGACCCCTGTGCTAAGCCAACGTCTTTATATTGTGCCTCACCTTTAGGCAGAATCTTGCCAGACTAAAACCTGCTAAGGTAAAGGTTCCCCTCGCACATATGTGCTAGTCGTTCCCGACTCTAGGGGGCGGTGCTCATCCCTGTTTCAAAGCCGAAGAGCCACCACTGTACGAAGACGTCTCCGTGGTCATGTGGCCAGCATGACTCAATGCCAAAGGCGCACGGAGCACTGTTCCTTTCCCACCAAAGGTGGTCCCTATTTTTTTGCTTGCATTTTTACGTGCTTTCGAACTGCTAGGTTGGCAGAAGCTGGGAGCTCACCCCACTACGCTGCGCTAGGGATTCAAACCAATGAACTGCCGACCTTCTGATCGATGAGCTCATGGACATGAGCCACCATGTCCATGCTACCATCCCCATAAAGCAGGAGTGACTAACCGTGGCAACTTTTAAGCCCTGTGGTCTTCAACTCCCAGAATTCCCCAGCCAGCAACAACCGAAACAAGCAACTCTACCAAAAGCAGCATATATTGCCATAGATCTTAGATGGGATTTGGCTGGCTGGGGAATTCTGGGAATGGAAGTCCACAGGGCTTAAAATTGCCAGAGTTATACCAAGCACACTCCCTGGGAAGTTAGGATGGAGCTGTCTTCACCCTCTTTCTCTCACGCACCGACTATCTGAACTGCATTGTCTCTTGCTTCTCTGGAAGGCAACCCCTCCTTCCTGGAGACCCAGGTTGCATTCACCACACTTTTAATATTGTAAGATACCTCTCTCCACGTCGCACAATGAGTTATCTCAGCTTCTCCCCGCAGAAACATATAACCTCAGGGTAAGGTGATACCTTGAGCCAGATGTTACTGGAGAAGGATCTTAGGTGCCTCCAGCTGTTAGAAAGTTTTGTAATCTCTTTATAAAGAGGTTTGGTAAAAGTTGTATTAAATTTCAGAAGCAGGTACTAGGGGTGGTGGTGGTGGAAATCCCCCCAGAAATGGCCACACATTTGCATATGTACACACACACACACACACACACACACACACACACACACACAAAGAGGGTTTACCAGAAAGAAGCTCAATGGACAATATATAACGCATATTAAGTGTTCAATTTGTGTGTGTGTGGTTTTCTTCTAAACTCTTCCCCTTTGGACTTAAACTTTTGAACATTCTTAAGTACAGAAACATTTCTCCAGAGTGGGCGAGTGTAGAAAAGCAGCAACACCCACACAGAAATACTCCCTTCATGTAGGAAATCTTCCCTGCAGAAAAGTTGAGGCTCAAATCAGTTCCTCTCTGGACTAGTTTTCCACAACCAGCGGAATTTGAAAGGAAAACCGTGGCCCACTTCAGTCCTAAGTTCCGATCCCTTGCCATTCCGAAGCCGTAAAATCCTGGGAATGTCGTGCCCGCTTTCCGCCAATGCGCAAAGACTGTCTTTTACCAGCGTCTCCTAACATTAACCCAAATTGTCTCGTGCCATTACTAGGTTGAAAGAACGAATGGTAAGGATTTAAGTCCCAGTGGGAAGCGGCAGCCACTCTGCGTATGTAATGCTTTCATCCATTACGTTCCAAGCGCTTTTCAGTGCCCTGTCATTCTTCTTTGCCGCTTCTGCAGCTTTAAAACTTGGCTTCTTCTCCTCTGGCACTTTCCTGCCACTCTTAAGTCAGGAGCCTCCAACTTCGGCCACTTTTAAGACCTGTGGACTTCAACTCTGCTGGCTGGGGAAATCCATAGCTCTTAAAATTGCCACGGTTGGACCCCTTGCTCTAGGTAATTGTTCCTGAACAAGCAGTTAAATCCAAGCATTTACAAAAGCCACTTCCTTCAAAGGGGCTGGGAATGATGGGAAGGAGATGGTCTGGGCAGGAGCCACCTAGCCAGCCAGTGAGAGGTGCTGCAGGGAACTATGGGAGCATGCATATTTTCCACCAATTTTCCACCCGTTACCTGGATGCATGGTTAATTACAGTTGCAAATGCTTAACTAGGAAGGCCTCAGGAGCTGATCTCTCCGCAGCTGAAATCAACTAACACACCCGAGGGCTCTCTGATTTGGAACAGCCCAGCTGTCGATGTGCAGGGGAAGATGTGGTGTAGGCCTAGGGGGATTTCTGATGTTTGAGAAAAGGCGTTTGTGAATTTGTGGGTTAATCACGGATTTTGGTCTGGAGCAAATGTTGGGAGATTTATTTTTCTTTCAAGTTGCGGTGGTGTTAAAGAAAACTTGAAGTTGTGTATTTGGCTGAGTGGCTGACACTTCACAGAACATCGAAGTGAGGGCGACTAATGAATGTGATTTAATACAGCGTGCAGCCAAATGCGGTTTGGTTTAGTGGTGAAGGCACCAGGCTAGAAACCAGGAGAATGTGAATTCTAGTCTTGCTTTAGGCATGAAAGCCAGTTGGGTAACCTTGGGCCAATCAGTAGAAGACTCTTGAGTTCTAGTCCCACCTTAGGCATGAAAGCCAGCTGGGTGACTTTGGGCCTCTCTCTCAGTCCAGCCCACTTTACAGGATGTCATTGTGGGGAAAATAGGAAGAGGAAGGAGGAGTATTGGCTATGCTAGCTGCCTTGAATTATTAAAATAATAAAGGTGGGATATAAATAAATAAAAATCTTACGCCGTAGAAAAGGAATCGGTAACTTTTTAAGGCAGAAACTCATTTGGAAAAGGGTAAAGGACTAAGTCACCCATTTGGTGGGTCCTTTCATTCTTGTAGCATTTCTTGTCTGCTAGTATTCAATACCATTTTGAATGCCAAAGAAGCATAATTTTGACATGTTCTATCCTGCCAGCCCCAAATTGCTCTTTCTTGGTAATTCGAACTCATCGGTGGAGCTTGGTTATGTGAAAACCTTGTCAAAGCCCCTGGAGACTTAAGGCTTTATTGATGTTGTTTTGCAGGATGTGTTCTTAATTTGCTTTTCCCTTGTGAGCCCAGCATCCTTCGAAAATGTCCGTGCAAAGGTGAGTAAAAAAAAAAGAGCATGTTTATTGTTTCTCCTGCCCTCCTTTTAAGAGGCTATTAATAGCAGAAAAATGAATCCATCAAGAATAAGCTCAGTGAATAGAAAAATGTGGCTTTAGAAATGTCGGCAATCGCTTTGGAAATGGAACCGGTATCCTGCTTGCCTCACTATTTTAACATTAAAGGTTTAACCTTAAAGGTAAAAACCAGTGGCATTTTTCTTGTTATGGACTGTCAGTCAAGCTCAGGGTGGAATACAGCTCTGAACTCAGCTTGTTCTATTTCCTTTTGTTTACAAGTGGGGTTTTTTTCTTTTTAAACGAAGCAGTGATGTGCCCTGTTAGTAGACACGCCTTAAGACAGTGTTAGTGCCGAAAATGTTGCGCGGAAATGTCGCACACACACACACACTGGTTAGGGCTGTGCTCTGGAAAAGCTGAACTTCCGGGTTCTAGCGCGCATGCGTGCCCGATGATCAGCTGACCAGTGTGAATGCACACACCAGGTTTTGGCACTGACACGCACGCGGGGGACAGCTGATCGTCGCGCGTGGATGCGTGCCAGAAACCCGGAAGACATGCAGGCAAGACCATGCATGCCGGGCAACATGGCTTCATGTGCCATTTTGGGCACGAGTGCCATAGGTTCGCCATCATGTCCTTAAGACACTGGCTCATTGGTGGGAAGGGCCTCTGGTGGCTCAGCAGACTAAGTCTGTCTGTTATTAACACAGCTGCTTGCAATTACTGCAAGTTCAAGTCCCACCAGGCCCAAGATTGACTCAGCCTTCCATCCTTTATAAGGTAGGTAAAATGAGGACCCAGATTGTTGGGGGCAATAAAAAGTTGACTTTGTATATAATATACAAATGGATGAAGACTATTGCTTAACACAGTGTAAGCCGCCCTGAGTCTTCGGAGAAGGGCGGGATATAAATTCAAATTAAAAAAAAAGTTGGCTTTGTATATCTTTTTACAGTGTTCATTTTCCAGGCAGAACAACTTGATATTTTCCCCCCCTTTTTCTGCAGTGGTATCCAGAGGTGCGACACCACTGCCCCAATACCCCCATCATCCTAGTGGGAACCAAACTTGATCTCCGAGATGACAAAGACACTATCGAAAAACTGAAGGAGAAGAAGCTGACACCGATCACCTACCCACAAGGCCTTGCCATGGCGAAGGAGATCGGTAAGCCTTTGGCCCATTTGAAAGGCTATTTTTAGAGATTGAGACTGTAGAGCAGCGTTGGCAACTTTTAAGAGGTGTAGACTTCAACTCCCAGAATTCCAATTCCCCGGCCAGGAATTCTGGGAGTTGGGAATCCATACCTTTTAAAGAAACAAGATAAAATTGATTGAAAGATGATAGATAGATGAGATACAGGGTTAAATAAATAGATATGTGTTAGATGAGATGGATAGATAGACGAGAAAAAGATGATAGGTTAGAGGTTGGTAGATGAGATAGATGGGATAGGGCGATAAACAGATATGGATGAATAGATTTATGTATTTGTTAAATTTATTTGCCGTTTATCTCACCATTGGGCTATTCTAGGCATCTTACAAACAATAAAAAGGAAGAAATGAAAAGAGCGTGAACAGAAGTAAAATAAAACAATAAACAATAAAAGAGGACACAGCGAGAAATACAACTATGATTACCCCCAAAAAAGTAAGATAAACATGTAGAAAGCAGAGAACAAGGGAGAGAGGTGGTGTCTGCCCTCAGTCCAGCCGATGATGATAGATAGAGAAAAATTAGATAAATGATAGATGAGAAAAAGAGAAGATTGGTAGACAGATAGACGAAATGAGATACTGTATTTTTCGCACTATAAGACACACCAGACCATAAGATACATAGCTTTAGAGGAGGAAAACGAAAAAAAAATCTGCCTCTGCCTCCCAGCATGCATGTCAGGCTGCCTCTGATTATATCTAGGAAAGAATACACCTTGACTTCATTTGAAAATAAAGAAAAGTACTTTTACTAGGTACATCTTGATTGCAGCAGTATAAAGTTGAATCTGAGACAAAATATGGCTAACAATCTATATCCCCCCTATTTCTCCCTCCAAGAGGTCATCAGGTTTGGTCCAATGCCAGTTCCTTCCTGGGGTCCTGGGGTAATCTTCTTCCGCAGGTCTCTGGCTGTCAATCATATCAGGAATGCAATGTCCGTTAGAGTTCCCGCTCAAACGTTCCTGTTGAATTCAAAACATTAATCTCCCCTCCCCCCTTAATTATGTCAGACCGACACTCTTAAAGGGCCCTCTCTACTTAACTTGAATCCAAGAGCTATTTACATTGGAAATAAAATCCCATGCTATCTAACAACTGAATATAAGGAGTACAAAAAGATATGAAGATTGGAGTGGGGGCTGCCTTTCGGCCCGCCTGCAACAAGGACATCAGTCCTAGAAAGAAAAAGAGATTCATCTGGCTAATGTCCATGCAGCAAACAGCCTGTTCAACTTCAGCACGTTATCGTAGCGGCTCTGCTCCTTTGCACTCACCACTGGTTAACAGAGCTGAGCTGTTGGCGGTGGCAGGGAACACTGGAGCCTTCGCTGCCGAGCAGCAGACTGGTGATTGGATTGGCCTCCCAGAATACCGCCGATCAGCTCTTCTAAGGCAGCGGGGATTGCTGCCGCCGCCATTGCTGCTGATTGCCGCCATTTGGCGGCACCAATCCCCGGCGCTTAGAACAGCTGATCGGCAGTATTCTGGGAGGCCGATCCAATCACCAGTCAGCTGCTCGGTAGCAAAGGCTCCAGCGTTCCACAGTGGCAGCAGTGACAGGCGGTGGCAAATGCCGCCGATGCACAGACATTTCCACCCACTTTTTGGGGAGGGGGGGGGAGAGTGCATCTTACAGGGCGAAAAATACGGTATTTAAATCCTTTTGTGAGGCTGCTCCTTGTAGTCTCTGTGTTCTCCTGTTGCCACTGCTGCTATTTTTTTATTTTAGGATTTGGGGATCCATGTTATCGCTCAGCCAGCTGCTCTTTCCTTTTTGCAGGAGCGGTCAAATACCTAGAATGCTCAGCGCTTACGCAGCGGGGCCTCAAGACAGTCTTCGACGAAGCCATCCGAGCCGTCCTGTGCCCCCCTCCAGTGAAGAAGAGGAAGAGAAAATGCTTGCTGCTCTAATGCCACTTCTGCTCTCCCCAGCCCTCACCCCCCAAAAAACCTTTTGTGCTTTGCTTGGAATAATGGAGCATTTCTGCTTTTCTGTTTTTTTTTTTTTTTTTTAATTGGTTGTCTTCCCCTTCAGGTTATCTTAAACAGCCATCTTACGTATTTCCCTTTGTTTAAAAAAGTTAGCTTCCTTCCTTCCTTCCTTCTGCTTTTTCCTTTTCTTTTTTTTAAGACAAACTTATATAAAGGCCTTATTTTACCCCCTACCCAACACCACCCCCTTATCGCTCCACTTAATCAATCAACTGTTGCCAAACTTTCTGCTGCTTTCTCTTCTTGGATTGCTGTGCTTTGTTACCTGAAGCCACCAGACCTGTCTTTTTTCTTCTCTTTTCTTACAAAGTCAGGCAGGTGTCTTTAAAAAATACTAACATTTTATTAGCAGTTGCAACACTTTAATCTGGGTTTTCCCAGGAAGATTAAAAAAAAACAAAAACCCATTGCTGTCTAAAAATACACTCGTTCATCCGACAGCTTCTTCACACCCATCTTTTCGTGCTTGAACAAATGCAATAATTGACAACTCCAGATTAACCCTTCCCCTTTTTTAAATATATATATATATATATATCTCAAATCTACTAAGGTCTGTGATTAAAGCTATTTTTTTTTCTCTCGAAATGTATTTGTCTTCCTTCACGGCAGAGTAACTATTTTCTTGGAGGAAAGACGACTGACTCGGTCAACGGAAACGGCCAGACAGTATTTTGACGCTGTAAAAGATCAAATGTACACTACATTGTCAACACACTAGTTTAAAACCGAGGGGATATTTTTTTTCTCTCCCTCTTTCTTGTACGCTTAAAAACCCCACAAAAGGAACCCTCCATCCTGCAGCTAAATGAACAAGCTGAACAGCAGGTTGGAGTTTTTTTCTAGAGTATTCGTTCATATTATTCTGGAGGGACTTTTTAAGCTTATTACAATTTTGAGCTGGTCCCCCCTCTCCCACATGTTCTTGCTGGATGCTTTTCTTATAGAATCTCCTCCTGAGCAATATTAATTTGTATTTTAAAGCATTTTAAAAAAAAATTGTATTAGCCACTTTTTTTTTTCTGGATAAGATAGCCAGTCAAATGTAGCCTCCTGTCTTTTATCCCCCCACCCCGGTCTTAATTATGTACATGGTTTAAACCAGGGGTCTCCAACCTTGGCCACTTTAAGCCTGGCAGACTTCAACTCCCAGAATTCAATTCCCAGCAAAGCTGGCTGGTGAATTCTGGGAGTTGAAGTCCGCCAGACTTAAAATTGCCAAGGTTGGAGACCCCTGGTTTAAAAAACTTTCTTCAGTCTTGAAGATAAACTTGGTGTAAAAAAATCAAGGGCAGTTGATCGACCACTTCTCTTTTTTTTATTTTAAATATTTCACCCCACTTTTCCCCTCTGGCTAATGTTTCTTTTATCTGCCAGGTATCCTGAAGCTGTATTAATTTATACTAACACTGACATGGCTTGTTTTAACATTCCCAGGAACCCGGTCTAACAACGGTAATCAGGCCTGTGAGGTTCTGTACGTCAGATGCTGGCGAGAACACGTTGATTCCCCCCCCCCACCCCCTTTCAATCACTAGAACAAATACATACATACATACATACATACATACATACATACATACATACATACATACATACATACATACATACATATATATATATATATATATATATATATATATATATATATATATATATATATATATATAAATATATATATAAATGGGAGTTTGCAAGATTGTGAAGTTTTTACATTGGATCTTTTTTGGTAATGCAAGTTAGCAGTCTGTTTTACATGTATGACTTAATAAATTCTTAAACCACACCTGGATTACAGTTTGGACTCCTGTGAGTTGCAATGGTGTGTGTCAAAGGTGCCATCCTGTCGCAGGGCTTTTATCCCCAGGGATGGGAATTTAACCACCTCCTGGTGGTTAAATTCTTTGTGCCGGTTGTGCACCATGGGACTGGAGCTTTGTACTGTGGCTTGTTTCCCCTGCCTCTTAACACCCTCTGGTTTGGTTTTTCTTGCTTCCTAATTTTTTTTTGTTTGTTTAAAAAAAACTACAGGTAATCCTCCACTTACAAAAGTTCATTTAGTGGCCGCTGGAAGTTACATTGGCACTGAAAAAGTAGCTTATGACCATTTTTTCCTGCGACCGTTGCCAATCCCCATGATCAAATGATCAAAATTCGGGCATTTGGGCAACTGATTCCTATTTAGGACGGTGGCAGCGTTGTTAAGTTCCCCTTTTGCGGCCTTCTGAGAAGCAAAGTCAACGGGGAAGCTACATTCACCTTAACAATTGTGTTACTAACTTAACACCAGTGTTTCACTTAGCAACTGTGGCCAGAAAGAGCATCAGAAGGGGAAAAATTAACAGTCTTAGCAACATAACTTTTGGGCTCAATTGTGGTCGTATGTTAAGGACTACCCATTTTGCTGGTAATTTCTTTTATAAGATTGCAGTGATACGCGTTAACTGCTGGAAAATCATTTCAGTCGATTCACTAATACTAGGAATTCGAAGATATTTGGACTTCAACTCCCAGAATTCCCTAGGGCTGGCTAGGGAATTCTGGAAGTTGAAGTCCACCCATCTTAAAGAGTTCCTAGAGTCGAGAAACACCATTCTAACCAATAATGGAAGGCAACCCTTGTGACCCCTTTCCATGTACAACTTCTCATGTCACCAGTGTCTGGCTATAACACACTGCCATGAATCTTCCTGTTTGTGACCCTGAAAGGAGAAAACACACCAACACACTGATCGGATGGAAACTTATTTTTAATGGGGGAAAAAAATATCGGGATGTTATCTATAGATGATGCGTAGGCCAACGGTCCTCATTGCTAGACTCCTTCCATAATTTTGTGCGTTTGTTGCACGCAACAGGGATACTGTCCAGAATGCCACTTTTTATTTATTCCAATAAAGTCGCTTTTATGCAGAAACCTTCCTTAATGGAGCCAAAAATGTCAGCAGAGAGGCTTTGGGGACCTGGCTGTAAATATTTGACCCATTTTTGGGGGAGAGAGAAACCCCTCTTTCGTGAGACTTTTTAAAATTGCCCGATGCAAACTGAGCCCAAAATGTATAGCATGAATAATGGTAGATAAACCTGATAAAAAACTAGTCAGTTTCACATTAGTTTAAGCTAATCCACATGTTAGCTTGACAGAAAACATGCCCTATTAGGCACCAAATATTAATATGTGCAAGAGAAAGTATATACAGCAGTGGCCAAAACTGGAAACCTTTTGGGAAAAGTGTATTTTCTAAAACTTATAGCTAACACCACCGCTTTTTGTTGTTGGAGTAGTACCACAAAATTATATATCAATGGAAAGATAACAGAATCAAGAATGTAATGCAATCACTTTTATGAAGGGTTTGCTATTAGAATAGCAGTGACAATATAAAGAAGAAAAGTGAAACACATAGAAAATGAGGTACAAAAATGATCACAGTGGAAAAAACGAGATGTGCAAAAATGATCACCATGTCAGTTAATCTTTAGTTGGGTAAACTTTAGCAAGAATGATGGCCTTATGACGTCTTCCCATGGAGTGAACCAAGTCTTTTAGTTCTGCAACTGTTATAATGTGAAACCAAGATTGAAGGATTGCTTCTATTAACTGGGTTTTATTGCTGGGTCACTTCTGACTAACAAGTTCCTTTAGTCAGCTCCATAGACTTTCAACTGGGTTAAAGTCTGGGCTATTCCCAGGCCATCCCAGCAACGGAAGAGGATTATCTTGAAACTCCCCCCCAAAAAAGTAGTGTTATTAGCCATCAAACCTCAAAAATACACTTTTCCCAAAAGGTTTCCACAATTTTGACCTCTAACTGTATATATAAAACACCTACATTTTCCAACACTGGAATTCTGCCTTGGCCTTAAAGGTGGTTCTTGATTCTTGATAATCTTTTGCTTACCAAATCTACACTAAAAAACAAAAATGGTTCCTGCACTTAACCAGCGCAGCATTCCCACAACCATGTAATCAAAATTTGGGTGCTTGGCAAATCATGTGATTTAGGACAATTGCAGCATTTTGGTTCAATGTGATCGCCACTTGTGACTTCCCAACTGCCTTCCAACCAGCAAAGCCAAAGGCGTAAGCCAGATTCACTTAACGTCCGCATGATTTGCTTAACAGCAGTGATTCACTTAACCATGGCAAAAAAAAAAAAAAGATTTCAAAATTGGGCGCAACTGAATTGCCTTGCTTAGCAACAAGAGGTTCTTGATTCCAATTGTGGTCGTAAATTGAGGACTACCTGTGGGTTTTTTAAAGCCCATTAACTGACCTGCTTCTTATTCGCCGCCATCGAAAGCAGACTGAGATTAAAAAGGAATGCCAAATTCAAATTTTGTTCGCTTCCAGATCAGAAATATATTTGTTTTGAATAGCATGTCCGTTCCTGGATTTGCGTAATTTTCCCAGGAAGCGAATGCGTTAAAAATTAGCCTACTAGAAGATCTATCCAAGAACATCACCTAAAAAGGTACCAACCATTATTAGGAACAGCAATCAAGTTTTGAAGAATCCTCTAATCAACTTGATCTGGATTTGTTCCTTACGACCGTCGCGCCAAACTTTTTATCAGCTCTATACAGCATGGTAGGATTGTTTTGCTAAAAAAATAAATAAATCTTGATACAGAGCTAAAATTATCTTTCTGGTTTGTGCTAACACGAACCAAAGACCGTGGCTTTTAAATTTTCTATCGTTAATTGCACATTCAGCGGTGTTAAAGAGAACGGTAAACAAAAACAGACGTCATTGCACAGATCCCCCCACAAGAATAAAAGTTCCGTCAACGAAAAGCATGTAAAATGCTCATTCCTTTCAAGAAAGAAAGAAAAACCCAAGACATTTCTGATCATCAGTAGAAACATAATCACCATCGGTGCATATCCAAAATAGCCAAAATCTTGACGTTAATTTTCACCAACATTCCTGATTTACTTACACATTTAACAAGTACCTCGTAAACCCTGCAGTTCAGGTGTGGTCACTATGCCACAGGGAGTTGGTTTGACGATAACACAATGTGCTTTCGAAAAACATGTAGATGGATCTAAAGGGTCTTCAGGAGCACATCAACCAACGCTTTCCATCAGTTGGGTTCTTCTCAAATCACCACAGTCCCTGGGCAGATGTGACCTATTAAAAACTTCCATGAAATCGCGTCTTTCAACATCTCAGTCCGTTACAAGCAGTCCGGAAGATGTTATCCCAACCGAAGTTGGTCGGACATCCAGAAACATCTGAAGATCTTTCTCTGGTTTCTGGTTTTAGACACACACACACACACACAACTGAACTGCTAAAATGCTGTTCTTGTGAACACCTGGCACACAGTCAGGTTGTGCTTGTCCATCTCTGCCATTATACAACGTTCAGAAAGCTTCACCTTGGGATCGACACGAAACGCAAGATGTATCGGTTTGGACCAAGCTCTGGAGAGCTCTGAGGACTATGTCTGGCCAATGGTCGGTGATCATCTTGGGGCTGATTAAAATACTACCAAAGGCGGTTTCTCGCGACCAGCTGGCTGAATACTTGATTTCAGAAGAGAACCAGCTGCAAAAGAAGACAATGTCAACGCTGAATTGGAGGTCTATGATTCTATGCCTTATTTAAATACTTAGTAAGTCATCAAGTTCTGGATATTATTAACACTTGGGTGCAATTTTTTTCATGCAAACCTTTGCAAAGTCAGGGATGAAACAGGCCACCCAAGAATATCTGGAATGTAAACCAGTAACAATACTCCAATCAAGGAACTACCAATCACACAACTTAATTAAGGAATTTAACTAGTTAAACTCTGTTTAATTAACTGAAACAGTTTAATTAATAAACACAGAGCAAATCCCACTCCTTTCTAGAACTGATGACATTACCTAGCTGGGTAATGAAAAGTCTGCAAGAAAACCACCAGGTTCAGAGAGCACCAAAGACCCCCACAGTTCAACCCCGAGCTCCGAATTTTCTCTTCTACTGAGATCTCAGAAGGGCTTCAAGGAGAAAACCAAATGGAGAAGCTCAATAGAACATTGAGACAACCCCTTCACACTAAAAACAAACAAACTGGGAATCTCTGCAAAATATTTACGCATGGAATGTTTCAAAGCCATGTTTTTTTTGCACATTCCTAACTAGCATAGAACAAAACATGGAAAGGATTCCCGAAGGCAAAATTTTGTCACCGTCTCCTGGTGATTGTTTCAAAGTCACCCAGCTGGCTTTCAGGGCTAAGGCGGGACTAGAACTCCCCATCTCCTGGTGATTGGCTCAAAGTCACCCAGCTGACTTCTATGGCTAAATCAGGACTAGAACTCCCCATCTCCTGGTGATTGTCCCAAAGTCACCCAGCTGGCTTTCATGGCTAAGGCAGGACTAGAACTTACCATCTCCTGGTGAATGTCCCAAACTCACCCAACTGGCTTTCAGGGCTAAGGTGGGACTAGAACTCACTGTCTCCTAGTGATTGGCCCAAAGTCACCCAAGTGGCTTTCATGGCTAAATCAGGACTAGAACGCCCCATCTCCTGGTGATCGTCCCAAAGTCACCCAGCTGGCTTTCAGGGCTAAGGCAGGACTAGAATTCACCATCTCCTGATTTCTAAGCCAGCACCTTAGCCACTATACACCAAACTACAGCTTTCCTCTTTTCACTGGACTTGAAGGCATTTCCCCAGTATCCTGGAGAAGGCTGAGCAACTACCAAGGTACATCCTGGCTTATGAACCTATAAATGATCCACCTACCCTTTTGTGCTGTTTTCTTCGACGATGTGGATGATTTTCCCCGGGAGAAACAAATGAGGGTACTGAGGGCTGGACCCTAAAGGGGAATTGTCGTCTAAACTAGTGTACAAAGGCGACTGCTGGGCCATCAGGTTCTCTTCGGCGAGGAGAGGCTGGGTCAAAGCATCTTGGTTCCTGCCATCCAGTTCGGTGGGGAAGTTATCGGGTTTGCCTCCAAAGACTTCATACCAGCATCCATGTAAGAGAATCTGGTACTGGATGTTGTGCGATCGAAAAGACAACAAAAGGAACAGAAAAGGAAATTGTGAAATTGATTTTATTTGGATCAGATTGAGGTGGAACAGGTATAGTCCTCAACTTAGAACCATTTGTACTGTCCCAACTGGAGATCCCTCCCAGTTCCAGCTGTCCAGGTGCAGGGCAAAATGTCCTTGACTCTCAGAGTAAGGATTGTTATTATGACTACGTATCATCTATGCTCCATGCTATCCCCCCTCCCAGTTTCCCACAGTAGGAAATGTGGCAGGTCTGAAGGCCTAGTGTAAAAGATGGCTTCCAGGCCTGACATGGGGTTTCTTTAGTGGCCTAGATGTATGGGGGAGGGGGGAATTAATAGGAGAGTTGCTACTCCTCTTAGCCTCTTCTGCTGTTACTAATCTCTGTGGCTCTGTGGCTCAGACGGGTAAGACAGTCTGTTATTAACAGCAGCTGCTTGCAATTACTGCAGGTTCAAGTCCCACCAGGCCCAAGGTTGACTCAGCCTTCCATCCTTTATAAGGTAGGTAAAATGAGGACTCAGATTGTTGGGGGGGCAATAAAAGTTGACTTTGTATATAATATACAAATGGATGAAGACTATTGCTTGACATAGTGTAAGCCGACCTGAGTCTTCGGAGAAGGGCGGGATATAAATGCAATTTTTTTTAAAAAGTGCATTGATTGGACCATTTGAGGGATTATGTGGGTGCTGGGCAGGGACTTGGACTTTCCTTTGGGTGGGAAAAACTTGGAAGCTTTCAGATTCGGGTTTTCCCAGATGTGCCAATATGACCTCTCTCATAAAATGGAACTTTGAGGAACTTCAAGCCTCGGAGTCTTTTTTCATTGGGGGGTGTTACTTGGGACCCTGACACCCCAAAGGGCTGTTTTTTCAAAAGGCAACTTGGCTTCGTTTTTCCTTGAAGACGTTTCGCTTCTCATCCCAAGAAGCTTCTTCGCTTCTTCAGAATTGAAGAAGCTTCTTGGATGAGAAGCGAAATGTCTTCAAGTCACCTTTTGGGGGGAAAAAACCACCAAAAGCACCTTTGGGACAACCGTGGCCTGAGTTCCTGAGAATCTCCGCAGCCATAAAGTAAGAAACGGCAAAAAGTTAAAGCCAGCCCCATTTTTCATCCCCAAAATACCATTTAAAACAATTTACAGAGGCTTTTTTTTTTTTACCTTGGGCTTGTTACAGTTGGCAACGATTCTAATGATTCTCCTTTTCAGGTCTTCCAAATTGAGCATGCTTAACCTGTTTCGGGCACAACGACGGAAAGAAGCAACGGTCAAAATTCAAGACCGGGCAGAATTCAAGGCGCTGATTTCAACCCGAACTACACATTGCGTAAGGGACGCGCAGTGGCTCAGCGGCTAAGACATTGAGTTTGTCGATCGAAAGGTTTGCAGTTCGGCGGTTCGAATCCCTAGTGCTGTGTAACGGGGTGAGCTCCCGTGACTTGTCCCAGCTTCTGCCAACCTAGCAGTTCGAAAGCACGTTAAAAAATGCAAGTAGAAAAATAGGGACCACCTTTGGTGGGAAGGTCACAGCGTTCCGTGCGCCTTTGGCGTTGAGTCATGCCAGCCACATGACCACAGAGACGTCTTCGGACAGAGCTGGCTCTTCGGCTTTGAAACGGAGATGAGCACTGTCCCCTAGAGTCGGGAACGACTAGCACATATGTGCGAGGGGAACTTTTACTTTTACCTTACACGTTGTGTACCCTTACCTGGGAACGATGTCCTTCCCCACAATGACTGACACAATGAACTGCTTGGTGTAGTCCGCAAGGGATTTGCTTCAAAGAGAAGAAACAAGAAGGAAAGCACAATTAGGGCAGCCGATAATTGATTCTCACGACCAATATTGATAATGGAAGGTGTTTAATTACATACAGAGGTAGTCCTCAACTTACAACACTTCATGTTCCTATTGGGTATCTTACCAGAGAAATTTAGTACAGAAAATATATATTTGATTATACATGTTATAACTGCAACGAGGATAGTATTTGCACAAAGATGGAAAGCAGAGAAAATCCCTACAGAGGGAGAAGTAATTAGGAAAATATTGGAATGTGCAGAAATGAATAGATTGACTTTGACAATTAAAGAAAGAGAGGAATCGAAATACTTTTAAGATATGGGGGCAATTTTATCATTGGTTAGAGAAGATATATATAGTGTGAAAGATGGCTTCCAGTGTGAAGTCAGCCAAGTGGTGCAATTACCCGACCTGCTCCCTCTGACCCCTTCCTTTCCCAGATGCCGACAGTAGAGACAGCTGAAGACAATTCAGAGTGGGAGGATCCTCGCTTCCGGAGATCTGACAGGTGACGCCAGCAAAAGGAAGGGAGGGGCAGGCCTGGAGTCATGGAGCCACACCCCACAGCCTATATAAAGGACCTGCTTTTGGCATTCCAACCTTGAGTCAAGCAAAGTCTCATCTAGTTTGCTGCTATCGCTGAAGTCACAACTTGGACTCCTGCCTGCCTTGAGAAACCTCGAAGGAATTTAACAAGCTGCAGAGGCTTCGTTGCCACGCTTGATACGGACTTCCTAGACCCGGTCGTCAGAGGAGGAGTGGGACACGACAGAAGGTCTCAAAAAGGGATGATCTCACCCTGGGACACTGCAACCGTCATAATATAAAGCACTGTGAAGCGGTATATACCGTATTTTTCGGAGTGTAAGATGCACCTTTCCCCCCCTAAAATTTGGGTGCATCTTATACTCTGAATTTAGCTTTTTCAAAGCTCTTTTTCAGCCCTAACGAGGCACTAGCGAGTAAAGCGATCTTCTGTGCTTTGCCTGCTTTTCTCACTGTGCTTTAGAAGCTGTTTTTCAGCCCTAACGAGGCACTAGCGAGTGAAGCGATCTTCCGTGCTTTGCCTGTTTTTCTCACTGTGCTTTAGAAGCTGTTTTTTATCCCCAAGCAGGGGATAAAAAACCAGCAAACTAATGTGCTGAAGCTGACCAGACTAAGGACGCTAGCCAGATGAATACTTGGTAGGCAGATTTTTTTTTCCTATTTTTCTCCCCAAAAACTAAGCTGTGTCTTATACTCTGGTGCATCTTATACTCTGAAAAATACGGTAAGTCTAAGGGCTATTGCTATCTTCCTTCCTTCCCTTTCTTGTGCAATTGTTAGAATGCAGTACTGCAGGCTAATTCTACCCGCAGTCTGGAGTTCAATCCTGACTGAAGGTTGACTTCCAGGTTGGTAAAATGAGGGCCCAGATTGTTGGGGGCCATAGGCTGACTTTGAAAACCGCTTAGAGAGGGGCTGTAAAGCGGTATATAAGTCTAAGTGCTATTGCTACCTTTAGTTTGTTCATTATAAGACAGGGCAGAAAGACACTTACTGGGAAGCAATTTGACTCAACCAGCGACCAGGATGACCCCAGGAAGATCCAGGTTGAATCCCAGCTCCACCTGGAGCCCTGATCTATGTCCCGACGGATCTGCTGATCCCCCATGAAAAGAAGCAACGGGATATAACATACCTCAGTAAGCCGCCAGGTGGAGAAAAAGCATAACATCTCATGTTGGGATATGAGTTTCTGAGCATGATAGCCAGGATGGAGGCAATGCCCCCTCCTAAGCTGTGGCCAGCGACGACCAGTTTATATTCCTAGGGGAAGAGAGAACAAACAAGGAAAAAAAGGCAGAAATCCCAATGGGAAATCCCAATCGGCTGCCGCATCAGAGAGACAGAACAGAGTCCAAAGGCCGCAACTTACGGGTGCAATGCTGAGCGCCTGGTTCAAAATCCCATCGTTTATCAGTCTCCTATAAATATAATTGGCAGCCTGGGTTATCCCCTATAAGGGAAAGGGGTGAGACATTAGCAACTGTTCTGACCCAGCTCCCCAAACAAGACAAACCCGCTGAAGTTATCCCTTTATTAGGAGTGCCAGCAGGCCCAGCAAAAAGTTTCTTTCTCAATGCAGGCTAATTCTGTCAAGCAGGGAGATGAATAGTTGTCCAATCACACTTAGCCAATATAGAATTCTAATCTAATCTAAAAAATTCCAGTGTTGGAGCATTCACAACTTCTGGAGGCAAGCAGTTCCACTGATTAATTGTTCTATCAGGAAATTTCTCCTTAATTCCAGGTTGTTTCTCTCCTTGATGAGTTTCCACCCATTGCTTCTTGTCCTGCCCTCAAGTGCTTTGGAGAATAGCTTGACTCCCTCTTCTTTGGGGCAGCCCCTGAGATATTGGAAGACTGCTATCATGTCATGATGAGTTTCCACCCATTGCTTCTTGTCCTGCCCTCAAGTGCTTTGGAGAATAGCTTGACTCCCTCTTCTTTGGGGCAGCCCCTGAGATATTGGAAGACTGCTATCATGTCTCCCCTAGTCCTTCTTTTCATTAAACTAGACATATCCAGGTCCTTCAGCCATTCTTTGTATGTTTTAGCCTCCAGTCCCCTAATCATCTTTGTTGCTCTTCTCTGCACTCTTCTACAGAGGAGCCCTTTTCGAATGAAGCATAACTGATAGAGCTTTATCAAACCCCGGGCTCAGTGGTTTGCCCTTATTAATATTCTGCGTTATTGATTTGCTCTTATAAAGATTACTGCTGGGTTTAAAGGTTTCTAATTGAGGCCAGGATCGTGGGTGTCAGGGTTCCGGCTGCTCTAATTAATCATGAGCCTCGAGCCAAGCTTCAAAAGAAATCCAGTTATTAGGAGCTTCATGATTATTAGGAGCTCCAAGTGAAGCCAACTCTGACCCCAAGTAATTTATGGCCCAGATTTGACCCTGCCTTCCCCCTCCCCCCCAGGGTGTGTCATCAGTCACATTCACCAACGGAGCAATTTTGCGGGTTGTAGAGATCACTCCCCACCGGCCGCTGTGGGTAACCCAGGGAAACAGCCTTGAGAGAGATTTGTCTGGAATGTGCTTTTGTTTTTGGCTGCTGTGCTGCTTCGCCGTTTTCCCATCCCCCTTGCCTATGGCAACTCCAGAGCAGGCCAGGGACGCTTTGCAAGTTGACAGTGGGATGGAAGTGCATCCAAACAAGAGCAGGCAGCTAGCCAATCAAAACCAATAACAGTTCTAAAAGTATTTACCAACCTTATGGACAAGACCATTGTCTAGGACATCTTCAAGAGTTAAGCTTTCACAGTCTGCTGAAAGGTCTGTTAGGACATCCTGAGTGCAAAAAAAAATAAAAATGAATAAAAATAAATACAAAACAGGTCTTGAATGTTCTTTTGCCTGTCAGACAGACATCAAGATTATAACAATACACGAGCGCACAATAGATTCAAACTTAAAGTGAACCTCTCCAATCTTGATTGTAGAAAATATGACTTCAGTAACAGAGTTGTTAATGCCTGGAATGCACTACCTGACTCTGTGGTCTCATCCCAAAATCCCCAAAATTTTAACCAAAGACTGTCTACTGTTGACCTCACCCCATTCCTAAGAGGTCTGTAAGGAGGTGTGCATAAGAGCACCAGCGTGCCTACCGTCCCTGTCCTAATGTTCCCTTTGGTTGTATTCAATTTGTAAGGTCATTTCATGCTTATACTTATATATATTGCTGTGTTTGACAAAATAAATAAATAAAAATAAATAAATAAATAAATAATTGTTGCAGTATTATTGTGTTTGGAAAAAATGATAAAGCAACATATTGATTGAAAGCCAGAAATATTTTTGTTGGGTATTTTACCGGGTAAGTATAGTATGGGGAATACATATTTGATTTTACATGTATTAATTTGCACAACAATGGAAAAGCGAAGAGATCCCTACAGATGAAAATGTGGTTTAAAAAAATATTAGAATGTGCAAAAATGAATAGATTAACGCTTACAATTAAGGAAAAGGAACAAACTGAATACTTCTTGACATGGGATTTATTTTATCAATGGTTAGCTGACAAATACAGAAGTTAGAATCCTGGAATTGTGAGAAAAGGACCAACAAAACGAAGGAGGTTTGTTTAAATGCGATAAAAAATATTATGATTATAGAATTAATATCAATGTAATGAACGTTGTTATAAACATTTTGATTATTATTTCCTAAAACTCTTTGTTCCCAGACCAACACACTATTTAATCGAAAATCAAATTTTTGTATGTTATAAAATAAAAAAAACTTTACGCAAAAAAAGAGAGATTATTGTCACAGCCGATAGGAGTGACATATTCTGACGGATTTGGTTCACAAAGCAAATCTGATCTAATCGCTTTTTGGGTTCTCGGTATATATACGAGCCAAACTTCGAAAAGATTCCATTAGCAAAAGCTTATTCCACCATAATCTCACAATGAGCCACACGCAGAGAGATTACCTCACACGATAAAGTTCCTCTCACAGCGACCACGATAGCTTCTTTTTGGTGATCCAAGGCCACGAAGAAAGGGATCTCAAAAATCTGAAAGCGGAAGCAGCACAGGATCCTTTTTAGATTGGGATCTTTTGAGAGGCCTTTCAGCCCTGAAGGGGATCATCTGACAACGGTTAACCCAGTCTAGGCAGGATGGTAGATGGAAGAGAATATTTGTAACTCAGGATTGAATCGTGAGGCCATTGGTGCTCTCTCAGCCTGGTTGTTTTCTTGGAGATGTTTCATGACCCTACTAGGGAACATCATCAGTGGTAGAAGGGAGTGGGGTTTGCCGGGGGGGGGGAGAAGGAAGGAAAGAGAGAGAGAGAGAGAGAGAGAGAAAGAAAGAAAGAAAGAAAGAAAGAAAGAAAGAAAGAAAGAAAGAAAGAAAGAAAGGAAGGAAGGAAGGAAGGAAGGAAGGAAGGAAGGAAGGAAGGAAGGAAGGAAGGAAGAAACGGAGAGAGAAAGGGAGAAAGGGAGAGAGAAAGAGAAGGACTGTGGGGTCCTTAATTCTCTCTGAGCTTGGTTGTTTTCTTGCAGACATTTCGTGATCCAACTAGGTAACATCATCAATGCTAGAAGAGAATGGGGTTTGTGGCAGTGGTGGGTTGTCCCCGGTTCAGACTGGTTCTTGCGAACCGGTAGTAAAACCGGAGGAAGGCTCCGCCCACCGATCCCAACGTCATCAGGAAACTTCTGCGCAGAAGCAAGCACGCGCGAGAGAGAGAAGCAAGCACGCATGGGCAATCCCGCTGCGAACCGGTAGTAAAAGTAAGTAGAACCCACCCCTGGTTTGTGGACAAAGAGAGAGAAAGAGAAAGAGAAAGACTATGGGGACCTTAATGCTCTCTGAGCATGCACACCAGAAGGCTGCTCTTCCAATTTGCGGCGCTCCTACGCGTGTGAAGACCAGCTGGCCGGCACGCCAGAACCCAGAAGAGCTATGGGCAACGGCTCGCATGCCTGGAGAGATACTCGCCATCACGGCCATATAGCAATGGGAACCTTCTAGTCTTCAATTCTCCAAAGCAGTTTTAGATCAAACCTAAGCCCTGTTGTAAAATTGCATCCAGGTCCTCCATGGCCATACGACCACTCTAAACGGAGGAGAAGTGTCTTTTTTTCTTTAGTCCCAAGAACTAAACTTTGAAAGGCAGGCTTCAGAGGCCTGCTAGAGATCCCTTCAAACTGCTTACTTTATTGTGAAAGCTAATGTGGATGAAGTCTCTGTTTTGCAGTCCCGTCATCTGCAGGATGGAACCGAAATGCATGTTAAGATAATCGCTCCCGATGATCTCCGTCTGCGCTGAGCTGTTTCTGCAACTAAGAAACCCAGAAAGAAAGAAAACGGAAAGAGTTGAGAACAGGTAGATTTCTTTTATTGTTGAAATATACTTATCAGGAGTCAATTAGAGGGAGAGGACAATCTATGCATATGTTTGTTCTTTTGTTTTCATGCACATTTTTATTTTGTTTTGCCTAGTGTACTTGTTCCCTTCTTTGTTTTTTTTTAACTTATCTTGAAGTTTGCATTTTAACTTTGGAAATAAAATAAACTTATTTTTTAAAAAAGAAAGCAGTTACATCCCTTCTTTCTTTTTCTTCTTCTTTTTTTTTTTACTTATCTTGGAGTTTGTATTTTAACTTTGGAAATAAAACAAAAAAACCGTTATTTTTTTTAAAAAAGAGAACAGTTATGTTTCTCCATGTCACAGATTTTTAGAATACAGATTCTATTATGAACTCTAAAAGCTATACAAATTCAGGGCAACAGGACTTGCATTCAAGCACGTAAGTCTTATAATGAGGCCGTGGAAGCTTATTAAATATATTAAATTATAGCAGTAAATCAAGGATTACTTAGCCACCAGGTGATTTCAGCTCAGGCTCCTGGTTTTCATGTTATGCTCATGTTCTGTTCTAATATTGTCTAAATATATTGAATTATTCCGATATTTTTCTCTTGATCATTTCTTCCTTTCCTTCTTTTTCCCCCCGTCCAGTTCTATATCAGGTTTTGTTTTTTGCATTTTCTAAGATACTATCTATACTACAGTACTTTATCAACCTAAATCTATGCTAACATGCAATTCTTACTGTATAATAATGCTATCATCGTTCTTTATAATACATAGTAATATGAAATTGGTAATATTATCACTATTTCTACGGCAATTCTCAGTCATCCAGGTCACGGTTGTCCCAAAAGAGCTTTTTCAAAAGGCAACTGGACCTTCTGGGGGTTTTTTTTGAAGACTTTTTGCTTCTCATCCAAGAAGCTTCGATCAGAACTGAAGAAGTCTCTTGGATGAGAAGTGAAACGTCTTCAAGGGAAAAACCAAGAAAGTTTGAAAAAAAGCACCTTTGGGATTATAACAGTGCAAGGAGGTCATTGTGCTAAGGAGCCCAGAAGGATAATTTCAAGCTTTTAAAGCTACAGAACAAGTTGGTTTTAAGAAACAATTTGCAATTAAAAATGTGAAAACATTACAATAATTAAAAAGGAAAACAAAAATTTGAAACATTAGAAAAGATCGTTTAGTATTAAGGATTCTGTGGTGCAGAAAATTACTTTTCACGCACTTAATCCTCTCCGTTTTACAATTCTCCAACAACCAGATTCTCTACGACACAAGCAACCTTGAAAAATCTGCACACACATCCTGCTTTTTAAGAAGGTTAAGTCGACCTACCAGAACCCTCTAAGCTTACAGAGACCCGTGAAAGGATTCGCCAGGACATAGTAAGGCCAGCCGTAGGCTGCCACTGCAAACTTCATATAATGAGCTGCGTTTTCTAATTCCACCTCCAAATCGTTTCCCTGTGAAAGAGACGATTTTACAACCATTTGTTTTTGGGGGAGTCATTAAGCAAATGCTGCAGTCATTAAACAAGCATCACAGTTCGCTATGGCAGATGGGGTTTTGCCCAAAAACTGGAAGTTAATTGCCGTCGTTTTCAGAAAAACTGATATAAAATGAAGTCCCGTGACTACAGGATGCTGCAAATGACCGTCAATGGGGCTGTGTGGCTGAATACCCCAAATTTGGTCAGGTTACATGCGGAGAGGCCCAAACTTGTGAGATAGGCAGCAAACAAATGTAATGAATAATTAAAATAATAATAAAATAAAATAAAGTAAAATAATTCAAAAATAAAATTCAAAAATAAAATAAATGAAGTAAAATAAAAAATAAAAAATAAAATAATAAAATAAAATAATAAAAAATATAGTATAAAATTTAAAAAAATGAAATATAAAATAAAAAATATAAAATGAAATGAATAAAATAAAATATAAAATAATAAAATAATAAAATGAATAAAACAATATAAAATGAATTTTAAAATATAAAATAAATATAAAAATAATAAAATGGAAAATGACATAATAAAATAGAAAATTATAAAATAAAATGAATAAAATAAATAAAAAATTAAAAAATTAAAAAACCTTTCGAACTTCAAACCTAAATAGCCCAAAAGGAGGTCTGTTGTTATTTCAAACAGTTGCTAAGTCACAAGTCGTAAGTCAAGGACTATCCGGGCTTCAGTCGCGCCCACCAAGCAGACGGCGTGTGGCGCCAATTTGCCTTGTAACAGGTGCGAGAGACTTACTGAAGGAGGCGATGGGGGCTGAATTAAAACTTCATCGGGGTCTTTTGAATTTTCGACCTTATCCTGTTGCTGGTGGAGCAGAGTCAGGCCTGCTGCTATGTCGCTTGGCACTAAGTCGGTATCCTGCAGAAAGAAAGAAAGAAAGAAAGAAAGAAAGAAAGAAAGAGAGAGAGAGAGAAAGAAAGAAAGAAAGAAAGAAAGAAAGAAAGAAAGAAAGAAAGAAAGAAAGAAAGAAAGAAGAGAGGGGGGGGGAGGGGGGGAAATGAGAACAAATCCTTCTGGATTTATCTGGAAGACCAAAAAGTCAAGCTGAAAAAAGTCAGGTTTTTTTTTTATTTGCGTACTTCAGGTTTCCTGAGCTCAAAATGCTCAGGGCTAAACAAATCTCCGTCTTTTTTCCTGGCCTTGCCCCGCTTACTTTTACCGTTTGCTTTCTTTTTCCCGCTACGCAAATTAAAAACCATTCTCCAGTGCTAGACTATAAATCGCTGAGGGTGATTAAACAATGATAAAACACGTACAAGTTATTTCACGACAAGGCCCGGATCCGTAGCATTAACAAAAAGGTGTAAAAAAAAAAGGTTGTTATGGGATTTCCAGAACTCCTATAACCGTTAACATACATTTCTGCCCAGAAAAAGCTGCCTAAAATCATTCAAAAATTTGACACCAGAAATGAGAACTAAAACAAAATTTTTACTAATAATGGGAGCTGGATCCTAATTTTCCTCGGCTTATGACCACAAGGATAACTTGCTTTTCCATTGCTAAACAAGGTGGTTGTTAATTGAGTCGCACCAGATTTTACAACCGATTTTTCACCGAAGTTGTTAAGCAAATCACAGCAGTTATTAAGTGAACCATATGGTCGTTAAGCGGATCCAGTCCCCCCCCATTGACTTTGCTTGTTGGAAGCCGCTAGGAAAGTCCCAACGGCCAATCACATGACCTTGGGACAGTGAAGCCGGAAACATCTGCCCAGTGTCCAAATGACGACCCGTGGCAGTTGTAAGTCTGAGGATTGGTTGTAAGTAACTTTTACTAGTAATACTATAACTTCGAACAGTCGCTAAATGAATGTTCATAAGTGGAGGCTACTCATAGTTCATTTTGTTCTCCCAGAGTTTCAGAGCACAAAGACAAAACCACACACAACACACGACCATCGACCTCTTACCGAGAAGTAGGAACGGAAAAGTTCGGCGATGCTGGTAAAAGCCACGCGGTGATCGTCGTTTTGCACAATGCAACAACACAACAACCGGATTCTCTTTTCCCAGACTCGTGTGGCCCTCTTCTTGAGGTTGCAGAACAGCTGCTCCGACTGGCTGCTCTCCAGATTGCGGCTGGCGTAGTCAGCCAGGTAGACCGACTTCCTCCCAAGAGGGTCAAAGAAAATGAAAACAGCCACCAGCGTGAAGACCATGATCACCCAGCTGATGTGAAGAACAGAGGAGAAATCCCATAAAAACTTGTGAGACATACAACCTGCAACACTTGCATCTCTTAAAAGTTCCCCCAGACTCTCTTGCCAAGAAAATTCGAGCTTGTCGATCGAAAGGTCGGCAGTTTGGCAGTTCAAATCCCTAGCGCCGTGTAATGGGGTAAGCTCCCGTTACTTGTCCCAGCTTCTGCCAACCTAGCAATTCGAAAGCACGTAAAAAACGCGAGTAGAAAAAATAGGGACCACTTTGGTGGGAAGATAAGAGTGTTCCGTGCGCCTTTGGCGTTTGAGTCATGCCGGCCACATGACCACGGAGACGTCTTCGGACAGAGCTGGCTCTTCGGCTTTGAAACGGAGATGAGCACCGCCCCCTAGAGTCGGGAACGACTAGCACATATGTGCGAGGGGAACCTTTACCTTTAGATGAATTTAAGGCCTCCTTTATCTTCACAAAGCAGAGAAAATATCCAGTTGCATCCCAAAACAGATGAATATTCCTATTTAGGACGCCATATCCCGACCCCCTGTCTAGCAACAGAAGGCAGAACAACCTCACCTGACAATAACGGTCCCAAAAATAGCATCGCTCATAGCTCTTTCGCAATTGATTCGCTTGTCGGCGATCCACACAGTTCCAACAACAGCCCAGACCAGCTCTGGGATATAAAGAGCCAGACGGACGTACAGAAGTTTCGGAAGGGATTTTCGTGGCCCCGGGTTGGAAATGGTTCCTGGAAAACAGTGTCATTTGACTTAGGGACTAGAACGGGGAGGGTCAAACTCAAATTTCATTGAGGGCTGCATCAGGGTTATGTGGGGGCGCATCAGGGGGCCCAGAGTGGACGTGGCTGAGGTGGGCATGTCCAGTTCGCCATCACTCGTTTCAGGTTGCACCTGTGGTGGTCTAAGCACCCGCCGGAGAAAATAGGCTGGTGAGCTCCGTTTTCGGCTGCGACCGCTTCCTGCAACCCTCTGCCAGCGAAAACGGAGCTCGGGAGGGCTGCCCACGGCCCTCCCGAGCTCCGTTTTCGCTGGCAGAGGGTTGCAGGAAGCGGTCGCAGCCGAAAATGGAGCTAGCCAGCCTGTTTTCGCTGGCAGACACACTGCAGGCTGGTCCTTCGCTATTTCCAGGGCGGTCTAGCGGGCCAGATGTCAACCATACTAGACTTTAGGGTTCCAGACGTTCCTGGAAACCATACTAGACTTTAGGGTTCCAGACACTGCCACATTTTTCCCCTGAGGGGAAGAAGGGGGGCTGAGGGGTATGTTAACATTCTTCAAGCGGTCAAGGTCGGATGGTGTTCACATCTGTAGGAAGAGTGGCAAGAAGATATTCGAATGAACTGGGAGAACGTGGGACCATGTGACCAGCAAAGGGGTCAGGGGGGTGGGACTCTTGGGGTTTGTATAACTGGGAAAAGAATCCGGAAGTTCAGTTTTGGAATTTCACTCATCGTGTGCCAGTTTCTGCATGCTAGTAAAGAACTCTGAAAAACAATGGCTTCTGAGTTTTTTTTTATTGCAGAAGAGGTTTTTCTGGAACCTTGACACCAGATCTAAGCCAGATCCGGGCCTTGAGTTTGACACCCCTGGAGTAGAAAAAGAACAGCCGTAACTGGTTTTATTTTAGATCGAAAACATTTGAGGACCTAAACACGTTCCCGTCCTATCAATTGATGGATGATGGGGCCATCTGCAAGTAGTCCTTGACTTACAACAGTCTCTTTAGCAACTGTTCAAAGTTACGACGATACTGGGAAAAGTGACGTACAATCCTGTTGTATGGGCCTCTGGTGGCTCAGACTGGTTATTAACAGCAGCTGCTTGCAATTACTGCAGGTTCAAGTCCCACCAGGCCCAAGCTTGACTCAGTCTTCCATCCTTTATAAGGTAGGTAAAATGAGGACCCAGATTGTTGAGGGCAATAAGTTGACTTAATATACAAATGGATGAAGACTATTGCTTGACACAGTGTAAGCCGCCCTGAGTCTTCGGAGAAGGGCGGGATATAAATGCAAAAATTAAATCCTTGCAGCCTGCCCATGGTCTCATGTGATCAAAATTTGGACCTTCAGTGACTGATTCATATTTATGACGTTTGCAGTATTCCGGAGTCACGTGATTCCCTTTTGCGACCTTCTGACAAGCAACGTCAAGATTCACTTAACAACCGTGTTAGTAACTTCACAACTGCAGCGATTCGCTTAACAGCGGTGGCAAGGAAAGTCGTAAAATGGGGCAAAAGTCACTCCGCAATAGAAATTTTGGGCTCCATTGTGGTCGTAAGTCAAGGACTCCCTGTAGTGGGTGTCACATCTTAGCTACCACATTTTTTAAAAAAAAAAACTTTTCCTAGAAGGAAAATCTCCTTATAGGCAAAGACATTCTTAAGATTATACTTTTGTGCTACAAAATTATAACACACCTGTATTATAATACACATTTATAACTACCACTTGGACAGACCGATCTCTGTGCCAAGAAGCTTCTTGTATGACATTTAGTATGACTGACGTTCAACACCCGAAATCACAGTGGATTTCCTTAATCCGTAAACCAATGAAGACAAATTACCTTGCATGCTAGTGTACGTGACTGACGACAAAGCAGCTATGATGAACGCCAAGAGGATAAGGAGGATGAGAAGGTAGTTATTCAGCAGACCTCCTCCGGTACAGTTAAATTGTCCTTTGTGTATGGAATACAAAACCAAAATTCCGATCCACCTGAGGAAAGGAAAGGAAAGGAAGGAAAGGAAAGGAAGGAAGGAAGGAAGGAAGGAAGGAAGGAAGGAAGGAAGGAAGGACCAAAAGGAAAAATGAGGGAAGGGAGGGAGGGATGGAGAGAGAGAGAGAGAAAGAAAGAAAGGAGGAAAGGAAAAAAAGGAAGAAAGAAAAGGAAAGAAAAGGAAAAAGAAAGGGAAGGAAGGAGGGAGGGAGAAAGAAAGGAAAAAGAAAGGAAGGAAAGGAAGGAAAGGAAACAAAAGAAAAATAAAGGAGGGATGGGAGGGAGGAAGAGATAGAGAAAGAAAGAAAGGAAAAAAGAAAGAAAGGAAATGAAAAGAAAAAGGAAAGGGGGAATGAGGGAGGGAGAGAAAAAGAAAGGAAGGAAGGAAGGAAGAAGAAAGGAGGGAAGGGAGGAGGAAGAGAGAGAGCGCGAGAGAAAGAAAGAAAGAGGAAACAAAAGGAAATGAAAGGAAAAAGGAAGGAAGGAAGGGAAAGGAAAAAGAAAGGAGGAAAGGAAGTAGGGAAGGTGGAAGAAAGGAAGGGAAGGAAGGAGGAAGGAAGGAAGGAAAGACAGAAAGAAAGAAAGAAAGAAAGAAAGAAAGAAAGAAAGAAAGAAAGAAAGAAAGAAAGAAAGAAAGCTTTATCCCCTGAACACTCTCAGCAGAAGTCTCTGTCTTTTCAGAAGACGAACTAAGCACAGAACCACAAAGGGCTTCACAAAAGCACAATAAAGCCTCCTTTGTTGAGGTTTCCATTATAAGCAGCCACAAAACAGCCCAAGAAATGAGCTCCATCCTGGAAGTGGTTGAGCAGGTCACCCTCCTTTATATTATGCAGAGCGTCTTGGCCAAATCCGAAGGCTGCAATTCAGCTTCCTAAATCCTGGAAGACTACCAGTACTGGCGCACTGGTGACAGTGTAAGGTCATTATGGATTGTGGCTGAAGTTCTCTCCCTTTTTTTGTTTACTAGGGGAACATTTAAGGTGGGTATGAAAGGAGGGGAGAAAAGGCCAACGTTCAACCACAATTAGATGTCCATCACAAGATGGATCTCTTTCCAAATTGGAGACTCCAATGTCTACAGCAGAGGTGCCAAACTCAATTTGATTGAGGGGCGCATCGGGACTGTGGTTGACCTCCAGGGGGAGCCGGGCGGGCATGACACTGGATGGGTGTGGCCAACTGGGTGGGTGTGGCCATTTTGACGCCACTCCCCCAAACGGCTGGCATGTTTCCTTTTCGCATTGGGTAGACTGGACCGAAGCCACGCTGGCCTGAACTTTCCTCTTTGCATTGGGTAGACCAGGGCAGCACCACAGGTTGGATCCAACCACATCATGGGCCACATCTGGCCCGCAAGCCTTGAGTTTGTCACCCCTGATCTACAGGAACTGAGCTGCTATGTCTAGTAGTAGTCCTACCTCTGAGAGAAGAGATCTTACCAGGTCACTCTGATGAACAACTCAAAGGCTCCAGGGAAGACGAAGTCATCACTGCCGATAGCCCAACGCCGGCCAAACAGCATCAGTCCAGGCATAGTGGAAATTGGGCTTCAGTTCTTCTACCACTGTAGGAAAAGGAGGAGACCCAACACCAGGTTATCCCTTTCTCGCTTATCTCTCCCATGGAAAACAACTTGGGACTTGGAGCCTATTTACGTAAAAATATTTTTGTGCGTTTATCTCAACACGACACAGGGTTTTACAGAAGAAATTAAGAACGGCAAACACAACGACAACAACTAGAAAAGGAAATACGGTGGTATCTTGGTACTCGAGGGCTTTGAAACTCATCAAATTGGATGCGGGAAAATTTGGTCCCGGGACTCATCGTTTGTTTGGTACTCAACGCACAAGCTAGAACTTGTCTTTGTGACTCATTACATTGTTTCTCATGGGAAAATTTTGGTTGGTACTCATCACACCTCCAGGAACCAATGAATGATGGGTACCGCTGTATCAGAGGTGGGTTTCAACAGATTCTGACCAGTTCTGGAGAACCAGTAGTGGAAATTTTGAGTAGTTCGAAAACCGCAGTAAAAATTCTGACTGGACCTGCTCCCATCTATTCTCTGCCTCCCAAGTCCCAGCTGATCGGCAAGAAATGAAGATTTTGCAGTAACCTTCCCCTGGAGTGGGGTAGAAATGCCACGCCCACCAAGCCACACCCACCAAACCACGCCCAGAGAACCGGTAGTAAAAAAAAAAATTTGAAACCCACCATTGCGCTGTATAGGGGAGAAAAAAACAACAAAAAATATAAGTACCCAAGTTAACAGAAAAGAAAACTAGATTTACTTGTAGAGGCCAAAATTAGAAGTTGGGGGAAACTTCTAAGTCATCTTAATCCAACTTTCTGCTCTGTGCTAGAAACTCTAGAACAGGTGCCAAACTCAATTTGATTGAGGGGCGCATCGGGACTGTGGTTGACCTCCAGGGGGAGCCGGGCGGGCATGACACTGGATGGGTGTGGCCAACTGGGTGGGTGTGGCCATTTTGACGCCACTCCCCCAAACGGCTGGCATGTTTCCTTTTCGCATTGGGTAGACTGGACCGAAGCCACGCTGGCCTGAACTTTCCTCTTTGCATTGGGTAGACCAGGGCAGCACCACAGGTTGGATCCAACCACATCATGGGCCACATCTGGCCCGCAAGCCTTGAGTTTGTCACCCCTGATCTACAGGAACTGAGCTGCTATGTCTAGTAGTAGTCCTACCTCTGAGAGAAGAGATCTTACCAGGTCACTCTGATGAACAACTCAAAGGCTCCAGGGAAGACGAAGTCATCACTGCCGATAGCCCAACGCCGGCCAAACAGCATCAGTCCAGGCATAGTGGAAATTGGGCTTCAGTTCTTCTACCACTGTAGGAAAAGGAGGAGACCCAACACCAGGTTATCCCTTTCTCGCTTATCTCTCCCATGGAAAACAACTTGGGACTTGGAGCCTATTTACGTAAAAATATTTTTGTGCGTTTATCTCAACACGACACAGGGTTTTACAGAAGAAATTAAGAACGGCAAACACAACGACAACAACTAGAAAAGGAAATACGGTGGTATCTTGGTACTCGAGGGCTTTGAAACTCATCAAATTGGATGCGGGAAAATTTGGTCCCGGGACTCATCGTTTGTTTGGTACTCAACGCACAAGCTAGAACTTGTCTTTGTGACTCATTACATTGTTTCTCATGGGAAAATTTTGGTTGGTACTCATCACACCTCCAGGAACCAATGAATGATGGGTACCGCTGTATCAGAGGTGGGTTTCAACAGATTCTGACCAGTTCTGGAGAACCAGTAGTGGAAATTTTGAGTAGTTCGGAAAACCGGCAGTAAAAATTCTGACTGGACCTGCTCCCATCTATTCTCTGCCTCCCAAGTCCCAGCTGATCGGCAAGAAATGAAGATTTTGCAGTAACCTTCCCCTGGAGTGGGGTAGAAATGCCACGCCCACCAAGCCACACCCACCAAACCACGCCCAGAGAACCGGTAGTAAAAAAAAAAATTTGAAACCCACCATTGCGCTGTATAGGGGAGAAAAAAACAACAAAAAATATAAGTACCCAAGTTAACAGAAAAGAAAACTAGATTTACTTGTAGAGGCCAAAATTAGAAGTTGGGGGAAACTTCTAAGTCATCTTAATCCAACTTTCTGCTCTGTGCTAGAAACTCTAGAACAGGGGTGCCCAAACTTGGGCCCTTGAAGAGCGGTGGACTTCAACTCCCAGAATTCCCCAACCAGCATGAGCTATAAATATGAGCAAGTTGCTGGCTGGGGAATTCTGGGAGTTGAAGTCCACCGCTCTTCAAGGGGCCAAGTTTGGCCATCCCTGCTCTAGAACCTCTCTAGCAGGTGCCACCAGAGCTTCAAGTGATGAAGGATATCTACTATTGTTCTAGACCAGGGGTCAGCAACCTGGAGCCACATGTGGCTCTTTCATCCCTCTGTTGTTGGTTGGCGCCACAATTTTGAGCGGACCTTCCGGTTTGGGGGAGGGGGAAGCAAAGCACAGGAGGAGATTTTATGGCAAGGGGCAGGTTTTCCAGTAGACTCCACAATTGATAGGGCTTTCAGTTAGGACAGGTAGAGGAAAAAGGATGCTGTGCTAGGAGGAGACTCTATGGTGGGGAAACCGGACTTCCGGTCAACTCCAGAATTGAATGGGGGGGGGGGTGTTCCGGTTAGGACCTTTGTGGCTCCCGGTGTTTTCTTTTCTGTGGGAAACGGGTCCAAATGGCTCTTTGAGTGTTTAAAGTTGCCGACCCCTGTTCTAGACACATCATCTCAGACATAACAGCTTTCACAGTTAGCTTGAACTTTTTAAGATGTTTGGGCTTTTATGTACACTGAGAGCATATGCACCAAGACAAATTCCTTGTGTGTCCAATCACACTTGGCCAATAAAAAAAAAAATTCTTTCTCAACCTCCTTCCTTGCTCTTCAAGCCTTAGATGTCCTTCCAAGCTTTTTGAGGACACCATGGGCATCAACCAATGAGACTTCCATCTCCTCCTTTCAACTCGATTGGTTGCACCTTCCAAAGCAGCTTTGGTGAAGTCGTAGAGGTTTAAGGCATCACTTCTGTCTTTCATAGACACACACACACCTTCTCAAGAACGTTTTGGTGGCACCATAACAAACTGAATATTTATCGGGGCATAACGTCTGTTGGACAGTTGAAGGAGAGGGGTCCAAGAGAGGACACGTTCTAAATGTTTTGGACAAAACCCACAGGTCTTTATCACCACCTAAGCTGGCCAAGGCTGATAGAGGAGCAAAACATGTAAACACTGAGCTAATTTGTTGTTGTTGTTAGTTGCAAAGTTGTGTCCGACCCATTGCGACCCCATGGACAACGTTCCTCCAGGCCTTCCTGTCCTCTACCATCCTCTGGAGTCCATTTATACTCATGCCTACTGCTTCAGTGACTCCATCCAGCCACCTCATTCTCTGCCGTCCCCTTCTTCTTGTGCCCTCAATCTTTCCCAGCATTGGGCTCTTCTCCAGGGAGTCCTTCCTTCCTTCTCATCAGGTGACCAAAGGATTTGAGTTTCCTCTTCAGGATCTTTCTGGCCTTCTAAAGAGCAGTCAGGGTTGATCTCCTCTAGGACCGACCAGATGGATCGCCTTGCAATCCAAGGGAACCGCAGCTAATTTACCTGCTATTCATTTATCATGAATATTTATTTATCATGAATACCATCACCAATGAAGGTGGCCAAACACGCATCTGGGTCAAAGCTGCTTTAAATCCGCCTTTTTAGGGCAAACTTCTGCTTTTCTTTTTTTTCTCGGTTGCAAATTCGTTCTTGGGAGAACAAGTCTTGCTCCCCTTCTTTAACATGGGGACGCCCCCAGCAAGCCCCTCCGAGCTCTTCCCCCACCTTCCCAAGGTTTCCCTTCCCGCCCCCAGCCCAAGACCCATCACTCCCGCTTCTTTCCAGGCCCCTATACCCGCCCCCTGCCTCTTAGCCCATGCCAATCTCTCCCCCCTGGCAACCCAAAGCTTTGCTCGCACACCCACCCAGGAAGGTCCTCTCCCCAGTCCAGGCTCTTGCAAAAAAACCAAGGACCCTTCCCCAACTCATCGGACCTCCCCTATTTCCAGACCCCCCCACCCCACCCCCCCACCCACTCCAGCGCTTGCAACCCACCTGCCCGGCTTTTGCACCCTCCGCGCTTCGGCGCCTTCGCTTTTTGCAAAAAGCAGACTCGCCTCGCGCCCCGCGGAGTCAGAACGCCGTGACGTCACTCCAGGATCCCCGGGCCGACTGCTGTTGGTTTTGTGTTTTTTGTTTTTTTTTTTGCTGTTTTGGTGGCGCATGCGTACAGCTCTCCTTTGACCTCGGCACCCAGGCTTGGCAGGAAGGCACATGCGCAGGCCGGAAGAGGCCACGCCTTTGGAGTCAAAGAGGTAAGGATTGCTCAAGGGAGTTTCAGGCTTGCAGCAGTTTCGGTTTCGTTCGGCTGCTTTGAGACGCCGGCCGGCCGGTTGGCCGGCCTGCTGGGGTTGTGGCTCCACGTTAGGAGTGCCCGAGTCGGGGGCCAGGCTGGGCAGCTTCCTTTTGCAAAAGGATTGGACTACAATCCCCATCAGTTCCGGGAAAAGGGCTTGCTGAGTTATTCGCCTGTAAAGGTGCGAGGTGGATTCGGTACCCAGGGAATGGCAATGGAGAACCCTGTAGTGTAGTGGGAGTACCGCTTGATGTCATCCTCTTGGGGGTAACAAAATGATGCTCTTTAACAGGCATCCCAAACTTCTGCATGATTTTTCCCCCCTCCCTCCGCTCCTAGTTTTAACAGATCATCCCCAATGGTAGAGAAGAGTAAGGAATTGGGATTAAAATTAGGGCGGTGTTTTGCAAGTTTGGGGATTTTAAGGGGTGTGGACCAGTGGTGAAATCCAATTTTTTTTTTACTGCTGGTTCTGTGGGCGTAGCTTGGTGGGCATGATAGGGGAAGGATACTGCAAAATCTCCATTCCAACCCCACTCCTGGGGGAAGGAGATTGCAAAATCTCCATTCCCACCCCACTCTGGGGCCAGCTAGAGGTGGTATTTGCCAGTTCTCCCAATTACTCAAAATTTCCGCTACCGGTTCTCCAGAACCTGCTGGATTTCACCCCTGGTGTGGATTTCAACTCCCAGAATCCCCAACCGAAGAAGAGTTCAAGGGTTTGAAGTCTACCCTGAACTTTTGCAAAGTTTTGGAGGAGGGGGGAGATTTAGGGCATAAAGATTTCCTGGCTAAAACTTCCCATTGAGAGCAGTTTTCCTGTGATTTGGCCAAATAAATATTTTCATTTGTGTAGTTTATCCAAGGGAAGGAGGAACTTAAGTTTTTTCTTAGTTCTAGGAAAAAAATGTGGCTTGAATATAGTTCTTCAGAAGGGGAGGTGATTAGCTGGGGGGCGGACGGAGGGAAATCAGGGATGACGGTAAACATCTTTCATACTTCGAAAGCCTTTGAAGTTGTGTCATTGTGTTGTATCTTCCATCAGGGTGGCTTCACAATATCCTGGTCCAACTTCTAAGAACTGATGCTAGAGCAATATATACAACCACAAAACCAAGTTCTAATCGACTCTGGATCAAAGCATTCCGATTCATACATTTTTATTATTATGGCTGCCCATTTCATGGCTGGGCGGGTTTGCAAATCAAGTTATTTTTTGCATTAGTGGAGCTGATGGACCGGTTGTGTGTTAAAAAGAGTTAAAAGAGCTTTGGATTCAATACAGGCATCTAACCGAATCATCTCTATCTGGGCTCAACAGAGTTTATGGAAATATTTTGTTTTATCATCATGGATTCATAAAGGCAGAAGTTTCTGAAAAACTCCGGCGATATTGGGATGCTATTCTTAATTAAGATTCATTGAGGCAGAATTAAATGCCGCAAGGATTGTAAAAAGGTCTTTTCAACGAATTGCCTCTTTTCCTTCAGCTAATTACACCTTTCCATATGAGGTGCAGTCCATCCTAGGAACCTCTCCAAGGCCCAAACCATGCATTACAGGAATAAGACACAGCGATAAGAGTGAGAAAAATATATATATATATTTGGAACAGAAAATTATACATGCACAAAATAAAAGCAAGGCTTGAGCTGAGGGGCTTCCTTTCTCCAGGTAGTCCTTGACTTATGACCAGAATTCCTGTTGCTGAGCAGGCGGTTAGGTGAGTTGCATCAGATTTTACGGCCTTTTTGCCAGTTAAGCTAACCCAGCTTCCTCCATTGACTTTGCTTGTCGGAAACCAGCTTGGGAGAGGGTCAGAAATGTTGATCATGTGACCTTGGAACGTTGGCAGCCATCATAAATGCCGGTTGCCAGGTGCCCAAATTTTGATCACGTGACCACAAAAATGTAGCAACGGTTTCAGCGGCAAGAACCAATTGAACGACGTCCCTTTAGTGCCGTTGCAACTGCAAACGGTTACTAAACGAATGGTTGCAAGTCAAGGACTTCCTGGGGATGAGTGACCCTTTTTGCAATGTCAACTATTCAAATATTTTTTTCTTATTTTTCCTACTTTATTTGCACAGTTCTTTTATCTCTTCGCCCACATCATCATTGCTTCCTTCAGTTTATGAAAGGATTGGGCGATGGGAGAAGACAATGCTGTCAGCATCTTCATTTGAAACCCATTATGCCAATGATCTGAAGGCCGTAATTAATAATTATTTGCTCTCTTCTTTCCCTACTGGTGAGAGAGACGATCACATAAAATATGTAAGACTTCTACATTTCATAAAAACTTTCTGCTCCGGCTATTTTATGAAAGAACTAGCTTTAAAAAAATCACTTCGCTCCATTCTATACATTTTCTTTGCAGCTCTTGTCATTTAAAAAATAAAAATACTGCCAACGTTTTTACAATTTCAAAGCTATGTCTATTCTGCAGATAGAAGAAGGAAGCTGCCTTTAATCGTACAATGAAGATGTAACCCAGCCCTGATCTGAACTTTTCCAAGGAGGTTGACATGGAGAGCGATTGCACCCCCGGATAGGGGGGTGCGGGAGCATTGTTGGAGACGACCACAATGGAGAACCACTTCATAAAATGTTTATTGAGGATGGTAACACAGGATAAATCATGCAACAGAATTCAGTAAAAAAAAAAAGAAGAAGGAAAGCTAGAGAAGAGGATCTGGTGCAGCCGATTCAGGAAACCAAGTCTATAAAAGGAACAACTGATCATCCAAAAACTGGCACGTTCTAAAATTGGTGGAAAAGCTTAAACAAAGACGTTTTACTTGTAAAAGGACTTTGTTATTAAAAAAGATGGAGACACCGTTAAAAATTGCCACCTATGGATGATTTCAACCCCACGATGACTGCAGGGGTGGGGTGAACGCTGCTGCTGTCAATAGAAAATGGGTTTAGAAATACACACACGCTCACCCTTCAAAAATTGCAGAATAATTTTAGTCTGACTGGGGCACATGCAAACAGGAATGCGCTGCTGCAAAACCGTTAAATTAGGAGGCGGGGGAAAAAACCCCCAAACCTGACGAATTGGCACCCAACAGTCTTAATTCAGGTCTTCGGGAGGTGAAGAGTAGTAGTAGAAGGGGAGTATTTATGAATAGATGCTACCTATGGAAGCATCTTTTTATGGAGAAGAAAAAGTAAAATGAGCCGTTGAAGGTATATTTCTGGGGGAAAAAACGTGACACCCTTTTTCCACGAGCGTTTTCCGACGACGCTGTTTGGGTTTCAGGCCACACAAAAAAACACTCCAGGTTTGGAGGAGGAGGAGGAACCAAAAGGAAAATAAATACAGTGGAAACAAATTTGAAATCGAACGAGGAAAGAGGGAGGGAGTTACCATCCGTCTATCAGCCCCAGGCCTGTGTGCGCCAAAAATCATTCAGCCATTGACAGGAAATCTTTTTTTGGGGGGGGAAAAAGAAGTGTTTTGCGCTGATTCCTGGATCCCCAAGGATCCCACAAACCTACCCACCCAAACAAAAAAACAAAAAAATCACTGTTTTTGGAACTACTCCAATTTGAAACTACACGCTGAATTAAATCCACACGGTATTAAGTTTCTCTCGTGTAAAAAATCTTTATACATAGTAATAAAAAAAGAGGGGGGGGGAAGGAAAAAAAAGGCAAGATGCATCCAACAGAAGTCATTTGGTTCTCTGGACCTACAGAGGCCCCCCCCTCCCCCCACGGGGGTCTCTCTGCAAGAAGAGGGCTGGAGGCCATCTGTTTAAGCATCTTCAACCTCTTAATGGTCGGGATTGTTCTCTCTACGCATCCAGGATGGAGCACCCTTGGCACTTTAGGCTGGCAAACTCAGCTTCTTCCCTTTGAGCACTGGAATGCAAAAAAAGGGGAAAACAAGATCAGTTCAACACAGATATCCATGCTGTCCCGCATCCAAAGCACGGTTGCGGTTTGCGTAGCACAGCGGCAGTTGTCAACTCGCAAAGCATTTCTAGTCTGCTCTCTGGGTTGTCATGGGCAAAAGGGGAGGGGGGGGAGATCTGTCGGAGCATCGGTTCAGCAGCCATGCTCACAAGCACATTCCACGCATAATCTCAGATTACCAGAGCCAGTTTGTGAGGCGTAGTTTCTACAGCCTGCGAAAGTGCCTCATTGGAGAATGTGATTTATGACACGGCCTGAGAGGAGGGGGGGGAAACAGGATCATAGTTGAGCCAGTGCGGCAGAGTTGACTACACTTGAGAAGCTGCTGACATGTTGCTCCTAATAAATAACTGGATTTCTTTAGAAACTTGGCTTGAGGCTCGTGAGTTAATTAGAACATTCGTCGGAGCCCTGACATCCAGGAGAAAATCTCATCTACAGGTAGCCTTTGACTTATGACGGGAATTCTCTTATAGCCCTTGACTTATGACAAGGGAATTCTTCTCATTCAGTTAGTCCTCAACTTACATACATAATTCTCTTCTTCAAGTAGTCCTCGACTTACGAGAGGGGAATTCTCTACTGGTAATCCTTGATTTATGACAAGGGAATTCTCTCATGCAGTTGGTCCTCAACTTGCAACACAATTCTTTTCTTCAGGTAGTCCCCGATATACGACGTGAATTCTCTTCTACAGGAAGTCCTTGACATGATGGGAATTCTCTTGTAGTCCTTGACTTAAGACAGGGAAATTCTCTTCTACTTGACTTATAACAGGGAATTATTTTCTGTAGGTACTCTTCAACTTACAACAGGGAATTCTCTACTGGTAATCCTTGATTTATGACAAGGGAATTCTCTCATGCAGTTGGTCCTCAACTTGCAACACAATTCTTTTCTTCAGGTAGTCCCCGATATACGACGTGAATTCTCTTCTACAGGAAGTCCTTGACATGATGGGAATTCTCTTGTAGTCCTTGACTTAAGACAGGGAAATTCTCTTCTACTTGACTTATAACAGGGGAATTATTTTCTGTAGGTACTCTTCAACTTACAACAGGGGAATTCTCTCATGCAGTTGGTCCCCGACTTACGACAGAGGAATTATCTTCTATAGGTAGTCCTCAACTTACGACAGGGAAATTCTCTTGTAGAAATAGTCCTTAGTTATGCTGTAATTATGCTTGGAATTACAGGCATAAGCCATTCCAGTCAACAAGCATGACTGACCAAATTTTACCACCTTTTTTTTGGTAGCAGTCAGTAAGCAAACGCTGCAATCCTTACGCAAGCCCACTACCACTTGTTAAGCGAGGACTACCTGTATTTTCATTGCAAACAAAATCCTTCCTTGTACGACATAGAGAGCAGCCATAAGGAAATAGAAAGGATATGTAGTGGATAGTTGAATAAAAATTATAAGTCACCCTTGCTTAGCAACCGCAAACTGAATTCCATGAGTAAATCTTGAACCAGCCGCTCTCTCAAAGCCTTGCTTATGAACCAGGAAGAATTATGCCAATTTGAGAGGTTGAGCACATGTATTCCGGCTTGCAGGATGGAAGTGACGCCCACATCTACTTTGTCTGCATTTCTTCAGCTCTCTAAAACTGGGCAATCTTGGGGGTATCAGGCTCTCAATCCCTATTTTTTTGTTTGGGGCTGAAGCTACATTTCCTCAAGTGAGCCAGTCTTAAGGTGTTGAATTTCCTTCCCTTTTAAAATATATCCCTGCCTGTGGATTATAGGTATATTTTGCGGAATTAAGTTATGTACGGGGATGGCAAATGAAGCCATCCAACTGGGAGAACCGGTTCCATTATCACATTTTGTATACAGGAAGGCATTCGCTGCGCCCTCAACATTTGCAAAGTAATTTTAGGCTTAGGTCCTTCCGAAAAATTATGGTACCCACTCCATCCCTTTCTATAGGAAATACATTGGTAGCCAAGACCAGAAGTCAGGTCAATTTATTTTCAAAATGAATTGAGGGAAAATCTTCTATGGAGATTCTCCGTCATCCAGGTCATGGTTGTCCCAAAGGTGCTTTTTTCGAGAGGCAACTGGACTTTCTGGTTTTTCTTGGAAGATGTTTCACTTCTCATCCAAGAAGCTTCTTCAGCTCTGACTGAATCATGGGGAACGGAAGGGTTTATATTCCTTGCAGACAGCTGGTCATTTGCATCCTTTTTAGAGTCATTGAGGCTGTTTGGAGTTTATCTGCAGCAGTTCCAAGAAGGCTCTGCACCCATTTGCACCACTCAGGTGACCCTGAGAACACAGACAAACCTCCAGGTGGCCTCCAAGACTCTTTAAAAGGATGCAAATGACTAACTGGGGCCTCTGTGGCTCAGTTATTAACACAGCTGCTTGCAATTACTGCAAGTTCAAGTCCCACCAGGCCCAAGGTTGACTCAGCCTTCCATCCTTTATAAGGTAGGTAAAATGAGGACCCAGATTGTTGGGGGCAATAAGTTGACTTTGTATATAAATATATATAAATAGGATGAAGACTATTGCTAATATAGTGTAAGCCGCCCTGAGTCTTTGGAGAAGGGCGGGATATAAATGCAAATTAAAAAAAAAATCCTTCCATTCCCTACCATCTAGGCCAGTGATGGCTAACCCTTTCCGGACTGAGTGCCCAAAGCCCGTGCTTGCGCCCAAACCCCCAAAATGCAATGCACGCCCGCCCATGCGCCCCACCCCGCCCATGTGCACGTGCCCCCCTGCACATGCCCCATGCATGTGCCCCGTGCACATACATGCGATCGCCCACACACACCCACGTGTGCGCAGCAGAGACCAAAACCCAGCTGGCGGGAGGCAGGCGTGCATGCCATCTCAGAGCTGAAGAAGCTCCTTGGATGAGAAGCAAAACATCTTCAAAGAAAAACCAGAAAGTCCAGTTGCCTCTTGAAGAAAAAAAAAGCACCTTTGGGACATGGAAAATATTCAAATTACCCAGGATGCTAAACTTATGGAGATGTATCTCCCAATCTAATCCTTCTCTGTGGGGGCCCCCACCCTCTGGAACGAGCTTCCCCCAGGACTTCGTCAACTTCCTGATCTCCGGACCTTCCGCCGCGAGCTGAAGACATATTTATTCTTCCACGCAGGACTGGCATAGAATTAGTATTATTATTCGTAATTTTAAATGGGGTTTTATGGTTTAATGTATTTTAACTTAGGGGCTAAATTTAATAAGTTTTTTATTAGTGTTTTTATTTGTATTGTATCTATTTATTGTTGGTTTTTATCTGGCTGTGAACCGCCCTGAGTCCTTCGGGAGAAGGGCGGTATAAAAATTATATTATTATTATTATTATTATTATTATTATTGTTGTTGTTGTTGTTGTTGTTATTATTATTGTTATTATTATTATTATTATCATCATCATCATCCCAGACCTGAAGGCTGACAAGGTGGAATAATAATAATAATAATAATAATAATAATAATAATAATAATAATAGTAGTAGTAGTAGTAGTAGTAGTAGTAGTAGTAGTAGTAGTAGTAATAATAATAGTAATATTTTAATTTTTATACCGCCCTTCTCCCGAAGGACTCAGGGCGGTGAATAGGCAAAATAAAAACAACAATCAAATACATACAGAATAAAGTATAATTAAAAAACTTATTTAAATTAGCCCAATCTAAAAATACTTTTAAAATCCCAAAACCTAATATAAAAATTTTAAACCCTAAAACAACTAAAATTCTATGCCAGTCCCGCATGGATAAATAAATAGGTCTTAAGCTCGCAGCGAAAGGTCCGAAGGTCCGGAAGTTGCCGAAGTCCAGGGGGAAGCTCGTTCCATAGTGTAGGAGCCCCCACAGAGAAGGGACATTGCTTGGCTGACGGCACCCTAAGGAGTCCCTCTCCCTGAGAGCGCACAGGTCGGTGGGAGGCAAACGGTGGCAGTAGGCGGTCCCATAAGTAACCCGGTCCTAAGCCATGGAGGAAATAGGGTGACCAGCCCAAAGTCATACAAGGAAGAGTCAGCAAAAGTCCACCCATTTCCAAGCTACTTTAATGCAAACCTAGCGTGCGTAAAAATGTACTGCATTAAAAAAGAACTAGACTTGTTTGTAGACAGTGTGTTTGCATACACACAAGAACCCAAATGAGAAAGGGAAAAATTACTATTCAAACTATTGTCCAACTTTTCTCCCAGCTATTTCATGGCCCGATTTATTGATTTGTGGGTTAATGTGGGTTTATTTGTAAACTGCAGTTGTCAAAAACAGTGATTTTTGAAGGATCGTGATCTATAAAGTTGTAGAGTGATACAGGAGACATGGGGTGTGGGGGTGGATCCCTGCAGTTTATTGCATTTGAAAATGAGATCTAGAAAAGTCTAGACCAGTTTTTGCCAACTTTATGATGGGTGGACTTCAACTCCCAGAATCCTCCAGCCAGCTCAATTCTGGGAATTGAAGTCCACCCATCTTAAAAGTTGCCGAAGTTGAGAAATATTGGTCTACGCCCATTCTTACTTTGATGAAGTTTTAATGTGAGCCATATAAGGTATCATGGAAACATACTGGAGGGAACTAGATTTCCGTTTTCCATCATGGTGCCCTGTAGGTGAGCAGGACTATAATTCCCAGCATCTGCCGCCACGGGGAATGATGAGAGCTGGAGTCCAACACAACCCCAAGCTATCAAATTGAGGAAAGATGCTACATTGTTCGTCCTTGCCTGCTGCCAGAAAGTGATTTGGACAGTGAGGGGGAAGGGCCGTCAGGACTTACCTCGGGAGCACCGGCTTGCCTGGCTCAGCTCCAGGAGCCAGAAACAGGCCAGGTGGAAGAGATAACGAGGCCTCCCTCCCCTGACTCTTCCCCCCACCCCAGGCCACACCTTCCAACCCAGCTGACGGCAATCAGGCTTGGTTTTGTAGGCAGGAGAGGAGGGAACAACAGAAGCAAAGGTGGGGCAGGCCTAGGAAGTGCTGAGTCATGGAGCCAAACCCCACAGGATATAAAAGGCAGCCAGAGCTGCTGTGTCTCTTTGTAACAGGCAAATCCACTGATTAAGAGCTGAAGTTTGTGACTCACCAGCGTTGTGGAAGATAACGGAGGTCCTTGGCAGACGCTGGCTATTTTGCTGCCAGAGCTGATAGTGACAGCTAATTAAGCCATCATTCGGACGGAGGCGAGGGAGGACAGAACAATCCTAATGCAGCGTTTCTGAACCTTAGCAACTTTAAGGCAAGGGGACTTCAACTCCCAGCATTGAGCATAGCTGGCTGGGGAATTCTGGGAGTTGAAGTCCATTCATCTTAAAGTTGCTAAGATTGAGAAACACTGTCACAATTATGTGTTACCGTGCGTCTCTTACCTTTTGTAACATACAAATAGAAGAAGTCGCAGTACAGAATGGTCTGGACCACCCCAGCCACCACGGCTATGAGGTCAAAGAACCCCTCAAAATAGTAACGCCAAATCCAGTTCATCAGGTACAAGGCACGGTAGAGGCCCAGGAAGAAGAGATAGTGAGTAGTAATGGTCTCCGCTTCCCCAGTTTTACTGATCATAAAAAGCTGGGGAAGAATCGCCACGGACTCCAAATAGATGGAGAAAGTCCACAAGATCTGAAACCATAAAACACAGACGTTTAAACCATATGCTTCTCCAGAATCCTTGCTGGGTATGTCTAGTTTGATGAAAAGAAGGACCAGGGGAGACATGATAGCAGGGTTCCAATATCTCAGGGGCTGCCACGAAGAAGGGGGGGGTCAACCTATTCTCTAAAGCACCTGAGGGCAGGACAAGAAGCAACGGGTGGAAACTGATCCCACCTGGATCAGTTGCAACCTGGAATTGAGGAGAAACTTCCTGACGGTTAGAACAATTAATCAGTGGAACAGGAAACATTAACAATTAAAAGTTGCCAAGCTTGGAGACTCCCGAGTTAGAATACAACATGCATCTACACCATGGTACCTTTTTAAAGTGTTTAAATTGTAGATCTTGTTGAGTCCTCCAGATGGCACCAAATGCTTCTCAAGTAAGAGAGAGGGAGGGAGAGACAGAGATAGAGACAGAGAGAGGGGAGGGAGAGAGAGACAGAGGAGGGGAGAGAAAGAGAAAGAGAGGTGGAGAGAGGAGAGGGAGAGAGACAGAGAGAGAGAGGAGGGAGAGACAGAGACAGATGGAGAGAGAGAGAGAGAGATGGAGACAGAGGGAGAGGAAGAGAGGGAAGGAGAACAAAAGACAAACTCACTTTCCCAATATTTAAGGAAATAAGCATCTGAGTGACTAAAGCAGCAATCCCTGTATGTAGGTTGGGAGGAAGTTCTCTTGAATTCAGTTAAACTATAGGGCTCAAATGAGGAAGTGCACAACCCCAATTGAAGCTGGGGTGAATTTGGAGAGAAAGGCCAGCAAAAGTCTTCCTTCCCTGGTGTGTGTGTGCGGGTGTGCGTGTGTGTGTGTGTATGTGCATTTAAAAATTAACCAGTGTCTTCTTGCATTGGTGGTCAACGCAAACGCTGCCGCGTTCTGAACTTACCTCCAGAGAAGAGAAATCATGATTGACCAGGAAGGACAGCCCGCCGACGGGGACCACAAGAAACTCAATTCTGAAGGTATCGTGATTCCCGTCGTAGGTGGCCTTGAATTTCATGTAGATCAGGTAGACTGTAGCGTATGCGCAAGCAATGTAGATCAGCTGGAAGGAAGAGAGACCCAGAGGGGTTACCCAGGTTGATCCACCGGGAGGAAGGACAAACATTTTGCGGGTGGGGAAAGGAACCTTTGCCAATTGTTTGGAGCGGAGGCGCCTTCCCCTCGTTTGCTCAGCAAGAGACAACAGCTTTAATCGCCTCTGAACTCTGACCGCGAGTTCCCCAACTAGACAGGGAGCTCAAACTCTTGTGAGATAAATGAATCAACAATTACAGATAAGCCACCCATTTCCACAGTCAAATGTTATCGGTTTGATCCAGGATTCTTGGCGTTTGATGACCAGAGGACAGATGAGAGAGCGACCTGTTTAATCACAGCCTCTGTGCAATCTTAGGCACTTCTCACGTCATTCCCTGAACAGGTTCTTTCAAAGCATTTTTGATCAGTGGTCCAATACTATTCAAGCCCAGAGCTGGGTAAAAAGCCACTTCAAGGTCCTTGAGTGGGTCCTTGAGTGGCGCAGGCTGCTAAACAGCCTGCTATTAACAACAGCTGCCTGCAATTATTGCAGGTTCAAGTCCCACCAGGCCCAAGGTTGACTCAGCCTTCCATCCTTTATAAGGTAGGTAAAATGAGGACCCAGATTGTTGGGGGCAATAAGTTGACTTTGTATATTATATACAAATAGGATGAAGACTATTGCTTAAAATAGTGTAAGCCGCCCTGAGTCTTCGGAGAAGGGCGGGGTAAAATGTAAATAAAATAAAATAAAAATAAATAAAAGGTCAAAACATTCCTATTCCCACAACACTGTCAAACTATTTACTAGGACTGTATTATGATGATTCTTCTCATCCTTCCTATTACCTATCTCCTCCTACTTATGACTATAACCTTTTGGCTTGTATCTTTACGATTTACGCTTAGCTTGCTCGCACGCCTGGCCTAGAAATGTGCCTAAATAGGACGTCAGTGAGCTGGGGCGGGTAGGCGGGCCCACCAGCGATCTCTACTACCGGTTCGTCCGAACCGATACGAACCAGCTGAATACCACCTCGGATCTTATGATTCTTGATGAATGTTTTTTTTTTAATGTACACTGAGAGCTTATGCGCCGAAGACAAATTCCTTGTGTTCAATCACACTTGGCCAATAAAGAATAAAATTTTTTATCCTATCTCCAAACAAAAGTTAGCGATTGATGGAGATCATTAAAAAAAAAGCGAGATTCAATTTCCTTTCTTGGATTTTCCAACCTTGTTTTTCGGCACCTTCTTTGGTTGTTTTGTTCCAGGCAGAGGTTTAAAATGAGGGACAGGTTTTGCAAATGCCAAGAAAGCGTCAAGAAGTGACATTTGTTCTAAGGCTACCAGGTAAAGATGTGGACAGCCCTGCCCCAAACCCACAAGTTCACCACATTGTCCAATCAACTCTTCACACTCAATTGGAGACAATCTTCAGGCAGTCTCCATCAGACGCAGGATGTCCTTGAATAAGGAATGTTGTTATGACTAACTTTCTACCGCTCCAACAATAACCCCCTCCCAACTTTCCCAGTTAAAATATGTGGCAGTTCAGCAGCAAAAAAGAAAATTGTCTTCCAATTTTTCATTGAACTGCGCATGTGTGTGCAGCTCCCAACCGGTTGACACCCCCTCCGCGCCCCCCTTGCTTTTGGCACGCAAAGACAAAAAGGTTATCCATCACTGCCTTAGCAGAATGGGAAGTGACAAAATACGTCAGGGCCTCTAGACTTCTTCATAGATTCCATGCTAGGTATCCGACCCAAATAGAAATGGGAGATTAGGGGCTTCTATGTAATGTTGATGTAAATTTGTGTATGGTTTTCTTGCCTAGGCTTATCTCTCTCCTGGAGGGTTGGCATGTCAAAGCTGACTCACGAAACCCCTCTATCTGCTCCTAGCTTGATGAAGAAACACAGGAAGGGGGAGGGGTATGTTTGTGGGCCGCTCCCAAAGGAATTTTTCTAAAAGGCAACTGGACTTTCTTGGGGGTGGGTTCCCCTTGAAAACGTTTCGCTTCTCATCCAAGAAGCTTCTTCCGTTCTGAACGGTCACTTCAACGAACGGCCGTAAGTCAAGAACTCCCTGTAATGGCTTGTAGGCCGCTTACTTATGCGGTATACTGTACCTTCATAGAAGTGTTATAAAGTGAAATGAACGAAGTGAAGAGGTCCAGGTATCGAGTAGTGAAGACCAGTGCAAACAGAAGCTGACTTTTCCCAGATATACCTAGAGCAAATTAAAAACAACAGTAGTCTTTAAAAACCAAAACTGTGCTATTTATCTTTGTCCTAAAGACTTGTGAGTTCGATCCCAGGTAGAGGCGGATATTTCTCTCTCCGGGCACAATGAGCATATTATCTGCTGAAAAAAACTCTGCATTGGCGATAAGAAGGGCATCCAGCTAGTAAACACTCAGTTCCATTCAGTTACCCAGACTCCACCCTCCGCAAGGGACTATGGGGTCATTAAAAGAGGATGATCTTTGTCCTAAAAACTTGAATTAGGCAAGGGCATTTTATTGTCCCCAAACCAAAGTTTATCGAAAGAACCTGTCCATCCAATTTTTTAAAAGCCTCAAGGTGGGAAACTCTGTATGTGTTACTATTAGTGAAATGCTTCTTGTTTGGTTAAATGTCTACAGAGATTTTTAATTATCCAGATCAGGGGTCTCCAACCTTGGTCCCTTTAAGACTTGTGGACTTCAACTCCCAGAGTCCCTCAGCCAGCAAAGCTGGCTGAGGGACTCTGGGAGTTGAAGTCCACATGTCTTAAAGGGACCAAGGTTGGAGACCCCTGATCCAGATCATACCCGTCTCAAAATGTGCTTTTTTAAAAAGGCAACCGGATTGGTTTTTGTTCCTGGAGGGGGAGGGGAAAAAAGCACTTTTGAAATTCTTGTTCAGTTGTTACGCTTTTCAATTTCATTTCAATTCCATTCTAAACTTGCAGTCCATCAGGGCACTCTGTTGAAAGGGTTAAATCTTCATTTATTTATTTTTTTGAAAAAGCACCTTTGGGACAACCATGACCTGGGTGATCGAGAATCTCCATAGACCTTTCTTTAAAAAGACTTCGTAAAGAAGAGCCCAGGGCAGATGAGATGAATGAAAAAGTAGCTGGCCCAGTGGTACTGGCAGTCAATTTGGAATCATTTATTGACTTGTCTTAGGCATGGAAGCTGCCTAGGTGACTTTTAGACCAATCGGTCTCTCTCTCAAGGAATCATCGGACTGGGGTTTGCATGAGGACAAGGAAGAAGAGGGGGGGGGAGGAAGAGGAAGACAATGGGGTTTCATTACCAAACTAGATGATAACATCTAGCATTGATGATGTTACCTAGTTGGGTAATGAAACACCTGCAAGGAACCAACCAAGCTCAGAGCACACCAAAGACCCCTCAGTTCAACCCCGGGGTACAAATATTCTCCCCGATCACTTTTTCAACTGAGTTAAGGTTTCAGGATGGTTCTCTTCCTGCAGTCTGACCCTAAGGCCATGATGGTGAACCTATGACATGTCTGCCACAGGTGGCACAAGAAAGGAGCCATTTCTGCAGGCATGCAAGCAGTCGCCCTAGCTCCACCGCGCATGTGCGCACACCTCCCACCAGCCAGCTGGTTTTCGGGTCTCTTGCCATACATGACTCCAAACAAACAAGAATTGCTAGCTGGATGCACCCCAAACCCTTAACTCTTAACTCTGGACCACAACTGCTCTTTTTCCTGATCTCGTAACATGAATGGAGCGCATTGATCTGGCTCGCCGTAAGCTGGAGTGAAAGGGCTGGACTTCCGAAGGCAGAAACCGCCAAACATCTAACCCCGCCTAAGCCAAGGCAATCGTGTTGCACAAACCACATCATTCAGTGCCGAGTAACAAAATCTGCTATGGGAGTTTCAACGATTGCCTACTTAGCCCAGGGTAAACCACAGCCTTCGGTGACAACCAATGCAGTTTTAGCTTGTACTTTCTGTGTCAGTCAAGGGTTTAGGCAGAAAAAACAGCAGCCATGAAACTCAAGGTGTGTAAGGTTCCCCTCACACATATGTGCTAGTCGTTCCTTACTCTAGGGGGCGGTGCTCATCTCCGTTTCAAAGCCGAAAGGCCAGCGCTGTCCGAAGATGTCTCTGAGATCATGTGACCGGCATGACTCAACGCCAAAGGTACACAGAATACTGTTCCCTTCCAACTTGGGGTCTCCTTCGGCCTCCTGGTGCAGGGCTTTGGCCGAAGGCTGGAGGGAAGCGCCGCTGGTGGCGAAGAGCTGGAGGGCCTTGTTCCAGTGGCCTGGAACTGGCTGACCATCTCAACTCGCTGAGCCTCCAGGCGCTGGTCCCTGGCCTTGCACTCCCACAGGTCTTCCCTCTCCTTGGAAAACCTATGCTCCTAGTCCTCAGTGAGCTGCTTCTGCCGAGCCTCCTTCTCGGTCAGATCCAATTTGAACTAAGCCAGCTGTTTTGCCAACTCTTTCTCCTGGTGGCTGCTGAGCTCCAACAACTGCTTCCTTCTGGGGCCTCTGTTGTGTCTCGCCCGCTTTCACCGCAGCCGGGGCCTTCTTATCTGCTTCCGAACGCTGAGGAATGTCCTAGTATGCCTCCCGGCCCCAGCCCTGGCTCCATGCCCAGACAGGCTGAGGAGGAAGAAGTACCTCCAGCCCCCAGCTCTGGCTCCATGCCCAGGCAAACGGAGCAACTAGACCCCTCCCCCTCCCCCATAGCATGTGAGCCTGAGGAAGGTCAATTGCCAACAGCTGCAGACTGGAGTGACCCTCGCGTCAGAAGAATTGATAGGCGGCGGCGACAGAAGGAAGGAAGGGGCAGGCCTGGATAAGTGCTGAGTCATGGAGCCACACCCCATGGCCTATATAAAGGATCTGCTTTCTGGCATTCTCTGAGTCAGGCAAAGTCTAATATATCTTGCTGAAGTCACTTTCTGGTCTCCTGCCTGCCTTGAGAACTTTGCTAGGACTTTGGCAGAGCTGCAGAGGCACGCCTGATTCGGATTTCCCTGACCCGGCCGTCAGCGGAGGAGTGGGACACGACAGCCTTAAGGAGCCGGGGCGGACAGGCAAGGAGTGGCTGGGAGGGGAGGGGCGAGTAGTGAGTGACATCAAGTTGGCCATACCCACTCAGTCACATGACCACCTAGCCCCGCCCACTCAGCTGGTCATTAGGCAGATCATATTAGTGGTCCGCGGGATTTAAAATTATGAATTTAGTGGTCCCTGAGGCCCGAAAGGTTGGTGAACCCTTCCCCAAAGTGTCATTTTTTTTAACCAGGAATCCCTCCATGACTAAATGTGCCCACTGAGAGTTGGCACATTTAGGGAAGATGCGCAACAATCTGGATTTGAAGGTGAAAAGGTGCTTTTGTGTTACATCTGTTGGCGGTTTCTCGAAGCAGCAGCTCCTGGCCCTATGAAAGCGCAAAGCGCACGGGATTTTTCACACACTAGTGCTCTAAAGCACCTTGAATCCGGATGGCTTCGCAGCCGCAACCTGATAAGCGAGGTGTTTAAACAGACACACGCACCTTTTTTTCCCACCACATGAGAGAATTGTGCACCACAATTCTGCAAAGGCAACACCTCCCTTGCCAGGAAAGCAGGTGTCAACTGCAATACATGCCCCATTAACTGAACATAATGTGGGCTCACATGCTCCATTGATCAGGGCTGCCGGGCGTGCAGCCTTCCTGTCAACACAACTTCCAAAACCATAAATGCTGCGTATTTCAGCAAACGGTGGACCTCCTTTTTTTTTTTTTTTTAATGTGCTGGAGAAGATAAGGCCTAGCCGTTGATTCTACACCTACCTGTAAACAGGTAGCCCTCGACTTACGACCACAATTGAGCCCAACGCTTCTGTTCCTAAGCGAGACGGTTGTTAAGACAGCTTTGCCCCATTTTACCAACTTGCTTGCCACAGTTGCTAAGTGAATCACTGCAACTGTTAATAACACGGTTGTTAAGTGAATCTGGATTCCCCGTTGGCTTTGTCAGAAGTTGAGGACTACGTGTACCAAAGCTTGGATAATGTTTTCAGTCAGTAAAACACTAAGCCAAGAGGCCGTTTGGGAATGGCACAATCCAATGGATAAAAGGCCTTGGTTAAACCACGCAGCTCTGTGGCTGGGAAAGATTTACAGCCCAGAAAACTCCAGTTTATGAGCTTAGAACTCACATTGAGCATGAGCCAAACCCAAAATGTTGGTTTCCTAGTCTTTTGCTTAGGGCAGTGTTTCTTAACGACTTTAAGAGCGTGGACTTCAACTCCCAGAATTCCCCAGCAGGCATGAATTGTGAGGAGTTGTAGTCCACCCATCTTAAAAGTTGCTGAGAGTGAGAAACATTGGTTTAGAACTGTGATGGCGAACCCATGGCACGCATAGCCATATCAGTGGGCACGTGAGCTCAGCTCCAGATGTAGGGAAACAGGCTGTTTCCTGCCTCCAGAGGGCCTGGGTGGTGGTGGGGAAGTCCAGTTTTTCTCTCACCTGGCTCCAGAGCTTCCCTATGAGTCTGGGGAGGGCAAAAACAGCCTTCCCCACTCCCCAGGCCCTCTAGGAGTCTCTGGAGGCTGGGGACAGCAAAAAATGTCATGTCCTGTCCAACCGGAAGTTGGTAAACGGACCGTTTCTGGCCTCTGGAGGGGTCTGGGGGTGGGAAAGGCTGTTTTCGCCCTCCCCAGACTCAAAGAGAGGCTCTGGAGCCAGGTGAGAGAGAAAAACGGGCCTACTGGGCCATCATGTGCCGGGGGGGGGGGTGACACACGCATGCATGGGGCGCATAGAATTATGGGTGTGGGTGCGCGTGCCCACGGCCCCTCCCTTTCCTGGCACGTGATGGCAAAAAGGTTAGCCATCACTGGTTTAGAGTGATGAATGGACATAGCTACTAAATGGTGATAGTATTGCTTTAAGTAGGGGGTTTTGACAATGGCTGAACAAACTATAGTTTAATGTGATGTGAAAAGTCAAAATATTCCTCCACATCACCAGTCCTGTTTTCTACTTCATTTTTTGACAATATATATAAATTTTGATCATTTTGCTTTTCTGTAAAATGTGCTCCCTTGAAGTCTCTCATTATATATTTGTTATTTAAAAACAACAACAAAGCAGTAGATTAAAGAATATGTCACTTATCCATTAAGATTATGTCCATTATCTTTTTTTCTTTCTTTCTTAAAACACCTTCCTATGGCTCAGAACTGGGCAATCTATTGACTTTGTCTCATCCCACTAGTTATGTTTCTTGACAGATTAATGTTTTAGATTCGAAAGCCTGCATAAATAAGATCAAAAGTCTTCAAAGAATTTGTTTTTCTCCCCTCTTTAGTTGCTCTTGAAGGTCTGTGTGTAGCCGGCTGTTGCCAATTTGCTTTAAGGTAACTAAGGAATACAATTAACTTCAATGTAACTAATTCACATTTCACCCAAGTGCCTCCAAATGTTAATGTTGCATTTCAAAGTATTCCAGAGAAGAATAGCAAGCAAACAGAAAAACAACAGTCACAATTTTCTACTTCCCAAATGCTTCCACGAATTGGACTTCCAAAGATAACTTGCATCATTTATAAAAAGAAACAGCCTATGCAAATCGTCCAACAAAGCCCAAGAATTTTCTCCGACCAGCTCCTTCCAATTCAACTACCACAATTCCCATTCACCCCAGCAGCCCCTGTTCATCCTAGCTAAGAATCATGGGCTCTGAAGTCTCCCCAACCCCCTTGGGGTGTTGCTTGTGATAGTTTCTTTTGCAGAAATAATTTTCTGCACTGTGCCTTTCCCCGCCTCCCCATGGATATAAGGATGAAAAGACCCAAATTACATTTGCTCTCACTGTTTTAATATTTGATGACACCAAAAGACCCCTCGCATCCTGGACATAAATTGTTTCAACTTCTACCCTCAAAACGACGCTATAGAGCACTGCACACCAGAACTACTAGACACAAGGATAGTTTTTTCCCCGAAGGCCATCACTCTGCTAAACAAATAATTCCCTCAACACTGTCAAGCTATTCACTAAGTCTGCACTACTATTACTATTAATCTTCTCATTGTTCCCATCACCCATCTCCTCCCACTTATGACTGTATGACTGTAACTTTGTTGCTTGTATCCTTACGATTTATATTGATATTGTTTCCTGATTGCTTATTTGTACCCTATGACTATCATTAAGTGTTGCATCTTATGATTCTTGACAAATATATCTTGTCTTTTTATGTACACTGAGAGCGTCTGCACCAAAGACGAATTCCTTATGTGTCCAATTGCACTTGGCCAATAAAGAATTCTATTCTATTCTATTCTATTCTATTCTATTCTAAAAAGCCACAATTAACATAGGGAAAAAAGTGAACAGCAATGGGTCAACAACACAACTATTGTTAAAATGGAACAGCTTATGATTTGTAAAGAGAGGCTAGCCTTCCCTTAAATCTCAGCTGTTCCCAGGCTGCAAAAAAACAAAACAAAAAAAAACACCTATAGTTCAAAGCATGTGACAGGAGTCCAATGTCTCAATGGTCCTTTCTCCTATAAGGCCACACGTGGCTGTTTCAGGGTCTGCCCCCTTCTCCACAATAATGCAAGTCCCGGCTTTAAAAAAAAAAAAATCCTCTTCCAATAAAACGCCAAAGAAGACTTGATTTATTTCAGCCGCGTGGCATTTCATTCTTTTTAATCTCCCTCTTCAAAAAGTGCTGAGCTTGCTCGCCAGGGGTCAAAGCACGGTCTGCAACCAGGACTAGCCTGGAGACAGGACAGGACACAGTTCAGTGTCAAGGCTCGGATTTGAGTTAAACAAACAAACCGGCAGCGCTTCAGATTTTAGTAAGGTGGTGTGTTTGCAGAAGAACCCCAAAGCGTGAAAATGCTTAAAATGCTCGTGCAAAAATGGAATCAGAGGCCTATTCCCAGGCTATTTATTTCCGATTATCAGCAATAAAGTTACTCTCAAAAAAATAAGAGAGAGAGAAGGTGGCATTCGGTTTCTTGGGAGGAAACGGATGACAAACATCCATCTCTTCCCCAATCAGATTTTGGCTTTTCTGCGGAGAAAGGAGATTATAAAGTATAGAAAGTCCCTTTCCCAAGCCGTTCTGTTCACCACACCTTCTTCCCAGCTGCCACGTCAGACTAACTCAGGCCTTCCAATTGAAAGCCTATTCTTTCGAGCTGGGATTTAGGTTGGCTTTCCAATTTCCAACAGCGGTTTTGCAGGGCCAGGCAAAGGAAAAACCTCCGTTGTGTCGGAGCTGGATCACCGCTCTTAACCCCTTCACGGGCAAAAGAAACCAAGCCTTTTTTATATGGAAGGGCTCCTCCGGAGCAAATTCAGGCCCCGGGGGGGATTTCGGCCTGACAAAGTCAGCAGGAAACCCAGATCGTTCTGCTCTTGCAAGCGACCGACCACTAAACGGAGAATGGGTGGGGCCCAACATTGCACACAACTCTCGAACTTCTGCTTGGGTTTTTTTTTCCTCCCTAAGTCCATTCATTGCGTTTTGGCACATTCGTTCCATGAGGGATAAGAGGCATGTGGGATCACTTAGCCCTGAAAGATTGATTTTATTTTTCTGGTTTCACAGCAAAAACAAACAAAGCAACACTGGGATATAACTCTGTCGGAGATGAGTTCATCGCAGGTCGTCTTTCTATGCTAATATAAAAGTACAATTCAGGTAGAACATATCCCTGCCCCATTAAAATACCCTTTTAATCCACAAAGGTTATTCCCTGCCCTTCTTATTTCCAATTGCTTTTCAAGTAAACCTTTCAGGATATTTTTAGTAGCCTGCCTAGATTTTTGACCCCTTTCTGAGTCTCTGGATTCAATCATCTTCAGTTTCAATTAAAAGTATAGGAGCTCTGTGATACAGAGCAAGAAATTAAAAAAGCAGTAATATTTCTCTTCCCGGTTAATTCCCACGAGATCTTCCTACATCGGTTTTTCCTTTGTAGTACCCAAGGGAAAAGGTCTCGGTGGTTTCCACAGGGTAATAAGTTGACAGCTCTCTGCCGTTAAAAATGTGATATAGACAAACTGTAGAAATATCTTTAAAGATATTTCTAGATTGCCCTATATTTTTTCTCTGTGCCTGTTTTTTAGGATCAGAGTCCTAACCGATTCCCAATGCAGCATAGGTTTTAAAAGGAACACCTCTTCGGACTTCAAAATAAAGAGAGATAATTCTGTATAGTGATAGGGATACCCAACCCATTTTCTATAAGACACTGAATCTTAATCTTTAGAACTGACAATTCACACTGACTCCAATTCTCACACGAATTCTGGGAGAGAGAGGCTTAAACTGAGAAAAGTCTAAGATTATTCAAAAATCATACTGGGAATTTGAATCTCTCTTCCTAATGTTAATTGGGAGCTTCAATCTTTTTTCTTAAGCTACATTAAATCATTTCAATAAGCCCTATCACTTAGCACCTCCAAATATCTCTTTTTTTTGCAACTTCTCCCTCATCTAATGCACCCACAAGAGGACCCCCTCTTTATATTTATTAGCTATATATGATGCATCTCAGAGACCAAGTAATGACTTAACTAAACGCAGGAACCCATCCACCCTGGATTGTCACAAACAGGAAAACTGAGCAAATGTACCATTTGCCCTCCTTTCACCTAACCCTCCCTCCGCACGCAAACTCAACTGACCCACCACGGATAATTTAAGAGGCATCTCCCCCGCCCCATTCCTAAAGTTGGGGTTTCTCGACCTTGGCTGCTTGAAGTCCACCCATCTTCAATCGGTCAGGGTTGAGAAACCCTGCTCCTTTCCAGAATGCAAAGTCCAGCTGGGGACAGGAGGAATAATTATTGGTTGGTGGGGGGAGGGAATCTACAAACAATCCCTCCCAGGAGACACACACCTCCAACCCTCAAGATGCAGAGGCCCCCCCCCCATGAAAAGCTCTCAACCAACCCTCACTGAAATTTCTTCTCCCTCCAACCCCACATTACAGGAGTGGGAGTGGAGACGAGTCCTGGGGCCCCCACATGGAAGATGCAAGCAAGGGGATTCTTCCCCCTCCCCCTTCCACAACCCTGCAAGGGATCAATCAATCAGAATAGAGCTGGATGAGAACTTGGAGGTCTTCTAGTAATCCAACCCCCTGCTCAAGCAGGAGACCCCTTACCTATATATATATCTGATCTCAGAAGTGTCAGGGATCCTCACCCCAAAACAAGCAACAGGTCCCTTCTGACTAACCCCACATACATGTGGGGGGACAGTGGGGGAAAGCCAAGATTGAGAGGGAACCTAACCCTAAGGCGAGACCCGCCCCCCCAAATCACTCCCATCCCCAACTAACCCAATCTGCAGCCGGACACAAGAATGGGGGGGAGACCCCCTCCCAATTCTTCTCAAACCCCCCAAAGGGAGAGCATTACCCACTCCCTCCCCTCTAAACGACCCTCTCCCACTTTTTCCCAACTCCGCCCCCCAGATGGGGGAGCACCCCCCACTACCACCCATCAAAAGGCCCCCCTCCCAGCCCTTCCCACCCACACCTCTCCTCTAAACGACCCCTTCCACCTTTTCCCAAACCCCTCAGGTGGAGGAGCGCTCCCCACTCCCCTCTAAAGGCCCCTCCCAGCCTCCTCCTCTAAAGGACCCCTCCCATCTTTTCCTGACCCCCCAGGTGAGGGAGCACCCCCACTCCCACCCCTCTAAAGACCCCTCCATTCCTTTAAACGACCCTCCCCACCTTTTCCCAACCTGCCCCAGGAGGGGGCGCAACCCCCACTCCTCCCTCTTAAACGACCCCTCCCAACCCTTCCTGACCCCTCCTCCCGGGAGGACCCCTCCCACTTCTCCTCCTCTCCTCTAAACGACCCCCACTCAAAAGGGGCGGGGTCGGCCTCCTGAGAGCCCCAGCAGGCTCCCAGGGCCCAACAAGGGCCCCGGGGACCCTCCCCACCTATATCCCCGAGGGAGGCCTCGACGCGACCCCCGTCCCTTCCTCCCTCCCCACGCACCGGCGCACGAGCGGGTCTTCCAGATCTTCAGCAGCAGGATGATGATGGCCGCCAAGTGGGAGAGGTCCCCGGTGAGGCGGAAGATGTTCATAGCGGCGGCGGCTGCGGCAGGAGGAGAGGAACCGGGGACCGAGGCGGCGAAGATGGCGAGCGCGCAGCGGGCACCGAGCGACGTGGCCCGGGGACGTGGCCAGAGACAGCCAGCGCGGGCGCGGGGCACGCCGGGAAAAAAGCGCTCCGCCCATCCACCTCACACACACATACCCCACCTCCCGGGGCGGGGCAAAGGAGGCGGCCACGCCCACACGCCCACTCACACCCAGCCGGCAACGCCGCTTGGGCGCACGCGCGGAGAACCGCAACGGCGGCCGTTGACCTCAGCCAACCGCTTTCTCTTGCCTCCTTTGCTTCACACACAACCACCCCACAGACGCATGCGTCTGACTTGGCTTTGGAGCAGGCCGGCTTTGCGCAGGCGCGACGACGGTCGACTCAAGCCACCCATTTTTTTAAAAAAAACCTACTGTCGACTGCGCATGCGGCTCTGCCGCCGCCGGCTGTCTGAAGTCACACGTGGCGCCCACTCTACTTACCTACTGTCATTTCTTCTATGTAACGTTCATCCATCCATTCATCTAAGTCTATCTGTCTATCTATCTATCTATCTATCATCTATCTATCTATTTATCTATCTACTTATCTACCTACCTATCTTCTATCACCTACCTATGTAAACTATTAACTGCCTGTATGTCCATCCATCATCTATCCATCCATCCGTGTCTCTTATCTGTATTTATCTATCTGTATTTGTATATCATCTATATGAATTATTTCTCCTTCCTATCTTTATATCTGCCTATCATCTATCTACCTACCTACCATCCATCAACCTATCAATCTACATCTATCATTCTCTATCTATCTACCATCTATCAATCTACCTACCTACCTACCCTCCATCCATTCATCCATCTCTATATCTGCCTATCATCTATATCATCTATCTACCTACCATCCATCCATCATCTCTTATATACCATCTATCATATCTATCTATTTATCTCTGTCTACCTACTTACCATCCATCCATCCATCTATCAATCTACATCTATCAATCTATCTATCTGTCTGTCTACCTACCTACCCTCCATCCATCCATCAATTATCTCTTATCTATCTATCTATCATATCTATCTATCTATCTCTATCTGTCATCTATCTACCTACCTACCATCCATCCATCCATTCACCCCTGTGCAAAATTAAAAACCTGCCCTAAATGGATAAGGCAGCCCAGAACTTGTCTTCATTGATATGGACCAATTTCTCTAAGGACCCCTGCCCACTTTTTAACAATCATCCGGGATCCCAACAGAGTTTTCCTTTGTATCGGTTATATTTATTGATAGTCATCATATTAAAAAGTAAGCTGGACACATTTGCAGAATATTTACAGGTGATCCTTGACTTAGGAATGCAACTGAGACCAGAATTTCTGTTGCCAAGTGAATTGTGCAATTGTTTCCATGAATCTAGGTTGCCCGGTTGACTTTGGTTGTTGGAAACCAGTTGCGAAGGTCACAAATGATCACGGGATGCTTGCAATCAAAAATACATGCCAGTTTGTCAAGCACCCAAATTTTGGTCACATGACTGGGGACATTGCAACTGAGGATCGTAAAGAATTCTATTACCTGTTTAATGAATGGCTGTAACTCGAGCACTACTTGCCTTGAACCAAGTTAAAATAACTATTAAATCCATTAGATGCTAACATAAATAATGTATTTTTCAAGAAAGAAAACCCTTGAACAAATAAAAATAATAATGGGAAGAGCGGCACCGCTTTAAATTCTTCCCTTCTGCGACTTAGTTCTGCTTAATGGCCTCTCCTTGCCTTCAAGGCCATCTCTTTGATTCTCTGTAAGCCTAAATTCTGCCAATAGTCTGAACAGGAAGTACCCCCATTCCAAAACTTGATATTTCAACATTTGAATCAAAAGTTACATTCCTGCACTGAGCGGTTTTAAACAAGTAATGCTTGCGCAGTCATCTTCTAAGTTCATCTAAAATAAAAGCTATTGATATTCTTTTAGGAAAGTTTTTCAGTGCTTCAACAGACTTTTTTTTTTTTGCCTCCGTGAATGTAAGATGCTTGCAAATATTGAATGCATTCCTGGAACTGACCGATTCCCCCAGTTTTTTTTTTAAAAAAGGCATTATTTTAATTCTTCAAACATCGAGCAGGTGTTTCGAAAGGCCATTCCTCCAACTTCGCAATGTCAGCTGGGAAACTTCTGGCGGGGGGGAAAAAATCAAGGTAAGAATAATGTGATAGAAATACGGATACTGTATTTTTCAGAGTATAAGACACATTCCCCCCCCCTTCCACTAAAAGTGGATGGAAATGTCTGTGTGTCTTACACAGCGAATGTTGTTGAAGCCCTGCCCGCACATCAGCCCCCCACCCTCCCGCCATTTTCGGCTTCTGGGCCAGGGGGGAAATGCTCCCAGTTCGGACCAGATCGCCCGATGGTTCGGTAGCAAAAATCCCTGCCCCCCCCCCCGCCATGCCCAGCTGAGCTGCGCGATCATCAGAGGGTTGTTGTTTTTTACTTTTAAAAGCATTTTTTCTTCGGCTGAAAAAATGCTTTTAAAAGTAAAAAAAAAAAAGCCTCTGATGATCGCGCGACTCAGCTGGGATCACTTAAATCTGAAGAAAACCACCCCTTCTTGAATTCTGCTGTTCTACTACTCTGTTCCCAGCGCATATATCGCTACCTCATAAAAACAACACAATGTAAGTTCAAAGAACATTGATTTGAGAGGTTCCCAAGATCATACTCAATAATCACAATGTGTGAAGTCAATAATAATAATAATAATAATAATAATAATAATAATAATAATAATAATAATAATAAACGTAATAGTGATACCCATTGTCATCGGGGCACTTGGTACCATGTCCAAGAATTTTACAAACACATCAAGAAATTGCAGCTTCCTGCAATAACACCAATTGAACCAGTGGCAGATTGCAAATTTTTTTACTACCGGTTCTGTGGGCGCGGCTTGGTGGGCGTGGCATTGCTGGGTGGGCGTGGCAGGGGAAGGATACTGTAAAATCTTCATTCCCTCCCCCATTCCAGGGGAAGGTTACTGCAAAATCCCCATTTCCACCCGATCAGCTGGGACTTGGGAGGCAGAGAATAGATGGGGGTGGGGCCAGTCAGCATTTTTACTACCAATTCTCCGAACTACTCAAAATTTCCTCTACCGGTTCTCCAAAACTGGTCAGAACCTGCTGAAACCCACCTCTGAGGCCTCTGTGGCTCAGATTGCTAATGCAGTCTGTTATTAACAGCAGCTGCCTGCAATTACTGCAGGTTCTAGTCACACCAGGCCCAAGATTGACTCAGCCTTCCATCCTTTATAAGGTAGGTCAAATGAGGACCCAGATTGTTGGGGGCAATAAGTTGACTTTGTATATAAATATACAAATAGAATGAAGTCTATTGCTAACATAGTGTAAGCCGCCGTGAGTCTTCGGAGAAAGGCGGGATATAAATGCAAATAAAAAAAAAATTAAAAATATATATATATATATTTTAAGAAGATACCTTGGTTGATACCTAGGATGCTGGCAGCAACCCGTATCAACCATTAGCACCAGTCAATCGTATTTGTGACACATTTTTAAATGTTCAGTTGATTGAGTTTCATATTTAATGAATAAAAGAGATGATAATAATAATAATAATAATACAGACTTACTGTAAACTTCAAAAGCGGTCAGTTGAGGAGACCAGATGCAGGACTGAAACAGCAGACATCCAAAACTTTAACCTGTAGGGTAAGGAAGCACCTGAAAAGGAAATTGAGGGGAGGGGGTGAAGAGAAGGTCCAAAGAATTAGTGGTTTTGTCTAGTTGTTAAAGTACCAGGCTAGAAACCAGGAAACCGTGAGTTCTAGTCCCACCTGTGCCATGAAAGCCGGCTGGGCGACTTTGAGCCAATCATCAGGACACTGAGAGTTGTAGTCCTGCCTTAGGCATGAAAGCCAGCTAAGTGACTTTGGGCCAATCACCAGGAGAGAGTGAGTTCTGGTTCCACTTTACGCAAGAAAGCCAGTTGGGTGACTTCGGGCCAATCACCAGGAGACTGTGATTTCTAGTCTTGCCTTAGGCACGAAAGCCAACTGGGTGAGTTTGGGCCAATCACCAGGAGACCCCTGCCCTATACCGTTTTCAGATAAATAGTTGTCCAATCTCTTCTTAAAAACATCCAGTGATGGAGCCCCCACAACTTCTGAAGGCAAGCCCGTTCCACTGAATAATAGTTCTCATTGTCAGAAAATTTCTCCTTAGTCCCAGGTTGCTTCTCTCTTTGATTAGATTCTACCCATTGCTTCTTGTCCTGCCTTCAGGTGCTTTGGAAAATAGATTGACCGCCTCTTTTTTGTGGCAGCTCCTTAGATCTTGGGCCAATCAGGGGCCAGTCGTAATGTCCACTTTCATAATTTCTGTAATACCTCCCAATTGCTGGTCTGACTATCAAGAGCTGCCCACCGTAGTTTCAACCCCATGGATTTCCAACCTGATCCTCTGGAAAACGAATCTGCTCTCCGCATTAGAAACAGATGGGGAGGCTCCCCTTGATGAATGAAAGCTGTGCAAGAGGTCAACACAGACAACATCGCCTTGGCGGATAAAATAAAAAGGTCAGCTGCTCGCCACTGCAGGATGCGGCTGCCCTCGCTGGGAATCGGTCCCCGGGAGCAAAGCCTGAAGAAGAGGAATTAATGAGCTGGTGTGTGTGTCACTTCGCAGCTGTTTTTTTTTTTTGCTGTGTGAAAACCCAGAGGGAGAACTTAAGAGGCAACACCTGCGAGCTCCCAAAAAACGACAAGGTTGAAGGAGGAAGCAACTGCCGACCTGAGGGAAATTGGTCGATTCCCAGTTGGGGCCAACCTATAAATCATGTAGCCACGCCACACATCTCTACCAGGCGCAAACTGGGTACTTTTGAAGGCTGGCAGGACCAATCTTAACTTCGACAAGTGGTCTTCTCAATGGTCAATGCCTCTCAAAATCTATTTCAGCTCTTAATCACTAGCAGTTGTGGATGATTGATGCTTTACAGCAGGGGTGTCAAACTTAATTTCATTGAGGGCCGCATCAGGGCTGCGGTTGACCTGGGTAGACGGGGTGAAAGCCACACTGGCTCAATGTTTCCTCTTTGCATTGGGTAAGGTAAAGGTAAAGGTTCCCCTTGCACATATGTGCTAATTGTTCCTGACTCTAGGGGGCAGTGCTCATCTCCATTTCAAAGCCGAAGACCAAGCGCTGTCCAAAGACGTCTCCGTGGTCATGTGGCCAACTTGACTCAACACCAAAGGCGAACGGAACGCTGTTACCTTCCCACCAAAGTGGTCCCTATTTTTCTACTTGCATGTGCTTTCGAACTGCTAGGTTGGCAGAAATGATGTGTACATGTGGTTAATCTCTATGTGTCTGTCGATGGCTGATTTGTCTGAATGGATCTTGACTTTGAAAACAACCACTAGGCCTCCATGTAAGGCTTTGCTCCCCAAAACAATTCCTCATTCTTTCCATGGATGGTTCTCTACCTGTCCCAGGTGTGCGAGGGATGGCCTTGTTCTTCCATTCTCAACCCTGCAACCAGATTTGTCAAAGTTTGAGGCTGATGCCTTTCGATCTCTCCTCCAAAGAGACGGATGCCTTATTTCGCAGTAGCAAACTACTTGCATTTTTTACATGCTTTCAAACTGCTAGGTTGGCAGAAATGATGTGTACATGTGGTTAATCTCTATGTGTCTGTCGATGGCTGATTTGTCTGAATGGATCTTGACTTTGAGAACAACCACTAGGCCTCCATGTAAGGCTTTGCTCCCCGAAACAATTCCTCATTCTTTCTATGGATGGTTCTCTACCTGTCCCAGGTGTGCGAGGGATGGCCTTGTTCTTCCATTCTCAACCCTGCAACCAGATTTGTCAAAGTTTGAGGCTGATGCCTTTCGATCTCTCCTCCAAAGAGACGGATGCCTTATTTCGCAGTAGCAAACTACTTGCATTTTTTACATGCTTTCAAACTGCTAGGTTGGCAGAAATGATGTGTACATGTGGTTAATCTCTATGTGTCTGTCGATGGCTGATTTGTCTGAATGGATCTTGACTTTGAGAACAACCACTAGGCCTCCATGTAAGGCTTTGCTCCCCGAAACAATTCCTCATTCTTTCCATGGATGGTTCTCTACCTGTCCCAGGTGTGCGAGGGATGGCCTTGTTCTTCCATTCTCAACCCTGCAACCAGATTTGTCAAAGTTTGAGGCTGTTGCCTTTCGATCTCTCCTCCAAAGAGACGGACGCCTTATTTCGCAGTAGCAAACTACTTGCATTTTTTACATGCTTTCAAACTGCTAGGTTGGCAGAAGCTGGGACAAGTCACGGGAGCTCACCCAGTTACGCAGCACCAGGGATTCGAATCGCTGAACTGCCGACCTTTTGATCGACGTGCTCAGCATCTTAGCCACTGAACCACCGCCGTCCCTTTACTTGTTACTGGGCAGCAAAAAAAAAAACCCCAACAACCATGAAATTATGATGAGAATTATACTGACCATCCAATCCAAGCGTGCTTTTGAAGAAAGAAAACGCACCGTTCAAAAGAGGTGCAGATGTTGGGTCGATTGTACTTTCATTCAAGGATCCGTCTCGGATTCGTCTTCCCCCGTCCAAAGCCAATCGGAGACTCTGAAGCTGCTGTTCATTCAGATGTTGGCGCTGCGAATCCGTCACCCTGGCTGCGTTTTCGGGACCCAGGTTTGCAAGCTGCTCTGGAGACAGTTCCTGCGATAATAAATACAGGTAGTCCTCAATCTACAACCCCAATGGACCCCTAAACTTCTGTTGCTAAGTGAGATAGTTGTTTAGTTGAGGTTTTGCTCCCCATTTTACAACCTTTCTTGCCACAGTTATTAAATGAGTCACTGCAGTTGTTGAGGCAGTCACACGGTTGTTAAGTGAATCGGACTTCCCCCTTGATTTTGGAATAGAATAGAATAGAATAACAGAGTTGGAAGGGACCTTGGAGGTCTTCTAGTCCAACCCCCTGCCGAGGCAGGAAACCCTATACCACTTCAGACAAATGGTTATCCAACCTCATCTTAAAAACGTCCAGTGTTGGAGCATTCACAACTTCTGGAGGCAAGTTGTTCCGCTGATTAATTGTTCTAACTGTCAGGAAATTTCTCCTTCGTTCTAAGTTGCTTCTCTCCTTGATGAGTTTCCACCCATTGCTTCTCATCCTGCCTTCAGGTGCTTTGGAGAACAGCTTGACTCCCTTTTCTTTGGGGCAGCCCCTGAGATATTGGAAGACTGCTATCATGTCACCCCTAGTCCTTCTTTTCATTAAACTTTCATTAAACATTAAACATCTCTGTGCTCATGTGGCCGGCATGACTCAACGCCAAAGGCGCACGGAACGCTGTTCCCTTCCCACCAAAGGTGATCCCTATTTTTCTACTTGCATTTTTTACGTGCTTTGGAAACTGCTAGGTTGGCAGAAGCTGGGACGAGTAACGGGAGCTCAGCCCGTTACACGGCAGCCCTAGGGATTCGAACCGTTGAACTGCCGACCTTTCGATCGACAAGCTCAGCGTCTTAGCCGCTGAGCCACCGCGTCCCCATATTTCATTCCTTGCAGGCAAATGGCGACTTTAGAGCTTTCTGTGCTGACACCAGTCAGACAATAAAGAGAATAAAAGTACCTGAGAGTTGATTTCTCCACCACCTCCCCAATTCCAATGCAGAATATTCTACCAAACATAAGTCATACGATTATGCCTACTTTGGAAGTCAAACCCTATGATTAGAACTGCACAGTCATTATCTTTCCTCGTTTGGTAGAACAATGACAGCAAATGTGAACAATCGACATTTCACAAAAAAGTGCCAAAGCGTTTCTCTGGGTTTTGTGTTGGATTTGTCTTTTTTTTGTTCAGGAGGCATTTGTCTCCCAAGGCAGCAAGTAATTATGAGAGATAAATTCATCCCTCCCCTCCCCGCCACCCTTGTGGTTCAGGTTTGAACAGCTGCAAAATTTCACTCTTAGATGATGAAGTGGTGGGAGGGAACCTGAGGGTGTGGAGAAAGAGAAAGAAAGAGACAGAAAAAAGAAAGAGGAGAAAAAAAAGAGAGAGAAAGAGAAAAAAAGAGAGAGAAAGAGGGAGGGAACAAGGAAGGAAGGAAGGAAGGAAGGAAGGAAGGAAGATTGATTTTGAAAAGGAAGGGAGGGAGGGAAGAAGGATTTGAGGAAGACTGGTTTTGAAAGGAAGGGAGGGAGGAAGGGAGAGAGAAAGGAAGGAAGGAAGGAAGAAAAACTGATTTTGAAAAGGGAGGGAGGGAGAGAGGGAGGAAGGAAGGAAAGAAGGATTTGAGAAGGAAGACTGATTTTGAAAGGAAGGAGGGGAGGAAGGAAAGAAGGAAGGAAGGATTTGAGAAGGAAGAAAGACTGATTTTGAAAGGGGAGGGAGGAAGGAAAGAAGGGTTTGAGGAAGACTGATTTTGAAAGGAAGGGAGGGAGGAAGGAAGGAAGGAAGGAAGAAAAACTGATTTTGAAAAGGGAGGGAGGGAGAGAGGGAGGAAGGAAGGAAAGAAGGATTTGAGAAGGAAGAAAGACTGGTTTTGAAAAGGGAGGGAGGAAGGAAAGAAGGATTTGAGGAAGACTGATTTTGAAAGGAAGGGAGGGAGGAAGGGAGAGAGAAAGGAAGGAAGGAAGAAAAACTGATTTAGAAAAGGGAGGGAGGGAGAGAGGGAGGAAGGAAGGAAAGAAGGATTTGAGAAGGAAGACTGATTTTGAAAGGAAGGGAGGGAGGAAGGAAAGAAGGAAGCAAGGATTTGAGAAGGAAGAAAGACTCATTTTGAAAAGGGAGGGAGGAAGGAAAGAAGGGTTTGAGGAAGACTGATTTTGTAAGGAAGGGAGGGAGGAAGGAAGGAAGGAAGAAAAACTGATTTTGAAAAGGGAGGGAGGAGAGAGGAAGGAAGAAGGATTTGAGAAGGAAGAAAGACTGGTTTTGAAAAGGGAGGGAGGAAGGAAAGAAGGATTTGAGGAAGACTGATTTTGAAAGGAAGGGAGGGAGGAAGGGAGAGAGAAAGGAAGGAAGGAAGGAAGAAAAACTGATTTTGAAAAGGGAGGGAGGGAGAGAGGGAGGAAGGAAGGAAAGAAGGATTTGAGAAGGAAGGAAGACCGATTTTGAAAGGAAGGGAGGGAGGAAGGGAAGGAGAGATAGTAAATTTTAGGTGTCTTCAAGTCAATTGCCTGGATGAGTCCCCTGCAGTTTTCTTGCCAAACCTTTGGAAGCATTTTGCCACTGATTTCGTCCCAGGGCTGAGAGAGAGAGAGAGAGAGAGAGAGAGACTGGCCCAAAGTCACCCAGCTGTCTGCACCCTACACCTGTTGTGTCTCGCCCGCTTTCACCGCAGCCGGGGCCTTCTTATCTGCTTCCGAACGCTGAGGAATGTCCTAGTATGCCTCCCGGCCCCAGCCCTGGCTCCATGCCCAGACAGGCTGAGGAGGAAGAAGTACCTCCAGCCCCCAGCTCTGGCTCCATGCCCAGGCAAACGGAGCAACTAGACCCCTCCCCCTCCTCCACAGCATGTGAGCCTGAGGGAGGTCAATTACCAACAGCTGCAGACTGGAGTGACCCTCGCTTCAGGAAAATTGATAAGCGGCATGAACAGAAGGAAGGGAGGGGCAGGCCGGGATAAGTGCTGAGTCATGGAGCCACACCCCATGGCCTATATAAAGGACCTGCTTTCTGGCATTCTCTGAGTCAGGCAAAGTCTAAACATATCTTGCTGAAGTCACTTTCTGGTCTCCTGCCTGCCTTGAGAACTTTGCTAGGACTTTGGCAGAGCTGCAGAGGCACGCCTGATTCGGATTTCCCTGACCCGGCCGTCAGCGGAGGAGTGGGACACGACAACACCCAATTGGGTATCTTAAATATGTAACCAGCCACAAAGCCATATGTTCCTCCCCCTCTCACCTCATTTCCCCCCCTCCCCCAATAAACTAAAAAGATGGAGAAGGCAGCTGAGCAAACCCAACGAAAAGCTTTCCGAGTCCGACTTACTTTAAAGATTTCGTTGGGGATGGCTGCGATGGCCGCAGGCTGGAAATAAGCCACCAATTTGTGATCGAGGGCTCTTAATTCCTTCTTGTCTAAGCCAGCTAGCACGGGAAAGGGAAAAAAAAAAAGAAGCGATCAGGACACAATTTCACACCGTTCCGATTAGACGGAATTTGGAGCCTTCGAGGGGTGCCAGCCTTTAGCGGATCAATATTTGATTCTAAAAATCAGGATTTCGAGCCCCTCTGGGAAATCAGACCAGAGCTTGCAATTAAATGGATGTTTGATGAGAACCAAGTTTAGTAAAAAGTGCAGGCTTAATTAGTGGAATTCTCATTTTCGCTGTTTTGCTTTTTATAAGAAGGACTCCAAAGAGGCCCCTTCTCTATTTTCTCTTACTTCTTCCGCTGCACAGAAGGTGAATCAGATCAGAACAGAATAACGGAGCTGGGAGGGACCTTGGAGGTCTTCTAGTCCAACCCCCTGCCCAGGCAGAAGACCCTGTATCTTTTCAGACAGATGGCCATCCAATCTCTTCTTAAAACCTCCAGTGTTGGAGACCACCCACAACGTCCAAAGGATCGTGGGCAGTGGTGAAATCCAATTTTTTTTTACTACTGGTTCTGTGGGCGCAGTTTGGTGGGCATGGTGTGGTTTGGTGGGCATTGCAGGGGAAGGATACTACAAAATCACCATTCCCTTCCCACTTCAGGGGAAGGATATTGCAAAATCTCCATTCCCACCCCACTCCTGGGGCCAGCCAGAGGTGGTATTTGCCAGTTCTCCGAACTGCTCAAAATTTCCACTACCGGTTCTCCAGAACCTGTTAGAACCTGCTGGATTTCACCCCTGATTGTGGGGCAAATCATGGAGTGATTGGAGTGGTTAATTACACTTTCTTACCGGCGATAGTCCCAATTTCTTGCAGGATTGCATGGTTCCATTTCATGGGACTCCCAAATGCAGATTCAACTTTCTTTTTAAATTCTCGCAGAGTGCTTGAGTTACACGGCAAAGAACCCAGTCTGGCTAAAACCACACTATGGAGAAAGCAAAAGAATACCATATCACAATCACAATCAGCCTTTTTTTGACACCCCGTTGCCAATGTTTCGTAGGGAGAAAAAAGAAAAGAAGGAAAGATGGAAAGAAGAGACGGAGGGAAGAAAGGAAGAAAGAAAGAAGGAGGGAGGGAGGGAGGGAGGGAGGGAGGGAGGAAGGAAGGAAGGAAGGAAGGAAGGAAGGAAGGTAAAAAGACAGGGAAAGAGGAAAGAAAGGAAGAAAGGAAAGGAAAGGAAAGGAAAGAAAGAGGAAAGGAAGGAAGGAAGGAAAAGGAAAGGAATGGAAAGGAAGAGACAAAGAGAGAAAGAGAAAGAAAAAAGGAAAGGAAGGAAGAGAAAGAAAAAGAAAGGGAAGGGAAAGAAAGAAAGAGAGAGAGAGAAAGAAAGGAAGGAAAAAAAGGAAAGGAATGGAAAGAAAGAAAGAGCGAGAGAGAACGAGAGAGAGAAAAAAAGGAAAGGAAGGAACAGAAAGAAAAAGAAAGGAAAGGAAGCAAACAGAAAGAAAGAGAGAGAGAGAGAAAGGAAGGGAAAGAAAAGGAATGGAAAGGAATAGAAAGAGAGAGATAGAGAGAGATAGGAAGGAAGGAAGGAAGGAAGGAAGGAAGGAAGGAAGGAAGGAAGGAAGGAAGGAAGGCAAGAAGGATGGAAGGCAGGCAGGCCGGCAGGAAGGAAGGAAGGAAAGGAAAGGAAAGAAGAGAAAGAAAAGAAAAAAAAAAGTAAAGAAAAAGACTTAATGATACAAGCTAGGACATTTTTGCCCCTTCAGTTGTCAGAGACAATGTAAGAATTAAATAATCAGAGCCTGTCAGATTTCAGAGTATCCAAACACCGTGGCACTATCTTCATGAGTAGAATTTGAACTAGACATCCTGCTGCAACAGATCTAGACAGTGAGTGGAAAATCACACTGCAAAAGACAGTTCACATTTTGCTCAAATCGCTTCTTTTTATTCATGTGGCTGGTTGCCGTTTTAACAGTTAAACGCAACGTCAGAGATTCCCGATCGACGAAGTTTTTCATATTCTGCAGCTTGGCGGCAATAATATTTCGGTTGCTCTGCAAGCCTGAGAAATCGATCTAAAAAAAAGCATCTAAGGAAAGCCGAGTTTTTTTCCTCTTGAAAAACCCGATATTCCCCCTTGGACTCTCACAGACTTTTCAGAAACATTTCATGGACGAGAGAAGAAAAAAGGGGTACCTGAATTCGGTAGCATTGATGGATGCAACCTCTGTCGAGTTTAGCGTGCAAAGTGTGGCGTCGAGAGCTACCAGATCAAAACTTTTGAGACTGGCTATCTCTTGTCCCGAATCATCCAGAAAACCTTGTAAAATAGATTTCGCCTGGGGGTGGGGGGAGAATAAACAACAATGACCACAATACATATCCCCATGTTTCTCTCCCCCCCCCCCAAAAAAAAACATATTACTTTATAAAAACTGATCTCAGAATAATTTGCAGCACAAATACATCCGCCACCACAGAGTGAGGCAGGAGAGGAGGGGCTGCTGGGGGTTCGCAGGGTTCGGGAGAACCTCTAGCTAAGATTCGATGCAGTTCGGAGAACCCCCAAATACCATTTCTGGCTGGCCCTGCCCACCCAGCCCTTCCCCTCTCAGGAGTCTCCACGCGTCCCGTTTTGGATGCAGGAAAGTGCAGGGTAGGCATGGCGGATTGGGTAGGGCGAAAAACAGGCCTACCGGAAGTTCGGGAAGGCCCATTTCCAGCCTCCAGAGGGCCTCTGGAGCCTGGGGAGGCTGTTTTCGCCCTCCCAGAGGCTCAAGAAAAGCCTCCAGAGCCTGGGGAGGGCAAAAACACCTTCCCTGCCATGGTGCAGGAGGCTGACTAGGCCACGCCCACCATGGCCACGCCCACCCAGCAACCGGGCAGAGAACCCCTTGCTAAAACTTTTGAAGCCCACCCCTGGAGTGAAGGGACCCCCATTCCCCCTTGAGTTCCAAGGTTTGAAGGAAAACCTTCAACGTTGGAGTGCCGGGTCCCAAAGATTTCCAAAACGTTTCTTTCAAAATTGTGTTTTCTTACGCAACCAAAGGAGACGCGCCAATTCATAAGCATGGTCACTTTGTTTATTTAAGGGTACACAGGTGAAATCAAAGACCGCCTTGGCCCAACTGCGAGCGTACTTCTTGAAGTTAGAACAATTAATCAGTGGAACAACTTGCCTGCAGAAGTTGTAACTGGGTTATTTACGAGACCGCCTTCTGCCACCGATAGCCTCCCAACGACCTGTGCGCTCCCACAGGGTGGGTCTGCTCAGGGTGCCGTCGACCAAACAATGTCGGTTGGCGGCCCCCAGGGGGAGAGACTTCTCTGTGGCAGCACCGGCCCTTTGGAATGAGCTGCCTCCGGGGTTACGCCAACTCCCCGACCTCCAGGCCTTCATACGTGAACTGAAGACTTTATTATTTCATCGTGCAGGACTAGCCTACGTGTAATTTTAATTGTAATTTTAAATGGGTTTTATGTCGGTTAGTTGATTTGGCCTATTAAATATTTGGTTTTAATTCTCTTTTAAAATTGTTATTTGTATTTGGTGTTTTAATATGGCTGTAAACCCGCCCTGAGTCCTTCGGGAGAAGGGCGGTATAGAAATTAAATTATAAATAAATAAATAAAATAAATAAATAAATGCTCCAACACTGGAAATTTTTAAGAAAATGTTGGATAGCCATTTGTCTGAAGTGGTGTAGGGTTTCCTGCCTGGGCAGAGGGTTGGACTAGAAGACCTCCAAGGTCCCTTCCAACTCTGTTATTATTATAATATTATTATTATTATTATTAAGGGAGATATTTAGTTGGGTGGATGCCACTTCCAGGACCCTGATTTTCAACTCTGCTTTCAACCTCACCCACATACAACGTGCTACAGATTGTAAAGAACACACACAAACCAACAAGAACAAGGCTCGGCAGATCTCTCTTAAGCAATGGACTCTCGGTGTGAACTTTTATTAACCTGAGATGGATTCCAGGCTGTTTGTTGGGTTAAGGCTGAAACGGTGTCAACCAAGCTGAGATCCAGCGTGGCAATTTCCTTCTCGTTCAACGCCGTGACAATGCAACCCAGGGAGACTATGTGGTATCTCTTCCAGCGTTCCGGCAGACCCCAAACCTTTAGAAACACACACACACACATATCATAATCAAAAAAAAAAATCTGGAATATGCAGAGATGGATAGGTTAACCCTAAAAAGCAAAGGAAAAAAAAAAGATTCGGATTATTTCACAGCATGGGAACCAGAGGTGGGTTTCGGCAGGTTCTGGAGAAGCGGTAGCGGAAATTTTGAGTAGTTCAGAGAACCGGTAGTGGAAATTTTGAGTAGTTCAGAGAACCGGTAGTGGAAATTTTGAGTAGTTCAAAGAACCGGTACTAAAACTTCTGACCACCCCCATCCCCATCTATTCCCTGCCTCCCAATTCCCAGCTGATCGGGAGGAAATGGGGATTTTGCAATAACCTTCCCTGGAGTGGGGTGAGAATGGAGATTTTGCAGTATCCTTCCCCTGGAGTGGGGAGGGAATGGAGATTTTGCAGTATCCTTCCCCTGCCATGCCCACCAAGCCACGCCTACCAAGCCATGCCACGCCCACCAAGCCACACCACAGAACCCCTTGCTAAAAATTTTGAAGCCCACACCTGGCCTTCACTAATCTGGTGTGCTGGAGAATAGATCCCATCATCCCCAGTCTCTCCCAACTTCAGCAAAGCTGAACCGGTGTGTGTGTGTGTGTGCTATATCAGTTCAAACGCTGAATCACATCAACTTGATTTTCCCAATGGATCAAGAGACTATTTAGTGCAGATTGGCAAAGGAGCAAATTATTCGGGAGGTCTGAGAATTCCTCAAAATTCTTTCTGCACTCTTAGTAAACCTCTTGTATCATGCAGTGATTTTGTTTTAACTTGGGAACACAACATATAATTGGAAAGATTTTATATATCTATTTCTCATCTTAGGATATGGAATGGAAACTAATGGACATTTTCACTTGCCAGTCTTACTATATATTTCGCGAGTATTTCTAGGAATTACCTGGAATTACAGTTTTTTATTTATTTACTTGTATCCCTCGAGCATTACGATATGAGGACATTAATGTGTGCATTTTTCAAATCATTATTTACTCCTACTTTTTCTACCCTCCACCTCCATTGGCCCTGTCACTCCCAGTACAGCTAACAATTCAGGATATAATATTGCAATAATAATATTTTAATAATGCAGCTGCAGCCTAAATCAATAGCAATAAAACAGGAGGACAAGAGCGAAAAGAAAACTGGATTTAAGATCTCATAACAAGCTAACTAAGTTTTTAAAAAGAAAAAAAACCAAAAACCAGGGAGCTCTTTTAATACATTAAAAGACACAGCACTGGTCTGATTACAGGAGTTAGATCACTGGTAGAAGAAAAATGGCAGAGCAACTCCAATTCTTAACAAAGCAATTCTTACGGAAGCAAAACAGCAAGTTATTATTATGTCCCAGTAATTCTACCTATTGTATTATTATTATGTCCCTTCAACCGCTAATGAACTGGGCAAACAGATGCATTAGGGGCAGGTCCCAGGATTTGGAAGAGAACAAGGAACTCCCGTTCCGTTCCCCTCTTATCATTCATTTACCTGTTTAGCTTTTTCCTTCAAGACAGCAAGCTGCGAGGTGTTAAAATTACGCACTGAGCCAAGGATTTCCACGGTTTGGGCAAATGTCCTGCTTTCCATACAGTTCAGTTCCTGGACGGACCAGAACATGTTTGCTTCTGATAATTTTATAACCTCATCCGAAGAGGGTGCCGTGACATCTTCACAGTCTGAAAATGGAGCATCTCCATAAACATAAACAACAAAAATGAAATAGAAGTTTCATAAATGCCTCTTAGCAAATATTTACTTACTGTATTTTTCGGAGTATAAGACACACTTCCCCCCGCCCTAAAAGAGGCTAAAAATTTGGGTGTGTCTTATACTCTGAACGTAGCTTTTTCCAAGATTTTCTTCAGCCTTAACAAGGTGCTAACAAGGCACTAGCGAGTGAAGCGATCTTCCCGGCTTTGCCTGCTCCCTCCACTCTCCATGCTTTAATGAGGCGCTAGCGAGTGAAGCAATCTCCCCATGCTTTGCCTGCTTTTCTCATTGCTCTTCCTCTCATCTGTGCCTTAAAAGGTAAAGGTAAAGGTTCCCCTCGCACATACGTGCTAGTCGTTGCCGACTCTACGGGTCGGTGCTCATCTCCGTTTCAAAGCCGAAGAGCCAGCACTGTCCGAAGACGTTTCCGTGGTCATGTGGCTGGCGTGACTCAACGCCAAAGGCACACGGATCGCTGTTACCTTCCCACCAAAGGTGGTCCCTATTTTTTCTACTCGCATTTTTACGTGCTTTCAAAACTGCTAGGTTGGCAGAAGCTGGGAGAAGTAACGGGCGCTCACCCCGTTATACGGCAGCACTAGGGATTCGAACCGCTGAGCTGCCGACCTTTCGATCAACAAGCTCAATGTCCTAGCCCCTGAGCCACCTCGTCCCTTATCATCTGTGCCTTAGAAGCTGTTTTTTATCCCCAAGCAGGGGATAAAAATCCAGCAAACTAATGTGCTGAAGCTGACCAGACAAAGGACGCTCGCCAGATGAATACCTGATAGGCAGATTTTTTCCCCCTATTTTCCTCCCCAAAAACTAAGCTGCGTCTTGTACTCCGGTGCATCTTATACTTCAAAAAATGCGGCATTTTTATGCCTCCTAATTAAAACAACAACAACAACCTCCGAGGAACTCACAGAAGTTTTGACAGATCAAGGCAATGCCTATCTTAAAGAACAGTGATACAAAGAAATTGGTGGTGGGTCTTATAAGGCAGAAGTCACGAAGAGTAGAATTGCTCACCTGGAGTTGAATTAGAGGGTTGGGTTGGGATTCTGGAGCCATAAAGGGATTCAAATTGAGCTAAGAGAAGCTGCTTGGGTGCAGACAGCCCCTGGGATGTTTTCGATGCTATTTCCGAGATGAAGTCAGGAAACTTCAGGAGGGAATGAAAAAATAAAAACATGAGGATTTTAAGTCACCTTTGCTTTGATTGAAGACCCTGAAGAAGGTGTAATAAGAGATGTATAATAATAAATAATAATAATAATAATATTTTAATTTTTATACCGCCCTTCTCCCGAAGGACTCAGGGCAGTTAACAGCCAGATAAAATACAGTAAAATCCAATACACTAAAATCAATTTAAAAAACTTATTCTATATGGCCAATAATTTAAATTATAAAATACATAATATAAAACCCCATTTAAAATCCAATTAAAAAACCCATTTTATGCCAGTCCTGCTCGGAAGAATACGTCTTCAGCTCGCGGCGAAAGGTCCGGAGGTCCGGAAGTTGACGAAGTCCTGGGGGGAGCTCATTCCAGAGGGTAGGTGCCCCCACAGAGAAGGGTCTCTGGTATCTCCTGCTCCCCACGAGCCAGGGCTGGAACTCTACCGGTTTAGACCGGTTTGGACGAACCGGTAGCTCCGACGATCAGCTGGGAGCGAACTAGTTCGCTCTGACGATCAGCTGGGCCTGCCCACCTGCCCATAAACTTTACTTACCTTTATCTTCACAGCTGATTAGCGTGGCAGAGTGGATTGCCGCGCCTGAGCTGTTTTAATTCCATAACACTAATGTGGAAGGTGATTTTTTGTTGAACTGCGCACGCAAAGCGCACAATCACCAAAGCGGTTGTTAAACCGGAAGGATCCTACCCCTGCCACCAGCACCTTCTAGCTTGCCTTAGAGACATCCAATCCTTGTGGCAAAATTACATTAACGACAACAAGGTTTAAAACATAAGAACGGTTGCAGGAATTGAGTATGTCTAGTTTAGCGAAAAGAAGGACGAGGGAGGCATGATAGCCATCTTTCAATATTTGAAGGGCTACCACAAAGAAGAGTGGGGGGGGGTGTCAACCTATTCTCCAAAGCACCAGAAGGCAGGACAAGAAGCAATGGATGGAAACTAATCAAGGACAGAACCAACCTAGAACTAAGGAGAAATTTCCTGACAGAGAGAGCAATTGATCAGTGGAACGACTTGCCTCCAGAAGTTGTGGGTGTTCCATCACTGGCAATTTTAAAGAAGAGATTGAAGAGCCCTTTGTCTAATATGGTATAGGGTTTCCTAGCTGAGCAGGAGATTGGATTAGAAGACCTCCAAGGTCCCTTCGAATTCTGTCATGCTTTTATTTCAGGGATGGCTGGAAGTGTCATGAGTCACTAGTAGAGAAACGGCCTTAGGAACATAACTAAGGAGAAGAGAATAAGATTTACTAAGGAGGACTTTAAAGGCAGACTTAAATGGGGCTTTGTATCCATGTCTTTTTTTATTTTATTTGCATTTATATCCCGCCCTTCTCCGAAGACTCAGGGCGGCTTACACTATGTTAGCAATAGTCTTCATCCTATTTGTATATTTATATACAAAGTCAACTTTATTGCCCCCAACAATCTGGGTCCTCATTTTACCTACCTTATAAAGGATGGAAGGCTGAGTCAACCTTGGGCCTGGTGGGACTTGAACCTGCAGTAATTGCAAGCAGCTGTGGCAATAACAGACTGTCTTAGCAGTCTGAGCCACCAGAGGCCCTTGTATGCTTAATCACCCAGTCACATTTTTATTTGATTGTGGATTCCCGATCAGTGATGACTCTTGGTCATTGTGCATCTGCAATGCCAACTTTCGGCATTTCGGTCTTTACAAAGAAAACTCTTCCTTGTTTGCTTGTTTGTTTGTTTGTTTGTTCATTTTATTCCTATCTCAACTTTATTTCTAGGAGATCAAGAAGATAAATGGAATTCTGCCTACACTACAAACTCTATGGCAGGAGTGGTATTCACTTAGCTTCGCTACCGTTTGCAAATGTGAGCGTGGGCGTTTGCGCCCTCACTTTGCTCGCATACGCCACCTCTGCACATGCGCCGGGCCTTCTGCGCATGTGCAGAGTGTCAAAAACGCGGATAAATGGGACATGATTACATCTGGGTGGGTGGGCGGATAAGCGGAGATTCCCACAGCCGCTGCTACAGGTTCGTCCAAACCGGATATAACCAGCTGAATACCACCACTGCTCTATGGGCTGGATTAAGCTAAGAAATAGCATCCAAGTTCACACACCATGCTAATTATAAATGGTTCCCCATTCTTTTTAGCATCCTTAATACCTTTTCAAGCAGGGTGATCAAGTCATCCTTTGGCAATGACACCATAAAAGCTCCATGGTCCTTAATTGTTTCAACTGTCCAGTTTCTCGGGGAGCTGGAATAAACAAAATTGGAATCTCGGTTGTCAAAAGAAAGCTTTCCATTTGCCATCAAGTTTTTTTTTTAAATGTACTGGTAATATTCCAGTGTTGGAAGAGAGGTGAGGGAAGAAGTGTTTACAGTAAAGAGTTTGGGCTCGAAAAAAATGAGTTTCTTTGCACGTAGCAGCTTTTTGGGATAAAAAAAGATAAACACGGCCTGTCATGTTTGCCATGGGGATGCTGCTCATCTTTGTTTCTTAGCCGAGGGAGCCAGCATTGTCTGAAGACGCTTCTGTGGTCATGTAGCCAGCATGGCTATATGCCTAACATTGTTACCTTCCCACCGAAGTGGTACCTATTTATCTGCTCACATTTGCATGCTTTTGAACTGCTAGGTGGGCGGGAGCTGGATCAAGGAACGGGAACTCACCCCGTCGTGCGGCGCTCGGGTCTCAAACCTGGGCTGTCGCCCTTCCAGCTGACAAGCGCAGCATCTTTAACCGTTGTTAAGCCATCACGCTCTTCTTTGGCTGTTGTTACTCAATGGGACCCTGCAAAGATCTTACCCGTGCAATTCAATCAGTCTCTGCTGAATTTCCATCTTCTGCTGGTAGCTGAGATGGGGGCAATGGCTGTATCGGTGGAGGATGACTGTCATCACTTCTGGGGAGACCCCCTGACAGATGAACGCGGGGGACAAATGGCAAAGGAGATTTCCCAACAAATCCACGGTGTATTCATCAGCCACCGAGCCTTCCTGAAACGAGCCACATCAATTCAGCAGCTGAACTAAGAGTCAGAGATACAAGGGAGGGTCTCTCCCGAGCCTCTTTCTCCATCCATTATGCAACTGTGGCAGTGGTGAAATTCAAATTTTTTTTAAACTACCGGTTCTGTGGGCGTGGCTTGGTGGTCGCGTTGTGTGTGGCTTGGTGGGCGTGGCAGGGGAAGGATACTGCAAAATCCCCATTCCCTCCCCATTCCAGGGGAAGGATATTGAAAATCCCCATTTCCTCCCCATTCCAGGGGAAGGATATGCAAAATCCCCATTTCCTCCCCACTCCTAGGGGAAGGCTATTGCAAAATCTCTTTCCCACCCCACTCCAGGGGAAGGATATGCAAGTTCCCCATTTCCTCCCCACTCCAGGGGAAGGATACTGCAAAATCTGCATTCCCACCCCACTCTGGGGCCATCCAGAGGTGGTATTTGCCGGTTCTCCGAACTACTCAAAATTTCCGCTACCGGTTCTCTGAACTGCTCAAAATTTCTGCGACCGGTTCTCCAGAACTTGCTGGATTTCACCCCTGAACTGTGGGCTCTGTTCTTTCTTATCTGACCATTCCCTAGGCATCATCTATATTATATATTATATATTATATATTATATAGTATATATTATATATTATATATTATATATTATATATTATATATTATATATTATATATTATATATTATATATTATATATTATATATTATATATTATATATTATATATTATATATTATATATTATATATTTCGTCTCTTTTCTCCACCTCCCCACTTTCCTACATACCATTAAAGGTAGACCTCGACTTATGACCACAATCGAGCCCAACCTTTCTGTTGCTAAGCGAGACAATCGTTAATTTGGCCCCATTTTACGAGCTTGGTTGCCAGAGTTGTCAAGTCAATCGCCGCAGTTGTTAAATTAGTAACACGGTTGTTAATTGAATCTGGCTTCCCCCATTGACTTTGCCCGTCAGAAGGTCGCAAAAAGGGATCACGTGACCCTGACTCATATTTATGCAGTGTTGCCGGCTAACTCTGCTGACTGCCAGCAGTTCGATCCTGACCGTCTCAAGGTTGACTCAGCCTTCCATCCTTCCGAGGTCGGTAAAATGAGGACCTAGATTGTTGGGGGCAATAAGGCTGACTCCGTAAATGGTTAGCTGTCAAGGACTGTGAAGCGGTATATAAGTCTAAGCGCTATTGCTATTGCTATCTGAATTTTGATCGTGTGACCGTGGGGAATGCTGCAAAGGCGGTAAATTTGAAAAAAACGGTCACTTTCGGTGGCGTCGTCATTTCAAAAGGCACTAAACAAACAGTCGTAAATCAAGGACTACCTGAACTTCAGCCTGATCGAGATTTGGAATTGAAACAATGGACATTCTTACTAAGCAGCGCTGGATTTTCTGCCGAAGAGTTTTTTTCTTTTGCTCGTTCCAGATGAGATGATCTAGGTCCGTCTTTCCCAAGCTGATCAGAAAAGGGACACAGCGGGATCCGGTGACAGATTCCAGGAACTCTGCACTACCGAGAGAAAGTTTTCCAAAGCTCACTTTGTGGAAAGGCAGAAACTATAGAGAAGGAGGTGGAATTTATTTCTCTCTTCTCTTCTAACCTACATCTGAAACCAACTGAATCAGAAATACACCCTTGTTGAACTTCAGGAAGGTTTATGTCCAGTTGCCCATATCGATTTTTAAGCAAAATTTTATGGAAAGAAAGAAAAAGTGAGAGAGTAAAACATAAAAGAAAACAAAGGATATGTTGCAAGTGGTTATCCCATCAAATTTTCAATTGAACATCCTCGGTTAGCAAAACACAAATCTCTTATTGAACCACAACAGTGAACATTAAACCGGTCATAAAATTATAGATCAAGTTGAAATATGATTCTATAGAAAAGAAACCCCATATTTTGGCTAGGACACCATATGTAACAGCAAAGTCCAAGAATGGTTTCCAATTTAAAGGAGAATATTTGCAGGTTGAAATGGTTTCGAGTTTGGAATGGCATTTTGCTTCAGATTTAGGAAAGCATGTTTCCATAATTTAATTAGCCATTTCCGCAAAACAGAGATCAAAGATCTTTTTTTCAATAAAAAACACACAGTGTAAAATACCTTGCAGCCTTTAATATAAGTTATACGGATAAATTTGAATGTAAAATTCATCCAGCTATTTGTATTTGATTTGAATGTTATATCAAGAAATTTGACTCATGTCTCTGCCAAAGAATTAGTAAAACAGCCACTTAGCCTCAAATCCAATTAGTAATAATAATAGTGCAAACAATTCAATTTTTTACAAACATTAAATTCCTTGGGTTAAACTCTCCATTCATCTCAGAATTTGAAGTCTACTTTTCATTGTATGTTGATTTGGCAGCAATTTTATCATGATTGCAATGAAATATTTTTTTCATATAGTCCTTTCAAATCCTAATGCCAAATGCCATAATTAAGATCCAATTAAAATGCTTTCATTATTTGGAGACACAGCAGCTAACACAAATACTTTTTAAAAAAAAACCATGAAAGAAATGAATGAATATTGGCTGGAATGCTATATGCCTATTGGCACTATAAACATCTATCATTTTCAGGAGGTTTTTCATTCTGGTAAGAAAAAAAAGAAAAGAAGGTAATTAAACAGAATGGCTTACGGAAGCACAGCTAAGAGATAGGGAGGGATAGATGCTTCAGAAATTGTCCAGAATTTCCAAGCCAAACAATTGACCTGCAAAAAGGATTTTTCAAATGTGATTGCATAGAAACAAGACGTGTAAAAGCTATAATCCTGAGTGACTATTTTTTGTTCTATATATATGCCAACACAATATCAGTAATTTTAATCCATTGTCAAGTCAATTTCACATTTAGTCAACATAATCTCAAACTAACGTTGTCATTTTTTTGCACATTTGTGATTTAAAAAAAAAAACTTGGCACATTCCACGTAGAGTCCCTAAACACAATTTACAAGCCATTTGATACTCACAAAATGATGCATTTTTAGTGTGTTACTTTCATTAATGTGCGCTAAACACACACACACAGAGATGTGTATGAGATCTAACATCTATGCTTTTATGGATTTGCTTAGATAAAAGTGTGATCTATAGAACACTGCAGACCAGAACAACTAGATACAAGGACAGTTTTTTCCCGAATGCCATCACTCTGCTCAACAACTAATACCCACAACACTGTCAGATAATTTACTAAGACTGTATTATTATTATTATTCTCTTCCCTACTAGTATCTATCTCTTCCCACTTATGACTACAACAATGTTGCTTGTATCTTTCAATTTATAATGTTTTTATTTGTTTCCTAGTACGATTTGATAGCTTACCTTGACTATCACTAAGCGTTGTATCTTTTTATTCTTTTTTTTATTGAAAAAGTTTTACAATAAATTTTTTTTTACAATTATCTCCCCCCTCCCCCCTCTCCCTTCCCCCCTCCCTTAATAAGTAGCATCATCACAATCACATCTCCAACATTTAGGTTGCATATTCGGATACATGCCAATTTTTTAGGGTCTAAATGCCATCTATAAAACATTTTGTAAAAATTTTCTCTTAAATTTTGTGCTTGAGTAAATTTAACATTCCTAACCCAAATTTTCTCCCACGTTTCCATCATTATAGGTTGTTGAATATTTTGTGCCCATTTTATCATACAATCCTTAACTAATTCCGTTTCTGAATCTATCAATACATTGTATAACCTCTTAATATGCATTTGACCTTCATCTCTGATTTGTTTTACCAAATTTTCCTCAGTTAGCACAATATCAGTTTTCTGGTCTACACTCCATCTAGATTGCAATTGTCCATACTGAAACCATGTATAACTTTTCCCTTCTTGTTTCAATATGTTCAAAGATTTCAATTGTAATTTACCCTTTTCTACAAAAAGAAGCTCTTTATAAGGAATCCTCTCTTGTTTTTGTTCTATATTTATATTCTCTATCGCATGTCTAGGGATTGCCCATATAGGTATCTTATGGTCTAACTTATATTGAAACTTTTTCCAAACCCTTAACAAAGCATTCTCCTTATGTACAATGAGAGCATATACATCAAAGATAAATTCCTTGTGTGTCCAATCACACTTAGCCAATAAAGAATTCTATTCTATTCTATTCTGTTCTGTTCTGTTCTGTTTTATCTTTCCAAATTCAGAGAACTGCAGAATTCAGGAAGGAATCGCTGTTTTTCTTATTATATTATTTCCAAAATGCAAAATCTCCATAGAATGCAATTATCCTTAAAAGGCATTCTCTTTAAAATGCAAATCAGAAGTATTTAATTTGCCCTAAGCAGACTTCTGAAATCATAATCCAGATACTCAAAACAGACCTTCTGTTGGAAATAAAACAAACATATTAGGATAAGGTAAAGATAAAAAGATTCCCCTCAAACATATGTGCTAGTTGTTCCCGACTCTAGGGAGCGGTGCTCATCTCTATTTCAAAGCCATAGAGCCAGCACTGTCCAAAGACGTCTCCGTGGTCATGTGGCCGGCATGACTAAATGCCAAAGGCGCACGGAACACTGTTCCCTTCCCACCAAAGACGGTCCCTATTTTTCTACTTGCATTTTTTAAGTGCTTTCGAACTGCTAGGTTGGCAGAAGCTGGGACAAGTAATGGGAGCTCACCCTGTTACACAGCACTAGGGATTCGAACTGCCGAACTGCCGATCTTTTGATCGACCAGCCCAGCGTCTTAGCCACTGAGCCACCGCATCCCTTTTATTAGGATATATATATTCATATTTGACCTGGAAGGAAGACAGCAAATGAAGGTGCTTTTCAAATATGTGGAAAAAGTTCAAAAAAGAAATTGGGCTCAGGTTCTCAATGTGCCAGCAGGTCAGTCCTTTCAACAGCTGTCCATTACTGGAGGAAAAGAGAAAGAAAAGAAATACAAAGTAAGAATTGTGTAGCATCCAATTTAATTCTAAGTATGTTCCGTCTCATTCAATTAGACTCAGTGTCTGAAAAAGAATGTTTTCTAAGTTAGGATCAAAATCCTCTCTTTCAATTTGTGTGTCTTTCCAAAGAGTCTTATCACAATTATCATAATTCCCAACCAGCATGTGGCCAGTGGGTCAAGGAGCATGGGTGCTGTAGTACCACATCTCTAGAGGATGTTAAGCCTAGGATGTTGTCAGGGATGAAATCCAGCAGGTTCTGACAGATTCTGGAGAACCGGTAGCGGAAATTTGGAGCAGTTCGGAGAACTGGCAAATACCATTTCTGACTGGCCCCAGAGTGAGGAGGGAATGGGGATTATATTTCCCCTGGAGTGGGGAGGGAATGGGGATTTTGCAGTATCCTTCCTCCATGAGTGGGGAGGGAATGGGGATTTTGCAGTATCCTTCCCCTGGAGTGGGGAGGGAATGGGGATTTTGCAGTATCCTTCCCCTAGAGTGGGGTGGGAAAGGAGATTTTGCAATAGCCTTCCCCCAGGAGTGGGGGGGTGGAATGGCATTCTGCAATATTCTTTCCCCAGGAGTGGGGAGGAAATGGGGATTTTGCAGTATCCTTCCCCTGCCACGCCCACCAAGCCACGCCCACAGAATCGGTAATAAAAAAATTTGAATTCCACCATTGGATGTTGTCTTCAACAAGGATCCTAAATTCTCATTGTAACATAAGGATTAAAGACCAGAAAATGCTTCCTTACCTTAAGAGATCAGACCGGGAAGTTCTCCTTGACAATAATTCATACAGAAACAAAGCCTGAAATGAAACAGATAAGAGATCTGTATGTTACAGCAATTTTTCTTTTCTTGTTACTTTGGCAACTTTAAGATAGATGGACTTCAGCTCCCAGAACGGTTGCAGGAACTGGGTATGTCTAGTTTAATAAAAAGAAGGACTAGGGGAGACATGATAGCTGTGTTCCAATATCTCAGGGGTTGCCACAAAGAAGAGGGAGTCGGGCTGTTCTCCAAAGCATCTGAGGGTAGAACAAGAAGCAATGGGTGGAAACTGATCAAGGAGAGAAGCAACTTAGAACTAAGGAGAAATTTCCTGACAGTTAGAACAATTAATAAGTGGAACGACTTGCCTGCAGAAGTTGTGAATGCTCCAACACTGGAAATTTTTAAGAAAATGTTGGATAACCATCTGACTGAGATGGTGTAGGGTTTCCTGCCTGGGCAGGGGGTTGGACTAGAAGGCCTCCAAGGTCCCTTCCAACTCTGTTGTTATGTTATGTTATGTTAATTCCCCAGCACAACACAACCGCACAATCCAAGCCCTACCCTCTTTGATAAGTGACAGAGGCTGATTAAAAGGGAGCAACCTTCCATCCCATAGTTGCGTGTGCCATCTTGACTTTTTTTTTTTTTTGCCACTCTCTGACGATGGGGATTGGGAGAATATCCAGATTAAGGCACAAGGCGTGGGAGAACTGCACCCTTTGTCCTCCTGTTTGTCCTCTAATCAAAGAGAGAAGCAATCTGGAATTAAGGAGAAACTTCCTAACAGTGAGGACAATTAACCAGTGGAACAGCTTGCCACCAGAAGTTGTGGGTATTCCGTCAGTAGAGGCTTTTAAGAAGAGACTGGAAAGCCACGTGTCTGAGATGGTATAGGTTCTCCTGCTTGAGCAGGGGGCTGGACTAGAAGACCTCCAAGGTCCCTTCCAGCTCTATTCTATTCTATTCTATTCTATTCTATTCTATTCTATTCTATTCTATTTCATGTTTTATTTATATAACATTCAATTTTCATCAAACTGTGTGTTCTGGGTACAGTTATGTTTAGATAGTCGTATTACACATCTTTGTTGTGATAATTCATCTCCATCATAATAATAATATATATCTATTCTATTCTTTTCTATTTTCTATTCTATTGTGTTCTATTTTGCAATTCTATTCTATTCTATTCTACATTTTACTCTCTCTATTCTATTCTATTCTATTCTATTCTATTCTATTCTATTCTATTCTATTCTATTCTACATTTTACTCACGACTTGCCTGCAGAAGTTGTGAATGCTCCAACACTGGAAATTTTTAAGAAAATGTTGGATAACCATCTGTCTGAGATGATGTAGGGTTTCCTGCCTGGGCAGGGGGTTGGACTAGAAGGCCTCCGAGGTCCCTTCCAACTCTGTTGTTATTATTATTACTCTCTATTCTATTCCATTCCATTCCATTCCATTCCATTCCATTCCATTCTATTCTATTCTATTCTATTCTATTCTATTCTATTCTATTCTTCTATTCTATTAATCCCTGTTCCATTCCATTCCATTCTTCTTCCACTTCCTGGTTGCCAAACCCAAGATGTCCACAAAGCACCATCATGCAACCCATCCACCTGTCGCTCTACCTGACTTGGCCTCAGCTCTCTTTTTTTCACCAATGACGCATTGAAGCTGCCTGCCTTCCATAAATCGAACAAGGAGACCTCAGTAAAAAAGGCACTAGGCAGATCGGTGATGACCGACGTGAGTGACGAGGAGCCCAGGATCTGCAGAAAAAAAAAGGGAAGCGTTTGAAAATGTTCTGTCTTTGGAAACAACCTTGGGAGACGGGAGGAAGAACCACAGACTAGACAACGGCCAGATAAGAGGCAGCTGAGCCCACAGAAGGAATGGGAAGCGGTAAACATCTCAGAAGCAACCGTCCCTAGTTTTCTGGATTGCAAAGGTGAGGGGAGAGAGACGTCCTTTCAAACATTGGTGGGATTCAAAAAAATGTACTGTATTAGCGGTTTTGTGGGTGTGGCTTGGTGGGTGTTTCATGGCTTCGTGGGTGTGGGTTGGTGGGCGTGGCAGGGGAAGGTTACTGTAAAATCTCCAATCCCACCCCACTCCAGGGGAAGCACACTGCAAAATCCCCATTCCCTCCCCGCTCCAGGGGAAGGATACTGTAAAATCTCCATTCCCTCACCACTCCAGGGGAAGGACACTGCAAAATCCCCATTTCCTCCTGATCAGCTGGGACTCGGGAGGCAGAGACTCGATGGGGGCAGGGCCAGTCAGAGGTGATATTTACTGGTTCTCCAAACTACTCAAAATTTCTGCTACCGGTTCTCCAGAAGTGGTCAGAAGTTGCTGAAAGCCACCTCTGCTTTCAAACCAACTCTCAACCCTGAAGCTGACCTGACCAAAGCCATTTTTGACCGCTTCATTTTTGACCCGTGACGTCTCCATCTCGCTCACACGTTCTCTACTGCTCAGAAATGTAAGCGCTTACCTTCCGGAAAATTCCTTGTCTTTGAGCTGGGGACAGATCCTGTGCCCGTTGTGCCAAGACGTTCTGGATGGCCTGAGAGAGCTCATTGGGGTTCATATTGTAGAAGGACAGGGTGTCAATGCCAGGCGCTAAAGCCCCCATTTGACTAACATTGTGAAACGACAGTGCCTAGCAAGGGAATCAAAGACGTAAATCAGGATTTATGGCGGAAAGGATCGTGTGAACCTAGCCAATTGTCCTTATTTGATAAGCCACCATTTGCACACAATCAGCAAACATTGCAATGGGCCGGGAATTTACTAACATTCTCATCTCAAGAAATTCCACAGCCAAATCTCAACCAACAAATGCTCTGTCTTACACGTTGGCAAAAAAAAATTAGAAGACAAAATACAAGCTGAGCAGATACAACCTAACAGATGACCCTCACTCTGTCAAACACCTTGGAGTACTCATCTCAAATGATCTAAGCGCCAGAGTTCACTGTAACAGCATTGCTAAAACCTAATCTTGCGTAGCTTCTTCTCCAGTAATATTGAACTGCAAACTAGGGCACACAAAACTTTTGCCAGACCAATTCTTGAATACATCTCATCTGACTGGAACCTGCATTGTATATCGGACGTTAATACAATTGAGTGAGTCCAGAGGTATTTCACAAGAAGAGTCCTCTACTCCTCTGCTCGCAACAAAATACCTTATGCCACCAGACTCCAAATTTTGGGTTTAGACAACTTAGAACTTCTCTGTCTTCGGTCTGACCTAAGCACAGTACATAAAATCATGTGCTACAATGTCCTACCAGCCAATGAATACTTCAGCTTCAATCAAAACAATACAAGAGCACACAATAGATACAAACTCTTGGTAAACCGATCCAAACAAGATTGCAGAAAATATGACTTCAGTAACAGAGCGGTCAACGCCTGGAATGCACTACCTGACTCTGTGGTCTCATCCCAAAATCCCCAAAACTTTAACCTTAGACTGTCTACTGTCGACCTCACCTCATTCCTAAGAGGTCCGTAAGGGGCGTGCATAAGCACACCAGCGTGCCTACCGTCCCTGTCCTAATGTCTTCTTTTATTCGTATCCTTTACATGTATTACAATTATGTTTACGCTTGTATCTGTCATAAAATACATGCTTGACAAATAAAATAAATAAATAAAAAGAGTTTTTTGTAATCAAAAGCAAAGGGATGCCTTTTGACAATCAAACGTACCTTTTCGTAAAGCAGGTATTTGCCGGATAGAATTATAGTTTGACTCTTGGCCCATCTGGAGACTTGGTTTAACGTGGAGATGGCAGCGTGCACAGCTGTGGGGGACAGAGATTCCAGCTGGCTGGTTGCCAGACCCACGACAGCATCTGAGAGGGTGCCGAGAATGTCATTCAAACTCTGGTTTTGGACGGCAACGTTGAGAAGTTGGGACTTCAGCTGGAACAAGAACACCGTGGGTAATAACAGCAAAAAAACAACAACAACAACACCCCACAATATTTTGAAAAGCTGATGCCAAGAAGCTTAGAGACGCATGGTTTTAAAGTCAAGACATAACTAGAAAGCCCTCAGCAAGGATAATAGAATAACAGAGTTGGAAGGGAACCTGGAGGTCTTCTAGTCTAACCCCCTGATCAACCAAGAAACTCTATCCTATTTCAGAAAAATGGTTATCCAATCTCTTCTAAAAAACCTCCAGTGTTGGAGCATCCATGACTTCTGAAGGCAAACCATTCCACTGGTTAATTGTTCTCCCTGTCAGGAAATTTCTCCTTAGTTCTAGATCGCTTCTCTCCTTGATTAGTTTCCATCCATTACTTCTTATCCTTAAATAAGGGCCTCTGGTGGCTCAGCAGATTAAGTCTGTCTGTTATTAACACAGCTGCTTGCAATTACTGCAGGCTCGAGTCCCACCAGGCCCAAGGTTGACTCAGCCTTCCATCCTTTATAAGGTAGGTAAAATGAGGACCCAGATTGTTGGGGGGCAATAAGTTGACTTTGTATATAGTATATAAATGGATGAGGACTATTGCTTGACATAGTGTAAGCCGCCCTGAGTCTTCGGAGAAGGGCGGGATATAAATTCAAATAAATAAAATAAATAATAAGAAGGGGGAAAGAGAGAGGAGGGAGAGAGAAAGAGAGAGAGAAGGGGGAGGGAGAAAGAGAGAGAGAGGGAGGGAAGAAGGTTGACTCAGCCTTCCATCCTTTATAAGGTAGGTAAAATGAGGACCCAGATTGTTGGGGGCAATAAAGTTGACTTTGTATATAATATACAAATGGATGAAGACTATTGCTTAACACAGTGTAAGCCGCCCTGAGTCTTCGGAGAAGGGTGGGATATAAATTCAAATTAAAAAAAAATAATCTCCCTATTTCCAGGTTGAATCTCTCGTTGTTCAGCTTTTATCCATTATTCCTTGTCTGGCCTTCAGGTGCTTTGGAGAATAGCTTGACTCCCTCTTCTTTGTGGCAGCCCCTCAGATATTCAGATACTGCTATCATATTACCCCTAGTCCTTCTTTTCTTTAAACTAGACATATCCACTTCTTGCAACTGTTCTTCATATGTTTTCATCTTCAGTCCTCTAATGATGTTGTCCCAGCCTCGGCTTACCTTCTGCACATTGGCCTGGAAGCTTCTCAGCTGGTGACATTTCATCATCTGGTGAAGCAACGCCCGAGCCATGGTGGAATCCATCTCTGCTAAATCGTGGTAGAAACAAACCAGCAAACCCAGCCTGTGTGAGGAACAGAGGAGGTTAGCTGTTGACTCGCAAAGCATTCCTGGCCTGCTCTCGAGTTGCCATAGGCCGGAGTGGGGGGGGGATGGGAAACTGGCGAAACTGCACCGCAGCCAAAAAAAAGATGCACATTCCACGCTTATCTCCCTCAAGGCTGTATCCCAGGGATACCTACAGCAGCCAAAGGGGAGTGACCTCTACAACCCCCAAACTTGCTTTGTTGGCGAATGTGATTGATGACACACCGCGGGGGAGGTGGGGGGGAAAAGTAAAGGTAAAGGTTCCCCTCGGACATATGTGCTAGTCATTCCTGACTCTAGGGGGCGGTGCTCATCTCCGTTTCAAAGCCGGCATGACTAAAGGCTCTGGAGGATGGGACAGCAAAAAAGTCACTTCCTGTCCAATTGGGAAACGGGCCATTTTGGGCCTCCGGAGGGCCTCTGAGGGGGTGGGGAAGGCTGTTTTCGCCCTCCCCAAATGTATAGAGAGGATCTGGAGCCAGATCAGGCCATCATGTGCCAGGAGTGGGTTGGGGAAGGGGGATTGCACGTGCATGCGCAGGGCGGGGCACATAGAATTATAGGTGTGGGCACGCGCGTGCGTGATCTTTCTCCCCCCCACCCCATCGTGGCACGCAATGGCAAAAAAGGTTAGCCATCATCGTTCTACGTCAATCTTCTGCAACGTGCAAGAAGACCAACTCGTCCACGAGAAAGAGGTTCTCACCAAGCTCGTCTTTAAAACCTGCAGATGGAGAACTCGCAACCTTAGACTCTCCCCCTGTGGCTCGGCTCTTCAAAAGGCAACCCTGAAGGAAATCAAAGCTTGCCTGTACAAAGTGGAAACGTTCCTCGTATCGAAGCCAGACGCGTCGATTCTTTCCAGGAAAGCTTGCGCGAGATCGGGTGTGATATCGTACACCATATCCAGTTGCTTGGTTGCGTTGTCGTAGCTGACAAACAGCCACATCTAGAGCAGCGCAGAAAAGATAAGTGAGATAGGTAGGTCTCCTTGATCCAAAAAAAAAAAAAATATTGAGAAAAATCTCATACGCTAATTTTAACTGTACCGACAGGTTAGTCTTTGAGTTACAATCATTCATTTCATGACCGTAGTTGCAACAGCACTGAAAAAGTGACTTAACAAACTGACTGGTCCCCACACTTACAAGTGTCACAGCATCTCCATGATCACATGTTCAAAACTGAGTTGTTCAGTAACTGGCATGTATTAAGCAATAGCCCTTAGACTTATATACCGCTTCACAGTGCTTTGCAGCCCTCTCTAAGCAGTTTTACAAAGTCAGCTTCTTGTCCCCCAACAATCTGGGTCCTTGTTTTACCGACCTTGGAAGGCTGGGAGGCTGAGTCAACCTGGAGTCAGGATCGAAATCCTGGCAGTGGGCAGAGTTAGCTTGCAACACTGGATTGTAACAACTGTACCACTGTTCCACTATGGCTTCCTTCCTTCCTTCCTTCCTTCCTTCCTTCCTTCCTTCCTTCCTTCCTTCCTTCCTTCCTTCCTTCTTCCCTCCCTCCCCAACCTGTAGCAGACTTATATACCACTTCACAGTACTTTGCAGCTCTATCTAAGCAGTTTACAGAGTCAGCCTCTTGTTCCCCCAAAATCTGGGTTCTCGTTTTACCGACCTCGGAAGGATGGAAGGTTGAGTCAACGTGGAGCTGGTCAGAATTGAACTGCTGGCAGCCGGCAGAGTTAGCCTGCAATGCTTCATTCTAATCACTGTGCCACAACAACTCTTAATATTAAGATTTGCAACGGTTACAGCATCCTGGCTCGTACGATTGCCATTTGCAACTTTCCCAAACAGCTTGCGACAAGCAAAGTCAATGGGCAAAACCAGATTCGCTTCACATTAGACCTTCCAGAATTGGTCTTCAGATTCAGAGGTTTCCTTTTACTTACTTCATAGGGGTTAATTTTTCTGATTTCTTCAAGGGGGAGGTGAACCATATACCTCCCAAGAATCCACAGGTTTTCAGCGCTGACCCAAGACGTGGAATTGTCTGAAACTTGGAAGGCCGCAATATTATAACAGCATGCTTAGTAAACTCTCTAGGAACATCAGCAAGGTAAAAAGCTGATTACAGTATTGTTTTTGTTGTAGTGCCCTCTACTGAACACCGTCAAAATGCTTAACTTCTTCAAAGCAAACTCAACTCCTGGGGGTACAAGATAGATGGAAAGGAACTGCTTGATGTCGCTGGGTTCTCAGATATTATTTAGGCTTTTCCATTCTGAGTTTTCCTTGTGGTCTCCCATCCTCACAGTAACTAGGGCCCCGTTTTCCTTAGCTTTTGTAGTGTCTGTCGGCCACTTGCTGTACTTTTGTGCGAATGAATATCTTTTCTTTTATGTACACTGAGAGCATATGCACCAAGACAAATTCCTTGTGTGTCCAATCACACTTGGCCAATAAAGAATCCTATTCTATTCTATTCTGTTCTATTCTGTTCTGTTCTGTTCTGTTCTGTTCTGTTCTGTTCTGCTCTATTCTATTCTATGACCCACAAATGAACCCATGCATGTGTGACACACAGATAAATAACACATTTCACTTACTGCTGGCATTGTCGGAGGTTTGTAGGTTCTGCATCATCCACTCGTACACAGCCCTTTGAGTGCTTGTGGTTAGTCTGTCGTACAGGTCTTTGAAGACTGTTGATCTGAAGGACCAAAAATCACACAACAATCAGACAGGGTGGCCCATTAATTCGTTTGCAAAAAAAAACAACCTAAAACTAATTAAAACCTGGTTAACAGAGAGGGTGACCAATATTTTCATAGAGCAAGGGAAATAAACCCTGAATAATGGTCTGTGGGAATGGCCTTGGAGACAGGAGGGAGAAACTTAGATTGGATAACCAGCAAGTAAAATATGTCTCAAGCTGTTATATAGTCCAAAACAAAAATAAATGTAAGGTTAGAAACGGGAGCTTAATTTTACATGAATAGAATAGAATAGAATAGAATAGAATAGAATAGAATAGAATAACAGAGTTGGAAGGGACCTTGGAGGTCTTCTAGTCCAACCCCCTGCTTAGGCAAGAAACCCTACACTACTTCAGACAAATGGTTATCCAACCTCTTCTTAAAAACTTCCAATGTTGGAGCATTCACAACTTCTGGAGGCAAGTTGTTCCACTGATTAATTGTTCTCACTGTCAGGAAATTTCTCCTTAGTTCTAAGTTCTGCTTCTCTCCTTGATTAGTTTCCACCCATTGCTTCTTGTCCTGCCTTCAGGTGCTTTGGAGAATAGCTTGACTCCCTCTTCTTTGGGGCAGCCCCTGAGATATTGGAAGACTGCTATGATGTCTCCCCTAGTCCTTCTTTTCAACCCAGTTCCTGCAACCGTTCTTCATATGTTTTAGCCTCCAGTCCCCTAATCGTCTTTGTTGCTCTTCTCTGCACTCTGTCTAGAGTCTCCACATCTTTTATATATCATGGCGACCAAAACTGAATGCAGGATTCCAAGTGTGGCCTTACCAAGGCATTATAAAGCCAGCTTACATTTAACAAAAACCTATGTCACTTACTGAAAAAAAAAACCCTAAGGTAGAGCAGAATATCAGGTGGGCTCAAAAGATGTTGGGCATTAAAAGGTGAATTCCCTGGGCATTCATGGGCATCAAGTTTTTGAGCCTTCCCTTTCAATGGGCAAATAATATTTTCCGTCAGCATAATAAACTGTTGGGAAAACAACTTACAGATTCCGGAAAGCCTCTTTCTGAAGATCTTGAGGGAAGCTGGCCACGTTGTGGGCTTGGAGATACGTGGCCGAAGAGGCTTGTAGGATCTGGCTTAAGATGTCCACGCATTGAGCAGAATTGAGGAGCGCAAAGCATTTTTCTACTGTAATAAGGACCAAGGTACGGTTCCCTCCGGGACTCTGGAAAAGTTTCTTTCTTATTCCGTGTAGATCGATTAGGATATTTCCCAGATCCTGGAGATAACAAGAGAAAGATCTAAGCCACAATGGTGAAATTAAAAAAAAAAATTATTACCGGTTCTGTGGGTATGGTTTGGTTGGCATGGTGTGGCTTGGTGGGTGTGGCAGGAGAAGGATACTGCAAAATCCCAATTCCCTCCCCACTCCTGGGGGAAGGCTATTGCAAAATCTCCATTCCCACCCCACTCCTGAGGGAAGGATATTGCAAAATCCCCATTCCCACCCCACTCTGGGGCTAGCTAGAAGTGGTGTTTGCCGGTTCTCCGAACTACTCAAAATTTCCGCTACCAGTTCTCCAGAACCTGCTGGATTTCAGCCCTGCTAAGCATGGCAAGAAAAATGAGATCTCCAACAGGGGTTAGACTGTTAGCTCTGCAGGAACTTTCATCAGAGAGAAAATAAATTATAGGTGGTTGGGAGGAGGAGGAGGAGGAGGACAGCAATGACAATGGCGACGACGATGACTATGGATTGTCCTATTTAAGAAAGGTTCAAAAAATCTGGAATAATTTAGAGGAGAGTTTGTCAATCTTTGCAACTCTACTGTAAGATACATGGACTTCAACTCCCAGAATTCCCCAGCCAGCATCGGTTGGTTCAGCTTGGTTGGCTGGGGAATTCTGGGAGTTGAAGTCTACATATCTTAAAATTCCCAAGATTGAGAAACCTTCATTTAGAGATAGGCTCGTGAGAATGCTCAGAAGATTACCATTCCACGCCACTTGGTACTTTGTCCTTCTTAGGAGAAAAAGTTGTCGGAGAGCCCAGAGTGAGACCCACAGTAAAAAGTCTTCGATAAAAGAGGGGATGTAAGGCCCACTTTTTTTATTTTTTTTGTCACACACAGTGACCCAAACCGGCCTTACCAAATACTTCTGGGTCCTTCCAAAGAGGTACTTCATGGCTGTTTGAAAATCCTCAGGACCCATATCCCGAAAGATTGAAAGGAACATTCTAGGGTCGTGGAAAAGATGTTCAAAATAATTGGTGATTGATTCCTGTTGAAAAACAAGACAGAAAGTTTTGCAAGTTTAAATATGGGAAGGGGAGACTCAAATCTTTCTTCCTCCCAGTGCCAGGGGTCTTTCTGTTAATGCTTGCCAAGCAAAGCCATCCTCTAGACCAGAGGTCTCCAACCTCGGCAACTTTAACACTTGTGGACTTCAATTCCCAGAATTCCTCAGCCAGCAAAGCTGGGAATTCTGGGAGTTGAAGTCCACAGGTCTTAAAGTCGCCAAGGGTGGAGAGCCCTGCTCGAGACCAGAAAAGCCCCTTCATTGGCAGGATGCTATAGGGCTGTGATGGCGAACCTATGGCACGGGTGTTAGAGGTGCCACGCAGCGCCATCTCTGATGGCACGCGAGCCGTTGCCCCAGTTCAGCTCTGCTGCGCATGTGCACACACTTCCCGCCAGCCAGCTGGTCTTCAGGTCTCTGCTGCACATGTGCGGGGTGCAGGGCGCATGAGGAGGGGCTGCGCATGCATGCCCAGGGATGGGGCACATGTGGGGGACCACACAAACACCCCCACACAGGGGGGCACGAGCACATGTGTGGGAGGGTGGGGCGCATGCACAGGGCCGCCCATTTTGGGGATTTGGGCGCACTCAAATTCGCGCATGCAAGCACACGCTTTGGGCACTGGATCTGGAAAAGGCTAGCCATCACTGCTTTAGGTCCACTAGACATCCTTTGTCCTGCCCCAGGGTGACCCACAGTTCTCCCCTTCCCTTCCCCCCAAGGCTAAGCACGGCCCCTGGTCAGTAAAATACAACCACATCCTGAATTATTGGGTCATAATGCTTTCGCTAACTTATACACGGAACATCTGAAGCCGATAAGAGACAAGAACAGGGTAAACTCTGACATAAGAAGGATGGAATATGTAAAACACACACACACACACACACACTCCAATTTTCCAATGTTTTATTCCCGAAAAATCTCATTTCTAGTTTTTGCTCTTACAGGACATTTAAACCATTTGGAACAAACATATGAGGTCTATACTACCTGTAAGCTGCCATAAGTGATTGCAAAGTTATGAGCATGGCAATGGGCCATGATTTGGTTGAAGAGATCTTTGGTCCAAATATTGGAGCTAAAAAGAAGAAGAAGGAAAGAAAAAAAAAACCCAGTAATTTATAGAAAGGGAATGCTTGTAACAATGCAGCAAAATCATTCAGGAATTAGGTTACAATTCACTTTTTTTATATACTGGCAGTCAGTGTTTATATTGGATGAATCCGAGCCCTGTGAGAAACGTACACTGTTTGTTACGCAAACTGAGATCATTGGGCTGATGGAATAATAAACTATGGTTTGGATGCCATAGTTTATTCTATTGCCCCAATGAGTTCAGTTTGTGTAATGAAGAAGGTTAATTTCCCACAGGTTTAGATTCATGCAATGTTAGGTTAAAATATCCTTGGGTTCATTTGTTGATGAGCACGTTTTGTGATTTGCACCAAAAATTGAAATACTGGCAGTGGTTGTTATTCGGCACAAAAGTTCCTTTAACATGGATGCCAATTTTTGCATTTAGAAAGTAATTACAGGATCTTATTTCAACAAAACTGGGATCCAATCCAGCTTTATTTCTATATCACCAGCTAAATCATTGGAAAATCATAAATCAAATGCTTACCTTTGGAAATTAAGAATAGTGAGAAAAGCTGTAAAAAGGGGAACATTTAAAAAGTTAATCAAGGTAGATTAAATGAGGTTAAAAGAGACACAGAGAGAGAGATAAAATTAATGACAATTACCGTTTAAATACTGCCCTGTTATGATATCTTCCTAAAGAAAAAGAGAAAGAATTGTATACAGTTGAACCAGGGAAATGTAAAAATGGTTAGAAACGGTTATTTAATCTATTGCTTTTATTGTTTTAATGTCATGCATTTTACTGTGTTAAGTGTATTTGAATTATTATTTTTCTTTTGTGCAATTTGGGGCTGTCATAAGCCTCCTTAGGAAGTCCTTGTTTTGAAGAGCAGTGTACACATGTTAAAAATAAACATTGCAGAAATGATCAAACAATAGATAGATAGATAGATAGATAGATAGATAGATAGATAGATAGATAGATAGATAGATGGATGGATGGATGGATAGATAGATGAGAGATAGATGAGAGATAGATAGATAGATAGATAGATAGATAGATAGATAGATAGATAGATAGATAGATAGATAGATAGATAGATATAGATACTCACTACGGTTCTTTGTAGCTGTGGAGGCAGATCTGGAGAGGAGAAGGGGGGAAAACTATTTTTTTAAAAATGTAAGAAATGGCTTCCAAAAAAGTAGATAATAAGGCATCTAAAAGAATTGAAAAGATAGTGGTGGATGCTACTGTATATGTTCAAATAGCTGTTAAAAGTTACTGGAAATGAAGAGATGGAGGTGATGGAGGAGGAAGGGGGTGGAGGAAACATCTCAGGGGAACTAAGCTAGAGAAAAACGATATACTACAACATCCATATGAGGCCAAAATTAACCCACAGTAACTTTCTCCTTTTCCCCCCTTTCCTATGACCCAAATATTTTATGCCAAAGGCCATTATTGTTCTATGTAATCTACACGCAACTTCAATTCTTTTCTTCCAAAATGTTGAGATCTATTTCTGTGGTATAAAAGGGTTTGATTTTTTTTTAATCTCACCTTGGCTATCATTTGAAGGATTCCCGGATTCCACGGTGGAACTCACTAAGGCCAACAGGAGAAATACTCTCCAGTCCTGGAGAAACATTTCTTGAGTGTTTCCCAACAGCTGAGGAGCCAGGTGTGAAAAAATAAAAAGGAAAATGGGGTGTCACTGAATGGAGAGCCAGAGGTCGTAATTAATTAATTAATGGACCTCAAAGGAGACCCAAGATAATTTCCCACTGCCAAAGTTCTTGATGGATCTCAAGATGTCCTCTTTTGACCATGGTGGTCTCCAAATGGACTTATTCCACCGTGGAGGCCCAGAACAGAGGTGGGTTTCAGCAGGTTATGACCAGTTCTGGAGAACCGGTAGCGGAAATTTTGAGTAGTTCAGAGAACAGGCAAATGCTACCTCTGGTTGGCCCCAGGAGTGGGGAGGGAATGGAGATTTTGCAGTATCCTTCCCCTGAAGTTGGGTAGGAATGGAGATTTTGCAGTATCCTTCCCCTGGAGTGGTGAGGGAATGGAGATTTTGCAGTATCCTTCCCCTGGAGTGGGGAGGGAATGGAGATTTTGCAGTATCCTTCCCCTGGAGTGGAGTGGGAATGGAGATTTTGCAGTATCCTTCCCCTGAAGTTGGGTAGGAATGGCGATTTTGCAATATCCTTCCCCTAGAGTAGGGAGGGAATGGAGATTTTGCAGTATCCTTCCCCTGCCACTCCCACCAAGCCACACCACGCCCACCAAGCCACGCCCACAGAACCGGTAGGAAAAAAAATTGGATTTCACCGCTGAGCTGAGGATCACGGGAACATTTTTTGCGACTGATGCTAAGGATCGGATCCTGGGAACCAGCCTGGTTTTAGATCTTCTCCTGCCCCTGTTAAAAGCCCCTGGCTTGCTTTTCCAAGCCGCTCCATGGGGATTTCTCCAGCCCGTCTCTGCTGTGTCTCAGTGTCCAGTTTCCCTAACAATGAACTGAGTTGTGTTTGTGGCAGACTTTCCTTGATGCATTTACGGGAAGGTTTGAAATTACCTGCTGGCGCGGCTTAACAAACTGCGCCTTTCAGAGAGACCTGTGGGCAGGGGGGCCCAATTTTCTTAAGAGGCAAAGTTTTCGATTTCAACCACTGTATTTCCCCAAAAAAGTAGACCTTAGGACCAGGGGTGAAATGCTCCGGGTTCGGACCGGATCATCCGATCCGGTAGCGATGGCAGCAGGTGGTTTGGAGAACAAGTAGCAAAAATCTCTCCACCCCCCAGCCCCAGCTGAGCCGTGCAATCATGTAGCCATTCGCTTAACAACTGTGGCCAAGAATGGTCATAGAATGAGGCACAACTCATTTAGCAACCACCTTTCTTAGCAACGGAAATTTTGGCCTCGGTTATGATTACGAACAGAGGACTAGCTGCATTCCTTGTGCAATGGTGTTTCACCTTTAATGCAAATTATTGTTGTCCTGTCCTTTGGAAGATCAGGAGGGAAGGACTTTATATTTGTTATTTCTTGGAATTATTTACAAATTGCTTTTCTGCCCAGCCTCAGGTGCAAATCCTACCCTTAAAAACAAACAAACAAACAAGATACAAGATAAACTACAAAGATTTTTTTAAAATGGCAACAAGGAAAGGAAAATTAAAAAGATTCCCTTCAGAATGCACGGCCACATTTTCCCTTAGGAAAACCAGACCAGAGAGAGAGGCAAGTTCAAATCATTAGAAAATAATTAAAAATAGCAGTGATTTGAAATAGGGATTTGAATTAGTTCCTTCCTGTGGCACTGCCTATGCAAAAGTCTTCCTCTCTGCTCAAAGATGCTTTTTTTTTTGCATCAGGAAGTTTCCAGAAACCAGAATATAAGCCGCTCAACCTACCATGCCAAGTTGGCTGGGTAATTCTGGGAGTTGAACTCCTTACATCTTATAAGTATCCTGACTGGGGAATCCTGGGAGTTGAAGTCCTTACATCTTATAAGTATCCTGACTGGGGAATCCTGGGAGTTGAAGTCCTTACATCTTATAAGTATCCTGACTGGGGAATCCTGGGAGTTGAAGTCCTTACATCTTATAGGCATCCTGACTGGGGAATCCTGGGAGTTGAAGTCCTTATATCTTATAGGCATCCTGATTGGGGAATTCTGGGAGTTGAGGTCCTTACATCTTATAAACATCCTGACTGGGGAATTCTGAGAGTTGAAGTCCTTACATCTTATAAGTATCCTGACTAGGGAATTCTGGGAGTTGAAGTCCACGCATCTCGAAGCTGCTGAGATAACCACTGATGCAAAGGATTTTCAGGTCTCTCAAACACAGGTATCACTTTAGGGATTGATTTCATGAGCGTTGCTGTGCTTTTCACACTGAGCGCCGATGCCAACTCTTCTTGACATCCTAAGGCCTTTGCCGATGAGCTGCATTTCCAGGAGCCGCTGCTACAACCTTGCAAAACAATGCCTTCCAAGTTGGTAGTCCTCAACCATTTTTTTCTCCAGGCAATATCCCCTCTGTGATTGACCTGTGTTAGTCATTTAGAGCTGACGAATCTAAGAAAACTCTGGATTTTGTGTTTTCTCACTTTGCGTCTTGAGGAGATGCTTTCGACAGGCAACCAAGGGAGTTGCGTGTTTTAAGCTGGTTTGGCAGCCCCTTGCTAAACCACAAGGGTAGTAAACAAACCTCAAATCTCAGCTGGAGTTACAAAATTTGCTAACTTCCAAACCATTGTTAACAGGACACAGTGTACGAATTTACACGAACCTAGGAATCCACAAACACGACAGCAGTGCATGAATTCACGCAATTCTTTAATCTCTTAAAAAAAAATCCCAGTGAAAAAACAGCTTGATTCCTTGCATTTTTTTTTTTTGTGGATGTCTTCGGAAAATATTATTTTCTTAACTCTGTTCCTTAAATTTCTCCTTCTCTTCATTAGTTGGGAATGGGGGGAGAAAATGGATTGTGGCCATCTATGCCGGTCATCGGAAGAAACTTAATTCTTTGTACGTTTAGAAACTCTCTTATTTAATAGCCGATAGAAAAATAAACTTTTTAAAGGGAAATCGGAGGATTTTTTTGTTACTCTAATTTTGAACAGTTCGCTATTGAATCATCTGGAGCAAGAGGGGGGAAAAAAAACCCCCACCTTTATCTTTTGCTTCGGTAAACCTCCCTCAAAAGCATCCAGCTGTTATCAGACAGAACAAAATTCCAGGAATGAAACTTGCCAACATCAAAGAAAGATTTCTCTACGTGGAAACATCCTTCAAATCATTCGCCCCACAGCCCTAATCTAGAACAGGAGGGTTTCCGCGATGCTGAATCTCAACAGTTTGACTCACCTGAAGCAGAGAGCTCTTCTGAGATCAAAGGAGTTTGCGGGAAGAATGGTTGGCTGGAGGGGAAAGAACAGCTCTTGAGCTGGAAAGGGGATGACAGAAAGGGAGTGATGGGGAGGGGCTGAGAGAGAAAGGCTGAGGGGGAGGGGGAGGGGAAAGAAGGGGGGAAGTAGAAAGGAAGAGGAGGAGGAAAAGAGAGGAGAAAGGAGGGCATAAAGAGAGAAGAAAGGAGAAGGAGAAAGGAGGAGAAAGAGCAGAAGGAGGACGAAGAGGAAGAGAAGGAGAAAGAGCAGAAGAAAGGAGGAGGAAGAGGAGGAGAAGAGGAGGAGGAAGAGAAGAAAGGAGGTGGCGAAGGAGAAGAGAGGACAAAAAGGAGAAAGGAGAAGAGGAGGAAGAAGAGCAGAAGAAAGAAGGAGAAAGAGGAGAAGAGAAAGGAGAACAAAAAAGAGCAGAAGGAGAAGAGGAGGAAAAGAAAAAAGGAAGATGCGAAGGAAAAGAGAAGAGAAAGGAGGACAAAAGAGAGAAAGGAGAAAGGAGAAGATGAGGAAGAGCAGGAGGAGGAGGAAGAAGAAGAGGAGGAGAAAGAGCAAGAAAGGAGGAGAAGAGGAGAAGAGGAGGAGAAGGAAGAGAAGAAAGGAGGTGGCGAAGGAGAGAGGAGGACAAAAGGAAGAAAGGCAAAGGAGAAAGGAGAAGAGGAGGAAGAGGAGGAGAAGAGGAGGAAGAGGAGGAGAATAAGAGAAAGGAGGACAAAAGAGCAGAAAAAGGAGGAGAGGAGGAGAAGAGGAGGAGGAAGAGAAGAAAGGAGGTGGCGAAGGAGAAGAGGAGAAGAGGAGAAAGGAGAAGAGGAGGAAGAAGAGCAGAAGAAAGAAGGAGAAAGAGGAGAAGAGAAAGGAGAACAAAAAAGAGCAGAAGGAGAAGAGGAGGAAAAGAAAAAAGGAAGATGCGAAGGAAAAGAGAAGAGAAAGGAGGACAAAAAGAGAGAAGAAAGGAGAAAGGAGAAGATGAGGAAGAGCAGGAGGAGGAGGAAGAAGAAGAGGAGGAGAAAGAGCAAGAAAGGAGGAGAAGAGGAGAAGAGGAGGAGAAGGAAGAGAAGAAAGGAGGTGGCGAAGGAGAAGAGAGGAGGACAAAAGGAAGAAAGGCAAAGGAGAAAGGAGAAGAGGAGGAAGAGGAGGAGAAAAGAGGAGGAAGAGGAGGAGAATAAGAGAAAGGAGGACAAAAAGAGCAGAAAAAAGGAGGAGAAGAGGAGGAAGAGAAGAAAGGAAGAGGCAAAGAAGAGAGGAGAAAGGAGAAGAAAAAGCAGGAGAAGGCTAAGAGAGGGGAAAGGAGAAACAGCAGAAGAAAGGAGAAGGAAAGGAGGAGTTTGGAGGCATATAATGGCATTAAAATTATGTGCTCAATCCATAGCATTGATTCACAATATTACTGATTTCCTAACTGCAACGGTGGCCGGGCAGAGGTGAAATAGCCCATTTGGGATATTCATGGCTTATTCTTGGTTTGTTTCTGGGCCTCCTACAAGCTCCTGCTGAGGAAGAACTCCTTCAAAGCCAAGGAGGTAGAATTTGCTTTGCTCGTCTGATGCTGGCTTGTTTTTGGCTTGCCCAGCAGAGGATGACTTAAGCTAGTTTATATATTTCAAAGTAAGAGTTGGCAACTCAGCAACTGGTAAGTCTGGAGGCAGGATAGAAAGATTGTGGATCTTGAGCTCTAGCGCCCCCTCTAGGTGGAAGATGGAGAATCAGGATTTCAAGTTTTGCTTCCTTTTTGCATCCTGGAAAGGTGGCAATATCTAAACCAGGGGTCGGCAACCTTTTTTATTATTTTTATTTACATTTATATCCCGCTCTTCTCCGAAGACTCAGGGCGGCTTACACTATGTAAGCAATAGTCTTCATTTTATTTGTATATTTATATACAAAGTCAACTTATTGCCCCCCACAACAATCTGGGTCCTCATTTGACCTACCTTATAAAGGATGGAAGGCTGAGTCAACCTTGGGCCTGATGGGACTAGAGCCTGCAGTAATTGCAGGCAGCTGTGTTAATAAGACTGTCTTACCAGTCTGAGCCACAGAGGCCCTTAAACACTCAGAGCCACAAAGATCCTAACTGGAAGCCCCTGTTCAGTTCTGGGGGCGACCAGAAGTCCAGTTCCTCCTTTATAGTATCTCCTTCTAGCGCAGCATCCTTTTTCCTCTGCTGACCCGAAAGTCCTATCAATTGTGGAGCCGACCAGCAACAGGGAGCCACAGCAGAGTGATGGAAGAGCCACATGCGGCTCCAGAGCCACATGCGGCTCCAGAGCCATAGATTGCTGACCCCTGATCTAAACGCACAGGTGGCCTTCTGTGCAAATTCAAGGATTATTTAGTTCCATTGGTTAGTGGAGTGAATACACACACACACACACACACACACAAAGATCCAGTTTGGAGTCTTTAGGGAATCACCACGTCCTTCTGCAATCTTAACAGCTTTCCAGAATATATATAATTCAGGCACCGACTTTATTCGAATTTCATTGCTGGAGGGAATGCAAAGTTGGGGCCGGAAGTTTAGGGTACTCGTTTCAATGGCCTGGAAACTGCCCCAAGGGATCCTGGTCCTGGGCACCCTACAGCGTTGGACCCCGATACACTTAAGGCAGCTTTTCAACAGCTGGAAGTTTGACCATACAAGCAGTCCTCGACTTATGATAATTGGGATCATCAGAATTCCCATTGCTAAGCAAGACAGTTTGGAAGCGAGCAGTGCCTGAATTTTAGACCTTCTTGCCCCGGTTGTTAAGTCAATCACGGCGGCTGATTGAATCATGCGGTCATTAAGTGAACTCGGCTCCCCCTCCCCAATGACTTTGCTTGTCAGAAGCCAGCCGGGAAAGTTGCAAACAGTGATTACGTGACGACCCATTGTAAATACATTATGTTGTTGTTGTTTGTTGCTAAGTCGTGTCCGACCCATTGCGACCCCATGAACAATGTTCCTCCAGGCCTTCTTGTCCTCTACCATCCTCTGGAGTCCATTTAATCTCACGCCGACTGTTTCAGTGACTCCATCCAGCCACCTCGTTCTCTGCCGTCCCCTTCTTCTTTTGCCCTCCATCGTTCCCAGCATTAGGCTCTTCTCCAGTGAGTCCTTCCTTCTCATTAGGTGGCCCAAGGATTTGAGTTTCCTCTTCAGGATCTGGCCTTCTAAAGAGCAGTCAGGGTCGATCTCCTCCAGGACTGACCGGTTGGATCGCCTTGCAGTCCAAGGGACTCGCAGGAGTCTTCTCCAGCACCAGAGTTCAAAGGCCTCCATTCTTTGGTGCTCAGCCTTCCTTATGGTGTAAAATACATGCTGAATTTTGATGACATTCCTCTTGGGATACTGCGAGGTTCATAAATACAAGAACTGGTCGTTAAGTCACTTATTTCAATGCCCTTGTAACTTTGCATACGGGTAGTCCTCGACTTACGACCGCAATCGAGCCCAACCTTTCTGTTGTTAAGTGAAATATATTAAGTGACTTTTGCCCCATTTTACGACCTTTCTCGCCACAGTCGTTAAGCGAATCACTGCAGTTGATAAGTTAAGTCACCCGGTTGCTAAGTGGAACCCGGCTCGCCCCATTGGACTTGGCTGGTCAGGTAGTTGCAAAAAAGGGATCCCGTGACCCTGGGACACAGCAACCGTCGTAAGTATGAACCAGTTGCCAGGTGCCTGAAGGCGATCATGGGGATGCTGCAAAGGTCGTAACTGTGAAAAACGGTCTAAAGTCACTGCCGTTGTAACTTTGAACGGTCATTGAATGAAGTGTTGTAAGTCAAGGGCTACCTGTAATTGGGTAAACCTAATCGATTCATTTCAAGGCCATTTGCATGTCCATCTGTCTGTCCGTCCATCCCTCCTTCTCATCTCCAAAGGAGACTGTGACCCCCTTCAGCTAAATAGCCATAGCACTTAAGACTTATATACCGCTTTACAGTGTTTGATAGACCTCTCTTAAGTGGTTTACAGAGTCAGCATATTGCCCTCAACAATCTGGGTCTTCATTTTACCCACCTCAGAAGGATGGAAGGCTGAGTCAACCTGGAGCCGGTCAGGATCGAACTGCTGGCAGTAGGCAGTCAGCCTGAAATTCTGCATTCTAACCACTGCGCCACCACAGCTAGCCAGCTAGCTTCTTTCCTTTCAGAAGCAATAGCAGACTTATATACCGCTTCACAGTGCTGAGTCGACCTTGAGCCAATCAGGCTCAAACTATCAGCAGTGGGCAGAGTCAGCCTGAAATTCTGCATTCTAACCAGTACGCCACCGCAGCTTCCCAGCTTCCTTCCTTCCCTTCCCAAGCAATAGCAGACTTATATACCGCTTCACAGTGCTAAATTGACCTTGAGCCAGTCAGGCTCAAACTACCGGCAGTGGGTAGAATCGGCCTGAAATTCTGCATTCTAACCACTACGCCACCTGCTTCCCAGCTTGCTTCCTTCCTTCCCTTCCCTCCCCTCCCCTTCCCAAGCAATAGCAGACTTATATACTGCTTCACAATGCTGAGTCGACCTTGAGCCAGTCAGGTTCAAACTACTCGCAGTGGGCAGAGTCAGCCTGAAATTCTGCATTCTAACCACTACGCCACCGCAGCTTCCCAGCTTCCTTCCTTCCTTCCTTCCCTTCACAAGCAATAGCAGACATATAAACCGCTTCACACTGCTGAGTCGACCTTGACCAAGGCAGGATCGAACTAATGGCAGCTGGCAGTCAGCAGAAATAGCCTGCAGCAGTACTGCATTTTAACCACTGGGCCACCCACGGCTCTGAAAACGAAGCTGTTCTACAAGCACCATCTCAAAAAAAGTTTTATTAGCGTGATTAAAAACATGTGCTGAAGACCAACAGATCAAATCATTTTCGGGGACACAGAAGAAAGGAGGGGAGAGAGTCTAGCCTGACGTTTGACCAACCCAGATTTCAAGTTGAGCGGACAGACGATTCTACTGTCGGTACTCGCTTGGGGAAAACCAGCCGGGGCTGGCGTTATTTCTTGGCAACTACTTTGGATCAGTAGTCCTAAACGGCTAGGTATAAAAATATTTCCATTTCATTAGACATGTCTCGGGGTTTTAAGAAACCTTAATGGAGAGAGAACTCTGATCTTTTTAAAAAAGATGTCCTTTTTTTAAAAAAAAACAACCCAAAAACGAAAGGAGGGGAAGAGGGCGTTTCCGAAGAAATTAGTATTTTTCTTTTTCAGTCAAGAAGTCCACTGAAATCAGACAAACCACAAAAAAATCCCTCTTCCGGGAAGGAATCATTCAATTCAAAAAACAAAACCACCAAAATCAACAAATAAAAATAAAATAAAAATAATAATAACCCTGAACCCATCCAAAGAATCGAAACGGTTTCATTTGCTGGTGGCTTCCGGTTGGGATTCCCCCGAGGATTCAGATGGGTCTGAGAACGAAGACGGCATCGTCCAGGACGTAATAATCATTGTACATGTCGCCTTCGCACAAGTACGGTAGTCTGGTGAACGCCTCGATGGCGAAGCCGGCTTTCTTGAGAACCTCCGGCAAGCTGTTCACTTGCTCCTCCCACGTCTGTCCTTTGATTTCCAAAATTTCGGAGGGTTTATCCCACTTGCCACCTACTGAGAGAACAGAGGCTTTCGTTAGCTGCCGTTCACGGGGACGGACGTGAAGCAGGATTAAAACAGAAATGGGCATCGTCTAGGGCAGGGGATCTCCAACCTTGGCAACTTTAAGCCCGGAGGACTTCAACTCCCAGAATGGGGAATTCTGGGAGTTGAAGTCCTCTAGGCTTAAAGTTGCCAAGGTTGGAGACCTGTGGTCTAGAGCACAAACAGGGGTGGGCTGCTGCGGGATTTGCAGGGTTCAGGAGAACCTCTAGCTAAGATTTGGTGCACTTTGGAGAATCCCCCCAAATCTCACTCCAGGCTGGTCCTGCCCACCCCACCCCGCCTCTCCCAGGAATCCCCATGCGGCCCATTTTGGATGCAGGCAAGTTCAGGGCGCGCACGGAGGCTCGGGGACGGTGAATAATAACGGGCCTACCGGAAATTCGGGAAAGCCGGAAATGGGCCTGTTTTTGGCCTCCAGAGCCTGGGGAGGCCTTTTTCGCCCTCCCGGAGGCTCAAGAAATGCCTCCGGAGCACAGGGAGGGCAATAGCGTTCCTCTCCCTGCCACCGTGGTGCAGGAGGCTGACTAAGCCAAGCCCACACCCACCCAGCAACCGGGCAGAGAACCCCTTGCTATAATTTTTGAAGCTCACCCCTGGGGCAGGGGTGTCAAACTCAAGATCCGGGGGCTGGATTCGGCCCACGGGGTGCTTAGTCTGGCCCGTGGGGCTGCCCTAGAAACAGCGAAGGAGTGGCCCGCAGTGCCTCTGCCAACAAACATGGAACTCGGGAGGGCTGCGTCTGGCCCTCCCAAGCTCTGTTCTGGCCGGCAGAGGGTCACCGGAGGCCATCGCCCGTTTTCGCTGACAGAGCACTCGGACCACCACATATACCATCCCCCACAACACGAGTGACGTCGAACTGGCCAAGCCCCCCAAGGTCAAATACAACCTTGATGCGGCCCCCAATGAAATCGAGTTTGACATCCTTGGTCTAGGGAGACTTTCAGCCATCCAGATCACGGTTGGCCGAAAGGTGCTTTTTTTCAAGAGGCAACTCGTTTTTCTTCGAAGACATTTCTCTTCTCGTCCGAGAAGCTTCTTCAGCTCTGACTGGATGATGGTGGGGAATGGAAGGATTTATATTCCTTGCAGACAGCTGGTCATTTGCATCCTTTTGGAGAGTCGTTGAGGCCACTTGGAGGTTTATCTGCGGCAGTTCCAAGAAGGTTCTACAGCCATCTGTCCTCAGTTTACCCTGAGGACATAGATAAACCTCCAAGTGGCCTCAAGGATTCTCTAAAACAGAGGTCTCCAACCTTGGCAACTTTAAGCCTGGTGGACTTCAACTCCCAGAATTCCCGTTGAAGTCCGCCAGGCTTAAAGTTGCCAAGGTTGGAGACCTCTGCTCTGAAAGAATGGAAATGACCAACTGTCCGCAAGAAGTATAAATTCTTTCATTCCCCATCATCCAGTCAGAGCTGAAGAAGCTTCTTGGATGAGAAGTGAAATGTCTTCAAAGAAAAACCCAGAAAGTCCAGTTGCTTGTTGAAAAAGCACCTTTGGAACAAAATGGGCATTGTATAATTATGGGATTGCAAGAATCCCAAAGTGTGTGTGTGTCAATCAAGTATGATTGTTGGGTGCAAATAACCACGAACATTTGTTGGGTTCAAAGCACAGATACTGTAAATTATTGTCGCAACCTGTACACAAGAATCTAGTCAGCTAATGGTTAGCACTAAATGGTACTAGATAAAAGTTGACAGAATTAAAGACTTGGGTCTCTTGTGGCAATGCCATGACTCCAGACTAATGACACCTTTAACTCTGCCTTCCAGCTCTGCCTGCTCTCCTTCTACAATGATATAACGCGCACCCCTTTCTGTATCTGAACAAGCATTTGATTACAGGAAATCCTCGACTTGCGACCACAATTTCTGTTCCTAAGCAAGGCAGTTTGTTCAATGCGTTTGCCCCATTCTACATCCATTTTGGTCACAGTTAAGCGAATCGCGGCTGAGCGAATCACAGTTGTGAATCATGCGGACGTTAAGTGAACCTGACTTTGCCTATTGAGTCTGCTTGTCGGAAGCCAACTAGGAAGGTTATAAAAGGTGATGCCATGACCCTTGAACGGTATAACCGTCATAAATACATGCCAAATTTTGGTCATGTGGCCACGGGGATACTGCAATGGTCGTAAGGGTGAAAACTGGTCGTAAGTTGCTTTTTTTCAGGTGCTGTTGTAACTTTGAACGGTCGCGAAACAAATGGTTGTAAGCCAAGAGCTATCTATATCTGGGAGTCCTTACCATTTTCCACGTACGGATGAAAAGGCAGAACCAGTGCCAGGATGACTCGGCCTCTCGTCGGTTCCAGCACGCTCCTGATATCTTTTAATACCGTCAGTGGCTGGTCACAGCGATCCAATAGATTCAAGCAACTAATGACGTCATACTGGAATCCCGTGTTCTGCCATTCGTTAATGCCAAGCACTCTGCCGAGGGAGGGGAAAAAAAGCAGAGTTATACCTGCTCAAGATTAATTCTTCACTTCTCACTCAACTCGAGTGTTCTGACCTAGGCTTCCTTAGAAATTAAACAGCACAAGCTTAGTCCCAGCAAACCTCTTTGATTCATACGGCTGTAAATTACTTTCATTTACGTCTGCAAGGCTTGATAAACAGTCTCTCAGAGGAAGGTGATCAACACCCACTTATCTCACGTGGAATGCTGCCTACGAGCTAATTTCCAGATGCAGGGCAAGGCCAAACTTGGCACAGAATCACAAACAGAATTTTCAAATCTTGAATCAGCTGGATGAACTAATTGCTTCCTGCAAAAGCTCACGTCCCGTTCGCTTCTCTTTTATGTCTTATGGGAGGAGCCAATCACGTCCAAGCCTTACTCCCAAGTCGACCCTGTTTCTTTAATTGTTCCTGTCTCCTGGCAGCTCTGTGCATGCACACACTGGGAACAGGTTCATGCTGTTCTTCTGCCTCACTAATGTCAGACTCCAGAGATAGCAAAGAACTACCAGATGGCCCTGGCCCCCTCTCCGCCTCTGACTCAGAGCCCTCGTCTGAGACTTCCCCAGACTCCAGGACTGGCCCACGTTCCTCCCCAACCTCCTCACTGTCCAAATCTTCTGCCAATTCTGTTGGCTGCTGGTGCACCACAACACCGAGAATGATGCAAGAACAACCTAAAGCTCTCTCTCTCTCTCTTGGCCTTGCTGGTGAGAGCACCTGAAGTTTAACAGAGACGGCCACAGTCCTCCCCATTTGAATGATTCTCCTTAGCTTTTGGCCAAATGGAAGCTTACATTTAATAAGGAAGGAGAGAAGCAGGCAAAGGAGTTCAGCTGGTGTGAGAAGAGACAGCCCAGCCCAGATGTGGAGGCCAGAGTGGAGAGGCTCGGGTGTGGAGGCCAGGGTGGAGAGGCTGAGATTTGGAGGCCAGGGTGGAGAGGTTTGGATGTGGAGGCCAGGGTGGAGAGGCTCAGATTTGGAGGCAAAAGTGGAGAGGCACGGATATGGAGGCCAGGGTGGAGAGGCTCGGATATGGAGGCCAGGGTGGAGAGGCTCAGATTTGGAGGCAAAAGTGGAGAGGCACGGATATGGAGGCCAGGGTGGAGAGGCTCAGACATGGAGGCCAGGGTGGAGAGGCTCGATGTGGAGGCCAGGGTGGAGAGGCTCGATGTGGAGGCCAGGGTAGAGAGGCTCGGATGTGGAGGCCAGGGGGGAGAGGCTCAGACATGAAGGCCAGGGTGGGGAGGCCAAGGCGGACAGAGCAGTGCTTCTCAACCTCAAAACTTTAAGATACATGGACTTCAGCTCCCAGAATTACCCAGCCAGCAAGTCTGGAATTAAAGTCTAAGGAATTGGGGTATTTCTGTTCTCTAACTGCTTGTTTTCTGTTTACTGGTTTAGGGTTAGATAGTGCAAGGAACAAGGGAATTGCCTTTTTGGACACCCTCATTTTCTTACATCAGCTGTAGGAAACACATAAGAGCATCAATAGGCTCTAAGGTAGAACGAAGAATTGCTAAACATCTGTTTCGGAGTGACACAGGGTTGACTTAGGCTCCTACCTGTATTTCTTCTTTTGAAGCTGCCAAATCATGGTCTCAGACAACTCGGTCACGTACGTTTCCTCAAAGTGGGGACTCATGACTTTGGTGACTTCACCATCTCCAGCTCCTAAATCGAGAAGCCGACGCGACTTCCAGTCTGGGTTGATTTTAAGCAGTCTCTGAAATTGTTCAGGTGAAAACACAAACATGGAACCTCTTTCCAGCAAGCTGAAAGGTTAAAGATGGGGAGAGGTGAGTTTATTTTGGAAGGGGGCAAACGGGAGGCCATGTTTTCTTCAACGTTGGGGACATGAAGGGGACCTACCGTTACAGAGAAACTAAAAGGAGAGAAGAAAAAAGCCTTCTCAAGAATTAAGACATTGATTGATTCATCTCTAAAAAGTTATACGGACGGTCCTTGACTTATGACTGTAATTGAGCCCACAAATACTTTAATAATTACCTCCAGGGCCAGTAACCTTTTCAGGCGTGGCTGGACACAACACACACAAAGGCCAGACTATAAATAAATATACCTCCCCATAAAAATTGGCCATTTCCTTTTAGAAATTAACTTTTTGTTAATTCGAGAGGGCACAGAAGTCATACCAAACATATACAAGTCATCCTCAATTTGCCGCCATTTTCTAACGACCATTCAAACGCCACTGAAAAAAAAGTGACTTGTGACCAGTTCTCACACTTACGACCGCTGGAGCATCCGCATGATCAAGTGACCAAAATGCTGACTTCTCATTTATTTAAAACGGTTGCAGTGTCCTGAGGTTACGTGATCCCCTTCTGCAACCTTCTGAGGAGCAAAGTCAAGGGGGAAGGCTTAACCCTTTGAGTAACTTAACAACTGCTGTGATTCCTTTGACGAGGGCAGCGGAAAAGGTCATAAAATGAAGCAAAGCTCACTTAATAACTGTCTTGCTTAGCAGTGGAAATATTAGGCTCCGTTGTGGTCATTAAGTCAATGGAAGGAATGGATGCCATTCCAAGCTAGTCTACTAGTAACTGAGTATGTGCAAAAATTGTTTCTCCGCCTTTTGATCAAACCCAAGAGGCCAACGTCTCACACTTACCCGTTAATAGACGTCCTGGACATGAACAGGCTAAAAACAGATGATACAAAGGAGTGATAAAGTTGAATGAACAACCAGCCAGATTTCTCAATGCTATTGTTTAAGAAGATCCGTGTCCCTTGGTCAAGGTAACTCTGGATGAAGATAGGCTGAAGTCCTTCGCACAACTGCTCCGTATTGCACAGATACCACTAGAGAGAGAAAGAATTACCGGTAAGACTTAATATTTGAGATCTGCCAAACCAGAAAGACCATTCGATGGAACAAGAATTGCAATGCAATGCAATTTTGCCCTGCAGAAAATCCCAGCTGTTATCATCTATAGCCGTGATGGCAAACCTATGGCACGCGTGCCACCTAGCCATATCAGTAGGCACACAAGCTCAGCTCCTGCACACGTGTGCGTGCCGGCCAACTGATTTTCGGGCCTTCTAGGCCCACTGGAAGTTGGTAAATGGGCCGTTTTCGACCTCTGGAGGGTCTTGCGGGGGAGGGGGAGGCAGTTTTCGCCCTCCCCAGACTCCTAGAGAGGCTCTGGACCCAGGTGAGAGAGAAAATTATTCTACCGGACCATTGCGTATGAGGAGGGGGGGGCGGGGGGTTGGTCACGCACACGCATGCCCACACCCATAATTCTATGCATCCCTGCCCCCGCACATGCGACCCCCACCCACGACCTCCCCACTCCTGGCACACGATGGCAAAAAGGTTAGCCATCACTGATCTATAGCAATATTTCTCAATCTTGGCCATTTTAAGAAGGGTGGACTTCATCTCCCAGAATCCTCCAGCCAGCACCCAGTTTATGTATCCAAAATCTCAAATTCAATTCTCAACATCTCAAAGACCAATGATGGGAATCCTATTTGGTTCCTGCCAGTCAGCAGGGACAATGGACTGGTAGCCCCACGACAAGATAGGCAGCAAATACATATAACAAATAAATAATAATAATAATAAAAAATACAAACAAATCAGTTTCCACGTCTAAGATGCCAAGATGAGCTACTAGTCAGAGAAGCTGATACTAGGCTATACGGACAAAGACTTAAGCCAAGGAAAAGATACCTCTTTTGAACCTTGGTTGATAATTTAAGAGGCAAAAATCGCTATTATCCTTCAGGAATCTATTTCAACATGTTTGTAACTTGTATTCACAGTTAAAATCAACCAGAATAACAGAATTGGAAGGGACCTTGTAGGTCATCTAATCCAGGGGTCTCCAACCTTGGCAACTTGAAGACTTGTGGACTTCAACTCCCTGGGAGTTGGAGTCCACAAGTCTTCAAGTTGCCAAGGTTGGAGACCCCTGATCTAGTCCAACCCCCTGCCCAAACAGGAGACCCTACACCACTTCTGACAGATAGCTGTCCAGTTTCTTTTTGAAAACTTCCAGTGATGAAGCTCCCACGACTTCTGAAAGCAAGCTGTTCCTTCTGTTTATGGTTCTCACTGTCAGAAAATTTCTCTTTATTTCTAGGTTTGAATCTCTCCTTGATCAGTTTCCATCCATTATTCCATGTCTGGCCTTCAGGTGCTTTGGAAAACAGGTTGACCCCACCCCCTCTTCTCTGTGACAGCCCCTCAAATATTGGAACACTGCTATCATATCATACCCTTGTCCTGCTTCCAGATTAGATCAGTGGTTCTCAACCTGTGGTCCATGGACCCCTTGAGAGCCATGATGTTGTCACGGGGGGGGGGAGGGGGGGGAGGAGGCTGCGAAGTCTTGGGAAAATATGTTATGATTTAAATTTGAAGTTAAGCCTCGGGGGTTTGTGGCCACAAAAAAAAGGGTATTTAAAGGAGGTCCCTGCTAAAGAAATGGTTTGAGAATCGCTCGTTAGATTATTTGTTAGGCCATTTAATGTTCTCGGCAAGCTGGTATTCCCGCTCCAAAAAACCAGCATCTTAAAATTTGATTTATTGTTTTGAATTTGAAATTACGATTACAATCCATTCGCGCATTTCATTATTATTATTTTTTTTGGCTTTGGCCAAATGTAGAGTCAACATCTGGGCCCTCCCAAATGATCACTCCTGATGGGATGGCTCCCCACCCCCCCACTTTCTGGCCTAGACGAGGCTACCCGGAATCAGGCTGTTTTAAGCAATCTTAGAAACATCAGCGAGGCCATTTTACAGCTCTTCCTCTTCTTGTCAGGAAATGTATTAATCTCTTGACTGTAGGGCTTCCTGCTGTTCTAATTATCTTCTATAAAAGCTTGTAAATCTTCCGTGCTTTTCTTGAGAGGGTGGGAGGGAGGGATTACAAGACAGGCTTTGCGTTACAAAAAGGATCCCAGCCGTACAAAATTTAGCATCAGTAAGTTGAAAAAGGCACAATGCAGGGCAAATGTCCAAAGTTTCAACCCCATTGTTTTTCTAGGACAGCGGGTTTTTTTAAAAAACAAAAACATTCCCCAGGTTTATAATGGAAGAAATTATAGCTTTCAATGATCACTTGGATAATCTGATGGAAGAGACAAGACTGTATTAGATGTTAACGCTATGATCTGGAAGCCTGACACATCAGCCTGACTTGGCGTGTGAGATGCCACTATCTTACAATAGGTGAGAAAATGAATTTAGAAATAACAGGAAAGGTATGACTAGAATCAAGATCACGTGAAGTGTCAGTAACATCTTGGTAAGGCCACACTTGGAATCTTGCATTCAGTTTTGATCGCCACGATGTAAAAAAGATGTTGAGACTCTAGAAAGAGTGCAGAGAAGAGCAACCAAGTTGATTAGGGGACTGGAGGCTAAAAGATATGGTTGCTGGAATTGGGTATGTCTAGTTTAATGAAAAGAAGGACCAGGGGAGACATGATAGCAGTCTTCCAATATCTCAGGGGCTGCCCCAAAGAGGGAGTCAAGCTATTCTCCAAAGCACCTGAAGGCAGGACAAGAAGCAACGGGTGGAAACTCATCAAGGAGAGAAGCAACTTAGAATTAAGGAAACATTTCCTGACCGTGAGAACAATTCATCCGTGGAACAACTTGCCTCCAGGAATTGTGAATGCTCCAACACTGGAAGTTTTTAAGAAGAGGTTGGATAACCATTTGTCTGAAGTGGTGTAGGGTTTCCTGCCTAAGCAGGGGGTTGGACTAGAAGACCTCCAAGGTCCCTTCCAACTCTGTTATTCTATTCTAAATACGACTACTAGACACACAAAGAATTGATATACAGTTAGTCCTCAATTTACGATGACAATTGAGTCCAACGTTTCTGTTCCTGAGCAGAACCGTTGTTAAGTGAATTTTACCATCTTTCCTGACATTTCTTGCCACAGTTGTTATGTGTATTATTGCGTTTGTTAAGTTAGTAACATGGTTGTTAAGTGAATCACTTTTTCCCATTGGCTTTGCTTGTCAGAAGGTCACAAAACACGTGACTCCAGGACACTGCAGCCATCATAAAAATAGATCAGTTGCCAAGCATCTGAATTTTGATCATGTGACCATGGGCATGCTGCAACGGTCGTTAAGTGTGAATCCTAAGTCACTTTTTTTCAGTGCCATCGTAACTTCCAATGGTCACTAAATGAATTGTTGTAAGTTGAGGACTACCTATACAGCATTTGAAGCTTAATACTAGGTCATATTTCCACAGCTGGCAGGACTTGCTTAATCCTGTCAGGCTTGATTAAGACTTAGACGGAAGACCACGAAGATATCCCAAGGCAGTAGACTAGATTTAGAAGTAAAAAGAAAAATTCCAGAAGAAGAAAAAAAAAAAAGGAACGGTAAATGACTGTACGCTGTTGCCAATAAACCATGCATGGATCCAGTTAAATCTTTCATTCTCCAGACGGAGGTACTCATTGTTTGGTTATTTGGCTTCAGAACAGTTAAACTTCGCAATTCATTTTGGGGACTTATCTGCATATTGCAGTAATATATATCAAATCCTAATAGGTCATCAAAAAGTCTTTAGCCAAATGTAAGGAGCCTTTTAACTCCTTTGATGAATTAGCACAGGACTTCAAACATTGGCAGCGAGAAGGCAAGTGGGAATATTGATCGAGAATGCAGTCCGACGTTCATGAGGTGGTTTTGCTGATGAACTAACAAGGAAAACTTGTAGCTTCTTATCAATTTAACCTTTTATGGTACAGGTGGTCCTTGAGTTACGACCAGAATTGAGCCCTGAATTTAGGTTGCTGCTAAGTGAAACATTTGTTCAACGAGTTTGCCCCGTTTTACAACTTTCCTTGCCACAGATATTAAGTGAATGATTGAAGTTTTTTTTAAGTTGGTAACCCGGTTGTTAAGTGAATCTGGTTTCCCCATTGACTTGGCTTGTCAGGAGGTCGCAAAAAGAGGATCGTGTGACTCTAGAACACTGCGACCGTCTGATGCTGCTTGTGAAAAATGGCCGTAAGTCACTTGTTTACAGTATCGTTGTAACTTTGAATGGTCACTAAATGAACTGTTGCTGTAAGTTGAGGACTACCTGTACTTAATTACAGCTGTTAGCATATTGACCCAGTAAATTCTAATTAACAATAGTATGCCAAGTAGAATCATAACCCACAAGCCTGAAGGATAACAGGTCTAATTCAGTGAAAAGTGAATGTGGATTCCATTTTAGAAACCGATTTTAAAAGTCCACAATAGGACAGCTGCCCTTTCTCGGATCCCCCTTGCATTTTGACCCATCCAGGCCCCCTAAAAGAGATTTCAGATAATATTTATATCTAACTCTACCTGGCACAAGTGGAATACCCATAAATCACGTTTCTTTCAAAGTTCCAGCTTTCTAGCAGATGTTGGCCCACGTTCAAGACCTGAAAACATTTACACTTATTCAATTACTACTAAGTGTCAGGCATACAAATAATAAACAGTATCAAGATCAGAGCTGTTCAGATGTTTACAGATACAGCTCCCATAATAATACCTGAATGTAGAATACTTATATGGGAGGGTGGGGGAAAAAGACACCAAGGAAGAAGAACAAGATAGACGAGACCAGGACCATTAAATCAGAAAAGAGCACCTAAATTTAAGACTTGTGGACTTCAACTCCCAGAATTTCCCAGCCAGCCACGGGAGTTGGAGTTCATATGTCTTTACAGTTGATCTAACCAAAAGGGAAGAATTAAGGAAGGGAAACAAGGAAGAGGGTGAAAAGAAGGAAGTGTGAGAAAGAAACAAGAAAACAATGGAAATATGAGTGAATAAGTGGTATTAATAATATCTATCTATCTATCTATCTATCTATCTATCTATCTATCTATCTATCTATCTATCTATCTATCTAAAGTAAGGCAGTCAAATGCTACATCATGGACTCAGAATGCTGGGAGTTGTAATCCGGAGAATGCTAAATTGGACAAAACTGCTTTGGGGGGGGGGGTCTTTCTTGACATTTTTACAAGTCAAGATCTTGCAAACTAAAATTTAGGGAAATGCAAATCAATTTCCTTCTAATTTACACCACCCCATTATCCATTCACAGCAGGGGCACCACTAGTGCTCTGCACAAACAGGGAAAAGGAGGCTGTGATCAAATCACAGGGGGATTTGCATGGCAAGAAAAATATATATATATTTCCAGTTCCTGGATTATTGGAGAATTGAGAAGCAGGGCTGTTTTTTTTGTTTTTTTTTAAAGTCTTTGGGGTCTTCACCAGGACTTGTCTTTCCTGCTCCAGACCCACACAACTGGGAAGAAGGGGAGGGCTGAGAAAATGTCTTAATGTTGCCCTAATTGCTTCTCGCCCTCCGGTCACGGGAGCCTATAAAGACGTGTCATTCGATCTATTCTTTCCCAGTTTGGATTATGTGCTGCTATTGTTGCCCTCTGCACACGTTTATTTCTCAGGCTCTGCTCTTAGCATTTGGGAGGGGAGAAAAGAGAGGGCAGGCGGTGGGGAACTCCAGGATCACCTGCCCTGTTCTCATAAAGTCCTTGACCCTGGCAACTTTTTACCTTCTTGCCTTGTCTGGGCAGATTTCTCCATCATCCAGGTCAGGGTTGTGCCAAAGGTGGTTCCCCCTACACCCCACCCCCAAAAGGCAACTGGACTTTCTTGGGTTGTTTTTTTTTTCCTCCCCCCCCCCACTTTGAAAATGTTTCATTTCTTATCCAAAAACTGAAGCAGCTTCTTGGATGAGAAGTGAAGCATTTTCAAAGCAAAAACAAAAAAGTTCAGTTGCCTTTTGGAAAAGCACCTTGGGGACACCTTTCCTGCCTTGCACTCCAAAGAAGGAAAACAGCTGGATCACCACTCTGCAAGAAGAGATGCCCCAACCCAGACTTCCTTCCTTCCTTCCTTCTCCCTCCTGTTCTCCTTCCTTCCTTCCTCCCTTCCCCTTCCTTCTTCCTTCCCCTTTTCCTTCTTTCCTTCCTTCCCTCTCTGTCCCTTTCTCCTTGCTTCCTTCCTTCCTTCTCTCCTCCCTCCCTCCCTCCCTTCTTTCCCTTTTCTTTCTTTCTTTCCTTCCTTCCCTGTCCCTCCCTTTCTCCTTCCTTCCCCCTCCCTTCTTCCTCCCTTCTCTCTTTCCTCCCTCCCACCTTCCCTTCCTTCCCCCACCTTTCCTTCCTTCCTTCCCCTTCCCTTCTTCCTCCTTTCTCTCTCCCTTTTTCTTCCCTTCTTTCCCTCCCTCCCTCCCACCCATCTTTTCTCCTCCTTCCCCTCTTCTTCCTTCCTTCCTCACTTTCAGACCTCTGACTTTGGGTCTTCCCTCTTAGACTAAGGGTGGGGGGGGGAAGAGACTCTCCCCTTCCCTAAAGAGGACCCTGCTGAAGGGGAGGGGGTGTGCAAGCAAGGGGGGGGAGAAGCATTAGGGCCAAACCAGGCTTGACACCCTAGGCTGGGTGGGGGGTCCCCCCGCCTCAATGGGCAGCGTCAGGAACTCCTTGGGGAGGAGGGGGCCTTGGAGTTGCAAGGCTCCCCCCCTCCTCCTCCCAACCTGTCCCAGATACTTAAGACAAAATAAGGCGGGGGGGGTCTTGAAACCTCCCCCCCCACTCTTGGAGGGAGGGGGGGGTCTGAAGACCACAAAAGGGAGGCGGGGGTGGGGGAAAGGGGCGTCTGTCTTGGTAAGCCCCCCCCCCACACACACAGGCTCTCTCCTCAGGCTGACCCCCTCCTCGCTTTCCCTCGTGGGGGAGGGGAAGAGGGGGAGGGGGAGGGGCGCCTACCTGCTGGTTCTCCTTGTCGCCCGGCGCTGCGTGGCCGGGGCCGCTCATCATGTTCGCGTAGAGAGAGCGGGATAAAGGGCTCCGGAGGTAGCGAGCGGGGCCAGACCACATCCTCCTCCTCAGCAGCCACAGCGAGACGGCGCAGCAGCCCAGCCAGGCCAGGCAGAGTCTCATGGGGGAAAGGGGCCGCGGAGGAGAAGACGGGAGAAAGGGGCGAGCGATCACCCCCGCCCGCAACCACCGCCTCCTTGCTCCATGGCGGCGGCGGCGGCGGCGGCGGAGGAGGAGGAGGAGGCGGCCAGAGCCAGCGCCGAGATCCCCATTGAGCGCCCTCGCCGGCGCGCAGCCGAGGCCGGAACCCGAGGCCCGCGGAAGGGGGGCCCGGCCGGACAGGATGGCCAGGGACACGCACGCGCCCGACTGCCGCCCGCCCGCTCGCTCTTTCTCGCGCGCGCACGCGCGTCCCTCCAGCCGCCTTCCTTCCGCGAAGCCCTCGGCGCGCGCCTGCGCATTCGGCGCACTGGCCCGTGGGGGTGGGGTTGTGGAGGGGTGGGGCCCGCGCGCGCGCGCACCCCCTCTGGCCCGATCCTCCAATCCCGGAGCGGCCCGAGCAGCGCCGCCCGCCGCACAATGCCCTTCGCGGGGGCGCGCCTCGAGGAGGGGGGCGTGACCGACGGCGCGCGCGCACGCTCCGACGCGTTCCTTTCCTTTCTTTCTCGCCCCCCCCCCCACTTTTCAACGCCCCGCTCTCGGACGGTCTGCAGAGTGGTGGTCGTAAAACGAACTCCCGGAGAAGTCCCGTCGTTACAACGATGCTTTCCAGAGCCTGATCTCCTAAGGTAGACTTGACCTATAAGGGGAGGTTCCCCTTTCACCCGTCAAACAAATTTTTTTAAGATAATAATTCTTATGTCTTTCCAGCATCCCTTTTCCTCTTTTAACAGCCCGTCTTTGTCACGCTGGGGAAGAAACCACCAAAATATCCCACCAAGGAGTTCCATCAGATAGACTGCGCCTACACAAGGAGGTTCCACCTGCAGAACCAGAAATTTTGAATGAGATGAACTGTAATGTATCTTTAAAAGTTTTGGCGGGAAAATAGCACGTTGCTGATTGGTTGAAGCCTCCGGCTAAACTGTATATAAAGAGAGGTTTTTCTCAGCACTGGCTGCTGGGTTCACCATATAGTAAAGAGCTGTTGTCACTATCCTGGTCTCCTGCCTCGTTATTGCCCGAATCTAACACTGGCGACGAAGGTGGGATCTCGAGGCTAAGAGCGCCAGGAAAAGAGCTGAACTCACCAGGAAGACGCGAACCCAGCAAACAAGGGGCGGAAAGCAGCGATGTCCAGCTACACACCGCCAGCGCCATTCGACCCAGCTAAGGAGAAATGGGGGTCATACATGGCTCGTTTCGAGTGTTTCCTCGAAGCGAACGAACTTCAAGGAGTCTCAGACAACAGGAAGCGAGCGTATTTCCTGAGCCACTGCGGTCCAGAAGTTTTCGACACCGCAGAATCCCTGGCGGAGCCAACGCCGGTACAGTCGGTACCGTGGCAAACTCTGCAGACTTTATTGAAAGCCCATTATGCACCAACGCCGTCCAAGTATGTGCAACGGTTCGAATTCGGGGAGCGCAGACAGCAAGAGGGCGAGTCCATCAGCGCATACATGGCCGCCCTGAGGAAAGCCTCAAAACATTGCGAGTACCGAGACTTGGATGAGGCATTGCTGGAGCAACTCATCCGCGGGGTCAGGGACATCCGTTTGCAGAGGCGGCTGCTGTCTAAAAGCAACCTAACGCTGGCAAACGCCTTGGACGAAGCCAGGGCTCACGAGACGGCTTGATCTTTCACCGCCGGAAGAGCCGCTTGTGCAGTCTGATGGAAGAGGACTTCTCCGCATTAAATGGAAATAATGGGAAGGAGTATTTATTTTTCCGCACTCAAAAGGAAGTCTCACTGCGCTTGCACGGATGAGAACAGCTGTCACGGCTCCTAAGGAAGCTAAACTGTTGTAGCTGTTTGGGAGACTTTTTCCTTAACTCTTCATTTTCACACTCCCCGTTTAAAAATAAAACCACTTTTACAGAACAATAACTTTAAGCACCTGGAAGTTACTTGCAGCCCACAGCAAAAATAAAAAAGGTCTCTTATTTTAAATGGAAAAACTTAATGGGCGATAGTGAGTTTCCACGCCACTCCACAAAAAAACCCTACAAAATATTGAACTTTTTCTATATTCTCCATTGTAAACGTATTCAAATATTAAAGATCGTACAACTGGGAAGTCAGCTTATTTTTTTTTTTAAAAACTTATCTACTGCTGGATTGGCATAAGTCCCAACTTTAAAAGAGCTGGACAATTATGCCAAACGGATTATGTATTATGAAAGCACAAACTCCGGGGCAATATATACTATTGATTAGGATCTGTCTTATTCTGCCAACATAGTTTTAGGATGATTAGTGTTGCAATAAATAAATAAAAGCCATTGGCATCAGCAACTATTCTGGCAGATAACTGAGGGGGGGAAGCATTATAATGTTATTACAGATGACAAATTGTACCTTCGCTTTGTTCGGTCAGTTGAGCTGCACTGAAAAATACCATCATTTATAACAAGAATGTATGGAGGAAGTGTTTTAAATAAATGTGGGTGTTTTTCCAATTCTTAAGCAGTATTCCTGATTGTAAGCCTGTTCTGTTACCAGTTCGTCCAGTTTACCAAGCAAGCAGGAAAAACGATAGACTGGTGTTTATACAATTTACACTCCACCAAAAATATTACCTATAAAAGCCAGTTGCATTACATTCCCTATAATATGCCCAAGAAGCAGAAAGTAATATAAGGATTTAAAAACGCAATCCATTAATTCATAATAAAAGGCACTAAGGGTTTATTAGACTAAAAACTTTAGGATAGTGTATTAAAAGGACTAGGAAAGCCACTGGACTGGAACAGAAGAATTTGATAGACCAGACCTACCTCAACATAAGAAAATAGTTACAGTCCAACTTAGTCTTTCTAAGAAGTTCCTTCCTCCAATGTTGTAATAAGAATAAAAAGGAAAAAAAAAAGAGTTGGCTTGCATATATGCATTACAAGAATAAATGACACACTAATCCATTGGGCAAAGGATAGTACGATTTATTTTGGTTGTAATTCAGACCTCACCCTATCAAGTACAATTTGTTTTCCATTCATTACAAATACTATTGAAAAAAGTAAAAAACGGAAAGACTTTTATAGAAAGAAATCCCAAATCGGATTTTAAAATAAGGCAGAAAAAATATCATCGGCTAAAACAAAAAATAGAAATTGGATGATATTATAAAGAAACAAGATTATCGGCGTGGCACTTAAAAAGACATCCAAGGCCTATTTTCCTAACAGATATTTTTCCTAAGCTGTCAAAGCGCAATGTTAGGATTGACAGCTTGAGAAAAAGTTCCAAGAAAACAGCTTTCCTTCTGCTATCAAGCCTTTCCAGCAGGTTCCTACTAAAGTTTCTGCCCTTCGCTTCGATTTTTCCAACATGTGCATTTTTCCACAATTCCCCCTTGGCCACCACTGACAAATTACACTGTGATGTGCCAAATCACCACTGCCCTTTGGAACATAAATATACCAGTATTGATGGTCTCTTTAAAGCAACAGCTTCTATGGTATTGTCAGACTTGGTTTTCCTAGTTATGCAGCCCTCCATATTTCCTGGTCTGCTTCAACCTTCAAACAATGGTGTTTAGATACCTCATCCTGAGTTCATTTATCATCTCCCCGTTTTTTGGTCTTAATAGGTGGTAGGCATTTTATTTATCCCTTGCTTGTTAAGGTGAGACCAGAAACTTAAAAAGATTCCCACTTCATAATAAAGAATGATAAGATTTAAAACTAGAGAGGATCACGAAATGGCACAGGCTGCATTTGATCGGCTCATTCAGAGAGTTAGGAAAACCCAGGGTTCTTGCTCGCCACTGACACCTGTCAATTGAACACCATTCAGCAATGCTCACATTGTTACAGTTCATAGTATCGGCGTCAGGTGAGTATTCTGGATGGAAAAAGGGGTCCAGGTCAGGATCTGTATCGCCGCAATGCAAAGTGGCACCAGGCAGATCATGTAGAACATGGCGTCATGGAGACCTAAGTACAGACTAGGAGAAAACATTTTACAACTTTCCACCGGGATTATAAAACCAAGTATTGCCACGGCCTGTCCTGTGCTGATTTATTTTCCACCCTTTCAGAATGATCCTGCTGTCTTTGGTTCGCATTTGGAACTCAGCTTTCTGAGCAAAATGTTGTTTATTACCCCAAATTGCATTATTGATTTTATACATTGATTATCCAGGCAACCCACTCCAGCTATGTTCATCTTTTGCCAGCAAAACCAAAAAGTTGTCTGTCGCCTTCAAAACTGATTGATCGCCCTCTCCTTCCCTCCCCTCCCCTCCTCCTCCCTCTTCTCCTCTCTCCTTTTCTCCACTTCCCTCTCCTTCCCTTTCTCCTACTCCTCTCCTCCCATCCACCTCCCTCTCTCCTTTCCCCACTCTACTTCCCTCTTCTTCTGTCTCCTTCCTTCTCTTCTTCCTTTTACTCAGGGAAGTAGAAAGAGGAGGAGTGGAGAAGGAAGGAAGGAAGGAGAGGGGAGAAGGGAAGGGAGGGAAGGAGAAGGAAATACAGAATGAGATGGACTGTCATTGTAAAACTGAAAATATGTTGTATTACAAAGGAAAATGTATAATTAAAACATTTTTTTATAAAAACAATATGCTCTGGTTAAAACATCAAAAAAAAAAGATTGATTGATAGCTTCAAGCAGAATTAAGATCCATCATCGAACACAGAGACTAATAGCAACAGCACTTAGACTTATATACCGCTTCACAGTGCTTTACAGCCCTCTCTAAGTGGTTTACAGAGTCAGCCTCTTGCCCTCAACAATCTGGATCCTCCTAATGTAAATCAAGAGTAAAACTATGTGTGTAAAAAAACCTATACAGGCAGTCCTTGACTTACAATTATTCACTTAAAGACTATTTGCCGTTACAGCGGTGCTGGGGGAAAAAAGTCCTTGCTTTTACGACCGTCAAAGCATCCCCATGGTCACGTGTTCAAAATTCAGGCAATTGGCATGTAAAGTCCCAGGACCACATGATCACCAGTGGATGTGACTCACTTAACAACCGCCTCACTTAGCAACATAAATTCTGCTTCCCAGCTGTGGTCATAAGTCGAGGATTACCTGCAAAACTTAAAAAGCCTTTTAGACAGATACACGGGGTTGACTTTAATAACAACTGGCCACTTACCTGGAATCAGGATCGGCGGCTTTACTATTCAGATCCGCGTAGCCAAATTGATTTAGTACAGAAACCACAAGCATCGGAGCTAAGGACTGAGCTGGCTTTGTGAAGAGAGCGTTGGTGCCAAAGACCATTGAAGACAGCGGAGATCTGAAATGGAAAAGAGACCAGGGTTTACCTGACATAATAATGGAAACAGCTTAACGTTTACCATCCATGTGTTTAATAAGGAAGGCAACGATACCCATTGCTTCATTTATGATCAAAGTTGGGGGCATATGTTCTGACCTAGGCTTCTCCAAAAAGCAGGTTCCTGGTCCCAACAAAACCCCTTCTATTAAAGGAATGTGAATTCCTGGCCTGGTCTTTCAAAGATGAATTTATGACCACAGACCTTACCTAGCTTGGAAAGCTGCCATGTAAATATTTTCCAAACGCGGTGCTGTAAGAGGAAAGACTTGGCACAGAGTCTCTTGAGATTCACGGACAGATCTTCACACTCCTGCACCGAATGACCGAATTATTTCCTTCAAAAGCCACTCCCCTTTCATTTCATATGGGAGGGGCCATTCATCGTCCACCTGTGGCCTTACTCCCAAGTCGAACCTTGTTCTTTAGCTGTTCCCTTCGTCTGGCAACTCTGTGCACTTGGAACAGGCTCCAGCTCTTAGTCTGCCTCATAGATGTCTGACTCCGAAGGCAGCTGATAGCTGGCATACGGCCCTGGCTCCCTCTCTGCCTCCAACGCAGAGCCCTCATCAAAGCCTTCCCCAGACTCCAGGACTGGCTCAGGTTCCTCCCCAACTCCTCACTGTCCGAATCTGCTGTCAGATCCGCTGGGGGGGGCCACAACAGCATAGTACTCACTTTCGTTTATGTTTCTTTAAATCTGCATCAACGATATCGGCCAATGGTAGATTAAAGAGGCTGAAGGAGGCTTGGACCATCACCCTGAAGGAATAAAATCATCTGATGAATTTGGCCCACACAGGTCAAGTTTGTCCATTACCATAAGGTATATCTTCTTGGTCTTCCCCATTTTGGCAGCCTAACAACTGTCAGCAATATTTTTCAGCTCCTAAAATGGATGGTAAATATTTACTTACATGTTGACAGTGAGATAAATAGCCAGGAAATAGTAATATTCTCGACCCAGTGCGAGCATGAGAATTGCAGCCATTCCTTCCAGGTAGAAAGAAAATAAGACAATCTTGTAATAACCAAATTTCATTAACAAAGTGTGGCTGAGGAGCACAAGACACTGAAACAGAACAGGAATAAAAAAAAGAGAGAACGAGAACTACATTAAAACCGAAGTTGAATTGCATGTAGACTTTTTTTAAAAGGTTAAAAAATGGGGAAAGAAATCATATTTTGAAAACAAAACAGACCAGGAATGCTGCATCTGAAGGGGTAACTCTCAAATCCTAGGTGAAAACAGTAGTACCCAATCTTTGATCCTGGATCATGTTTTTCTCCAAGATCTTCCCTAACTTTTCCCAGTAAGAAGTATGACTTAAAATATGTTAGGGCTCAACACGTTTAAAAAAAAAAAAAATGAGAAAAAGGACAGAGAGTTTTCTGCCTACCTGCGGACAAATAAAACCTGCCCCATACATAAAACTTCTGACAGAGGAAGAAAGGACTCCGTTCGGGATGAGATTATCTGCAAAGATCATCATGAAATTGTTGCAGAAGGCTAAGTGGAAGACTTGGAAAAAGTTCATGACGACAAAAAGCAGGAAGTTTTTCTGAGTCAGGATCTGGCGGGTCAACAAGAACACCGAGGACCAAGAGAGGGAGGGGGCCTTCGAGCTTTCTGGATCAGACCCTTCCATCAACGGTTCCCTTTGCTCGTACTGAGTCGTGCTGTAGAAGCCGGTGTAGGACATGCAAGCCGTTGCGGCGACTGCTACGAGCACCGTGAAGGCCTGGAAGTAGGCGAAGCGCTCCATGTTAGCCGAGATCAAACCGCAGAACAGGATGCTGGTTGAGCCAATCAAGCTGGCCACCTGGTTGTACTTGATCAGCTGGAGGCGACTCTCGTGCCGGGTGGAGGTTTCGGCGAAAAGGGCGCACTGGGCCAGCAAGACGAAGGTGAGCAGGCCATCAAAGGCGCACAAGGCCACAATCAGATGCAGCCCGCAGAGCCAGTCGTCTTCCTCGTATTGTCTCCAAGGAAACCAGGGGAGGAGGAAAGCCAGGGCGTACAAGGGGGCACCGTACAAAATCGAAAACTGGCGGCGGGAGCAGCAGGGCACCTGGGCGTTGTCCTGAAGGTACCCGAAAAGAGGGTCGTTGATGGCGTTCCAAACCATGAAAACAACCTAGGAGCAAACGGGACCGGTCAGACTTTCCCCAAGCAAGCAAGACTGGATACTCACGAAATTCAAGGATACGGACCAATCCTCGATTTACGATCAGTGGCTTAGTTCAAACTTAATTTACCTGCTTTGTCATTTTGTATCTGACAATTTTAATATATCTTTTTAAATGTTTTAGTGCTATAAGCCAGGGGTCTCCAACCTTGACAACTTTAAGACTTCTGGACTTCAACTCCCACAATTCCTCAGCCACTGCGCATACGTGCGTGCTCATTTTTGCGAACCGGTAGGGAAGGTAGGTGAATCCCACCTCTGTTTGAAACCAAATATAAATAGTTACATCAATACTATTTACTGTTACCTGTCCTTGATGGAATGCTGCTTCTGAGATCTTGTACTTGTTTAAAAAGAGTTTAACGTAATAGAAATTGAAGATGCTGTTCATCATTCCAGCGCCTAACGTGGTCATCGAGTAAGCAAGAGCATTAGGGTGAAGTCCTAAAAAAGTCTTCATATTTCTGCTGTGATATTTTTCTTCTTCCCTGTGGAGCAGAAAGAATAGCCATTGGGGGGAAAAAATAAGTATATGTAGCTTGCAGTTTTTATGGCACAGCTCGGGGTATGCTTTCTAATTTTTAAAAATCTACATGCAGCTGGAACCAGAACTTCCAGAGGCTTAAGGCTGAAGCTCCACAGTTTAAAACATAATCACAATTTTGTGGAATTTAGGAAATTTCTGTGCAATATTTAATGGTAATTAGAGGCAATCAGTGGACGATTGAAACGTAACACAAGTAGGACACTAAAGTCTTAAAACACCACTATGCTTGAATTGGAACACATGTCAGAACCATTGCTCTTGGGAAACAATAAGAAGGTTAATTAATACCAAACATTTAAAAGAGCAGTTTTTATGATTTTTGATTTGTAACCGTTGTAAATGTTGGATTTTGGCCAATATAGGTGAACATAGCCAATGAAAAGAACAAAAGATGGGTGTCTTATATACATTTGAATTATATATATATATGTGTGTGTGTGTGTGTGTGTGTGTGTGTGTGTGTGTAGGTCTTTGGTTATTCGGGTTTTCTCCCGCGTAAAATTGGAAGTGTCTTGGCGACGTTTCGACGAAGTCTCATTCGTCATCTTCAGGCTTCAGCTTCGTGCTTCTGGGAGCAATGTGTGATTGCAATATTGTATTTGTATTGTATTGTATTGTATTTATATATATATATATTTATATTTTATTTTATTTTTTAATTTTATTTTGTCACAACAATATATGTAGGTATCATACAAAAAGATTATGTAGTATATATATAGTATATATATATATAAATACAAGCTAAAATAAGATGGTGGGTATTAAGCTAGATTTTAATACAGGGCAGAAACTGAGCCTGTTACAAATCAGAATGTTTTGTCCTCAGCTAGCGCATAAAACCATTGATTAAATTAGTTAAAAGGACAACGGTGTGCCTGCCTGAACAAAGCTAAATGCTGACAAGAGAATATAAATCTTCTTTTAATTTGAATATAATTCACCACAAACCGCCAGAGGGCAACATTTTCTCACCTACATTGATCTACGCCTAGCAAGAGAGCTTAGCAATTGGACAAGATTTTACAACAGAAAATAAGAGCATCATCGACCTTCATGGATCCATCCGGAGGGGGAAAAGGGCATTTCTTGTCTTCCAACTGAGAAAATACAGAAAGAAGGAGCACAAAAGAATCTGCCCCTCTCTTTTCACCTGTTTTTTTTAAAATTTTAATAAACCAAGATATGGACCACAATCCACTGTATATACAAACAAAAAACCAAAAAAAAAAACCCAACCACCCTACAATTCAACGGAGGTACAAAACCCCTTTAAAAGGATATCCACCTACAATGTGTTATAAAAGCAAGCTAAAAATCGGTTAAGCAGAGAGAGCAGCGCTGCCCTTTAGTAATATTTATTTCAAAGGAATCCCAAGATTGATGCAATTAATGCCTGGGGTAAGATTAAGAATGAATGGCATGCAACACACAGGACTCTTAGCAGGAATCAGGGGTTGCTCTCTGTGTGCGTGGTCCACCTCCCATCCCTGGCCCGTTCCCACATCTTGGCTCCTAGCACAATAACATCTATTATACGGCACATTTTCTTTCTCATCTATTTTCATGGATATATTCACAATGCAAGTTTTCTACAGGACCAAAGGTTTGTTTCGTGTTTTCAAAAACAAATGCCCCTTTGATGCTGTAAAAGGGCACCAAACAGCCCCCCTATTTAAAGAGTGGATAAGGAAGCAAGTTTGGGCCTTTGCAATAAAGCATAAAATAAATACTTTTCCCGTCTCCAAAACGCTACACAGAATAATTGTGGTTTCTTGCTGTAACCAGCGAACAGGGATAACCATTTTTTAAAAAATATTGATTAGACTCCATCTGGAGATGTTTGTCACTGCCCATACACACGCTTTTAAAAGTCTTAAATATTTATGACTTGGAAAACTTCGGTGGACTAAAGCCCATTTCAAAAGATATTGTAACACCCTGTTTTTTTTCTCTCTGAGAACTCCTTCCCATTTTTGAAAGTTGTGAACGACCCCAAGAAAGCTTTGGTTGGTGTGGTTTATATCAATATTTACGATATTAAAAATGAAAATGGATGCAGTTGCTGCTGCTGCTACAGTGCCTGAGGGTTGTTAGACAGGATTTTAATATGGTATTTCTTTTCAACATAGGCTGGAAAATGATTTATGATTTTACAAAGCCCAGAGGCGGTCTTGGGGATGCCCAGGGGTCTTCACAAACTTTGAGAAACCCTGATGCAAATGAGGTTTTTAGCCAGAAAATGATTTCTGAGTGAGAAGTTCCTGGTACTCTATGATGTATGATGCTATGGAAGGGAGGCTCAAGGCACAGCAGAATGGTGCCAAAAAGCCAGCATCCTATTATTAAAATGGCTATTACAGGTAGTCCTTGACTTACAACCATAGATTTAGTGGCTGGTCAAAGTTACAACAGCACTTTAAATAAGTGACTTAGGATCTTTTTCACAAGTTGCAGCATCTTCATGGTCACGTGATCACAATTCAGATGCTTGGCAACGGACTCATATTTATGTCGGTTGCAGTGTCCTGGGGTCACGTGGTTCCCCTTTAGCGACCGCCTGACAAGCAAAGTCAATGGGAGAAGTAAGATTTCCTCAATGGTGTTAGTAACTTAATAACTGCAGCGATTCCCTTCAACAAGCAGCCATAAAATGGGGCGAAACTCACTTAACAATCGTCTTGCTTAGCAATGGAACTTTGGGGTTCCATTGTGGGTCACAAACAGAGGACTACCTCCACTGCGAAAGGTGGAACTCTGCATTTACCAAACGCTGCAGAGCGAAGCAGGATTCAGCACCGCATCAAACAAAAATAAACACTTATTTGTTTCTCAGCATTTTGGGCTAGGATCAAGTGCAGTACCTGATCCCATTTTTTGCAGGACACCGACAGATCGTACCAGAATCCTACGTATCAGCCTAGAAAGCTTTCAGGCTTGAGCATAGTGACTTTCCAGAAAGGGACTTAATATTTTGGACCTGTATAAATGGAACACAAACTGCTTGGGGGAAAAGTTGGTGTTGCAATTTAGAAGAACAAAGTTGGAAGTCCCAAAGGTGGGGGTTTTTTTTTTCCCTTCTTCTTCTAAAGGCAATTAGACTTTCTGGGTTGTTTTTTTTTTTGAAGACGTTTGGCTTCTCATCCGAGAAGCTTCCTCAGCTCTGACTGGATGGATAAAATCCTTTCGTTTCCCTTCTTCAGAGCCGAAGAAGCTTCTCGGATGAGAAGCCAAACGTCTTCAAAGAAAAAAATCAGAAAAAATTCCTCTTGAAAGGAAAAAAAAAAAGCACCTTTGGGACAACCATAACCTGGATGAGCGAGAATCTCCATAGACTAGGGGGTCTCCAACCTTGGCAACTTTAAGCCTGGCGGACTTCAACTCCCAGAATTCCCCAGCCAGCAAAGCTGGCTGGGGCATTCTGGGAGTTGAAGTCCGCCAGGCTTAAAGTTGCCAAGGTTGGAGACCCCTGTCATAGAAAACAGAGTTGGAAGGTACCCTAGAGGTCCTCTAGTCCCACCCCCCCATTCTGGGAGTTGAAGTCCGCCAGGCTTAAAGTTGCCAAGATTGGAGACCCCTGCCATAGACAACAGAGTTGGAAGGGACCCTAGAGGTCCTCTAGTCCCACCCCCCCATTCTGGGAGTTGAAGTCCGCCAGGCTTAAAGTTGCCAAGATTGGAGACCCCTGCCATAGACAAGAGTTGGAAGGGACCCTAGAGGTCCTCTAGTCCCACCCCCCCATTCTGGGAGTTGAAGTCCGCCAGGCTTAAAGTTGCCAAGGTTGGAGACCCCTGCCATAGACAACAGAGTTGGAAGGGACCCTAGAGGTCCTCTAGTCCCACCCACCCCATTCTGGGAGTTGAAGTCCGCCAGGCTTAAAGTTGCCAAGGTTGGAGACCCCTGCCATAGACAACAGAGTTGGAAGGGACCCTAGAGGTCCTCTAGTCCCACCCCCGCCCTGCTCAAGCAGAAGACCCTATACCCATTTCAGACAAACGGCTGTCTATAATCCATTCTAATTAAAAGTTAACAGAGGAATTATGAGCATTTGGGAACCTTTTCCTTGTGTAGCCCCGTTTGATGCCGGCCAGGAGCTCCATTCCCAGTCCTCCTTGCTTTATAAAGGGGAGGGAGGGTTTCTAATTCCTGCACACACCCGACCTGCCCTCCTCTCTCCCGCCACCCTTCCCACGGCCACCCTGCCCGTAATTTTTTTCAAGGCGACGGGACCCCCGAAGGGCCCTCGGTCCACCGGGACACCATTCGTTCCCCTTAGCAACCGAGCCCTCGCGACGCCTAGCAACGGCGACCGCCTAGCAACGGCGCGACCGCCCCTCCCTCCCTCCCGGCGACGCCACACTGACCCCGCACTTCAGCCTCGGGCAGCGCAGAAAAACTCGGAGGGCGGGTCTTGTCTTCCCCCCCCACCCTCCCGCGCACCCCGACTCCTCTCAAATCGCTCGCCATTGGCCGGCGGCGGAGCCCCTCTGCTCTCCATTGGTCGGAGCGGCCGGGAGCGCCCGGCGAAGGAAGCGCGCTCATTGGCTGCTGCCGGCGTGGGTTCCTGGTTTTGAATCGCGCCGGGCGTCCTTTGCCACGTTGCTTCTCCGGCCTCATGGACCCGCCCCCTGAGCCCCCCTGGAGGGGCGGGGCGGGGCGTTCGGGAGAGTCCGGAGGCGCTCGGAAGAGCTCGGGAGCGGCTTTAAAGGCAGCGCGCAGCCCGGCGCCCGCAGGGACGGTGAGCGGTGGCGGAGGCGGCGGCGCGATGCTCACCGACAGCCTGGTGGAGGAGTTCGAGATCCGCGAGGATGAGCCGTGGTACGACCAGCAGGACCTGCAGCAAGGTGAGCGGGCGGGCGCCGGGACGGCTTCTTCTGCCTAGGACTACACTCCCCATTATCCCCAGCCGACGCAGCCCCCATTTCTTCGGCTTGGTGGGGTTGGAACTCTGGCGCTTATTCTCCTCTCCTTGCTGAGGTCACAAACCCAGGACTACACTCCCCATTATCCCCCAACCTCATCTTCTAGCCAATGTTCTCTTTGGGAGGGTGGGGGACTCCAGAGCCTATGATCCTCCCCCCCTTCTCATCTCCTCGCTGAGTTCAAGCCCTGGACTACACTCTCCCTCATCCCCAACCGACGCAGCTTCTAGCCAACCTCTTTTCCATCTCCTCTCCTTGCTGAGCTCCAGCCCTGGACTACACTCCCTATTATCCCCAATCAGCCCAACCCCACCTTCTAGCCAATGTTCTCTTTGGGGTGGGGTGGGGGGAACTCCAGCGCCTATTATCCTTCCCCTTGCCATCTCCTTGCTGAGGTCAAGCCCAGGACTACACTCCCCATTATCCCCCAACCTCACCTTCTAGCCAATGTTCTCTTTGGGTGGGTGGGTGGGTGGGGGACTCCAGCGCCTATTATCCTCCCCCTTCCCATCTCCTCGCTGAGTTCAAGCGCTGGACTACACTCTCCCTCATCCCCAACCGACGCAGTTTGTAGCCGACATCCTTTCCCATCCACTCTTCATGCTGAGCTCAAGCCCTGGACTACACTCCCTATTATCCCCAATCAGCCCAACCCCACCTGCTAGCCAATTTTCTCTTTGGGTGGATGGACTCCAGCGCCTATTATCCTCCCCATCTCCTCTCCTCGCTGAGCTCGAGTCCTGGACTCCACTTCCTATTGTCCCCAACTAACCAAACCCCACCATTCTCTGTGGCTGGGGCGGAGAGTTTGGAACTCCAGTGCCTATTATCCTCCCCCTTCCCATTTCTCTCCCGTGCGCTGAAGTTCAAGCTTTGGACTACACTCCCCATTGTCCCCACTCAACCTTCTAGCCAACATCCTTTAGTCTTGGGGGTGCGGCAGGGAGGTTGTAGAGTGGAACTCCAACACCTATTATCCCTGTTATCATGCCTGGGAAGGCTCCCCATCATCCCCAGCTTGCTCCTCCAGCCATCACCTCCTCCTCTCCCATCACCCCCTGGCTAATCCAGAGGGGAAGGGGTGGGTGGGGTGGATTCCAGCTGTAGAGAGCTCCCTGCCTCCTCTCTACTCCGGTCCCCATCCTCCCCAGCTGGATGGGTTGGGTAGAGCTGTAGCATGCTAGGTCAGGGCTGGCAGGGGTCACCCCTTCGCCTCCTTAATTGAGTGGGGGTTTCTCGCCCCCCCCTTCCATCCCTCCGTCCTTCCTTAGGACAATGGCTTTGTCTTTTAATTCTTCCTGCTCACCTGTGCGAGCAACCTCACCTCCCTCCCTCCCTCCCTCATCTTATTGGTTGGTGAATTCTGCCCACCTGCCCTTAGGCCCCCCTCCTCCCCCCTTTCTGCTGAAACGGAGTGCCATCATCCCCAGCCGGAATATTTATTTCTTCTTTCCATCACCCTTCCCCGTTTCCTTCTTCTTTCTTCTCTTTGTCAGTCAGCCTTCTCCCCTTCCTTTCTTCTATCACCCTTCTCCTTCCTTCTTCCTTCTCACCTTCCTTTCTTCCCTCTATCACCCTTCTCTCCTTCCTTCCTTTCTTCCTTCCATCACCCTTTTCCTTTTCCTTCTCCCTTTCCTTCCTTTCTTCCCTCCGTCAGTCATCTTTTTCCCCTTCCTTTCTTCTATCACCCTTCTCTTTCCTTCTTCCTTCTCTCCTTCTTTCCTTTCTTCTCTCTTTCAGTCATCTTTCTCCCCTTTCTTTCTTCTATCACCCTTCTCTTTCCTTCTTCCTTCTCCCCTTCCTTTCTTCCTTCCTTCCTTCCCTCTGTCAGTCACCCTCTCCCCTTCCTCCTCTCTTTCCTTTCTTCCATCACCCTTATCCTTCCTTCTCACCTTCCTTTCTTTCCTCCATCACCCTTCTCCCTTCCTTCGTTTCTTCTTTCCGCATCTGTCCCGCTCTGCTTTGTTCTTCCATCCCATCCCCTGAACGTATCTTTTCTTTTATGTACACTGAGAGCATATGCACCAAGACAAATTCCTTGTGTGTCCAATCACACTTGGCCAATAAAAATTCTATTCTATTCTATTCTATTCTATCAGAATAATGCTCCAAGGGGAACCACCTCCGCCTTATAAAAAGGCATTTCACCATGGATAAAGGCGAACCTTGAAAGAGCTGAAGGAGTCAAAAGGAGAATGGCAGGGAGGGGTCTCAAAAGCGAGAGGGGGAGGAGGAGGACAATGAATAGAGGAGGGGCCTAGCTGGGAAGCCCCTTTAAGGAGAAATGATGGATGTGAACTTGGTGGAGAACGAGGGAGTGGGAAGGGAGGCTGGGGAAGAATAGAAAGCGCTCAGGAAAAGAAACGGAGCTTTACAGAGCCTAAATAAATGTGGGCAGAAGACCCTAGACCTTCAACAACTTTAAAAACCGTGTGGACTTCAACTCCCAGAATCCCCCAGCCAGCCAGCCAGCTGGCTTGGAAAGCCTAAGGAAAGACTTTTAAATGCAATTAAAGATGGCTAAGCCTGATTCCTTGCTGTGCTTAATTTGGAAACTAAATCCTTGGGTTCAACCAGAGTACTTAATCCTTGCTTGGGAGTAATAGAGCTAAACCCTATGAAAGACAGTTTCCAAAAGAAAAAGTTAGGCTTCTGGGATCAATGAACTTTTAGCTTTTTGGGGATATTCCCACAGTTTAGTGCAGGTACGCAAAGAGAATTTGAGTTTCAGGCGAGTCTAGGTTACAAATTTAGGTTAATTACAAATAAGCAATGCAAATAAATAAAATAAATAAATAAAGATGTCTTATTACTGAATTTCCTTGGGGTTCCCCCTCCCCTTGAAAACGTTTCGCTTCTCATCCGAGAAGCTTCTTCATTTCTGTTCTTCAACCATTGACCTGGATGATTGAGAATCTCCATAGACATCTTACTACTGTTTTTAAATTTACAATGAGGATTATCTTGTGTTCCATAGGATTGGAAGGTGGGGGGGATTTTCTCTAGCATTTACAGCTTTCCAAACGACTTTGGGTGTGCCATAAAATTGCCAAGATGGTGCGTGTAGTGTAGACGGGATTTGGGTGTGAAGTCCAGAGACTTGTTGCATGCAGCTAAAGAAAAGAAGTGCTTTTATTATGATACTGGTACCTCTGCTCTGTATTTAGTTCTGTTTAAAGACCAACATAAAATTACATTTTTGCCTTTCTGTATTTATCAGACATCTGTCTATTTTTGGATGTTGGAAAAATATTTCAGTATTTTGGAAAGGAAAATATTCTTTACCTGTCCTGATCTGGAAACATTTCTCCTTCACTTTTAGCATTTCTATAAAAGCCTGCCATTTAAAAAGGCATAGCTTTAATTTGAGATAATACATTGTCTTATGAAATGCTGTACAGCAAAGGACTTTCTTCAAACGGAGCTCAAACTTTTCCCTTTTCCTGACTCTCTTGATTGATGATGCAATATCTGAGACATATATTCATTTAATCCAAGGTTTTTATTCTCCAAATTGTTGTATGGTACTGGGTTTTTAAATTATGAATCACAGCCCTGATTTCTTGGTTTTGGATGCAGTGAAAATGCAGCTGTTGTCACATACTGTTGTTTTAAGTCAGTTTCAGGTCAGTTTCAAAGTGTGGGAAAGGCACATTTTTTTAAAGAAAAAAGAAAAATTCATCATAAATCATTTGGACGATTGTGTTGCTTAAAATGGCCAGTTAGAAATATTGCATCGGTTGCAACATCTAAACTGCATACTCAGTTAGAAGATTATATTACCTGAGAGGTAGAAATTTATCAATTTATCAAACGTGCACACTGTTTCCTTCACAACAATCAACATTGTTGTTTCAGCAAACCTATTTTCTTTTATTATACTCTGAACTTTCGCCTAATTGTCCCAGGTTGTTCATGTCATTTAATATTGGACTGTGGCATTTATGATTAATTTTCCAGACATGGTGGCAGGCCATAGTCTTATATTATGGCTTTACAAGATATTTCAAACTGATTATTTCTCGTGCGGTACAGGTAATCCTCGACAGTTCATTTAGTGACCAAAGTTGCAACAGCAGTGAAAAGAGTTTTTCACACTTACGACCGTTGCAGCATCGGGTTATGTGCGATCCCCTTTTGCGACCTTCTGACAAGCAAAGTCAAAAGGGATTCACTTAACGACCGTGTCACTCGCATAACAGCGGCAGTGATTCTCTTAGCAACGGTGGCGAGGAAGGTCGTAAAATCATGCAAAATTCTCTCAACAAATGTCTCGCTTTACCACATAAATTTTGGGCCCAATTAAGGTCGGATGTCAAGGATTGTCGGTAAGGGAAGAAGGAAGGCAGGTGTATTTCTGAATGTCTTTTAAATTTCAGAATTTCTCGCTTCGTGCTTTCCGACCTCCTAGCTGCAGACATGGTAAGATAACGAGAAGATGAATTCCTTTGCTAGTTATCCACTTAAGATTACCATATAATTTAGCTGAGTACCTTCAATTGAACTTCAATTCGCCTTAAAATTGATACGTTCTGGTAAAACTACTAAGACGTGCAGCCAATTTAGCTTCAATATTCTCCATAGGAAATATTTCATCCGAAATACCTAGGTTTGGCGGACTTTAGCACAAGCAATGCATTGGAAGAGAGATATTCTATTCTATTCTATTCTATTCTATTCTATTCTATTCTATTCTATTCTATTCTATTCTATTCTATTCATACACAACTTCAGTCTGGAGAACATTTTGGAGTACGTAGGTGGATTGTTTTTGTAGTCGTAAAAGTGGACTTAAGGGACTTTTCCATGGCTTTGCAATTAATGATCAAAGATTCTATCAAAGCCTCACTGGAATTGGAGTAGTAGTTATGAAATTATGTGTAGTGCAGAAGAAAATGTAGGAAAATAGATTTCTTCTACCAGGTGTATCTGCGTAGTACGGAGTTCTTGACTCCCATAGTAAATTTAGAAGTTGAATACATCTGGGGGGGGAGAATCACGTTGGGGAAATGGATCTCATCAAATACAGTTCTCAACTTATGGCCAGAATTTCCATCGCTAAGCGTGGCATTATTAAATCAATTGCACCCAATTTTACAATCATTTTTTGCCAGGGTTGCTAAGCGAATCTCTACAATTAACTGAATCCTGCGGTGGTTAAGTAAATTGAGCTTCCCTCTTTGACTTTGCTTGTGGGAAGTCCGACGGGAAGGTCACAGATGGGGATTGCATGACCCTGGGACATTGCAAATACATGCCTGTTCACGAGCACCCAAATGTTAATCCCGTGACCATGGGGATGCTGCCACACGTGTGTGAGGACACACTTTTTTCAGTGCCCCTGCCTTGTAACCAGGGGTGGTATTGACTTACCTTAACTACCGGTTCGCAAATGTGAGCCGCCACCTCACATGCGCAGAGTATTAAAAAAAAGGATGCGATAATGTCTGGGCGGGTGGGCGGAGCCTTCCGCAGCCCCAGCTCCCGGTTTGTCCGAACCGGGTAGAACCAGCAGAATCCCACCACTGCCTGTAACGCTGACCGGTTGCTAAACGAATTGTTGTAATTTGAAGACTACCTGTCCTTAACTTCGATAATTTGATGGGGGGGAAATGTAGTTTATAAACTTTTGAACGTTGCTCGAGACAGATCATAGAATATAATAATAGCGTGGAAGTTACTGGTACGCCAGTAAGTAATCTTTCAACTATTAAGCCTGGGCAAATGTCAGCATCTGTACTGACAATTGTTAGAAAAAAATACAACCAAATTCTGGCTTGAACGTTTGGCAAAAAACATCAGTGATCGTTTTACGGTACTTCTGAGATCAAGCTTGTAGTCACCGAAGAAGAGAAATTGTCTTTTGAGGTGTGAGGTCTCTGACATTTTATGAAGCCCAAATATGTTTCCTAGAATTTTTACACCGATAAGTGCAATAGAAAAATTATAACACGTAATGTTTTAATGTCCCTTGTTTGGTTTCCAGTCAACATATATTTTTTCCCCGTATTTCAAATTGTCAAAGTTGTAGCGTCAGCGAGCTTCTTTCCAAAACATTTAACTTGCAAAAAAAAACAAAAAACGTTTAAGTGCAAAAATTTAACCAAAACAGAGCAAATGGAGAACTTAAAATTAAACACAAAGACGTGTTAAGATGCTACAATCATTCTGGGCTGTTTAGTCTCCCCAAGAGATTGTCATTCTGTTGTACTATTTGTCAACATGACAACCTTTTGAATGAATTTCACCCACCGGTCAGCCGAAATATTGTTGACGGCAAAAGTTCTTTTGCATATTATACACGTAATGGGAAAAGATTTTAAGGTCCTTAAGTCTTAGCACCTTTTTTTTTTTTTTTTTGCAATCTGCCAATTCTTTGCATGATGAAACTTGTACCAACTTAATACCAGCAAAGTTGGCCTGTTTAAAAATAACTTGCATTCCCTGGGACCAAGCCAGCATTTTAACACCAAACATTTCAGGCAAGGAACGAAAGCGGTGTTTTGAAACCGTGCGTTTTAAGGGCCACGCAGTAAAACGTTATCTTATTCTTTTCCTTCCTTTGTGACTATTAATTCTATGTCCTTGTACTTTGGTTAATTGAATAAAAAAAAATGGGTGAAAAATAGAATTATCTGATGCATCTATTTTCAAACTCTATCCTGAAAGGACTTCACTAACTCTGCATCTTTTCACATTTCAGTGAGATGCTGAAGAATAATAAGAAGCACAGATTAAGCTTTAGCTAATAAATTCTATTCTAAAGAATTCTATTCTACCGTAAAAGCAACTTTGATAACTATTACCAAAAGAACACCGCTATGGAGATTCTAAAATGTGCCATTAATCTCCACGAATGAGGCAAACATTTATTCCTTTAGAAATTATACTGTACCTGATTGTTTGTAATGCCTATACAGTACCTTAAAATAAGGCGGTGCAAATAAATAAAGCCACACCCACATTTTGTCGTAGATCTTCATCTGGCTGCTGAACTGGGGAAGACGCTTTTGGACCGAAATACGGAACTGGAGTCCTCTCTGCAGCAGATGTATTCCACCAACCAGGAGCAACTGCAGGAAATAGAGGTGACTGAAGACTACCCTGTAAAATTGAATTATGTACCCCTTCAGCTCTGCATGTTTGCTGTTAGGGTGTAGAAGCAGGGGTGGAGCTGCTGGGAGTTCGCAGGGATTTGGGAGAACCTCTAGCTAAGATTCTGTGCAGTTCAGAGAACCCCCAAATCACACTTATGGCTGCCCCCCACCCCACCCCTCCCAGGAGTCCCCATGCAGCCTGTCTTAGATGCAGGTAAGTGCAAAGTTCGCACGGAGGCTTGGGGAAGGCAAAAAATGGGCCTACTGGATGTTCAGGAAGGCCGGGAATGGGGCCGTTTTCGCCCTCCCAGAGGCTCGAGGAAAGCCTCCGGAGCCCAGGGAGGGCAAAAATGCCCCCCACGATGTTGCAGGAGGCTGACTAGGCTATGCCCATCATGGCCACACCCACCCAGCTACCGGGCATAGAACCCCTTGCTAAAATTTTTGAAGCCCACCCCTGTGTAGAAGTACGGTGAGGCAGGCCAACAAACCATGTTTGCACCAAGATTTGTAAAGTGGAGACCATCAGGACCTGAGTCAACACGTTGTATTGAGTTATCATGGGGTTTACTATTAGCTTGGGATGTGGCACCATCTCACCTGTAGTCAAGTTTGTAAATCCAGCCCATTTTGGGAATGAAATGCAAACAGTCGCACATCGGAGCAGAGCTGACTGGATGCCAACTGAGCGTAGATTAAATCCCACATTTTCCAACCTAAATTTGTCTTGCAAATGTGTGAACTCACAAGCGCCTTTTTGTTGGGAATTCTTCATTAAGAACGTCTTCCATTTCTTTGGAGGAACAGTCAACAATTGATCTGTTAGGTTCGATTGCCCGTGTTCAGACCAGGCCAGATGAAAACATGTATAGATAGCAATAGCCCTTATATACTACTTCACAGTGCTTGATGGCCCTCTTTAAGTGGTTTACAGAGTCAGCTTATCACCACCAACAATCTTGAGTCCTCATTTTATCAACCTCGGAAGGATGGAAGGCTGAGTCAACCTTGAGTCAGGATTGAACTGCTGGCAGCGTTAGCTTGCAATACTGCATTCTCACCACTGCACCACCATGGCTCTGAAATAGAGATAGAGATGGATGGATATGGATGGATGGATTGATAGATAATTAGTAGATGATAGATGGATGGATGGATAGATCGATAGATCGATAGATAGATAGATAGATAGATAGATAGATAGATAGATAGATAGATAGATAGGAGAGAGGAGAGATGGGATACATAGATAGGATAGATAGGAGAGAGAGAGAGTCAGGAGGGAGGGAGGGAGAGACAGACAGACTAGACTATATACCACTTCACAGTGCTTTACGGCCCTCTCTTAAGTGGTTTACAGTCAGCCTCTTGCCCCCCAACAATCTGGGTCCTCATTTTACCCACCTTGGAATGATGGAAGGCTAAGTCAACTTTGAGCTGGTCAGGATCGAACTGCTGGCAGTCAACAGATTTAGCCTGCAATACCGCATTCTAACTACTGTGCACCATGGATGGATGGATGGAAGGAAGGAAGGAAGAGCAATAGCAATAGCAATAGCAATAGCACTTAGACTTATATACTGCTTCACAGTGATTTACAGTTGTCTCTAAGCGGTTTACCAAGCCAGCCTCTTGCTCACAACAATCTGGGTCCTCATTTTACCGACCTCGGAAGGATGGAAGACTGAGTCAACCTTGAGCCCGTGAGACACCCCACCCCCTGCTAAACTACTGAATGTTATTTTCACGGCCCGATAATCTTGTTGCAGCGAATTCTGGGGCTGCGTATGTTGTGTGAACCCAACTTGACGTACCTTTGGTTCACTTTGTGGAGTCCGCGGTGCTCTCAGAGCCTGATGGTTCGCTTGCAGACCTTAGGGCAGCGGTTCTCAACCTGTGGGTCAGGACCCCGTTGGGGGTTGAATGACGATTTGCCAGGGGTCGCCTAAGACCATCGGAAATATGGGAAGTATACTTGCGAGTCGAAGAATGGCGCTCCAATGGTTGACTCCACGAACCAGCTGCAAGGCTCTTCAAATCGCTAGCCAAATTCGGCTTCAGGCATGATGAATTAAAAAAGAGAGAAATCTTTGCTCTGATGTCTCCCTCTCAAGCCAGCTGCAATCACTCCCAATCGCTAGCCTAATCTGGCTTCAGGCGCCATAAACTTAATAGGGGAGGAGTCTCCGCTTTAATGCCTCCGTCCTCAAGGCAATCGCAAGCAGTTCAGATCGCTAGCCGATACGGCTTCAGGTACTATAAATTCAAAACGAAAATAATTTTACGGTTGGGGTCGCCACATCGTGGGGAATTGTATTAAAGGGGTCGCAGCACTATAAAGGTTGAGAACCACTGCCTTAGGGCAAATCGATTTATAACCAGCTGGAGCCAGGATTTATGTACCTAAGCAAGGCGATTAAAATGAGTTGTGCACAATTTTCGAACCTTGCCCGTAAGATCGCTGGCAGTTATTCAGTGAACTGTGAGACTAACTAAAACAATTGCAGAGATTCCCTTAACAACAGTGGCAAGAAAGGTCGTAAAACGGGGCAAAGCTCGCTCAACGGACGTCCCACTTAGCAACAGAAATGTTGGGCTCAATTGCGGTCGTAAGTCGAGGACTACCTGCAGTTAAAGAATAGGCTAAGTATAAGAGTGACTGAAAGCTGGGCAGATTGTTGAAACAGCTGTGGATTTTAACACCTTGTTTCCAAGTCACCTCTATGACACTTGAAACTTTTCTTGCTAATTAAACAATTAGCACTACAATACTAATGGCACACACACACGGGAAGTGTGTGTTTGTGTGTGTGGTGTTTTTTCAGTTTTCAACAGGAGAAACAAATAGAAATTCATGGTTTGGTACAGGTGGTCCTCAACATATAAACGGTTCATTCAATGGCCATTCAAAATTACAGCACTGAAAAAAATGTGACTTACGACCATTTTTTCACGTTTGCAGCGTCCCCATGGTCACGTGATCAAAATTGAGGGGGGGGTTGGCAACCGCCTCCTATTTATGACGGTTGCCGTCTCCCAAAGTCCCAAGTTGCGACCTTTGGTCAAACACGCTGTTGGTTAGTCGCCATTGCGAGTTTTGCATCGAGTCTCGGAAAACTGAATTTATTTATTTATTTATTTGATTTTTATACCGCCCTTCTCCCGAAGGACTCAGGGCGGTGTACAGGCAAGATAAAACAATACAATATACAGATTAAAATACCATTTAAAAAACTTATTTAAATTAGCCTAAAATTAAAAAATTTCCATACTAAAAACCCCCGTTTAAAAATTGATAAAAGATAAAATTCAATTTAAGACAGCCCCGCGCAAATAAAAAGATGCGTCTTCAGTTCGCGACGGAATGTCCAGGGACAATCTCACTTATATTCCCCAAAATGCCGGTAGCCCTCAATTTACAAGAGTTCATTGAGCGACCGTTTGAAGGCACGTCACTGGGGAAAAAAGTGCCTTGTGACCCTTTTACGACCGTTTGCAGCATCCCCATGGTCACGTGATCCCAATTCAGGCACTTGGCAACTCATATTTATGACGATTGCTGTGCCCTGGGGTCACGTGATCCCCTTTTTGTGACCCACTGACAAGCCAGGTCAATGGGGAAGCCAGATTCGCTTACCGACCAATCGTGTTACTGGCGTAACAGTTGCAGCGGTTCACTTTAACAGCTGTGGCAAGAAAGGTCGTAAAACGGAGCAAAATTCACTTGACCGAGTGTCTCGCTTAAACAGACAGAAGTTTTGGGTTCCATTGGTCATAAGTCGAGGACTACCGGTACTAAGGGGCCCCTGCAATCAAGCAGCTTTAAAACAGAACGATTAACCTTCTTGCATCAACGAATTGGAGCTGAAGGTTCTTTGAAAAGCAGTTTATACCAGCTGGAAAAGGATTTGGGGAATTAAACCAATCCCTGCTAAGCATTTCGTACAGATTTCAATCCAGCAGGAATGCAGGTAGTCCTCGGGTACTGACCGCAATTGAGCCCAGCAGTTCTGTTGCTAAGTGAGACATTTGTTTGCCCCATCTTTTCCACCCACCCACCCCCGTTATTAAGTGGATCGCTGCGATTAAGTTAGTAACAGGGTTATTCAATGTATCTGACTTTGTTTGTCACAAGGTGATCACACGACACCGGGACACAGCGACCGTCGTAAGTATGAGACGGTTGCCAAGCGTCTGCATTTGGATCATACGACGGTTGGGAATGCCTGAACCGTCATGTGAAGAATGGTCATGAGTCACTTTTTTTCAGTGACGTAACTTCAAACGGTCACTAAACGAATGAGGACTACTGTATTTGGGGAATATGGTCCCTGAATAATTCAGTTTGCCAAGACCTGATGCAAAACTCACATTGGCGACTCAACCAACAGGGCGATGTGATATTGGCCATGTAAATGGAATAAAAATTTCCTGTCTCTCACAATTTGCAAATATTTCTTTGTAATCATATCCTGGGATTCTATGATGTTCCAAATCCTAAAATTAAGACAATGCTCCGTGTTTGAAATGATGAAAGTCGCTCCAGAGAGTCTGGTTTAATACCTCTGTCTCTTTTCATTCTGCAGTATCTTACCAAGCAGGTGGATCTTCTACGCCAAATGAACGATCAGCACGCCAAAGTCTACGAGCAACTGGACGTCACGGCGAGAGAACTAGAGGATACTAATCAAAAACTGGTGGTTGACAGCAGGGCCTCCCAGCAAAAGATAGGAAGGTAATTAAGTTGGCTGCTGGCAGTATAAATTTCCCCTTATCTGCCAGGTTATTATGAATAGATTCATCACGGACCTTGTCCGATTTGATCAGAGGATTATCTAAGCAGGACCTTGGTCGGTGGAATTGAGTGTAGGCTGGCATGCTTCCTCCCCCACACCTTCCATGAACCTCCTTTTCTCCACCCCACCCCTGAAAATCTGGGGGAGTCTGGAGGCCCTTTACTTGAGTAAGAAATTGTGTCAGGAGACCTGAGTTTTCATGAGCTGCAGCTACTTCATCCAATGCAGGACAAAAAACGAATAGCAATAGCAGTGCCGTGTTGAGTTTATCAGATCGATCAATAGCAAAAGGTTGTAAAAGGTTCTATCTTTTATAAATTTTGCAATGCTGAGGGGACTTTTCAACTTACAACCATTCGTTCAAAGTCACTGGAAACAACCAATAAAGAATTCTATTCTATTCTATTCTATTCTATTCTATTCTATTCTATTCTATTCTATTCTATTCTATTCTATTCTATTCTATTTTCTATTTTCTATCTATTCGGATTTATGGCTATTTTTCACTCTTACGGCCTTTGCAGAATCCTTGCGGTCACGTGATCAAAATCCACGCGCTTCGCAAATGGTATCACGTGAACACCATTTGCCAACCTTCCCAGGAATCGTAACAGGCAACGTCAATGAGGAAAGGTGGATTACATTAATGGACACGTGTTTCACTTAACTGCACCGATTCGTTTAATGACCATGGCAAAAAAAAAAAAAGTCAGAAAATTGGTCGCAACTCACTTAACAACTGCTTCACTTAGCAAGCAGAAATTCTGGTTTCCATTGTGGTCGTATGTCAAGGACTGCTTGTAGTTCAGAAAAGGGGCTACCAGACCAGTGTTGCTTTTTACTCATACCCAATCTGCTCCCAAAAGTTCATCAAAATTAGAAGTTAAGGAGAAATGTCTGTACCATGCTTATTTTGGCGCTAGTTCTTATGAATCTTCCAATCTGGAACCTGAGTTATTGTTTTGTTTTTTAAAAAACAAAGACTGTCTTTCTCTTGAGTGTGGAGATGTGATGTTCACAGGACCCCTTTTGTTAGTTGGTGGCTGTGGGAGGGAGAGGTCCAAGTCAGGAGAACATCAAACTGTACTTTGTGTTGTGACCCAGGCCCAAGTAGGTAGTAGGAAACTCAGTTTGTGGAAAAAAAAAACTTTATTCGAACAGCTGAGAATTACTTCATTCTCACTGTAGTTCAACTAAATTAAAACAAATTCCTCCCAACACAAATTCCTCAGTCCTATCGCAAACCTTGGTCCAATTAGGCAAACTGCCAAAGGCCTTTCTTGGCAAACATTCAGAAGTCACAAAAATAAACGCAAGACATAGACGAAGCAGAAGACGAAGCTACCAACGTTGTTTTCCGGCAAAGCCCAAACGCCATTGCTGGTCTGTTTTAAGCCTTAAGGGATGGGCCAATCATCTCTTGGCCCTACTCCCGAGTCGTCCTTTTTGCTTGAGCAGCTCTTGCCTTCTGGCAGCTCTTCTCATGCGTGCATTAGGAACAGGCTCCTCCTGTTCCTCTGCCTCACTACTATCAGTCTCTGGAGGCTCTGGAGTCCACACCTCACTCCCCGATGGCCCTGGCCCCACCTCAGCCTCATCGCTTTCCGACTCAGTTGCCAACTCCGCAGCTGAGTCGGACAATACTTTGAGGGGTCCAAGTCAGTAGAACATCAAACTGTACTTTGAGGGGTCCAAGTCAGGAGAACATCAAATTGTACTTCGAGCAGGTGCAAACTTCTCAGATACCTGAAGGAGTTTGACAGCTCTATCCATGCTGGTTCATGTGCTTTCTAAACTTTCCTTTTAGTCTCACGGAGACCATTGAGAACCTCCAGACTCACATCGATGAACTGCAGAGGCAGGTGGAAGAGTTGAAGACCTCTGGGCAAAGCCACGTAAATTACGAAAGACCCGAGCAGCCCAAATCGGTCCAGAGTTTTCCATGCCTGAAAGAACTGTACGATCTCCGCAAGTAAGTAGCAAACTCACCAAGTCACAATGTGGAAGACATTGAAAAATTAATACGGATCGCATGCCACATTCCCGCCAAAAATTCCCAATGGTTTATTTTCCTATAAGGAGGATGCCATAGCATGCTTTGATTGAAAATTAATGTTTAGAACTGGAAGTTGACGTCGTGGTGATACCATTTGCAAGGGAACGGAGCTCTCTGTCCCTGTGCTGGCTGCTCCATTTATGGGCTCTGAAAGGACCCAAAACCACCTTGGAGGGTCGGCAGAGCTAAGGAGGGGCGTCCTGTGAGGTTGTAGGTGAGAGCACAACTCTCCTGCAGAACTCCAGGACTTTTTCTTCCCTCTATGCCAGGGCAAGGAGAAGAGGCAGCTTAAAATGGCTGCCACTGAGCCAGAGACAACTTAACATCCAAGAAGAGTGCTGGAGCGGATTTGGTGAACAGTGTTTGGAACTGGGTGAAAATTGATGTTTAAAATGCTTAACTAATATTATAGGTTTAAATAAATGCACCCAGGTCTTTTACTTTGGGGCGATTTCTTTCTGATGTGATGTATCCATGTGATTGATAGTTTCATATGCGATGGAAATTTGATTTACCGGGCAAAACACGCTAAGCATTTTCCTCCTCTCTTTCTGTGTTACACCTAGGTATTTTGTCTATGATCATATATTTGCAGAAAAGATTATATCAATGGATAGTCAACTAAGTCCCGTAGAAGAGGAAAACCAGAATTTGAAGAAGGCCGTAACTCTCTTGCAAACTCAGCTCAATGTGGAAAAAGAAAAGAGATTGTCTATGGAGGAAGAGTACAGTTTTCTGCTGAAGGAAAACACGGATCTGGAGCAACGGCTGGTGGACAACCATCTGTACCAGGCGAGAGCCGAGGAACTGGAGACGGAAGTGGCTGAAATGAAGCAGCTCTTTAATTCTGGAAGCCCCTGTCCGAATAGGATGGAGCAACTTCCCCTGGAATCTTTTTTCATTTCTCTCAAAGACCCCTTAGAAAAAGAACTCAGCCATGGTCCTTGGGACGGGATGTCCTTCATCCTTCCTGAACTTGAAAAGAAGTCCCTCAAAAGAAGCAGCAGCGAGAGCTTGCTTAACAGCGGGGCGGGCGAGGACCTCTTCAAAGGCCACGAAGAGACCTGCATCAGGAGGGCGGAAGCCGTCAAGCAACGGGGCGTCTCTCTACTCAATGAGGTTGACGCCCAATACAATGCCTTGAAGGTCAAGTATGAAGAACTTCTGCAAAAGTGTCAAACAGACAAAGAATTACTAGATCACAAGGCTGTGCAGACCTCAAAACAGCGTCCCAAAGATGTCCGTAGTGGGTGTGTACCCCTGGATGGGGGTCTTAGGGAGCCCGGTTCCCTGACTGCTGATTCAGCCAACTTCTCTTCCAACGCTTCTCCTGAATATAAACTTCTCTTCAAGGAGATCTTTAGTCGTATCGAAGAAACCAAAAAGGAAATTGATGAACATCGGGCAAAATATAAGTCTTTCTCTTCTCAGTGTCCTTAAAAAGTATGACGGGGATCAAAAATAATAATTTTTTTTCATGATGTCATTCTTTTAATGTTTCTTAGGGAACAAGATGTAAACTTGGCTCAGGATTGGCGGATTTTCCGTAAAATGGGTTGGATCCACTTGGTTAGTTCTACCGAGTTGGAATCCGGTTGATTCCGTCTCGCCCTGCACAAAGTTCTCTCCGGAGGGCGAGTCTTTGACAACCAGTTTGCAAATTAATTTTATTACGCAACTCAATTAACAATTCTAATTCTGCTGGGGGGAAAAAACCTGACATGTTATAGAAATGAAAACCACAGTGTTATACCACACAGCTTATATTACGCACAATAACAACTCTTCTGGACTTAAGACACATCCTGGGGTTGAAAACCAAAATATAGATTTTTGTCAACCTTCCGCTGCATTAGAAGACTAAATATTACAAAACAGCCTCCATATCAAAAGTAAGCCGAGCAAAATAAAAAACAACAGAGTCCCCTATTTCACTTTAACTTAAATCCTTCCAGCGTGTTTTCAAGGATTTGATTTTCTGGAAATGGTCTACCACACAGCCAACTCGAGGCCAAATTGGGAAGGATTTAGAGCATCTTAAGCCACAGAGTCACCTATTATCACACCAGCAAATAGGCTGTATGTAGAAAGGGCCAAATATATGCTGTGATAATCTTTCATCCTTTTAAACCTCCTGCAGAAACTCGCATCTGTTGCAAAGTCCAATAACTCTGTAGTTTTAGAGCAAACATTTACTATTATTTTTTTTTTGCCTGGGAAGAGAAGTGGAGAATTTAAAGTCCCTTCCCTTAGTTCTGAGTTTTTAAGAAAAATTAAAAGAGTTCAATAGTTCTCTCAAAATATACGCGAATAGGTCAGCTGCCAGCCACCGTCACAAAAGGTGACTTGTTATTTTTTTCAAAGAAAAGGGATCTGTTTCATATTGCATTCCTAATTTAAAAAGAAGAATTTGAGCTGCCTGCAGGAAGAAGGAAAAAAAAACACCCCAATTGCAGTTTTAAAAATCTTGGCTGCTGTTACAAATTCACCTGCCTTATCTACCGAGGGTAGTTTGTTCTACTTCAATTCTGCCACGTGGTGCATTTCCATTTACTACCAGTTTGTTTGGTCTTATTGGGTGTTTTGCAAATAAGGGCAAATAAATCCTTTCTGCAATTAAGTTTGTGCTGCTTTCTGGTTGGGCGCATTTTTTAAAAAATATTTTTATTCGACATTTTTCACCTTTAAAATCACAATTACTTTTATAGCTTTCCATAATCAGAATTTTTTCTTAATTCCAATTTATCCTTCGGCTTATTGTGTACGTATACATTCTTATTTCTTAAGTACTTATTTATATAATATATACCGTACAATATAGACATATCTATTACACGCTAAATATGTATTTTTCATTATATTATCGTCTCTTAACATTCACTATACATTAATTGTAGACTTCTTTTCCAGCCAGTTACACCACCTATTCCATGTTTCATCGTATACTGTTTCCTCTCTTGTCCCTTAATTCCATCGTTAAGTTTGTTTAACATCATTGTGTTTGATGGTGTGTGTTGTTCTTTCCAATTTTGGGCAAATGTAATTCTGGCTGCGGTGATTATACGGAGCACGAGATATTAAATTTCTTTATTCATCTTTCCTTTTATAATACCCAAAAGAAATAGCTCTGGTTTCATATCGATTTTTAGTTCAATAATTTCCTCCAACCACTTTTTAAAAATTTTTAACCAATACTCTCTGGCTTTGGGACATGTCCACCACATGTGGTAGTATGTCCCTTGTTGGTGGTTGCATTTCCAACAATTTGGTGGGCTATTAGGAAACATCTTGGCCAATCTCGCCGGGGTGGGGGGTAAATGCCACATATAAAACTGGTGGGTGCATTTTATGTGCTTCTGACTTCAACCAAAGGAAAGGTGCAGTAGAAGAGTGTAATAATGTTTATGACTACAGATGTGTAGTATATTAAAGAGAGGATGTCCTGCTGCATTCACAACTCCTTACTTTTTCCTGGGTTGGGAAGTCCTGTTCATGGTTCCACCTTTGTCCTTTCTCATTTGGACTTCTGCAGTGTCCTTCATGTGTATGCAGCTCTTTTAGTGCATCTGGAAGTTGCAGTTGACACACCCAGAACAGAGGTTCAAATAGTTATGGATACTGGTTGAATGAACCCATGGAAGACTAGTTGACTTCTGATGCCCATTGTCTTCTTGAAGGTCCTTCATGGTTTGGGGACCACCTCCATCCATATGATAAAATTCAAGGGTGACCTTTGGGTTTCTTGAAGTCACGGCATCAATGTAACTTTGGAAGTAGATCTTTCATTGTGGTCTGCCTCCCTTGAGATAAGAGGCCCCTGGAAATTGGAATGTCCTCCATACTTATCATCATCACCATCCTTTTTTAATGACCCCATAATTCCTTGTGGGGTGGAGTCTGGGCAACTGAATGGAGCCGCGTGTTTACTGGCCAGATGCCCTTCCTATCGCCAATGCAGAGTTTTTCCCCCAGCAGATATATTCTGCTGCCCAGAGAGAGAGAGAGAGAGGGAAATATCTGCCTCTACCTAGGATTGAACTCACAGCCTCCTGATTGTGAGGAGAGCTAGGCCACCACACAACTCCATATTCCATGCTGTTCCATAAAGCTATTAAATCTTGGCTGTTTCGGTAGATCTTTGGAATTGAAAGATGGGACGGTTTCTGGGATTGTTGTTAAGTGATTTTCCAGGGTCGTGTGTTTGTTTTTGATGAATTATGGCAACTGTGAACATTTTTCACACTTTCTAAAGTTACCAAACTGAGACATGTCATTTATGCCTTGATCACCACATGCTGTAAATCAAATTTAAAAACTAAAGCAGGCGTCCTAAAGAAAGGGCAGTAGCCGATTTACATCTATGCCTACCTAACACAAATCGATGTCTGATTTCTATGCAAATGGCGCACCTAGGTTTTTATTCTGTCCTAGGTCGCATTACCTAGTTTGAAAATAGGAGGATCGCGTCGCAAACAGGCGATTTAAAAGTCCTTTTTAAAAGACTTCTATACAGGTAGTCCTTCACTTACGACCACTCGTTTAGAGACGGTTTGAAGTTAGGACTTAGGACTAGGCCAGTGATGGCGAATCTTTTTAGCACCAAGTGCCCAAACTGGAACGTACGAGCATGTGTGTGCGCCGGAGTGCCGGAAATCCAAAGGCCAAGCTGGCCGGCGCACGCATGCCTGTTTTTTGGCTGTTTTTTGCGCTGTTTCCAGGCAGTTTTTCAAGCCGTTTTTGGCCTGGAAAAGGGCCTGGTTTTTTTGGCCCGTTTCTGGCATTCCGGTGCCTGCAAAGTCCAGCTGGCTGGTGTGCATGTGCACAGCAGAAACCAGAACACCAGCTAGCAATGGCACACATGCCCACAGAGAGGGTTCTGTTTGCCACCTCTGGCGTGCGTGCCATAGGTTCACACACCCAGAAGTGGCACACAGAACCCTCTCTGTGGCTCTAGGCCCTCTGCAGTTCATGTAACTACAATTCCTGCCATTTCCAACAAACAAATGTCCCATAACAAACAGTGGGTTCGGTTACCTAGGTTAACTACAGGGTTTGCTTAACCACCACTGCAAAAAAGACCACTGTCGTGTCCCACTCCTCCTCTGACGGCCGGGTCGGGGAAGTCCGTATCAAGCGTGCCTCTGCAGCTTTGCCAAAGTTCTGCCAGAGTTCTCAGGGCAGGCAGGAGACCAGGATGTGACTTCAGCAATCCAAGTTAGACTTTGCCTGACTCAAAGAATGCCAGAAAGCAGATCCTTTATATAGGCCATGGGATGTGGCTCCATGACTCAGCACTTATCCAGGCCCTCCCTTCCTTTTGCGGACGTCGCCTCTCCACTCTCCGGAAGCGTGGGTCCCTCCAGCCTCCAGCTGCCGGTAATTCCAGCTCATGACTGGCTTCACCCTCCCCAGGCTTACATGCTGTGGGGGAGGGGCCCAGCTGCTCCGTTTGTCTGGGCATGGTGCCAGAACTGGGGGCTGGAGGCATGCCAGGCCATTCGTCTTCATTATCAGTCTCTGGCAGGAGATGAGAGGGGCCCGGCTGCGGAGAGGGGGGCGAGACACAACAACCATAAAGTCACCTGCCTAACGACGGTCACAACTTAGGGCCATAATTGCGGGCTCAAATAATGGTCATAAATTGAGGATTACCTATAGTTTCCATCGTCTTTCATGCTCTTCAGAAGACGCGGCACTAATCTTCCATTTCAACTCGCAAAACAGGTTATAAGGGGGTGCCTGATTACTTGTTTCCCGATATGCCAACATTTTCAATTCCTATGCCAGCTTCACTGAAGTATCATTTTGCCCGACCGGTGCAAAGCAAGAATTCTACCTGCTTCATTACAGAATAAAAACAGGGAGGAAAAATAATGAGCGGGTTTAGCTGCAATGGAGATCTGACCTGCATTGTTAAATCTGAACAAAGCCAGCTTTCAAAAGGAAACAGGATAGTTTAAAACGAGTTAAGCAGTTTTGGTCTGGATCCGGCAGTTTTATGTAACTCAGAACCAACTCAATCTATGCCATGCCCTCTTGACAGGTGACCACAGTTACACAAAGAAACCTCAGAGACCGGGCAGTGATGAGAAAAAGAGACCGCAACGCATAAAGAGAGAAATCCCGATCTTCTCCTGCAAACTCGAAATTTATTGGTATTCATTAGAAAATGAACCGTCAGATCATGATTTCATAACAGTTCAGCCACCATAATAAGGATTGTTCATTTCATGGTTGCTTCTAAGTAAGATTGAGAAATATAGATTATTAGGGATCCAAATTAAGCTGGGGGGTCGGGGGGGGGCGTACAGATTCCCATGTCCGTTCAAAATTAGTGGTTTGGACGTCGTTGCAAATAGCTAGTAGGGTCTTCACTGATAGATCTTCCACCTGGGGGGCCTGTTTTTTCCTTTCCTATCCTTCTGCTTTCTCTTTGTCCATCCTGGGATGCAACAGAGGTGAGTCCCACCGTCAAGAGGTTGGCTGCTGGACTGTCCCTTTGAGGTACCACATGCCTCCTTGGCTTACACAACAATCCTGCAGGAAAAAGGAAGAAGCTTGATCAGAGGTTTGGTTGCAATCAACCAAGCTTGTCCTGAATCGCATTCTGCAGCAACTGAAGCCACGGGTGAGGAAAACAGAGAGTTAAACCCAGCTAGCATTCATGGTGTGTTTTTTTAAAACAACAACAACAACAACAACAACACAGATTTCATGTACGGTTTCCATTGCAAATTATACAACCCACAACCTTGAAGACAAGATAGGTCCCGGTTGAAGGATGCTTCCAAAAAAGACAGCCAGGGTTAAGAACTGATCTGGTTCTAATAGAAGGTTGGCTGGGGAATTCTGGAAGTTGAAGTCTGTATGCAGGGGTGGGCTTTAAAATTTTCAGCAACAGGTTCTCTGCCAGGCTGCTGGGTGGACGTGGCCATGGTGGGAGTGGCCTAGTTGGCCTCCTGCACCACAGTGGGGAGGCCTGTTTTTTCGCCCTCCCAGGGCTCCAGAGGCTTTCCTCAGAACTTCCGGGAGGCCTGTTTTTTTGCCCTCCCAGGGCTCCAGAGGCTTTCCCCAGAACTTCCGGGAGGCCTGTTTTTTCGCCCTCCCAGGGCTCCAGAGGCTTTCCTCAGAACTTCCGGGAGGCCTGTTTTTTCGCCCTCCCAGGGCTCCAGAGGCTTTCCCCAGAACTTCCGGGAGGCCTGTTTTTTTGCCTTCCCAGGGCTCCGGAGGCTTTCCTCAGAACTTCTGGGAGACCTGTTTTTTCGCCCTCCCTGGGCTCCGGAGGCTTTTCTCAGAACTTCCGGGAGGCCTGTTTTTCGCCCTCCCCAGGCTCTGAGGCTTTTCTGAGAGGACAAAAACAGCCTCCCCTGGGCTCTGGAGGCTCCCTGGAGGCTGGAAACAGGCCCATTTCCAGCCTTCCAGAGCCTCTGGGAGGCCCATTTTTTGCCCTTCCCGAGCCTCTGCGCGGGCCCTGCACTTTCCTGGCATCCAAAATGGGCCGCGTGGAGACTCCTGGGAGTGGCAGGGTGTGAGTGGCCAGCGAGGAGTAGGATTTGGGGGTTTGCCGAACTGCACAGAATCTTCGCTAGAGGATCACCTGAACCCGGAGCAGCCCACCCGTCTGTATGTCTTAAAAATGGCCAAGGTTGAGGAAAGACTGATCTGGGCTAATTACAAAATTCAGAACCACCAACCAACTATCAAGTAGAGAAGATCAATAAACCTGTGGACTTATTTAGCAGTTATTACCGGAGGATGGATGGATGGATATATATATGTCTTTGGTTATATGTAGGTCTTTGGTTTTCTCCCGCGTAAAATTGGAAGTGTCTTGGCGACATTTCGACGAAGTCTCATTCGTCATCTTCAGGCTTCAGCTTCGTGCTTCTGGGAGCAAAAGCACGAAGAAGCACGAAGCTGAAGCCAGAAGATGACGAATGAGACTTCGTCAAAATGTCGCCAAGACACTTCCAATTTTATGCGGGAGAAAACCCGAATAACCAAAGACCTACATACAAACACCCGCGAAAACCTCAGAAAACATATATATATATATATATATGGTTCTGAATTTTGTAATTTTGTAATGTATGTATATAAAAGAAACTGTGGTGCTGTCAAAGCAATGACTGATCATTCAGGGGCAGTAAACAAGCCACCTTCAAACATTTCCAAGGGGATTTGATCTCATTTCCCACCTCTGGAAAGAAAAAAAAAACCTGAAACCACACAGTGCTTTTAGCTCCCTATTTGCCTGGAAGCTTGTAATGACAGTCCCCTCCACCCCAAAAAAACACAAGTTGCTAATTGCTGCTATTAAATAATTAACACCCGTGCCTACAGATGAAAGCAAACAGAGAACATGTGCCTGCTGGGTTTGTTTGTTTCTTTTTGCAAACATCTGGGCTCAGCTGTCTCTTCAACCGCCCTTAAATCACTCTGACTTTTAGTATCGTAAGACAGCATTCAGACTGGAAGGACAATCCCGATTCAACAACTAAAAAGCCACGGATAACCAGGCACCCATTTAAATACTACGGCGTAGAATAGATCGAAGTACGCATTCTGGGAGAAAGAAGTTCTCTGAGGACGGGCTCCAAATCTGAAAGCTTGGAAGGAGTACAGATAGTTCTCGACGTACAACAATTCACTTAGTGACCGTTCAAACTTACGACGGCACTGAAAAAAAGCAACCGATGACCATTTTTCACAGGTTCTTTGCAGCATCCTGATTTACGTTCGGATGTTTGACAGCAGACTCACGTTTATGACAGACAGCCCCCCCCTGGGGTGTCCCCTTTTGTGACCGCCTGTCAAGCCAAGTCGAAGAGGAAAGCCAGATTCACTTAACAACCGGGTTACAAATTTCACAACCGCAGCGATTCGCTTAGCAAGCGTGGCAAGAAAAGTCGTAAAATGGGGCAAAACCCGCGTGACAAATTTCTCATTTAGCAACATAAATTTTGGCCTCACTAGACTAGCTGTGCCCGGTTCCTGCAATCGTTTTTCATATGTTCTTGCAACTATTCCTGCACAGCTCCTGCAACTGTTCTTCATACTACCTGAGACTTCTCAGGAAACAACTGAAGAAAAAACTGCTGGTGACCTTCTACCGCTGCACCATAGAGTATTTTAACTTATTGCACCTGTGTATGATTTGCCAATTGCACAGTGGCAGATAGGACAGCACTCCAGAGGGTCAACATCATTGCCCAGAGGTGCCCTCTCCCCTCTTTGGAAGAGCTTGATAGCTTCCGCTGCCTTAAGAAAGTTCAAAACATTCTTAAAGATCCATCTCATCCTGGGCACCTTTTTTTTTTTTTTTGAACTATTATCCTCTGGCAGCCGGTACAGGACAATAAAAACAAGGACAAATAGGCTAAAAAAACAGCTTCTATCCCAGAGCAGTAACTATATTGAATTCTACTGCAGAGTGCAATATTAATGCGGTATCAATTCAATTGCATAGAATGTGAAGGAGGTGTGTTTTTGTTTTATTTTTTTATGTATGATGCACACTGAAGATGGCATTTAATTTTGTTGTACAAGGTGCAATGACAATAAAGTAAACTAAACTAAACAACTAAACTAAACTGCACAACAGAACAACTAGACACAAGAAGTTTCTTCCCGAACGCCATCACTCTGCTAAACGAATAATTCCCTCAACACTATCAAACTATTCACTAAGTCTGCATTACTATTAATCTTCTCATCGTTCCCATCTCCTCCCACTTATGACTGTATGACCATAACTTTGTTGCTTGTATCCTTACGATTTATATTAATATTGTTTCCTGATTGCTTATCTGTATCCTATGACTATCATTAAGTGTTGTACCTTACGATTCTTGACCAACGTATTTTTTCTTTTATGTACACTATGAGCATCTGCACCAAAGACAAATTTCTTGTGTATCCAATCACACTTGGCCAATAAAAAAATTCTATTCTATTCTATTCTATTCTATTCTATTCTATTCTATTCTATTCTATTCTATTCTAATTCTTCATTCCTCTATTCTATTCTACTCTATTAATATTCTATTCTAATATCTATTCTAATATTCTATTTTACTCTACTTTATTCTATTAATATTCTATTCTAATATTCCATTCTATTAATATTCTATTCTATTCTAATATTCCATTCTATTAATATTCTATTCTATTCTAATATTCTACTCTAGTCTATTAATATTCTATTCTAATATTCTATTCTATTCTATTCTATTCTATTCTACTCTATTCTATCAATATTCTGTTCTGTTCTGTTCTGTTCTGTTCTGTTCTGTTCTGTTCTATTCTATTCTATTCTATTCTATTCTATTCTATTCTATTCTATTCTAAACTAAACTAAACTAAACTAAACTAAACTAAACTAAACTAAACTAAACTACAAACTAAGTAAACTCTTCTTTCTCCATCATTCTTCTGTGATTCAGCAGAGAGAAAAACGACTGAGGGAGGGGGCAGACAGCCGGTTCCTCATATGCTCCCTGTAAAAACCTGTGGATAGCAAGCTGACGGCTCAACCTCTTGAGTTTGGCCAACCTAAAGACCTGGGAACACCGATACCTTTTCAGGCGTGCAACCCAGGGCAGCTTCTGAATTGCTTCACCAAGCAAATATAGAAACATTTTAATTAAAAATACCCTCCCAGTGCTTCAGGTCAACCGGCAGTTCTGTTACACAAGAGAAATCAAGGGAAACGGGTGGACTTAAAAGGCAGCGTCCTGTGAGAATCTTCCTTGGGCTATCGTAACACTAAATACACACACACCCTTAGTTCAGTGCAGAATTATAAGTAGGTGTGCAGGTATATACAGGTTCTCGGAAAGATGTTAAGTTTCGCATCCAAAACCGAAAGGACTGCTCCGTGTCGTGTTTATTTTCGCCCGGGGTCAGTGAGAACGAGCAGGCGGCCATACAAATTTAGAAATAGAAATGAATAGAATAGTGGATCGGCCTCCCGGAATACCCCCAATCAGCTGTTCCCAGAGGTGAATTTTAGCAACAGGTTCCTTGCTTGTGAGCTCTGTGCCTTGCTTTTTTTTCTGCCTCTGAAACTTCTGAAACTTTGTTTCAGGAAGAATTTTTTTTTCTGCCTCTGAAAACCTCCGAAACAGCTTCAGAAAAAGCCTCTGAACCTCTGTTTGAGGCTTCTTTTCTGAAGCTCTGTTTGGAGGCCTCTTTTTTAAAGATCTGTTTGGGGGCTTCTTTTCTAAAGATCTGTTTGGGGGCTTCTTTTCTGAAGCTCTGTTTGGGGGCTTTTTTTCTGAGGCTGTTTGGGAGCTTTTTTTATGAAGCTCTGTTTGGGGGCTTTTAGCTCTGTTTGGGGGCTTTTTTCTGAATCTCTGTGGGGGCTTCTTTTCTGAAGCTCCGTTTGAGGCTTTTTTTTCTGAAGCTTCGTGTCTGATGCTTTTTTCAGCCTCTGAAACCTCTGTATGAGAACTGGGCGGGGCTACATTCGGAGTATAAGACGCACCCAGATTTTCACCCTCTTTTTTGGGGGAAAAAAGGTGCATCTTATACTCTGAAAAATACGGTATTTAGAAAGCACAGGTAGTCAGTCCTTCACTTACAACAGTTTGTTTAGTGACCGTTCAAAGTTATGACACTTTTTTAAAAAAGGACACAACCATTTTTTGCAGTTACAACCAACGCAGCATCCCTATGATCCCACGATCAAAATTCAAGACGCTTAGCGACTGACTCGTATTTATGACAGTTGCCGTGTCCCAAGGTCACATCATTCCCTTTTGCAACAAGCAAAGTCAGTGGGAAAGCCAGATTGACTCAACAATTGTGTTACTAACTTAACAACTGCAGTGATTCACTGAACAGGTGTGGCGAGAGAGAGCGTAAAATCGGACAAAATTCACTTAACAAACGTTTCACTTAGCAACACTGTGGTCGCAGGTCAAGGGCGACCTGTATTTACATTTGATTTCTATGCTGGCTGGGGAATTAATTAATTAATTTATTTATTTATAATTTAATTTAATTTCTATACCGCCCTTCTCCCGAAGGACTCAGGGTGGTTTACAGCCATATTTATGGCTTATATGGCTATATGGCATATGGCTTAGGACCGGGCTATCTACGGGACCGCCTACTGCCGGCTTCTATCTCCCATCGTCCGGTGCGTTCCCACAGAGAGGGACTCCTCGGGGTGCCGTCAGCCAAACAGTGTCGACTGGCGGCCCCCAGGGGGAGGGCCTTCTCTGTGGGAGCTCCGGCCCTGTGGGACGAACTTCCCCTCGGGCTTCGGCAACTACCTGACCTTAGGACCTTTCACGAACTTAAAACTTATTTATTTCATATGGCTGGACTAGCCTGATTTTTATTTTTATTGGATGGGTTTTTAAAATTGTGTTATTTTACAGGGGAGTATGTTTTTTAACGTTTTGGGCATTTAAATTAGTTTTTTAAGGGTTGTTTTTAAATTATTGTGTGTATTTATATTTTATCTGCCTGTTCACCGCCCTGAGTCCTTCGGGAGAAGGGCGGTATACAAATTAAATTATTATTATTATTATTATTATTATTATTATTATTATTATTATTATTATTATTATTATTATTATTATTATTATTATTATATTAAAACACAGAAATATAAATAACAAATTTAAAAAGAATTTAAAAACAAATATTTAGTAGGCCAAATCAACTAAAACAGTCATAGACCGACATAAAACCCCTTTAAAATTACAATTAAAATTACACGTAGGCTAGTCCCGCACAATGAAATAATAAAGTCTTCAGTTCACGTTTGAAGGTCCGGAGGTCGGGGAGTTGTCGTAACCCAGGAGACAGCTCATTCTAAAGGGCCGGTGCTGCCACAGAGAAGGCTCTCCCCCTGAGGGCCGCCAACCGACATTGTTTGGTCGACGGCACCCTGAGAAGGCCCACTCTGTGGGAGCGCACAGGTCGTTGGGAGGCTATCGGTGGCAGAAGGCGGTCTCGTAGGTATCCCGGTCCTAAGCCATGGAGCGCTTTAAAGGTGATCACTAACACCTTGAATTGCACCCGGAAGGCTACCGGCAGCCAGTGCAGGCCATGCAGGATAGGTGTTATATGGGAGCAACGCGGTGCTTCCTCTATCACCCGCGCGGCCACATTCTGGACTAGCTGGAGCCTCCTGGTGCTCTTCAAGGGGAGCCCCATGTAGAGAGCATTGCAATAGTCCAGGCAAGAAGTAACAAGGGCGTGAGTGACCGTGCTGGGAGTTGAAGTCCACAGGTCTGAAAGTTGCCAAGGTTGGAGAATCCTGATTGATGTGGTCCTTAAAGAGTCTACAATGACATGACAGCATATAATCCGATCAACAGTTCGACAGGACCCAGCCATTTGCATGGCAGACACTGCTTTAAACAAAAGTAAAACTTTACCTTCAAAACTTTATCCACCTCCTGTTTGTCTAGCTCTTCGCCATATTCCCGGGCTAGTCGGTTCTGGATGATGTTTCGACGCACACGGTAGTTTTTGGAAAAGATTTCAAGCAAAATTTGTCGATGCTTGAGAAAAAAAGAAGAAGACAGAAACAGCAAGAAAAATATCAAGTAAGCGTGAGAAATATCAAACCGGGGTTGATACAAAGCACTGTTGGTTTCATTTGCTGAATTTACTTGTTAATTTAGGCTGAATTTGGATGATCAAGACTTCTGCTTAATCCCAGAAATAAATAAAACAACCTCATGTTTGCACCACCTTGAACCGTGGGTGTGTAAACGCCAGGCTGCCAGTATTATGTCTGTCCTATTTCTAAGTTCCCAATAGCTCTGGCCTAGGGATGAAATCTACTTACCTTCCTTACCGGTTCGGAAGTGACATGCCCCACGCGCACACCCTCTGCACAGGCGCAAAAACTTTCTGCGCCTGTGCAGAGGGTACAAAACACATTAAAACCAGGAAGTAATGACAGCCAGGCAGGTGGGCGGAGCCTCGCACCGCAATTGCTACCGGTTCTCCGAACCACCAGCCATGATCGCTACCGGATCAAGCGATCCGGTCCGAACCGGAAGCATTTCACCCCTGCTCTGGCCAATTTTTGCCACTGTTTTATTTCCTCCTTGTTAAATAGAATCGGACTCAGAACAGAACTGGAAGGGACCTTGGAGGTCTTCTAGTCCAGCCCCCTGCTCAAGCAGGAGACCCTACACCATTTCAGACAAATGGCTGTCCAATCTCTTCTTAAAAACCTCCAGTGATGGAACTCCCACAAATTCTGGTGGCAAGCCATTCCACTGGTTAATTGTCCACACTGTTACGAAGTTCATATTTTTAACCTCGATTTACAATCATTTGATTGTTCACAGGTACAATGGTACTAAAAAATGGGATTTACAGCCAGTAAATTTATGGCTATACGCTGCACTTACAACTGTTCCAGCATCCCCATGGTCACATGATCAAACCTGGGTTGCTTGGCAACCGGCATGTATTTACAATGGCTGTAGCATCCTGGGGTCATGTGATCACACCATACGGGACCTTCCCAAAACCGGCTTCCAACAAACAAAATCAATGGGGAAAGCCAGATTGGCTGAACCACCATGTGATTCACTTAGCAACGGCAGTGATTCGTTTAACAACCGCGGCAAAAAAAAAAAAAGGTTGTGAAATCAGGTGCGACTCATTTAAGAATTGCGTTGCTTAGCGATGGAAATTCTGGAAGGCAAAGTCCACAAGTCTTAAAACCGCCAAGGTTGGACATCCCTGGTTTGGAACATCTGATTTCTACTCTGGAAGATTCTCCAAACCTTCCAAATTAGAGAGCAACTTTTAACGTGCAACTTTGGCGGGAGAATCTTTTCAGTTTTCTTGCCTACCTGGTCGTGAACATCGCCAGCTTCCCAAAGTGCAAACACCTTTTGTTCATCGGGTAACGCTGTGGTCTGCGGAGGAAACTAAAAAACAGAAAGCAAGTTTGCAATTATTGGATTGACAGGGCTAAAAACATACACAGAAGGAGGAATGGCCTTTGGATCTTGAGTTCACCTGAAGCAACCTGGATACCAATTTAAATTTGGATCTCCTAAAGGCAAAATCTACTTTCTTAACAAGAGGACAGTTCGTAAAATGACTGAGGTTCAAACAGAAGGTATAAATTTGGGGGGAAATTGAGAGTTTTTCTTTCCCTAAATCTCTCTGGGGAATTCTGGGAGCGGAGTCTACATATCTTAAAGCTGCAGGCAACATTTTACAGGCTATTTTCCTCTTTTCCTCTGGATTTCTCCCCTTGAAACTATGAAAACCCACAATCTCAGCAAAGTAATCTATCAGGAACTACAGTTGGCCCTATGTCAAAAGACCTATTTATTTGGCAATTAAGAAATCCAAATGCCTTTTGAATAAAGATGTCAAATTGTTCGAACTGTATTCTCTCAATACAGTTCGAACAACCAATATCAAACAAGCAATACGTAGGTACTAGTTGTTATTATTGTTATATTTATATAAACTTCCATTTTTCCCACTACAACCCTGTGAGTTATGCTGAACTGAGAAACAATTATCCAAGAGCTTTTCTTGGCTTGATTTAAGCTACAAACCATAGTTTCCTGCAATAGTTCCCCTCGCAGATAGGTGCAGTCGTTCCCGACTCTAGGGGGCAGTGCTCATCTCCATTTCAAAGCTGAAAAGCCAGCGCTGTCCGTGGTCATGTGGCCAGAATGACTCAACGCCAAAGGCGCACGGAACGCTGTTCCCTTCCCACCAAAGGTGGTCCCTATTTTTCTACTTGCATTTTTTACGTGCTTTCGAACTGCTAGGTTGGCAGAAGCTGAGACAAGTAACGGGAGCTCACCCCATTACGCGGCACTAGGGATTCGAACCTCTGAACTGCCGACCTTTTGATCGACAAGCTCAGCATTTTAGCCACTGAGCCACCTGCAATAGAACACTTCAAAAATCTTTTTTTGGGGGATCCTATTCAGGGGAAGAAAAGATTAAATTTTTTTATTTTTTTTCCCGTTTCAACCAATCGTATTTTTCATCAAACTATTGTAAGCACAGCCCTACTCTAAATTAAAACCACGCAGCAATAAGCCAAATTATTTTCATAAACACGCCGAACAAGATCACTTCTTTCTTAGCAAATCCGTGGTTCGCCTTAAACACCCTGAAGCTTGCGATGTTTCCAACCACACCACAACTCAGCAAGAATCTTTTTAATATGTATATGTGCTTGTGTATGTACATGCATGCGTATGTACATATTTGAGCTCATAAGCAAGCGGTTACAGGTTAAAGCATTCTTTTTAAGACAACCGTAACTGACAAATTATAAGACCTGAGGAAGGCTAGCAAGCTGAAGATTTTTAAGCACGGTTAAAGCCCACTTAAAGATGGGCATTGTGTAGCTTATTATACTTGCTACTTGGCCCGCCTGAGTTTTTCCGCCCTAATCATGGCTTACTTTGCTGACAGCCCAACATGCATAATCAGACCCAGTAAGAGGAGAAGCCGGAGGGAGGGGGGGCGAAAGCAGAAAATCCTGTTTCTCAGTTGCAGATTTTTTTCCCCCTAGGATATTTGCAACTGCAGACGAAGCAACAACATTATTGTAATCTAGCGTTACAGGGAGCCGAAGTCAACGGACCCTGGCTTGGAAACTCGTGTGCTCCAAAGCTCTGACTCACAACCAAAACTGCCTTAACTTCTGACGCTGCCTTGAAGTTCATTCCTGTTTACTTTGCTCAGGTCCTGTTATAAATCACACCCTGTCTGCTCAACGGCCCTTTTACTCCACAAACTAACTTCGGCTACTGTTTTTTTTCCCCCTCCCCTTTGCAAACAAAATGGCTGCAGGCATTAATGTCAGGAACACCAGTGGAAAAGTTTCGTGGAACAAGCTGGGAGAAGGTCAGGTTCTTATTACTCATCTTTTTAAGAAGTTTAATCCGCTGGATGTTTCCATATTTGGATGGATCTCAGATCCTGAAACGCTTGTAAGTACAGGCACTGCCCTCGACTACCAACAGTTCATTCACAGTGACCGTTTGAAAGCATCAAAAAAAGTGACTTAGGACCGAGTTTCACACTTACGACTACTGCAGCATCCCCGTGGTCACGAGATTTGCATTCGATGCTTGACAGCTGACTCACACAAAGGAAGGTAAAAGGTGAATGTTCCCCTCGTACATACGTGCTAGTCGTTCCCAACTCTAGGGGGCGGTGCTCATCTCCGTTTCAAAGCCGAAGAGCCAGCGCTGTCCGAAGACGTCTCCATGGTCATGTGGCCGGCATGACTCAATGCCAAAGGTGCATGGAACGCTATTACCTTCCCACCAAAGGTGGTCCCTATTTTTCTACTTGCATATTTTACCTGCTTTCGAACTGTAGGTTGGCAGAAGCTGGGACAAGTAACAGGAGCTCACCCCATTACGTGGCACTAGGGATTCGAACCGCTGTACTGCTGACCTTTCGATCGACAAGCTCAGCATCTTACCCACTAAGCCACCGCATCCCCTTCACGTGAAGAAAAACCCAATCCTAAATCACATTTTTCAGTGCCGTTGCACCTCAACTAAACAGTTTAACAGTTGTAACTCAACTAAACAATCATTAAATGAATTGTTTGTAAGTCAAGGACTTACCTGCGCTGGGACAGATTTTAATTTTTAATCCCGGCGGTCCCCAAACTCTTGGGTTTATCAACCCCCTTCAAGTTTTAGACTGTTCATTGACACACACACCCCAAATGTTACACGAAAATAATTTTAAAAGCTGCTACTTTAATACAGTTCGTAGAAAGATTCACTCCTAAAAGTAACTGCACAAGGGGCCTCTGTGGCTCAGACTGGTAAGACAGTCTCTTATTAACAGCAGCTGCTTGCAATTACTGCAGGTTCAAGCCCCACCAGGCCCAAGGTTGACTCAGCCTTCCATCCTTTATAAAGTAGGTAAAATGAGGACCCAGATTGTTGGGGGCAATAAGTTGACTTTGTATATAATATACAAATGGATGAAGACTATTGCTTGACATAGTGTAAGCCGCCCTGAGTCTTTGGAGAAGGGCGGGATATAAATGCAAAAAAAAAAAAAGAGAGAGAGAGATCCACTTACAGGCACCATAATCTGCTTGCAGCCTACGTCCAACACCATGTCTTGCAATGTTTTGTCCGAAATCCCGCTGAACAAAAGATTCCCAGGAGGCAAACTAGCCAGGTGAAGGTTAAATAACCGTTTAAGCTCGTTCAGAGTCAGGACATATTGTTTCTTAAATGTGGCCCCCACAAAAGCTCGCAGTTCCTCGGTGACCCTCTCCGAAACCGGCATGTGGCCATTGATGGAGTCCAAGCTATCTTCCAAATGGATCCCATTGGCCAGTCCATTGTTGAGGTTCTCCGGGACAGAGGTCTCCATCGATTCCTCGTCGCTGACCGGTTCCTCCTTGATACGGACCCCAAGGAGGCCCGTCGGGTGAGGAGACTCGTCCAGCCGGCTCTCGGCTTTCCTCTTTCGGTGGTCTTGGTCCAACTGGCTGTAGCTCTGGTTGACTTTAGCCTTGGCCAAGTTGACCCTCTGCTCTCCAGAAATCACCACTGGAGCAGCTGTGGAAAGGAGAACAAGAACCAGGGTTAAATGTCTATGGAGGTTCTCAGTCATCCAAGGTTCCAGGTTGTCCCAAAGGGGCTTTTTTCAAGAGGCAACTGGACTTTCTTGGGTTTTTTTTTTCTTTGAAGACGTTTCGCTTCTCATCCAAGAAGCTTTTTGGATCAGCTCTGAAGACGATTCTTGGATGGGAAGCGAAACGTCTTCAAAGAAAAATACCAGAAAGTCCAGTTGCCTCGTGAAAAAGCAACTCTGGAAGAACCAGGGTCCACTTGGTTAGAACAAGAACCAGGGTTAGCTTGGATAAGATAATGCAAGAACTTTCTTCTACCTAGATATAGAGTACATAGGAAATTGTAGAAGGACTGCTTTTGATGACTTCATTCGTTAAAAATAGCTCTTGAATAGTTCAGCCACTGCCACACACTGTTGTCAGCCACTGCCAGTGGCCAGTAGAGCTGGCAACAGATTTGGACAGTGAGGAGGTTGGGGTGGAATATGGACCAGTCCTGGAGTCTGGGGAAGGCTCTGATGAGGGCTCTGCGTCAGAGGCAGAGAGGGGACCATGGCCTTATGCCAGTTATCAGCTGCCTTCGCAGTCAGACATCAGTGAGGCAGATGAACAGCTGGAGCCTGTTCCCAGTGTGCGCATGCGCAGAGTTGCCAGAGGAAGGGAACAGCTAAAGAACAAGGGTCGACTTGGGAGTAAGGCCACGGGTGGACGATGAGTGGCCCCTCCCAGAGGGAATAAAAGAGGAGCGAAAGGGGAGTGGAGTTTGCAAGACACAATTAGTTTGCTTAATTGGTTCCTGACTCTCTGAGACTTTGTGTCAAGTTTTGAAGATCTCGGCCTGGCAGCTCTCCAAGCCAGATAAGGTCTGTGACTGTAAATTCTCCCTTGAAAGATTTTGCTGGATGTGAATGAGAGGAATTCAGAGTAACTTAATAAAAAGGGATTTTTGTCGGGACAAGTCTGCTTCGTGCTCTTGGGAAGCCTAAATCAGAACACACACCTAGTTTTTCCTCCAAGGTCTTATGCATTAAAAATAAACAAATCACCTTGTGGTAAGCCATGGTTTTTATTAGACCACGATTGTCTAAGAAGCTGCCATAGCAGGGTCGACTGAATCTAAGCCAAACCAGCCTCTGTGAACATCATTTTAGCGTCGTCTGACCTTTGGCTTCCTGCTACCTAGTTGTCTCTGGTTCTCCATACATCTTACCTGGCTGTGTTGCTGGTTTCTTTGAAGCCAGGTGCTCTTTGGACAGGTTATATACTTTTTCCAACCTGAAAATAAGAGAAAAGGAAAAAATTCGCCCCTGGAAAAAAATCTTTAATGGTTCAGTCAGCAGGCACCAAGAATCTGCAGCACTTCAGATACGAAGCAGAACAGAAGTGTTTTTTTTTGGGGGGGTGGGTACAGACCCCGCCTCTCAGTATCTCTTACAGGGAAATGTGTCGCCCCCCCCCCCCCCGACTCAAATAGTAGAAGTACAATCCCAGGAAAAGAAAGGGGAAGGAAAGAAAACAAAGGAAAGGAAGATAGAGGGAAGGGAAGGAAAGGGAAAAAGAAAAGGAAGATATAGAGAAGAGAAGGAAAGAGGAAAGGAAAGGAAGATAGAGAGAAGGGAAGGAAAGGAAACGAGGAAAGAAGGGAAGGGAAAGGAAAGTAAGAAAGGAAAGGAAAGGGAAAAAGAAAAGGAAGATATAGAGAAGGGAAGGAAAGGAAAGGAAAGGAAGGGAAGGGAAAGAACAGGACAGGACAGGAAAGGAAAGGAAAGGAAAAAGGAAAGGAAAGGGAAGGGAAGAGAAGAGAAAGGAAAGGAAGATAGAGAGAAGGGAAGGAAAAGGAAAGGAGGGAAGGGAAGTGGGAGATTGGGAAGGGAAGGGAAGGGCTAAATGCAGAAAGGAGAAGGGGGAAGGGGAAGGGAAGGGGAAGAAAGGATGAAGAAGGGAAGGGAAGGGAAAGGAATCACTTACTTGGCTTGAATGCCCATCCAAAGCATTTTTTGCCTCTGCACCACATCTGGATGCTTCTTGACAAAATCTTCGTCATAGCGGAGCTTGAATTCCCACCCTCGGTTTATCCTCAAGAAAGAGACGTGCTCCAGGAAGTCTTTCACATCTTCTGGACCAAGCTGGCACAAAGAACAGATTTTTTTTTCTTGAAAACATTTTGCTTCTCATCCAAGAAGCTTCTTCAATTCTTGGATGAGAAGCAAAACATTTTCAAAAGGGGGGTGGGGGGAAGCCACAAGAAAAGTCCAGTTGCCTTATGGAAAAAGCCACTTGTGGGACAACCATGACCTGGATGACTGAGAAATCTCCATAGGCCTAGAATTGGCCTCTGGTGGCTCAGACTGCTAAGACAGTCTGTTATTAACACAGCTGCTTGCAATTACTGCACGTTCAAGTCCCACCAGGCCCAAGGTTGACTCAGCCTTCCATCCTTTATAAGGTAGGTCAAATGAGGACCTAGATTGTTGTGGGCAATAAGTTGGCTTTGTATATAATATACAAATGGATGAAGACTATTGCTTAACATAGTGTAAGCCACCCTGAGTCTTCGGAGAAGGGCAGGATATAAATGCAAATTAAAAAAAAATTGAAGAATTTTCCTGGAGGACAAACAAAACATTTTCAAGGAAAATAACTGTCAGGCCTGGAAGCCATCTTTTGCATTGGGCCTTCAGGCCTGCCACATTTGCTACTGTGAAAAACTGGGAGTGGGGGATTGTATGGAGCATGGGTGATATGTAGTCATAATAACATTCTTTTCTCAGAGAGTCAAGGCCATCTTGCCCTGCACCTGGAGGGCTGGAACTGGGAGGCATCTCCAGTTGGGATGGTGTTTTAATTGGACCATGTGATGGACTTGTGGGTGCTGGGCAGGGACTTGGACTTTCCTTTGGGTGGGGAAAACCTGGAAGCTTTCAGATTCGGGTTTTCCCAGATGTGTCAATACGACATCTCTAATAAAATGGAACTTTGAGGAAACTTCGGAGTCTTCTTTCGTTGGGGGTGTTACTTAGAACCCTGACAATAACTACAAGAAAAGTCCAGTTGCCTTTTGAAAAAAAACACTTTTGGGACAACCGTGACCTGGAAAATTGAGAATCTCCACAGAACGAAATAAATGGTTATAAGTCGAGAACTACTTATAATCGGATAGAGAAGAGAATTGCATTTATGGGAATAATGGCCACCCCAAAGCTTGGGGTGTAGTCTTAAAGAGAAAACAGGGAAACGGGACTACGCCTTAATAGATGCAAACTTTCTCCCAAGAAGGAACCTGTTACCACTTGTTTATGAGCTCAAATATGCACATATGCATACATACACAAACACACATATACATATTAAAAGGAAGAGCTTGTTTGCTTCTGAAGTATTGGGGTGCGGGTGCAAATGACATACCAAAGACCGTAGTAATATAAAAATAATAATCTGCCTTGAACCTTTGAGGTTGCGCGTCCTCTGAATTTTAACATGCTAATAACAAAGAGGCAGAGATTTAACTCTGAGGAGGACAAGCCAGGATCCGAGAGAGTTTATTTCTAATTTAGAAATAATTTTGTGGGTTCCATCTTTGCTGCTTATTGTCTACTCTAAAAGTAGCTATTAACAGTTTTAACAGATTAACAGAGTTGGAAGGGACCTTGTAGGTCATCTAGTCCAACCCCCTGCCCAAGCAGGAGCTCCTACACCATTTCTGACAAATGGCAGTCCAGTCTCTTCTTGAAAGCTTCCAGTGATGAAGCTCCCACAACTTCTGAAGGCAACTTCTGTTCCATTGCTTGATTGTTCTCACTGTCAGGAAATTTCTCCTCATTTCCAGATTGAATCTCTCCTGAGCGTTACCATCCATTATTCCTTGTCTGGCCTTCAGGTGCTCTGGAGAATAGCTTGACCCCCTCCTCTCTGTGGCAGCCCTTCAAATATTGGAAGATGCTATCCTGTCTCCCCTGGTCCTTCTCTTCACTAGACTAGCCAGGCCCAGTTCCTACAACCCTTCTTCATATGTTTTAGTCTATTAGAATGAACAAGGATCATTCAAACAATCAGGGACATTCCCATTTTAAAATATTACAAACCAAGCCTGATTTGTCTGTCACACAGAACAAAACGGGCCTCCCGATCTCGGGCACGATGCCATTTAGTGGCATTTAGAAAACCACAAGATCTCTATTCCTAATGTATATGCATCCTAGATTTTTTTTCAATCATCACATCTGGGCCACCAGGGGTGATGATGTATGGAGTTCAACTCCCAGAATCCCCCAGCCGGTAATTAATGATAAAACAACTGCTTCATAATACAATTTCAAGTTAGGCATTTTAAGACCCCCCCTTTCCCTTGTATCCTGCATTATTTTTAATTTTATTCTTGGTTTTTTGCCCATCCATACAAAATTATTAACCCCCTTTTGCCATTCCTGTAATTTGATATCATTCTTAAGCACCGGTATCATTTGAAATAAAAATAGAAACCTGGGCAAAACATTCATTTTTATAGCCGCTATTCTTCCCAACAAGGATAGTTGTAACTTCTTCCAACTCTCCATTTCTTTCCATACCTTCTGCCACAATACCTCATAATTATTTTTATATAATTTGACGTTTGAGGCTGTAATATATATTCCTAAATATTTAACCTTTTTAATGCAATTTGGGGATTATTTTATCCACGCAATTAAGGCAATATATCAGAAGCAAACAGCACAAATAATAGTAAATGGTGGGTTAACAGAAACTTTTAAAATTGGGAAAGGGACGAGACAGGGATGTCCCCTGTCTCCATTACTTTTTATTTTAACTTTAGAAATTCTTTTGAATAAAATACGTAGCTCCGATCAAATAAAGGGAATTAGAGTTAAACATCAAGATTACAGATTAAGAGCTTTCGCAGATGACTTGGTTGTTACTGTATCTCAACCAACATACTCAGCTACTGGTTTAAAAGATATAATTGGTCAGTATGGTAAAGTATCTGGATTTAAGGTGAATCAGCAAAAGACAAAGATGATAACTAAAAATATGAATATACAACAAAAAGAAGAGTTAGAAAGAACTACAGGTTTTGAAATCGTTAAAAACGTTGCCGAGTTTGGAGACCCCTTAGCTAGCCTGAATTAAAAAACAAAAATTTAGGAAGAAACTTACTTTTGTTACAGCAGCAACTTCCTTCCGTACCACCCACTGATCCTGGGTGAACTTCCATATCTGGAAAAAAATAAAAAAAAGGAAGATATATTTCAACCTTTATGCCCATGTTATAACGTACAGTAGTGGCCAAAATTGTGGAAAAGTATATTTTTGAGGTTTGATGGCTAATAACACCACTTGTGTTTTGGAGTTTCAAGATAATCTTATTCCACTGCTGGAATGGCCTGGGAATAGCTCAGACCTTCACCCAATTGAAAATCTATGGAGCCGACTAAAGAAACTTGTTAAGTCAGAAGCGACCCAGCAATAAAACCCAGTTAATAGAAGGCATCATTCAATCTTGGTTTCACATTAGAACAGCTGCAGCACTAAAAGACTTGGTTCTCTCCATGGGAAGACGTTGTAAGGCCGCAATTCATGCTAAAGGTTACCCAACGAAGTATTAACTGACATGGTGATAATTTTTGCGTATCTCATTTTTTCTATGGTAATAATTTTTGTGTACCTCATTTTTTCTACGTGTTTCACTTTTCTTCTTTATACTGTACCTGCTATTCTAATAGCAAATCCTTCATAAAAGTTATTGCATTACATTCTTGATTAAATTATCTTTCCATTGATATATAATTTCATGGTACTACTACTCCAAAAAAAAAAGTGGTGTTATTAGCTAGTTTTAGAAAATACACTTTTCCCAAAAGGTTTCCACAATTTTGACCAGTACTGTAGTCAAAGCACACCTTGGCTTCCTGCAAAACCTTGATCCTTAGAAAGACTTCAAAGATAAGCTGCCCCTGAATTATTATTTATTGATCAAATTTATAAAGCTCCCGCTCCCACCAACTCAAGGATCTGACTCCGGGTAGGTGTCCAATAAAACAAACTTACTGGTAGTCCTCGACTTACGACCAAAATTGAGCCCAAAATTTCCACGGCTAAGCAAAGGGAGTTGTTAAGTGAGTTGCATCTCATTTTAGGACCGTTTTGCCACAATTGTTAAGTGAATCACTGCAGAATGGATAGTCCTCGACGTTTGACCATCACTGACAAAATTTGTTCCACTGCTAACTAAGGCAGTTGTTACGTGAGCTTTGCCCCATTTTACGACCTTTGATTGCCTTGGATATTAAGTGAATATATTGGACTTTGCTTGTCAGAAGGTCACAAAAGGGGATCAGGTGACCTCTAGGACCGTCATAAATACATGCCAGTTGCCAAGTGCCTAAATTTTGATCATGTGACCGTGGAGATGCTGCAGAGGTCATAAGAGTGAAAGGCAGTCCCAGGTCACTTTTTTCAGTGCCGTTCTAACTCGAAACAGTCACTAAACAAAGAATTGTCAATCCAGGACTACCTATATTAAAACAGATCTTAACCGTTAGGGCAAGAAATATGGAGACTCTCCTCTGAAGCCCCTCAGGACAGTTAAAAGCAATAGCACTTAGACTCATATACTGCTTCACAATGCTTTTACAGCCCTCTCTCTAAGCAGTTTACAGAGCCAGCCTCTTGCCCCCAACAATTTGGGTCCTCATTTTATCCATCTCGGAAGGATGGAAGGCTGAGTCAACTTAGAGCCGGTCAGGATCGAACTCTTGGCAGTGGGCAGTTAGCCTGCAATGCTGCATTCTAACCACTGGGCCACCACAGCTAATCAGCAGTAGCTCTTACGACTTATATACCGCTTCACAGCCCTCTCTAAGCGGTTTACAGAGTCAGCATTTTGCCCCCAACAATTTGGGTCCTCATTTTACCGACACTGGAAGGATAGAAGGCTGAGTCAACCTTTAGCCGCTCAGGATCGAACTGCTGGCAGTCAGCAGAGTTCACCTGCGATACTGTATTCTAACCACTGCATACCATGGATGGATGGATGGAAGGAAGGATATTGAAAGAGGAAGGAAGGAAGGAAGAAAGGAAGGAAGGAAGGAAGGAAGGAAGGAAGGAAGGAAGGAAAGGAGGAAGGAAAATAGCACTTAAGACTTATATACTACTTCACAATGCTTTACAGCCCTCTCTAAGCAGTTTACAGTCAGCCTCTTGCCCCCAACAATCTAAATCCTCATTTTAAATCGGCCAAGCATAAAATTATAACAGACTTCCCCAAATGGACATCAAACTCTTGCTGCAGAAGGAAGGAACATGGTTAGGCGTTTTGGTACTCACAACAAAATCCCTGCCTCGGCACAGGACTTCGGCTGGGACGCCACTGTGTGGGCTGGAGGTATCTTTGGGATAAAGGATGTCACTGTGGGGAGAAAGATAAACATTTATTAGCTGCAGCGCCCTATCGGCAGGCAAAAAATCCAGTCCAATCTTGCAATATGGGTAGTCCTCAACTTATAACCACAACTGGGCCCAAAACCTGCAACCGTTCGAAGTTATGATGGACCTACTTGGCGGGAGCTTACAACCCGGATTTGAAATTCTGACGGTCAGCTCCCCTGGGTTTGCTTAACGCCGATTGCCTTTCCTTAACGACTGACGCAAACCAAGCCATCGAAACGGGTTGGCTACATTGGTTGACTTGCTATACGACCACACCATAGGTTACAATTGGGAGGGCACAGGTGCCATTACGGGCATAACTCGAGGACTACCTATATAGCAACCAGAAACCACAGCCGCCCCCCCTCCCCCATTATTGGAAATTTAGGATTCGGCAGGCCAATCTGCAATTAGCGGCATGCAATAAAAAAATAAAGCTGGGTTTTGGGGTTTTTTTGGTCACCTTTTCACCACCCAGTTCCCCTGGACTAGCAGCGCCACCTGCTGGATGCTTCGCAAAACTGCAGTCGGATCCGTCCCAGAGGCCAGGAGGCTCATTAAACTGGCAAACGCGATGACTTTCACTGTTAGGGGGCAAAAAAAGCAGGGATCCATCAGCCCCAGTCAGCTAGAAGCCCCCCCTCTCCAAATCAGGGAAATTGGAGAGCAACAGGAAGGGCTGATCAACTCCAGATGCTAAGAATCCTACCCAGAATTCAATCAAGAGGGACCATTCTCAACAAAAGCATCTTAGTTACTAATACTCGGAGAGGACACCACTCAGAGATCACTTGTCAGATGGAACAGAAGTTGGAGAAACTCCTCCCCAGCCCCAAGGCAGGAACAAATGTTGTTAAAGAGTAACAGGGCAGTCCTTGAACCCTACACGCGCCAAAGACCCACTCGCTCGCTGTGAGCGAAGTGTGAGCGAAACGATTTAGCAAAGGAAAAGAAAAATAAGAGAACTTACCATTTTTCATCAGAATCTTAATCTGGTCGGCCAACGGGAGGGTTCGCAATTGAGCCATAGGCAGTACATTGCTTGGCGCTACTGGTTTTTCCCTGTACGTAATATAAAATAGCCATTAAATGCTGGCTCCTCAAACTATATGCCTTCCATTGAGGGCCTATATACTGCACGAGTCAAAAAGAGGGCTGTGAAAATATCTACAGACCCCTCGCATCCGGGACATAAACTGTTTCAACTCCTACCCTCAAAATGACGCTATAGAACACTGCACACCAGAACAACTAGACACAAGAACAGTTTCTTCCCGAACTCCATCACTCTGCTAAACAAATAATTCCATCAACACTGTCAAATAATGTACTAAGACTGTATTACTATAATTCTTCTCTCCCTTGCTAGTATCTATCCCTTTGCACTTATTACTACAACCTTGTGCTTATATCTTTCAATTTATACTTGTTTCCTAGTACGATTTGATAGCTTATTATTAACCTTGACTATCACTAAGTGTTGTATCTTTTTGTTCTCAGTGAATGTATTTTATTCTCCTTATGTACACTGAGAACATATGCACCGAAGACAAATTCCTTGTGTGTCCAATCACACTTGGCCAATGAAGAATTCTATTCTATTCTATTCTATTCTATTCTATTCTATTCTATTCTATTCTATTCTATTCCATTCCATTCCACTCCACATAGTCTAGTCTAGTCTAGTCTAGTCTAGTCTAATTCTAGTCTAATTCTATTCCATTCCACTCCATTTATTTCTATTCTTCCATTCCAATTCCAATTCCATTCTATATTTAAAGTTCTCAGCTTAGTGTTTCTGTGTGTAAACTCAACCGATAAGAATCATCTGCAGATGCAATCCTGAAGGATTTGAGTCTGGTTCATTCTCTAGCATGGGGAGAAGGGTTTTTTAAATTTTTAATTTACATTTATATCCCGCCCTTCTCCGAAGACTCAGGGCGGCTTACATTGTGTAAGGCAATAGTTTCATCCTATTTGTATATTTATATACAAAGTCAACTTATTGCCCCCCCAACAATCTGGGTCCTCATTTTACCTACCTTATAAAGGATGGAAGGCTGAGTCAACCTTGGGCCTGGTGGGACTCGAGCCTGCAGTAATTGCAGGCAGCTGTGTTTAATAACAGCTGGTTAAACTACCAGCAGATATTGGAAGGGACATTTAAGAAATTACCTGGTTCTAGATTCCCCCCACACACACACACCGGAATAATAAGAGAGATCTCTGAGCTACTTAAGAACTGAAGAAGCTTCCTGGATGGGAAGTGAATGTTTTCAAGGGAAAAAATACCCAAGAAAGCCCAGATGCCTTTTGGAAAAGTGACCTGGATGATGGAGAATCTCCATAGAACTAAGCTACTTACTTTTCTTCTTCTATGCTTGGTGGAACCAGCATCATCAAGTATTCACTGTGGAGAAAGAAGAAGGAATATGGGTTTGCCTTGAGAAAGGAACACAACAATATTGTCATTAGACACCAATAGAAGGTAGCTGGCTTCGTCATCTGAAAGACATCCCAGCCAATCAAATGCATAAAATGTGGGGCATCTGGTCCGGCGTTTTTCTAAGCAACAATATTAACAATGGTCTTGCAAGAGGAATGGTGGCTCGGCATCTCGGCACCTCCTCATTAGCAGCCCAGCTGATCTTGGGGGAAAGTGGACTGGATTTCAATTATTTCTCTTCTCCCCTTTCCTCACCTTGGCGATTTAATTAATTCCGTGTTCCCAGCCATGCTATGACCTTGGCTGAATAAATACTGGCGCTCGTGCTCGGAACGGCTGTCCTAGGAGAAACAGAAGAGGAAGAGCCATGGATTCCACCAACTTTAATGGCCATTTCACGACTATTGCATGAAAATATACAGGCAGGAGCTAAGCTGAAACTGTTTTTTTCCTGTTCAGGAAAAATAAGAAGTGTTTTAGGAAGGAGAAGGGAAGAACAGAGGAAGGAGGGAAGAAAGAAAATAGCGAAGGGAAGGGAAGAGAAAAGGAAAGGAAGATAGAGGGAAGGGAAGGGAAAGGAAGTTAGAGGGAAGGGAAAGGAAGGGAAGGGAAGGGAAGGGAAGGGAAGGGAAGGGAAGGGAAGGAAGATAGAGAGAAGGGAAGAGGAAAGGAAAGGAAGATAGAGGAAGGGAAAGGAAAGGAAAGGAAAGGAAAGGAAAGGAAAGGAAAGGAAAGGAAAGGAAAGGAAAGGAAAGGAAAGGAAAGGAAAGGAAAGGAAAGGAAAGGAAAGGAAAGGAAAGGAAAAAGGAAAAAGATAATGGACTATTTGGAACTGACATTTATTTCTTTTCCACCTCTGTAATCAACTGTCATGAAGCTGTCATAGTTTTGATAATTCTCAAAGGGGAAGAAGATCTGGAAAAAAAAGATCTCTAGCATCAGATTGTATAAAACTGGGGGGGGGGGAATCAAATCAGGTTATTTAGCAGACCATTTCTGCAGATGTAATAACACACTGGCTGAGTTTGCCACTTGTGCGAGACCACCTATTGTTAGCAACGCTTTCTGGCTTCAAGCAGGGGCCAGCAACGTTTAGCCACAATGCCACATGAGGTCCTCAAATCACCTTTCCTCATCCTTACAACCAGCTCTGGTTGATATTCCTGAAAATGACCAGGAGTTCCTTAACATGTTGGAAACAGGTAGGAAACACACCCAAACTGGAACAAAGTTATTTGTTGTTGTTGTTGTTTTAAGAAAAAGTAAACATCTCTAAAACTAGGATAAATAATGGGAAATTTTAGCTCCACCTTCATAAATGATCCGGCTCCACTCACCTTGGTCTTTTCTTCCTGCCAAAACGTCACTTTTTTCCCTAAAAGTTTATGCCCTCCAAACTATTCCTTAAACCCCATTAATGATTAAATTCAACAAACTAGGGTTAAACAAACCACAGTTTAATGCGCTGTGCACGCACAGTCCTGGAAACCTACTTTCAAACCGTAATAATGGAGGTGAACCCAATGCTCTTCTGCTTGTCTTTTCTGCAGGAATTCGTAAGACTGAACTCGCCGTTGGCGGGCCTGCTCCGACTCTGGCCGGGAGAACCTCACCTGAAAAAGAGACCTTCCTGTTATTATGGGATGCAATCAAAATTCCCAATGAGAATCGGAATGGCCGAAGATCTCCCCTTTCAAAGAACAGACACCTGCTTTTTCTAACACAGGGGGTCAGGGGGTCACAGGGGGTCTTTGGGCATTCTGCTGTGGCTCCCTGTCGGGTGATCCCACCGCTGGCTGGCCCCACCCCTCATCTTCCCTCCCCTTTACTCCCCGCCTGGCCTGAGAAGGTAAGACCGATGGCGGCGGATGGAGAAGCGGCTGGGGCAGAAAAAGAGAGATACAGAGAGGAGGGGAGAGAGACAGAGAGGGAGGGGAGAGAGAGAGATGTCAAAAGGGTTTTGTGATTCCCGGTGTTTTTTAACAACTGGTTCTCTGCCCTAATGACCGACGGGTGTGTGTGTGTGTGTGTCATGTGACTGATAGAAGTGAGTGACATTGAGTTGGCCATGCCCACCCAGGTTTTGTGGCTCCCGGTGTTTTCTTTTCTGTGGGAAACGGGTCCAAATGGCTCTTTGAGTGCTTAAGGTTGCAGACCCCTGGTTTAACAGCAACCAAAGGAAAGAATTGAGAGATACTGAATTCAAAAAATGATTCCCAAATGACTCTGGGCAATAATAATTTAAAAAAAGCAATTTCATTTTCCCAAAACGAAACATAACTTATTGTGGTCGTACATCGAGGACTACACCTGTACAAACTGGTTGCCAAGAACCCAATTTTGCTCACGTGACTTGTAAATGCGAGGATGGGTCCACAAGTCACTTTTTGGGTGCAGCTTGGAACGGTCACTGAACAAACAGTTGTAAGTCGAGGACTACCTGTATATTCCTGGGAGTTAAGACAGGTGTCAGAGAAGATGTTGACGTACCGTGATTTGCTTGACGTCTTCCTCAGCCTCATCCTGGGAAGAGTCCCCATCTATGATGAGAAAAAGGTGGGTATTAAGGAGAGAGCATCTTAACAGCCAACAGTTGCTGTATGTGGGAACATACACAAACCTAGATCAAAGATCAGAGCTGCAAAGGATAACGTGGGAACATAGCCTGTTTTATCCCATAATGGTAAAATTGGCTGAATTTAGAATTCCAATAAGCTGGATGTTTGCGGCAGAAATCTGATTAGGAATAGTACTTAAGACTTATATACCGCTTCACAGCCCTCTCTAAGCGGCTTACAGAGTCAGCATGTTATCTCCAACAATCTGGGTCCTCATTTTACCGACCTTGGAAGGATGGAAGGCTGAGTCAACCTTAAGCCGGTCAGGATTGAGAAGATGACGGTGATGGAGGAGGAGAAGGAGGAGGAGGAGGAGGAGGAGGAGGAGGAGGAGGAGGAGGAGGAGGAGGAGGAGGAGGAGGAGGAGGAGGAGGAGGAGGAGGAGAAGAAGAAGAAGAAGAAGAAGAAGAAGAAGAAGAAGAAGAAGAAGAAGAAGAAGAAGAAGAAGAAGAAGAAGAAGAAGAAATGGATGGAAACAGTGAGAGACAGGGAGATATATAGACATAGAAAGACAGAGATGAGACATAGATAGCAATAGCATTTAGACTTATATACCGCTTCACAGCCCTCTCTAAGCGGCTTACAGAGTCAGCATGTTACCTCCAACAATCTGGGTCCTCATTTTACCGACCTTGGAAGGATGGAAGGCTGAGTCAACCTTAAGCCGGTCAGGATTGAGAAGATGACGGTGATGGAGGAGGAGGAGGAGGAGGAGGAGGAGGAGGAGGAGGAGAAGAAGAAGGAGGAGGAGGAGGAGGAGGAGGAGGAGGAGGAGGAGGAGGAGGAAGAGGAGGAGGAGGAGGAGAAGAAGAAGAAGAAGAAGAAGAAGAAGAAGAAGAAGAAGAAGAAGAAGAAGAAGAAGAAGAAGAAGAAGAAGAAGAAGAAGAAGAAGAAATGGATGGAAACAGTGAGAGACAGGGAGATATATAGACATAGAAAGACAGAGATGAGACATAGATAGCAATAGCATTTAGACTTATATACCGCTTCACAGCCCTCCCTAACCGGTTTACAGAGTCAGCATGTTACCCGCAACAATCTGGGTCCTCATTTTACCCACCTCAGAAGGCTGCAAGGCTGAGTCAACCTTAAGCTTGTCAGGATTGAGGAGGAGGAGGAGGAGGAGGAGGAAGGAAGGAAGGAAGGAAGGAAGGAAGGAAGGAAGGAAGGAAGGAGGAGGAGGAGGAGGAGGAGGAGGAGAAGAAGAAGAAGAAATAATAATAATGGATGGATGGATGGAAACAGGCTTGAATTGAATTGAACTGGCTTGAATTTTTAAAATTTTTAATTGATTTTATGGGTTTTAAATTTTATTAGTTTTATAGGGTTTATATTGTATTTTAAATGGGGCCAATTGAATAAGTTTTTTAATGTTTGTTTTTAGCATTGTATGTGTTGTTTTTGTATTTTTACTGTTGGCTGTAAACCGCCCTGAGTCCTTCGGGAGAAAGGCGGTATACAAATTAATTATTATTATTATTATTATTATTATTATTATTATTATTATTATTATTATTATTATTATTAACAGTGAGAGACAGGGAGATATATAGACATAGAAAGAGAGAGAGGAGACATAGATAGCAATAGCACTTAAGACTTATATACCGCTTCACAGGGCTTTACAGTCCTCTCTAAGCGGTTTACAGAGTCAGCACGTTATCCCCAACAATCTGGATCCTCATTTTACCGACCTCTGAAGGATGGAAGGCTGAGTCAACCTTGAGCCGGTGATAATCAAACCGCCAAATTGATTAACCATGCTTCACAGTCCTGTAGCATTAAGAGCTGGTTATAAGTCTGAGGAATTCTGGGAGTTGAAGTCCCCCGCCATGTTGGCTGGGAAATTCTGGGCATTGAAATCCGTACATGCTGGCTGAGGAATTCTGGGAGCCTTCTAGCATTAAGAGCTAGGCTGCAAAGGCTATAAATCCTGGTTAAAACACGGCCAGCCATTTTAAACACAGAAGCTGGCAATCGTCTCAGACGACCCAAATACAGAGAAGATGGCGTCCTACTTACGCTCGTTCGCTGCTTCGCGTTCTCGGTATTTTGCATCCGCTTTGTCCAAGTAGGCAAAACTTGGCCGCATTTGCAGGATCCCATGCAACGGAGTCAAATGAAGCTCCCCTGCAACAGAATAAAGCAGGTGGTTTTTTTTTTAAAAAAAAGAGAAATAGCAAAGACTGGATCCAAAACAGCATTTTCCTAGCCCCAACAATTTTATGATATGCGGACTCCAACTCCCAGAATTCCCCAGTGGGCATTGCTGGCTAAGGAGAGGAAGGCCACGCATGCTGGCTAGTGAATTCTTTTATTTATTTATTTATTTATTTACATTTATATCCCGCCCTTCTCCGAAGACTCAGGGCGGCTTACATTGTGTATGGCAATAGTCTCATCCATTTGTATATTATATACAAAGTCAACTTATGCCCCCCCAACAATCTGGGTCCTCATTTTACCTACCTTATAAAGGATGGAAGGCTGAGTCAACCTTGGGCCTGGTGGGACTCGAGCCTGCAGTAATTGCAAGCAGCTGTGTTTTAATAACAGGCTGTCTTACAGCCTGAGCCACACTTATGGGTTCTGGGTTCCCTTATGGGTTCTGGGTTTTAAAGTCCATTCATACAGGCTGAGGAATTCTGGGGGTTGAAGTCCACCTACAATAGTGGCCAGAATCATGGAAACCTTTTGGGAAAAATGTATTTTTGAGTTTTGATAGCTAATAAGACCACCTTTTTGGGGAGCTTCAAGATAAACCTATTCCACTGCTGGAATGGCCTGGGAATAATGGAAAATCTATGGAGCCGACTAAAGAAACTTGTTAGTCAGAAGCGACCCAGCAATAAAACCCAGTTAATAGAAGCAATCATTCAATCTTGCTTTCACATGATAACAGCGGCAGAACTAAAAGACCTGGTTCACTCCATGGAAAGACGTTGTAAGGCCGTAATTCATGCTAAAGGTTACCCAACTAAGTATTAACTGACATGGTGATAATATTTGTATATCTCGGTTTTTCTACGTGTTTCACTTTTCTTCTTTATACTGTCACTGCTATTCTAATAGCAAATCCTTCATAAAAGTTATTGCATTACATTCTTGATTCAATTATCTTTCCATTGATATATAATTTTATGGTACTACTACTCCAAAAAAAAAAGTGGTGTTATTAGCTAGTTTTAGAAAATACACTTTTCCCAAAAAGTTTCCACAATTTTGGCCATGCTGGCTGAGGAATTCTGGGAGTTGAAGAAAACACATCTTAAAGTTGGTGAGGGGAGAAACCCTACTCTAAAACATAGACCTCTATAACTGTCTGGTTCGGTTCTGCAACCCAACAAGAAAGACACAGACTTCAGAGGATAATTAGAACTGCAGAAAAAATAATTGCTACCAACCTGCCTTCCATTGAGGACCTGTATACTGCACGAATCAAGAAGAGGGCCGTGAAAATATTTACAGATCCCTCACATCCAGGACATCAACTGTTTCAAGTCCTACCCTCAAAACGACGCTATAAAGCACTGCACACCAGAACAACTAGACACAAGAACAGTTTTTTCCCGAAGGCCATCACTCTGCTAAACAAATAATTCCATCAACACTGTCAAACTATTTACTGAATCTGCACTACTATTAATCTTCTCATAGTTCCCATCACCAATCTCTTTCCACTTATGACTGTATGACTATAACTTGTTGCTGGCAATCCTTATGATTTATATTGATATATTGACCATCAATTGTGTTGTAAATGTTGTACCTTGATGAATGTATCTTTTCTTTTATGTACATTGAGAGCATATGCACCAAGACAACTTCCTTGTGTGTCCAATCACACTTGGCCAATAAAAATTCTATTCTATTCTATTCTATTCTATTCTATTCTATTCTATTCTATTCTATTCTATTCTATTCTAGACAGCCCTTGGAGAGACAGAATTTGGGTGGACTGAAAAAACAAAAGATTTCCGTCTCCTGCTGGCTGCAATTAAAACAATTCTGCTCAGGTAGAAAGGCGGTAAAGCTAGGCAGCTACAGTCATACAACCTGCTAAACCTGGTTAGATATTGATGGGATTGTCCATAGGTGTCCTACAAACACAGCTGTTTAGAAACCTATGAAAGTACAGCCTGTGAATTAACTCCATTGCTAGTCTGGATGCTGTTTTTCACGCCCTCAATTTTGCACCAGAAATCCGAAGATTGTAGGGGCTTTTTTTTAAAACAGTTTTATTTTGGAAAACCACAAAGGCGGGTGGATAACAAGTCACCTCTTTTGTAGATAGCAGCAGCATATCGTGAAATGTTGCTGGTGGTTTGCGAGGAGCAGAACGTTTGCTTGTCCATCAACTTCCTGGAAAACATGGAAGACAGGATCTCAGTGAAAAGGGATGTAGGAATGATCTTGGGAGACGGGGAGAAGAGACAACGGACAGATAAGAGAGGATATAGCCCGCAGTTGTATAAAGGGTGAAGAAAGAAACTCAGATGGGACCCTCCCTAACTTCTTAGGGTGTAAAATGGGTGTGTGTGTTCTGACCTAGGTTTCCCAAGAGCACGAAGCAGACTCCTTGTCCCAACAAAAAACCCTTTTTATTAAGTTACTGTGAATTCCTCTCATTCACATCCAGCAATGTCCCGGCAAACAATCTTTCAAAGGAGAATTTACAGTCACAGACCTCATCTGGCTTGGGGAGCTGCCAGGCTGGTATCTTCAAAACTTGGCAAGAAATCTCTGAGAGTCACGAACCAATTAAGCGTACTAATTGTCTCTTGCAAACTCTATTCCCTTTTCGCTCCTCTTTTATTTCCTATGGGAGGGTCCATTCACCATCCCTCTGTGGCTTTACTCCTGAGTGGACCCTTGTTCTTTAGCTGTTCTCTTCTCCTGGCAGCTCTGCGCATGTGCACACTGGGAACTGGCTCCACCTGTTCTTCTGCCCCACTGATGTCTGACTCTGAAGGCAGCTGACAACTGTCAGACGCCCCTGGCCCCATCTCTGCCTCCAATGCAGAGCCCTCATCAGAGCCTTCCCCAGATTCCAGAGCTGGCTCATGTTCCTCCCCAATCTCCTCCCTGTCTGAGTCCGCCACCACCTCTTCCTGCGGGCCACAACAGAGGGAGAGAGATTTGTACTTTCATATTTGCCAGATTCTATTAATGTAGCATTACAATAAAGCAGAATTAACTCATTGGGTCGTCTTTCCTGTCTGGTCCATTTGGTGAAAGATGACACTCGAATTAAAGAGGAGGAGCTCACATAGCAAGTCAATCAACCTCAATCATGGTCATAACTTGAGGACTTCCTAAAAGGCTCTAGGTAGATTGCAGAGGAGAGTAACAAAGATTAGGGGACTGGAGGCTAATACTGTGTTTCCCCAAAAATAAGACATCCCCTGATAATAAGGCCAATCCAGCTTTTGAGCACCTGCACTAAAATAAGCCACCTGCCCGAAAATATTTAAATGCATGCACAACCAGTCCCTGCCATTTCCTCTGGTTAGGGTTCGGGAGACAGAGCTGAAAATCAGGTAAGACGGCAAGAGGAGCCCCGTCTTGCTCCATGCACCCCAAAATAATAAGACCTTCCGAAAATAAGGCCAAGCGCTTATTTCGGGGTTCAAAAAAATATAAGACAGGGTCTTATTTTCGGGGAAACACGGTACATATGAAGAATGGTTGCAGCAATTGGATATGTCTACTTTAATGCAAATAAGGACTAGGAGGGACTGATAGCAGACTGCCAATATTTGAGGGGCTGCCAGAAAGAAGAGGGGGTCCACCTATTCTCCAAAGCACCTGAAGGCAGACAAGAGGCAATGGATGGAAACTAAACAAGGAGAGAACCAACCTAGGACTTAAAAGAGAAATTTCCTAACAGTGAAAACAATTAATCAGTGGAAGCGTTTGCCTCCAGAAGTAGTGGGTACTCCTTCACTGGAGGCTTTCAAGAAGAAACTGGACATCACTATGTCTGACATGGTATAAGGTCTCCTGTTTGAGCAGGGGGTTGGACTAAAAGACTTCCAAGGTCTCTTCCAACTCTGTTATCGTATTAACCTGCCAATCAAAAAACCCTGATGAAGATGGGGATTCCACCCAGCAGAAACCGGGCATCAATGCAAAGGCAATACTTACGAAGAATAAGTGTTGGTCTCATCTGTACACGTGCCATCTACGTTGAGGGCAATCTGTTCCCCTTTGCTACGACAGTAGTTGGAATTCGACGTGTCAATGGCCATTTCCAGTTCAACCTGAACAAGAGCGGACGGGTGGATCAGTTCAGCAGAGTGAGTAAATGCACCCATTCATAAAAACTAGAGAGAGAAAAAAATTAGGTGCCGAATTTGATAAAAATGAGACACAGACTGTGTGTAAACTCGCAAAGCATCCCAGGCCTGTTCCGAGTTGCCATAGGCAAAGGGGATGGGACAACCAACTCTGCAGCTGCACCCTGTCAGTCAAAACAAAAGCAAATTCCAGCCATATCTCTGTCAAGGCAGTCTCCATGGTTACCCACAGTGGCCAGAGGGGAGTGATCTCTACAACCCACAAAATTGCTCCGTTGGTGAATGTGACTGATGACACACCCTGGGGGAGGGGGGAAACAGGGTCATGATTGGGGCCGTAAATTACATGGGATCAGAGTTGGCTTCATTTGGAACCTGCCGACATGAAGCTCCTAATAAATTACTGGATTTCTTTTGAAGCTTGGCTCGAGGTTCATGATTTAATTAAGGCATCGGTTGGAACCCTGACACTGCATATTTAAGTAGCAGATTGGGCATATTAAACAATGGAGGGATCAGTACATTTTTCCTTTAAATAATAATTTTATTCCAGATCAGATTTAAAGAGCTAAAACTAATACAAATTTTAAAAATAGTAATAAAAAAAAATAGAAAGAGCACAAAAAGTAAAAAAATAATATAACAAATCAAAAGAAAAATAGAAAACGAAAAAGATAATGAGGCCAAAGAAAATAAATATATAAAGAAATGATTTCCTCTTTATCAGTAGCAGTATAAACATTAGTAACTTATCCCTCTCACTTAAAATACAACAAATCATCTGTTGTTATATCCCATCTTTTTATTTATACACAAATCCTTAAAATCTCGTCCTTCAGTCCTGGCAAGCAAAAGTCTATGAAGGTAATTGCAGATCACAAACATTATCCATTTTAACCTTGAAGAAATAAGCCTTTGAGAAAGGGAGTTGAATGGCCAATAAATTTAAATAATGCTTATTTTGATCAAGAGGCTCCAATTTGTTGCTTTTTTGGAAAAGTTAAGACTGGGAATTTCATCGCTGCTATGGGGAGTCACAGCTGGGCTTAGTGAAAAACCACAATAGCTTTTGCTTGGCCTAACACTTCAAATGAAACTAGTTACTCTGGTTTCAAACCCATGGTTGTCTCTACATGTTCTCTCAACTCACCCAATTAGATGTGCTTCATAAAGTACAGTAGTGGCCAAAATTGTGGAAACCTTTTGGGAAAAATGTATTTTTGAGGTTTGATGGCTAATAACACTACTTTTTTGGGGGGGAGGAATTTTAAGATAATCCTGTTCCACTGCTGGAATAGCTTGGGAATAGCCGAGACCTTAACCCAATGGAAAATCTATGGAGCCGACTAAAGAAACTGGTTATTCAGAAGTGACCCAGCAATAAAACCCAGTGAATAGAAGCCATCATTCAATCTTGGTTTTACATGATAACAGCTGCAGAACTAAACGACTTGGTTCACTCCATGGGAAGACCTTCTAAGGCTGTAATTCATGCTAAAGGTTACCCAACTAAGTATTAACTGATGTGGTGATAATTTTTGTATATCTTGTTTTTCTACCTGTTTCCCTTTTCTTCTTTATACTGTCACTGCTATTCTAATAGCAAATCCTTCATAAAAGTTATTGCATTACATTCTTGATTCAATTATCTTTCCACTGATATATAATTTTATGGTACTACTCCCCGCAAAATGTGATGATATTAGCTAGTTTTAGAAAATAGACTTTTCCCAAAAGGTTTCCACAATTTTGGCCACCTTTATAAGCAAGCCATGGCTAAATGAAAAACATCAAGTACCAATTCTAAGTACCAAAATTAACTTTTATTCAGTTATTTCCTAACAAACCTTTACTATCTTTTAGCCATCGCATCAGGGTTGAACAATCTTGAATCTTCACGTATTTTGAATTATATAATTTATTTCAATCCTTCGTTATTGGCTGTTCTGGCCAGAACAAGGCCTAAATGATAATCCAAAATATAGGAAGAACAGATTTTCTGTCCTTACACCATATTAGCCCAACAAGAAAGTAAAATTTCGAATAATAGTGGAATAACAGATTCTTAAAAAGGTTTAACCAGTTAAGTTTCTCCCAGTGGTGAAATCTGAATCGGTTTGCCACCGGTTTGCTGGCCCTGCATGCACAATACGCACGAAACAAGCACTTTGTGCAGAAAAAGCACAAAGAGCTTAGAGCCTGGGAAGTAAGTAGAACGGGGGGGGGGGGGGAACAGCTGTGCCGCGCAATTTAGATTCACTAGAAAGCAGGATTTCCTGCAATGCTCTCCACATGGGGCTTCCCTTGAGGAGCACCCGGAGGCTCCAGTTAGTCCAGAATGTGGCTGCGCAGGTGATAGAGGGAGCCCCTCGTGGCTCCCATGTGACACCACTCCTGCGCAGACTGCACTGGCTGCCTGTGGCCTTCCGGGTGCGCTTCAAGGTTTTGGTAACCATCTTCAAAGTGCTCCATGGCTTAGGGCCGGGCTACTTAAGGGACCGTCTACTGCCACCGATTGCCTCCCACCGACCCGTGCGCTCTCACAGGGAGGGACTCCTTAGGGTGCCGTCCGCCAGGCAGTGCCGACTGGCGACACCCAGGGGAAGGGCCTTCTCTGTGGGGGCTCCCACCCTCTGGAATGAACTTTCCCCAGGACTCCGCCAACTTCCTGACCTTCGAACCTTCCGCCGCGAGCTTAAAACACATCTATTTATCTGTGCAGGACTGGACTAGAATTTTAATTTTAAATTTAATTTTAATGGGGTTTTTATCATTTTAATTGTAATTTTAAATTTTGGCCTATTTAAGTAAGTTTTTTAATTTAGTGTTTTATCTTGTATTATATTTGTATTTTTATCGGGCTGTAAACCGCCCTGAGTCCTTCGGGAGATAGGGCGGTATAAAAATTTGATTAAATAAATAAATAAATAAATCTAGTGATTTTAAAAATCGCGTGGCACAGCTGATCGTCGGACATAGTGGTTCGGAGGAACTGGTAGCTTTTTTTTACTACTGATTCACCAGAACCAGTAGTTTTTATCTCTACCGGTTCGCCCGAGACGGTGCGAACCGGGAGCATTTCACCACTGGTTACTCCCCACCTTTAAAACTTCATCTTAGTTTTGAAACAACCTCTTAAAAAAAGTTTTTTTAAAGGTTTTTAAAATGGCAGTCAACCTTTTGTTGCTTTGGTTTGATCTTCGCCGAGAGATGAGTAACCTCATTGTAAGTCATCGAAGCCGGACGAATTGGATACTGCAACAAACCAAGATGCAATTTCAGTTAGCTTTTAAAAGACTCCTTCAGTAGTTTTTCTTTTTTTAAAAAAACAAACAAACTTGCATTGGAAAAAAAAATACCTGGAATAGATACAGTTTTTCCGATAGACTTTTAGCCAGGTAGACGTCAATCTAGCAAAAAAAGACAGAAGACATATTTCAAGATTGTTTTTATTTTACTTTCCGGATCTTTGATTTTGATCCAGGCTAAGGTGCCTTGCCCAAACTTGCAATTCAAAAGAATAAATCGAGTGTAACAAAACAACTAAAAAAAAATGAGGCACTGGTATAAAAAGGGAGGGAATCCATAATAAATTTTCCTGAAATGCAAGAAAGCTGGTATAATAATTGAAGCAGGGAGTTTGAAAGGTATTCAGTTGAAAAACGATTTCATTTAAAAAGGATGCTTTATTTGAAAACGAAGATCTCTGCAAAAGAAGAGACTAGTATGTAATTACAGAGGTGTGGATTTGACAAGATAAAGTAGTTTTCAGTTAAGAGCTTCATCTTAATTTTTCACTCTGAAATTACAATGGATATTAACTTTGTACCTCAAAAGGGTGAGCAATGATAAAACGGATAACTTGGGAGAAAAACCTTACTACTGATAGTCCTCGACTTATGACAATCAGGACCAGGAGGCGGTTATTAAGCGAGCCATGCCCAAGCGAATCACCACAGTTGTTAAGCTAATCAGACAGTCGTTAAACAAATCGGCTTCTTTCACTGAGTTTGCTTTTCAGAAACTAGCTGGGAGATCACATGCAAAATAAATACATAAATACATGTTGGTTCCCAAGCGGACGAATTTTGGCTGCAACGGTCATTAGTCGCAAGTCACTTTTTTCAGTGCTATCGTTAACTTCGAACGGCCGCTAAACGAACATGTTGTAAGTCAAGGGATAGACATGTATATTTTCTATGGGAGGAAAATCCACAATAGATATTAAAGATTTTATTTTTAAAAAAAAATTCACTACTTGCCTCTTGTATAATTGGGTCATCTTCCTCATTGGCCATAATAGCATTGGAAGAAAATTGGCTTTGCGTTAACCTGAAACAAAACACACAAAAATCATCTCAATTCTGATCTCTTTAACATAAAAGGCAACCAATAACACACAGGCAGTCCTCGACTTAGGACCACAACCAAGCCCAACATGTCTGTTGCGAAGCGAGACATTGATTAAGTGAGTTTTGCCCCATTTTATGACCCTCTTTGCCACGGTTGTTAAGCAAATTTTTGCAGTGGTTAAGGCAGGAACAGGGTCTTTAAGCGAATCTGGCTTCCCATTTGACTCTGCTTGTCAGAAGGTCGTAAAAGGGGAATACTGCAAACGTCGTAAGTATGAGTCGGTTGCCAAGCATCCAAATTTTGATCACGCGACGTTGAGGAGGCTGCGACGGTCGTAAGTGTGAAAAACGGTCATAAGTTACTTTTTTCAGTGCCGTTGTAACTTTGAATGGTCACTAAACGAATGGTTGTAAGTCAAGGACTACCTGTGGTTATCCTTTCGTTTTCACTTCCATCTTTTGTAAAAGGCACATTGAAAAAAATGATCCTTTTCCTCTCCAGGTTCTTTGTCTTAACTTTCTTCCTCTTCTATTTATTTGATTTCAAGTCACAGATTAGCAACAAAGCTATGAATATAAATCACCCGAAAATAGATAAATAAAAGATTATATTGACAGAACACAATAGTCATTTCGAACACAATAAATTGATTCATAGGTCGAAGTCTGCTTCCCTTTCCAATTGTGTATCTTAATAAAAGAGTTCTATGCTTCAAAAATTATATATTATTACGTATTTAGCGTTTGTTCTCTGTGCAGGTAGTCCTCGACTCATGAAAATTCGAGCCCAAAATTCATGTTGTTAAGTGAGACATTTGTTAAGTGAGCTTTGCCCCATTGGATGACTTTTCTGGTCACCGTTGTTAAGTGAATCACTGCCGTTGATCAGTTAGCAACGTGGCTGTTAAGCGAATCTGCCTTTCCCCGTTGAGTTTGCTTGTTAGAAGGTCGCAAAAGGAGGAATCACACAGAAGCCAGGGGATACTTAACGCCGTCGTAAATGTGAATCAGTTGTCAAGCCTCCGGAACGTAAATCGCCTGAATAAAGGGGATGCTGCAACATAGGCGTGAAAAATATATTCTAAGTCCCTTTTTTTCACTGCCAAGCGTGAAAAATATATCCTAAGTCCCTTTTTTTTCATTGCCAAGCGTGAAAAATATATCCTAAGTCCCTTTTTTTCACTGCCAAGCGTGAAAAATATATCCTAAGTCCCTTTTTTTCAGTGCCAAGCGTGAAAAATATATCCTAAGTCCATTTTTTTCAGTGCCAAGCGTGAAAAATATATCCTAAGTCCATTTTTTTTCATTGCCAAGCGTGAAAAATATATCCTAAGTCCATTTTTTTCATTGCCAAGCGTGAAAAATATATCCTAAGTCCCTTTTTTTTCAGTGCCAAGCGTGAAAAATATACCCTAAGTCCCTTTTTTTTCAGTGCCAAGCGTGAAAAATATATCCCAAGTCCCTTTTTTTTCAGTGCCAAGCGTGAAAAATATATCCTAAGTCCCTTTTTTTCAGTGCCAAGCGTGAAAAACATATCCTAAATCCCTTTTTTTCAGTGCCAAGCGTGAAAAATATATCCTAAGTCCCTTTTTTTCCAGTGCCAAGCGTGAAAAATATATCCTAAGTCCCTTTTTTTCAGTGCCAAGCGTGAGAAATATATCCTAAGTCTCTTTTTTTCAGTGCCAAGCGTGAGAAATATATCCTAAGTCTCTTTTTTTCAGTGCCAAGCGTGAAAAATATATCCTAAGTCCCTTTTTTTCAGTGCCAAGCGTGAGAAATATATCCTGTCCCTTTTTTTTCAGTGCCAAGTGTGAAAAATATATCCTAAGTCCCTTTTTTTTCAGTGCCAAGCGTGAGAAATATATCCTGTCCCTTTTTTTTCAGTGCCAAGTGTGAAAAATATATCCTAAGTCCCTTTTTTTCAGTGCCAAGTGTGAAAAATATATCCTAAGTCCCTTTTTTTCCAGTGCCAAGCGTGAAAAATATATCCTAAGTCCCTTTTTTTCAGTGCCAAGCGTGAGAAATATATCCTAAGTCTCTTTTTTTCAGTGCCAAGCGTGAAAAATATATCCTAAGTCCCTTTTTTTCAGTGCCAAGCGTGAAAAATATATCCTAAGTCCCTTTTTTTCAGTGCCAAGCGTGAAAAATATATCCTAAGTCCCTTTTTTTCAGTGCCAAGTGTGAAAAACATATCCTAAGTCCCTTTTTTCAGTGCCAAGCGTGAAAAACATATCCTAAATCCCTTTTTTTCAGTGCCAAGCGTGAAAAATATATCCTAAGTCCCTTTTTTTCCAGTGCCAAGCGTGAAAAATATATCCTAAGTCCCTTTTTTTCAGTGCCAAGCGTGAGAAATATATCCTAAGTCTCTTTTTTTCAGTGCCAAGCGTGAGAAATATATCCTAAGTCTCTTTTTTTCAGTGCCAAGCGTGAAAAATATATCCTAAGTCCCTTTTTTTCAGTGCCAAGCGTGAGAAATATATCCTGTCCCTTTTTTTTCAGTGCCAAGTGTGAAAAATATATCCTAAGTCCCTTTTTTTTCAGTGCCAAGCGTGAGAAATATATCCTGTCCCTTTTTTTTCAGTGCCAAGTGTGAAAAATATATCCTAAGTCCCTTTTTTTCAGTGCCAAGTGTGAAAAATATATCCTAAGTCCCTTTTTTTCCAGTGCCAAGCGTGAAAAATATATCCTAAGTCCCTTTTTTTCAGTGCCAAGCGTGAGAAATATATCCTAAGTCTCTTTTTTTCAGTGCCAAGCGTGAAAAATATATCCTAAGTCCCTTTTTTTCAGTGCCAAGCGTGAAAAATATATCCTAAGTCCCTTTTTTTCAGTGCCAAGCGTGAAAAATATATCCTAAGTCCCTTTTTTTCAGTGCCAAGCGTGAAAAATATATCCTAAGTCCCTTTTTTTCAGTGCCAAGCATGAAAAACATATCCTAAGTCCCTTTTTTTCAGTGCCAAGTGTGAAAAACATATCCTAAGTCCCTTTTTTTTCAGTGCCAAGCGTGAAAAACATATCCTAAGTCCCTTTTTTTCAGTGCCAAGCGTGAAAAACATATCCTAAGTCCCTTTTTTTTCAGTGCCAAGTGTGAAAAACATATCCTAAGTCCCTTTTTTTCAGTGCCAAGCGTGAGAAATATATCCTAAGTCCCTTTTTTCCCAGTGCCAAGCATAAAAAACATATCCTAAGTCCCTTTTTCCCCAGTGCCATTGTAACTTCGGTCACTAAGCGAACTGTTTTTAAGTTAAGGCCCACCTGTACTGTCCCTCTCCCTCTACACGCCCCGCTTGTGTAACACACAACCACAACCCTTCCCTACCAAAAAAAACCCCGAGGACTGCTCTCTTGGGCTGAGTCCAATGCAAGCCGCATTTTTTTTTCCCCCCCAGCCCTGCTTGGGGAAGTTAGATCAAGGTTTGATGATGCCAAGGCATCTTTTTAACCTGGTTTAAGAAACAGGGTTTAGGAGATCTCGGGCTGATGCAACCTTTGCAAAAAAAAACAAAAAACAAACCAACCTTTGCAAGGAATTCAAGGATTAACCAGGCTGGATCTCTTCTCTTCCGGGAAGGTGGGGTTGGTGGATGGTGATCCACCCAGGGTTTGGAAAGGCAGGGGGGGGGGGCAGAGAAGGGGCACCCCCCCACACACCCCAAATTTGGACTTTGCAATCCAAAGAGGGGGTGGGGGCCTTTGCAAACCTCACAACTCAGCTTTGCAAAAAAATTTTTAAAAAAAAATAGGATCAAAAAGGATGCTTACCCGCTTTGCAACCTAGGATGGGGGTCTGGTGGGAGGAGGGAAGGAAGGAGGGGGGGGCTCGGGTCTGCCAGCCCCCCCAACACGCACACACACAGCCCCCACCTCTCTTTCCGAAACGGGACGCAACGTGCAACGCCCAGAGCCGCCGCGAGTCCCCGGGATCGCTCAGCTCGCAGCCATGTTGCGGGGAAACTCCTCCAAAGCACGTGGGGAGGTTTCGGGCCGCCTCCCGGTACCCATAAGCACCCATCAGCGCCGCAGGGAAGGGAAGCGGGCGCCAGGGGGCGCTGCGGAGCCTTCGCCTTTCCACGTTCGGGCTCGGTCCGCGTGTTTTTTAAGCGAGGTCGATTCAGACGAGACGGTTTGCGCGGGTTAGGGGGCGCGAGGGCTTTGCAAGCTCTTTCCGTTTTTATTTTTATTTATTTTTTAAATTTAATAACAAAAAAAGGGATTTTTGGCAGCGGTGGGATTCGAACCCACGCCCCCGAAGAGACTGGAGCCTTAATCCAGCGCCTTAGACCGCTCGGCCACGCTACCTTATTGGGGGAAAGAGGAGCCGCCCGGCGTATTTCATGTCGGGGAAAAATGCATACGTTTTGTTTTTCCTCTCCCCCCCCCCATTTTAGATATACATTATTATTATTATTATTATTATTATTATTATAAAGAAAGAAGAATAGAATTTATTGGCCAAGTGTGATTGGACACACAAGGAATTTTTTTTTGTTTTTTTTTATTTCTTTTGTCACAACAGAATACACAAACAATTGTTATAGATAAAACAACATGTTTTGAAGAAAATATACATATATGTATAAAAAATATGCATCAACTATATCAATTTGATATGATGAAGGGAGCAATAGGACAGGAACGGTAGGCACTTTTGTGCTCTTACGCACGCCCCTTAGTTTCTACAAAACTAAACTAAAATAAAATAAATAAAATAAATAAAAATAAATAAAAAAAATAAAAATAAATAAAAATAAATAAAAATAAAACTTAGTTTCTTCTTGTAGTTTCTACAAAGGCGTTATGGAAATGATGATTGCTGGGGTGAGAAAAATATTCTGGAAACTGATCCAAGGAGAGATTCAACCTGGAAATAAGGAAAAATTTTCTGACACTGAGATCAACCAACCGACGGAACAGAATTTGCCTTCAGAATTTGTGGGAGCTTCATCCCTGGAAGCTTTTACGAAAGAGATTGGACTGCCATCTGTCAGAAATTGTTTTAGGGTCTCCTGCTTGGGCGGGGGGTGGGGGTTGGGGGGTTGGACTAGATGACCTACAAGGTCCCTTCCAACTCTGCTTTTCTGTTCTGTTCTGTTCTAAATCCTTAGTTTTGGTCCCCACATTACAAAAAAAGGGATGTTGAGACTTTGGAAAAAGTGCGAAGAAGAGCAACTACTAGGATGATCAAAGGCCTGGAGACTTAAAACTGGCGAAAAGAAAGACTAGAGGGGGACATCATAGGAATAGTCCAGCACCACGAAGAGGACGAGAGGTCAACTTCATTTTCCAAAGCGCCAGAAAGCAAGGCAAGAAACAATGGATGGAAACTAATCAAGGAGAGAAACAACCTGGAATTAAGGGGAAAATTCTTAACAGTGAGAAGAATCAACCAGTGGAACAGCTCGCCACCAGAAGTTGTGGGTGCTTCATCACTGGAGGTTTTTAAGAAGAGACTGGACAGCCACCTGTCTGGAATGGTATAGGGTTTCCTGCTTGAGCAGGGGGCTGGACTAGAAGACCTCCATGGTCCCTTCCAGCTCTATTACGATTGATTGATTGATTTTTATTTATTATTCTAATTTCTATACCGCCCTTCTCCCGAAGGACTCAGGGCGGTTTACAGCCAAGTAAAACAGCAATACAAACAATGCAAAAGTTAAAAACGTATTTTGTTTAAAAAACTAATTCGATTTGGCCAAAAGATTAAAAACTCTAGCAAAAACCCCATTAAAACTATTAGGCCAGCCCTGCGCGACGGAATAAAAATGTCTTTAGCTCGCGGCGAAAGGTCCGGAGGTCAGGGAGTTGTCGTATCCCTGGGGGCAGCTCGTTCCAGAGGGCAGGAGCCCCCACAGAGAAGGCCCTCCCCCTGGGGGTCACCAGTCGGCATTGTCTGACCGACGGCACCCTGAAGAGGCCCTCCCTATGGGAGCACACAGGTCGATGGGAGGCAATTGGTAACAGCAGGCAGTCCCGTAAGTAACCCGGTCCTATGCCATGGAGCGCTTTGAAGGTGGTAACAAACACCTTGAATTGCACCCGGAAGACCACTGGAAGCCAGTGCAGCTTGCGCAGGAGAGGTGTTACATGGGAGCCTCGAGTTGCTCCCTCTATTACCCGCGCAGCCGCAAATCCCCCTGGACTTCGACAACTATCTGACCTTAGGACCTTTCGCCGCGAACTTAAAACCTATTTATTCCGCCTTGCTGGACTGGCTTGATTTTTAAAATTTTTAATTTGATTTTATGGGTTTGAAATTTCTGTCAATTTTATAGGGCGTTATTACATTTTAAATTTGGCCATTTGAATAAGCTTTTTAAGGGTTGTTTTTTAGTATTGTATGTATTGTTTCTTTTGTATTTTATTTTGGCTGTTCACCGCCCTGAGTCCTTCGGGAGAAGGGCGGTATACAAATTAAATTATTATTATTATTATTATTATTATTCTGGACCAATTGGATCCTCCGGGTGCTCTTCAAGGGGAGCCCCATGTAGAGAGCGTTGCAGTAGTCCAGGCGGGAAGTGACGAGGGCATGAGTGACTGTGCATAAGGAATCCCGGTCCAGGAAGGGATGCAACTGGCTTATCAGGCGATTGATTGATTGAAAACAAGATTTGTTTGTACATTCAACGCGATCTATACAGGTAGTCCTTGACTTATGACCTCAATTGGGCCCAAAATTTCCATTGCTAAGCCAGACAGTTGTTAAGGGAGCTTTGCCCCATTTTACAACCTTTCTTGCCACTGTTTTTAAGTGAATCTCTGCAGCTGTTAAGTCAGTAACACAGTTAAGTGAATCTGGCTTCCCCATTGGCTTTGCTTGTCAGAAGGTCCCGGAGATCACTTACTTTCCCACCGAAGTGTTACCTATTTATCTACTTGCATTTGCATGCTTTCCAACTGCTAGGTTTGGCAAGGATGTGAACTCAACCCAGTCGCATGGCGCTCGGGGTCTCGAACAGGATCTGCTGGCTTTCCAGCCAACAACCCCAGCAACTTTTAACCGCTGAGCCACCCACACCACCCACAATATCCTCCTATAGCAATACTAATCTAATAGCACGTAATGAATCAATTGATCCACAATTCTGGGAAAACTGGAGAGATGACCAGCAGAGACATGGATGAACAGTTACAGTGTGCAAAGGGCACCATTGGAAGATCTGAAGAACCAGATTAGGGAGAGAGTAAATTTTTGTGGCCACTAAGCAGGGGTGAAATGCTACAGGATTGGACCAGATCACGCGATCCGGTAGCGATTGCAGCCGGTAGTTCGGCGATCCGGTAGTGATCCACCCATCCACCCAAGTGTCATTACTTCCTGGTTTTAACCAGGAAATAATGTGTTTTTTACATTCTGTGCAAGCACAAGTTTTGCACATGCGCAGGTCTGATGCGTGCGGGAACGCGTGCAAAGCGTGCATGCACACACAGCGCGTGCACTTCCGAGCCGGTAAGGAAGGTAAGTAGATTCCACCCCTGCCACTAAGTGTTGACACAGACCTGATGGCTGATAATCCACCAATCCATTGGTTGAGATCCTGAATCCGTTTTATTTCTCTAGAAATCCCTCAAACGGCAGGTTGTAACTCTCCTTCGCAGCTTAAGAGAATTGTTTAAAACCCCGCTGCCTGCGAATTCACGTGACATATACTGTTGTGCCTCGCTCGCCCCCCTCGCCGCAGTCGGGCCCCTCTCATCTCCTGCCAGACAGATAGTACAGAAGAATGTCCTGGCATGCCTCCAGCCCCCAGTCCTGGCACCATGCCTGGACAAACGGAGCAGCTGGGCCCCTCCCCCACAGCATGTGAGCCTGAGGAATATGAAGCCAGTCACGAGGTGGAATTACCAACAGCTGGACTGGAATTACCAACAGCTGGAGGCTGGAGAGATCCACGCTTCCGGAGAATGGAGAGGCGACGTCAGCAAAAGGAAGGGCGGGGCAAGCCTGGATAAGTGCTGAGTCATGGAGCCACACCCCATGGCCGATATAAAGGATCTGTTTTCTGGCATTCTCTGAGTCAGGCAAAGTCTAATCTGGATTGCTGAAGTCACACCTTGGATTCCTGCCTGCCCTGAGGACTCAGATAGGACTTTGGCAGAGCTGCAGAGGCACGCTTGATATGGACTTCCCCGACCCAGCCGTCAGAGGAGTGGGACACGACATATACGTTAAACTCCAGTTATTTACCATTTCTTGCCCAACGCGAACACGGGAAATGGTTCCGTTTATTTGGGAAGGGAAGGGAAAATCGCAGATTATTTCATCATTCTAAGGAGCTACGAGACTGCAAAGTTTGAGAACATCTGCCATAAAATACATTCAGGGTGGGCTGTTGGGGGCTCGGGAGAACCGCTAAGATTCTGTGCAGCGAACCCTTGAAGCCCACCCCTGAACACAATGTTTCCCAAACACCAACTGCAAATAAATTCAAGAACCTAAAACACGGTAAATCCGTGACGGCTAAGATCCCCAAATAAAGACGCAGACAAAATCCGTCCTTGAGAAAGTTTATTGAAAACATATCACAGCATTTTCTGCCATTTTTTATTATTATTTTTTTGCAAGGCAATGTAAACGTAATTCACAAAACTTGAGCTCTTTTAAAACTTCTCTCTATGCCATCAGCTCAGCTCATCCGCTACGATGCTTGTCAGCCAACATCTAACGTTTGCTACTTTATTCCTTACTTACAGCCAGAGGCCCAGCGTGTAGCGCTGCTCAAAATACTACATTCGTCGCGGTTTTACAAGATTCGTCCATCGGTCGAGCAAATTAGATTAGCAGAAGCTTGTCGGTCAAATCCGGGACAAGTCTTATCTATCCGATGTTCTTGATAGGATCCGTCGTGTTTTTGCCGGACAGAGAAATAGTAGAATCATGCATTATAAGGCAGGATGCAGAAGGAAATGGAATTCATTGACAATCAGACTGAAAAGCAAAATACAACCCAAGGCAGGGAACCATGGAAATGCCAACTCCATCCTTCCACACTAGTCCTGCTGCCACTGGGAATTTGGGTTCATTAGCAACACAGTAGATTCAATTCCAGATCCCTGTCTGCAAGAGATTGGAAAGCGAAACCAGATAACTTTCTCCCTTACATTTTAGCAAAGAAATGTGATCTCTACAGTCTTGGATCCAAGAATAAGGATCCCATACACAACCCCGAGGCCAAATCAGAAATGTTTTTAATTAGATAGAAATCAAGACACTTGACAGAAAAAGTTTGAAGTTCTTGAATTCTGGTAGATCATGATTTTGCCTATCGGCAGGGATTCCGTACTGATAGAAATTGGTCCTTTTGAGCTACCATGGACAGTTCAGATGTAAATTAAACACCTTATTGTCTGCTTTTCAAGAGTTTGGCCATGGGAATGTGATTAGGGGCACTCTCTAGCAACCATTCACACAAGCGGATCCAATGATCCTGGTTTCAGAAGCACACGTTAACAATTAATTGCATAGACAAACCAGCAGAAGATCCTAAGACCTAAGATCTTGGGAGAATGCAATGTAAAGATTGCAAACTCTACTCTGGGCAATACTCTTTAAGCCTTCCAGAACTCTGCAGGCTTCAGCAGAACCTATTTTTCAAGTAAAAGAGAAGTGTAATCCTAACATTTCCAAATAAACATTTTCCCCCCTCTAAAATTGCCCGTTTTACTCATTGTTCTTGGAAGAGGTGAAGACTCACCAATGACATCATCAAACTATTGATTTTTTTTTTGTAATCGGCTTTACTTTCTTTTTTTATTTTTTTAAAATGAATGCACTTGTTGAAATAACCTGTCAAAAAGTATGGCCAAACCACTTCTGTTGCTTTTTAAGGGCTATTGTATCTTGACTCAAAAGCTTCCTGCTCAGGAACTGTTTTATTAAAACTTATTCAATACAGTTGAGGGCATAATGGCTTTAATTGATCCATGTTGTTGCCTGCAGGACAGCAAAATTTAGAGATTTAAGTACTGCTTGTTATGTGGCAGAGTAGACATGCACACAAAATAAAAGGAAACCTTTAATTAACCATACACCTCTCATCTGCCTCTAGAGAAGCAGTCAAATTCTTCTTCAGTTGGCAATATTTCTGAGCAAAAAATTGCAAAAAACATTTGACCCTCAAGTAAAATGCAAATCACAATGTGCAACATGGCTTTTCCATCTCCCCCTCCCTGGATATGCAATATCCATTTTTCATTTCTACCCATTTTTCTCTGCAGAAGTATTCTTATTTATTACAAGTATATTCCTACCAACCTCCAAAATTCCAGGACCGTATCTAAGTTATATTTGAAAATACAAGCTTCTTCTTATCAGAATTCCAGCTTGATCATAAAAATGAACAAACAAGAAAATCGGTATAAAACGGCATTTAAGCAAACAGTCTTAAAGCTGCAGCGAGGAACATCCAGGGAAAAAAAAACTACTTAAACAAAAACAGTAAAATGTCATGAGCTGAATTTGGTTCTTTCTGTTTATACAACGGTCAGTATCTGTTTGAGATGAGCAAAGAATGCTATTGATTTTAAAGATATTTTTTAATCACCAAAAGGAGTTTCTACATCTGTGGATGTAGAAGGAGATAAAGCAATTGCGAGCTAATTCCCTTAAAAGGGTACAATTCTGTAAGACAGCCAAAAATTCTGTTTTTTTAGATTCAGCTGCAAAACTCACAGTGTCTTTAATGAGTAGGGCGTTGCTCAAAACGACTAAAGTTTGGTTAGTTCAAGGCCCGGCAAAAGGTCAAATCAGGTCAGACCCACAGATTCCTAGAAAATTTGCAATTGATTGCCAAGAATTTCTAGTTGCTGCTTGATGCTTTCCTCTAAAAGACTCAGTATTCCTCATCTGTAAAATGGGCGCGCCAATGCCTGCTTAGAAACTGGCATTTGTTCTGCTGTTTTAGAATGAGATGCATAAATCATCAAAGCTGTTTTAGTAATGCCTACAACCAACTGTTTCTCAACTACCGTGTTTCCCCGAAAATAAGACCCTGTCTTATATTTTTTTGAACCCCGAAATAAGTGCTTGGCCTTATTTTCAGGGAGGTCTTATTATTTTGGGGCGTGTGGAGCAAGACGGGGCTCCTCTTGCCGTCTTACCTGATTTCCAGCTGTCTCCCTAAACCTAACCAGAGAAAATGGCGGGGACCCGCTGCGCATGGGTTTAAATATTTTCGGGGAGGGCTTATTTTTGGGGTGAGAAGGATATTTTAACGTATGCGCTCAAAAGCCCAATTGGGCTTATTATCAGGGGATGTCTTATTTTAGGAGAAACAGGGTAGATGCGTGGACGTCAACTCCCAGAATTCCACAATCAGCCAAGCTGGCTGGGGAATTCTGGGAGTTGAAGTCCGCACACCTTAAGAGTGGCCAAGGTTGAGAAACACTGGTTTAGATGTTAGAAACCCAGATGATGACTTTGATTATGACCAAGAAAAAGAATCGGGGGCCCCAGATAAAGGATTGGGTTAATGTAATTTCCTTAATGTAAACCCATTCTATTTTCGGTTTGACTATTTAATTTGCAAAGACCATTTGAGTTGCGTTGGCGTTTGCTGTGCCGGATTGCTCGTGGTACCCTACATGAAAACACAACAGCAGCTGCTGCTATGGATTAGCGGGACTATCCATCAATTCCATTAATCGGGGACTCCGAAGCAATTCAATTTTAAATCCCCATTTTAGAGCAAAGCCATCTTGGCTCAGGATGAGGTCAGCTAAGCCTCCTTTACAAGATGGATGTAAGCATTAAAAAAAAATGCAGGGGTAAACCCTCTGAAGCAGCATCCTACAATCGTATGACCGTATTTTACGATGGTTTTTGCCAAAACCCAGTATTTACTTTGCCAAAAACCACACCACAGCAAACCCAGAGCAGTTAACGACGGCTGCAGAAAAAAAAGGTCCTAAAATCGTGACTCCTTTTATGACCGTTTGACGACTTATGACCGTAACGGCAAGCCATAACTCAAGGACTGCCTGCGTGCTTTTAAAACAGCAGGTCTTGAAAAGAATCTTTCTGTTATTTAGACCATCCGCTCTGCTATCGTGACTTTCAATCGTCTGGAGGGGGATCCACTCCTGAATTGTAAAGCAAATAACCATCCAAAACAAAATAAATCTCACGAATAGCAAAAAATCCTGGAGAATGAAGCCAGCAGCCAGGCAAAGAGATCTACAAGAATGGATCTCCTAGCAAAACCGGGAGGATCTATGACGTCTTCCAATGTTTTTGTTTTTTCCAACTTGGAAAATTGCACCAAAAGAAAAAAAAAATATCAAGAGAGGGAATCAGGAAACTTGCATTCCACCACAAAGACGGAAGATTTGGGGTCTCCCAAATCAGACCCCAATAAGAAGTAAAAATAAAATAAAAATCACACGTTAAAGAGAAGATCCGTTCACAGGATATATAAAAATTCTCTCTCTCTCTCTCTTGGTTTTCCATACAGCTTCGGAACAAAATATTTTTTTTCTTTTTTAAATTAAAAAAAAAGGGTCTCTGTATCAAAATATATAAGGGAAAGGGGGCTCTTTTGCGGTTTTTCATTCTTCCATCATGGCCCAAACTTCTTCAGCTTTCTGATAATATTGGTTGGCTAGTCGGCCTTTCATTGCTTGCATGGCGTCTTCAGCAGCTTCCGTGAAAAGCTCTCCTGGAAGAGACAATGACAGGTGAAGAATCCAATCCAATCCAGAAGGGGTCTCACGCACCTAAGACTCCCGGCCATGGGGTCTCATGGGACCAGGGGTTCGCTGCTGGGGGTTTGCAGGGGTTCGGGAGAACCTCTAGCTAAGATTCTGTGCAGTTTGGAGAACCCCCAAATTCAGGGGTGAAATCTAACAATTTTTCCTACCGGTTCTGTGGGCGTGGCTTAATTGGTGGGCGTGGCTTGGTGGTCAGGTGACTGAATAGGCATGGCCAATAATAATAAATAATAAAAATAATAAAGTATACAAAACTTGGGAGCGCACCGGTCTACCTTCTTTAAAAATAGAGGCACGGGTCTACTAATTGCCTTTTTTTGGGAGGCACCTGTCTACCTTCTTTAAAAATAGAGGCACCAGTCTACTAATAGCCTTTTTTTGGGGAGGCACCGGTCTACCTTCTTTAAAAATAGAGGCACCGGTCTACTAATTGCCTTTTTTTGGGGAGGCACCGGTCTACCTTCTTTAAAAATAGAGGCACCGGTCTACTAATTGCCTTTTTTTGGGGAGGCACCGGTCTACCTTCTTTAAAAATAGAGGCACCGGTCTACTAGCCACCTACAGCGCTGATCAGCTGTAGTGCAGCCCTTTGAAGCCCAGCGAGTCATTTAAAGCCGTCTGCAGCTATATCACCACCGAGAGCTTCAGGGACAGAGAAGAGGAACAGCAAGGCGTGGATGGGTGGGGGGCAGGGATTTTTGCTACCGATTCTCCAAACTACCTGCCCCCATCGCTACTGGATCATGCGATCCAGTCCGAACTGGGAGCATTTCACCCCTGCCCAAATCCCACTCCTGGTTCGCCCCGCCTGCCCCGCCCCTCCCCTCCCAGGAGTCCCCACGCGGCCCGTTTTGGATGCAGGTAAGTGTAGGGCACACATGGAGGCTCGGGGAGGGCAAAAAACAGGCATACTAGAAGTAGGCCAGAAAAGGGCCCGTTTCTAGCCTCTGGAGGGCCTCCAGAGTCTGGGGAGGCTATTTTCACCCTCCTGGAGGCTTGGGGAAAGCGTCCTGAGCCCCATGGATCAGGAGGCCGACTAAGCCACACCCACCCAGCAACCGGGCAGAGAACCCCTTGCTAAAAATTTTTGAAGCCCATCCCTGCATGGGACCCCCCTTGGGGGTCCCGGGTCAAATGGCCACGTTGCAAAGAATTTCGGAGGCTGGAATTCCTCATGGAGAAGCCAAGAACAAGCCAGCTTGGTACCTGATCTCTGCAGATCCTGGTCCAAATTAAATCCTCCCATCATCAGCATCTCCGCCTCTTTGGCAAGGAGGAGATAACGAGGTTCATCCTGCGTGCCGTCGTACTCGCCCCCTTCGTCGTAATCGGTCATGTTCAAAGCTTTGTCGTACCAATGCAAGGCTTCTTTCCAATCCTGCTCTCTGCGGAATAAGTCGGAAAACAACAGAAGCCAACGTGAATGTCTCCAGAGGCGCAACGGACGGACCGGTGGTGATGTTCAAATTTTTTCCCTACCGCTACTGTGGGTGTGGCTTGGTGGGGAGGGGGAGGTGTGTTCTGTGACTGAGTGGGCGTGGCCAACTCGATGTCACTCACAGCCACACCAAGCCACGCCCACCAAGCCACACCACAGCACACCCACCAAGCCACCCCCACAGAACCGGTAGTAAAAAAAATTGGATTTCACCACTGGGCGGGACCAACCAGGGGTGGTTTTTACCAGTTCATCGAACCGATTCAAATCATCCCTACCGGTTCGCCTGAGCCGGTCCGAACCGGTTGAATTTCACCCCTGGGATGGACTTAAGTGTGGCGCTGCAGCAGCGGTTTCCAAACCTGGCGACTTTACAACTTGTGGACTTCAGCTCCCAGAATTCTTCAGCCAGCCATACTCATTAGGGAATTCTGGGAGTTGAAGTCCACCGTCTTGAAGTCGCCACGTTTGTAGAGCCCTGCTTCACAGACTAGCGAACTGTAATAGACGGAGGGAACCGTTTTGTCACGGGTTAAATGTCTTGGGTTACAAGTCAGGCCACCTGCCCCCATACAGCTTACGAACCGGAGACAAATTCCTTGTGTGTCCAATCACACTTGACCAATAAAGAGAACAGAACAGATTTAGTGGAATCGGAAGGGACCTTGGCGGTCTTCTAGACCAACCCCTTGCTCAGGCAGGAAGCCCTATAAAGGTAATCTTTGACTTACAACCACAATTGAGCTCTAAAATTTATGTGGCGAAGTGAAATATTTGTTAAAAGTGAGTTTTGGCCCATTTTGCCATCTTTTTTGCCACAGGGTTTAGTGCAGGGTTCTCCAACCTTGGCAATTTTAAGACTTGTGGACTTCAACTCCAAAGAGCAAAGCTGGCTGATGAACTCTGGGAGTTGAAGTCCACAAGTCTTAAAGTTGCCAAGGTTGGAGACCCCTGGTTTAGTGAATCCCTGCCGCTGTTACGTTAGTAACCCCAGCTTTGCTGGCTGGGGAATTCTGGGTGTTGAAGTCCGCCAGGCTTAAAGTTGCCAAGGTTGTGGCGACCTCTGGCATAGGACATAAATTTGAAAAAAGGGCCACAAATGATTTCTTTCAGTGCCGTTGTAACTTTGCATGGTCACTAAATGAACTGTTGCAAACCAAGGACTACCTGTATAGGGATGAACCAATCAAGAGTACCTGTCTGGCGCCAGGTTCACGCCCGTGTCGTAAGCTCTCGCGACAAGAATCATGGAAGGACGGTCTCCAGCTTCGGCTGCTCGGCACAAATATTCGAAGCCCTTGGTTCTGTTTTGCTTCGTGTCCTACAGAAGACATGGAAACGGGTGGAAGACAAAAGAAAGACCGATCTGTCGTGTCCCACTCCTCCGCTGACGGCCGGGTCAGGGAAATCCAAATCAGGCGTGCCTCTGCAGCTCTGCCAAAGTCCTAGCAAAGTTCTCAAGGCAGGCAGGAGACCAGAAAGTGACTTCAGCAAGATAAGTTCGACTTTGCCTGACTCAGAGACTGCCAGAAAGCAGATCCTTTATATAGGCCGTGGGGTGTGGCTCCATGACTCAGCACTTATCCAGGCCTGCCCCTCCCTTCCTTCTGTCGCCGCCGCCTATCAATTCTCCTGAAGCGAGGGTCACTCCAGTCGGCAGCTGTTGGCAATTGACCTCCCTCAGGCTCACATGCTGTGGGGGAGGGGGAGGAGTCTAGTTGCTCCGTTTGCCTGGGCATGGAGCCAGAGCTGGGGGCTGGAGATACTTCCTCCTCTTCAGCCTGTCTGGGCATGGAGCCAGGGCTGGGGCCGGGAGGCATACTAGAACATTCCTCTGTGTTCGGAAGCAGATAAGAAGGCCCCGGCTGTGGTGAGATTGGGCGAGACACAACACGATCAAAGGGAATATCTGCAGCTCAGGGTTGAAATGAAGGGTCCTGGGTGGTCTCTGAGCTTGATGACTTTCTTGCAGACGTTTTGTGACCCAACTAGGGAACACCATCAGTGCTAGAAGAGAGTTGGGTTTGCAAACTTCAGGAAGAAGAGAATGATTATGGGGTCCTTGGTGCTCTCAGAGCTTGGTGCTTTTCTTGCAGACGTTTCGTGATCCAACTAGGGAACATCATCAGTGCTAGAAGAAAGTGGTTTTGTGGATGGAGAAGAAGAGGAAGAGAAAGGGGGAAGAGGAGGAGAAGGAAGAGGAGGAAAAGGAAGAGAGGAGAAGAAGAGGAGGAGGAGAAGGGGAGGAAGAAGACCGTAGGAAGAGAACTGTGGGGTCCTTGGTGCTCTCTGAGCTTGGTGGTTTTCTTGCAGATGTTTCATGACCCAACTAGGGAACAACATTAGTTCTAGAAGGGACTGGGGTTTGTGGAGAGGAGGAGAAGGGAAAGAAGTAGAAAGGAAGAGGAGGAAAAGGAGAAGACAGGGGGAGGAGGAATTTGTGGTCTTTGGTGCTCTCTGAGCTTAGTCGTTTCCTTGCAGATATTTCAGGACCCAACTAGGTAACATCATCAGTGCTAAAAGGGAGTGGGGTTTGTGGAGAGGAGGAGGAGGAGGAGAGGAACTGTGGGATTCTTGGTGCACTCTGAGCTTGGTGGCTCTCTTTGCAGAAGTTTCATTACCCAAACTCAATAACATAGATAGGGCCTCTGGTGGCTCAGGCTGGTAAGACAGTCTGTTATTAACACAGCTGCTTGCAATTACTGCAGGTTCAAGTCCTACCAGGCCCAAGGTTGACTCAGCCTTCCATCCTTTATAAGGTAGGTAAAATGAGGACCCAGATTGTTGGGGGCAATAAAAGTTGACTTTGTATATAATATACAAATGGATGAGACTATTGCTTAACACAATGTAAGCCGCCCTGAGTCTTCAGAGAAGGGCGGGATATAAATTCAAATAAATAAATAAATAAATAAATAAATCCTTTATAAGGTAGGTAAAATGAGGACCCAGATTGTTGGGGGCAATAAGCTGACTTTGTATATAATATACAAATGGATGAAGACTATTGCTTAACATAGCGTAAGCCGCCCTGAGTCTTCGGAGAAGGGCGGGATATAAATGCAAAAAAATAAAAAAATAATAACATCACTGGGCTAAAAAAATAATGTGCGGATCTATCTCACTTAGCAACATAAATTCTGGGCTCCATTGCGGTCATAAGCCAAGGGCTGCCTGTAGTTACCTGTAGAATGACTTCTGCAAGTATGTGATGAGGTAGCTGAGAATACATGAGGCCCAGCCCCACGATGGCTTCCAGTTCTCCACACTCGGCTGCATGTTCCAGATGGAAGAGAGCTGAATCTTGGTCCCACTCTTGATCCTTTTCGCAAAACCGGCCAGCTTCGTGGTAACGAACCATGGCCAGGTGAACCTAATTGAGATGAAGAGAACAAAAAGGCCCCTAATGGTATGTAGGAAAGACCATGGGAGACGGATGAAGAGATGCTGCTTAGGCAGGGGTGGGCCGCTAGGGGTTCGGGAAAACCTCTAGCTAAGTTTCTGTGCAGTTTAGAGAACCCCCAAATCCCACAACTGGCTTGCCCTCCCCACCGCACCCCGCTCCTCCCTGGAGTCCCCACACAGCCTGTTTTGGATGCAGGTAAGTGCAGGGCATGCGCAGAGGCTCAGGGAGGGTGAAAAATGGGCCTACCGGAAGTTCGGGAAGGCCAGAAATGAGCCCGGAGCCTGGGGAGGTTGTTTTTGCCCTCTCGGAGGCTCGAAGAAACCCTCTGGAGCCCGGGGAGGGCAAAAACACCCTTCCCCCTCTGCCGTGGTACAGGAGGCCGACTAGGTGGGCATGGCCCACCATGGCCACGCCCACCCAGCAACTGGGCAGAGAACCCCTTGCTAAAATTTTTGAAGCCCACCCTCTGTGCTTAGGGGACGATTATTTAAGAGGCCGCTCAGCCCTCACCTTCCCGAGGATGGACTTTCCAATCTTCTTCTCCAGCTCCAGGCCATTGAGTCTTTGAACTTCTACCGCCACACAAGAAGGCCTGTGAATGTGAACTCGGGCGGCGTTGTAGAGATTCCATTTCTCCACGCTGACCTGGAAGAGAGGGGAAGTCCATTGGATCTTGCGGTCTGACGTTCACGGAGATTCTCAACCATCCAAGTTACGACTGTCCCAAAGGTTTTTTTTTTTCCCAGAAGGCAACTGGACTTCCTTGTTGGTTGGTTTCGTTTCTCCTTGAAATTGTTTAGCTTCTCGTTCAGAACTGAAAAAACTTCATGGATGGCAACCAAGATGTTTTCAAGGGGGGAAAGGACCCCCAAGGACGTCCAGTTGCCTTTTTTTGGGGGGGGGGGGGGAAAGCACCTTTGCTTCAGTCTGAAGGGTTAGAGCAGTGATTCCCAAAGTGTGAGCCGCGGCCCCCCAGGGAGCCGCGCTATCGTCATGGGGGCACCGCGGAATATCTGCGCCCGCTGGGTCTGGCGCTGATGCGCCATTTCTGGGGCGTCTGGTGCGCATGCGCAGTTGCAGGTCGGATTTCCGGGGGAGCCGCGGGCGAAAAAGATTGGGAACCTCTGGGTTAGAGAAAGAAAGTGAGGAGAACCCCAAAAGAAGAGGTCTCCTACTTCACATCTTCACCCTCTACGTCCTTCTCACTGAGCTTCTTCACAATCTACTGCTGAACTCCGGGCAGCAGAAGACTTATCCGGCCAAAAATGGCTCCACGATCGGGGTGGCATTCACTTACCTTCGCTACCGATTCGCAAATGTGAGCTATGCTCAGTTATGTTCGCATGCGCCACCTCCGCGCATGCGCAGAGGGTCAAAAACAGGACGTGATGATGTCCGGGTGGGTGGGTGGAGCCTCCTACAGCCCCCACTACCGGTTTTCCCGAACCGGATATAACCGGAGGAATACCACCACTGTCCATGATGGAACCCCAAAACTTCTTTCGTAAGTTAAAAAAACCGTGCAGATTGAAATCTTAAGAGAGCTTTTTCTCAGCCATGGACCGCGTACACACACACCATGTAAAGCTGCAGCTTTTTGGGTTAAGCCAGACTGTCTGAATTCACCATGAACTGACCTTTTGTGACCCTTACTAAGTAGACCAGATCAGAAAATCAACTCCAGCCGAAGACCACACACTTCATTGAGATGGACTAGAACGAGTGTTAATGGAGTTGGTTAAAGATTGTATGGTAAAATGGGCACAAAATTTTCAACAACCTATAATGTTAGAAACATGGGGAAAAATTTGGGTGAGGAATGTTAAATTTACGCAAGCACAAAATTTAAGAGAAAATTTTTATAAAATGTTTTATAGATGGCATTTAGATCCTAAAAAACTGTCATGTATGTATCCAAATGTGGAAGCAAAATGTTGGAGATGTGATTGTGAGGATGCTACCTATTATCATATATGGTGGACTTGCAAAAAAGTTAAAGCCTTTTGGATTAAAATATGGTGGATCATGCAGAACATTTTGAAAAAGAAGATCAAGTTTGTTCCACAGTTCTTTTTATTAGGAATAATTCCAGATTGCACTGTTATAGAGACAAAACTGATTTTGAATTTAATGCTGCAAGACTATTGATTGCACAATATTGGAAGAAAGAAGACTTACCTACAATTGGAGAATGGATTAGTAAAGTATCAAATTTAGCAGAAATGGCAAAAATTTCTGCCTACTTGAAAGACTGTACACAAGAAAAATATATTTTGGAATGGAGAAAGTGGATTGATTATATTCAAAATAAGTATCAGAGATGGACTAGAACGGTGTGTTTCTCAGCCTCGCAACTTTTCAGAAGAGTGGACTTCCAACTCCCAGAATTCCCCAGCCAGCCAGGAAGCCAGGACATTATCCCTAGAGATTTTCACACGTGTGCATGCACCCACTGATACGTCTGCAGCGAGCGCAAGGAGACACAAATGTATTGAGAGCACGCTTCACACCAGACACTTAAAAAGGAAGAGTTAAAACTATTCCCAGTACATAAAATTTTCAACAGAATTGACAAAAAGTGCATTGCAACACTTTGATGTGAGTTCTGCTCCTTAAGAACATCGCAATAAGCGTCCCACGGGGGGGTGGGGGTGGGAGTTTGTTTTGTGACAACGCAATGCATACTTTATCCTCAAACTTCTCTGCAGGCATCCCTGGACAAGTCTGTATTTGAAGGAAAGAAATGTGTTTTCGACAGCTAAGCATTTAAGCACATTCTCACATTTAAGTATGTGGTAAAAGGTAAAGGTTTCCCTCGCACATAGGTGCTATCGTTCCCGACTCTAGGGGGCGGTGCTCATCTCCATTTCAAAGCCGAAGAGCCAGCGCTGTCCGAAGACGTCTCCATGGTCATGTGGCTGGCATGACTCAACGCCAAAGGTGCATGGAACGCTGTTACCTTCCCACCAAAGGCGGTCCCTATTTTTTTCTACTTGCATTTTTTTACGTGCTTTCGAACTGCTAGGTTGGCAGAAGCTGGGACAAGTCAAGGGAGTTCACCCCATTATGCGGCACTAGGGATTCGAACTGTTGATCTGCCAACCTTTCAATCGACAAGCTCAGCATCTTAGCTACTGAGCCACCCTTAGATATGTGGTAGGGAATTCCAAAGGAGCTAATATGGCCACTCTGGATTACAACTTTAAAAACATTTAAAAACCGCAATGCTGGTGCATACACTCCAAGTTCTGGAGTTGTTTGCCAAGAGCCCAAAAACAGCCAAAGAGAAGAACAAGTCAAAAAACCCAGAGATAAAAGAATAAAATTCATGCAGAATCACCCTTTTGTTCCTGAAACTCGGCTTAGCGGTCTCAGACAGTTTATTTCTCTAATAATTGGAAAGAGAAAGAATTAAACAGGAAGAAGGAAGAAGGAAGAGGCGTAAAACCACAGATGAAAGGTTCTTCAGCAATTCAGGGAAAATTAAAACAGCTTTGGCGAGCAGGTCATCCGGCGCAAAGCAACCCCAAACGTGATTTTTTTTTTTAAGGAAAAATGGGATTTATTTACCCGAGCAGAACTGCCCAAGCTGTCTTCATCAGATTCGTGTCTCCGGTTGCAGTTAAGATGACCCTAAGAAAAAAAAAGAGAGAACAATTTAATTCAGGTTTGGATGAAAAGCATTTGTAACAGCTTCATTTTCCTAAAAAAAAAAAAAAAAAGTAGGCCCAGTGTCACAGAGAGACTAACTTAAAAATGAGGCAAGTATATAAAGTAAAGTTTTCCCAGTTGCAATGGATGGCTGTGAAAGTTGGACCGTAAGGAAGGCCGAGCGCCAAAGAATGGAAGCCTTTGAACTCTGGTGCTGGAGAAGATTCCTGCGAGTCCCTTGGACTGCAAGGCGATCCAACCGGTCAGTCCTAGAGGACATCAACCCTGACTGCTCTTTAGAAGGCCAGATCCTGAAGAGGAAACTCAAATACTTTGGCCACCTAATGAGGAGGAAGGACTCCCTGGAGAAGAGCCTAATGCTGGGAAAGATGGAGGGCAAAAGAAGAAGGGGACGGCAGAGAACGAGGTGGCTGGATGGAGTCACTGAAGCAGTCGGCATGAGCTTAAAAGGACTCGGGGTGATGGTAGAGGACAGGCAGGCATCCATGGGGTTGTGTTGGGTTGGACACGACTTCGCAACTAACAACAACAAAGTATTTAAAGGCTCTGAACAGACATTTTTATCTTCCTATTTGTAAGTCAGGCCATAGAGAGACACTCAAAGCACTGAGAAATGTTTTTTTTTTCTGGTATGGATTTTGTACCATATTACTACTTATGGAGAAAGCAACAGAAAGAAATTGATCGCCAATACAATGTGGCATTACACTCCTGTAATTTCAGAAAACATTCTGCAGGTTATGGAAACTGCTGGCTTAACCTCCTCCCTTGCGGTCTAAATTAAAAACAAGTTACAGGTAGCCTTCTATTTAGCTGTTCCCTTTTGGCAGCTCTGCGCATGCGCACACTGGGAACAGGCTCCAGCTGTTCTTCTGCCCCACTGATGTCTGACTCCGAAGGCAGCTGATAACTGTCAGACGGCCCTGGCTCCCTCTCTGCCTCCGATGTAGAGCCCTCATCAGAGCCTTCCTCAGACTCCAGGGCTGGCCCATGTTCCTGCCCAATCTCCTCACTGTCTGAGTCTGCCATTTTATTTCTTTATTTATTTTATTAGATTTTTATACCGCCCTTCTCCCGAAGGACTCAGGGCGGTGTACAGCCCAATAATAAAAACCCCACAATATACACATTAAAACAAAAACTTAAAACCAAGCATATTACATAAATGGCCGAAGTTTAAAACAATTTAAAACCCTAAAATTCATAAATAACCCCAATTAAAATTTAATAAAACTTTTAAGCCAGTCCCGCTTGAATAAATAAATGCGTTTTCAGCTCCGCTGGCGGGCCACAACAATTACCTTTTCCCGGTGATCCATGTCTTCGTGATCACTCCTTTTCTCACTGGGGCATCCACTGTCTCCTCCATTTTCAGAATCCTAAGGAGAAAAAAAGGGGTGGAAAAAAAAGATTTCTTCCTTTTCAGGTACCCTTATTTTATAGACGGAACTTTGTCCTTCTCTAAGAGTCCTATCGAGTTGGGAACAGTATTATAAATCCTTGCGGGTTGAGATCCTCCAACCCAAATTAGGAAGCAGGATTTAAATCATGGGGAACCCAGCTCTGCCCTTCTAGATTATGATGGGAGATTTCACCCAGTAAAATCTGAAGAAGTTTGGTCTTCTTCTGTTGGGAAGGACCATCAAAGCAGCCCATAGTTCTGGTCCACCTGGAGATGATGCAACTGGTTCTCCATGCATTGAGTGATGGAAACTCAAAGAGGAGAGAAATATTTGAACATCACAATGAAGAGAAAGGTCTGTACACTACAGTAGATGTCTCCAAATCTTGACATCTTTAAGACTTGTGGACTTCAACTGGTTAAGCACAGTTAACTTCTAACAACTGGTTCACTTCCACTTAAACATGGCTGGCTGGGGAATTCTGGGAGTTGAAGTCCACAGGTCTTAAGAATTGCCAGTTTTGGAGACCCCTGCAAAGATAACAGCATCTTAGGAGGTTAAAAAAAAACCAGTTGATTTTTTTCCCCCATCAACCCAATGGTTGCCTCTTCCAGGACCCTAAACCGTGACTTATTCCAACCACGATTTTAATGAGCAAATTACAGTTGTGTGGTTGACAAAAACCCTGCCTTATAAGCACCAGGGCCTCAATGTACACATCACTCTAAGCCCAAACCCAAACTTTTCAGAGCCGAGCATAATATGTGAATCCAGGTAGGTCCACCAGGAACTTACCCGCTGATTATCAAGGCCTTCGTGGTCTTTTTGAACCAAGTTGTCGACGTCATTAAAGACAGGCCAATCTAGGTCAAAACAAAGAAGGATTTCGCTCTTTAAGCATTATTAGCTAGTTTTAGAAAATACACTTTTCCCAAAAAGGTTTCCACACTTTTGGCCACTACTGTACAACTTCTGGTGGCAAGCTGTTCCACCGGTTAATTGTCCTCACTGTTTGTTGTGACCCAGGTTCCTGGACCCGGACTCCTGGACTCAGATGATTCAGAAAGTGAGGGAGAAGACCTGGCAAGGCCTGCTTCTCTTGGGCCCTCTCCCTCCCTGGCACCCACTCAAAGGGAGGAGGAGGGGCCGGCAAGGCCTGATTCCCTGGAGCCTTCTTCTGATTTGGCAACGCCCCAAGAACAGTTTTAGAGTGATGCAAGACTGCGCAGACATGACCGGCGCGCGCAGCAGAAGAAGCGTTGGGACAAAGCCAAGGAATGATGGTCATGCAGTGACATCTGCAGAGACTATAAATAGGAGGCGGGACTTCCTGGTTTTTTGTCTTGGACAAAGCAATGAATTTGCGCGGGCAAACTGTATCAATGGAGGGAAGAATATATTTGTGAGTAATTCTGGCCTTATCTATAATTTCCTCGTTATCTCCAGAAACTTGGCAGGCCCGTGGGTAGACGTGGCCAGGACATTTATCTATGTAAATAAAGTAGAAGAGGAGGCCTTTGACTGACTCTTTGTTGGGAGTATTGGGGGAAGGAAACAGAACACTGTTAGGAAGTTTTTCCTTCATTCCGGGTTGCTTATAGAACCAGCAGGCCTCCACAGCTGATGGGGAAAAAGACATCTGGGCACTTACGAAGACCCTCCAACTTTTGGCTGTGAGGTGTGGCAGAAGATGGTGAAGAGGGCAAGGAGTCGAAGGCCATGTCGCTCATGCTTTCATCCCCTGAGTTTTCCGAAAGACGGGAAAGGAAGGGGGGGCGGCTGCCAGAGATGGTTCGCACCCGGCTACTGCCACACTTCTCTTCTGTGCCCCGCACAACAGTCTGAGCCGATTCCTGGGCAAAGAAACACAAAACCTCAGCTAGGAATTTCCCTCAACAAACATATCTCTGCTGAAAGAGGAGTAGGCCCTATTGCTCCCCGTTCAAATGGTGCAAAAGTTGATTTAGTTTCAACTTATAAATCAATATCAGGTGCACTTATAACGTGAGCCAAGCTTCAGTTCGAATAATGGTGGGTTCGTGAACATTTCGTCTTCGCAAAATGTCCCCCCGGCAATTTCTTAGATCCAAAGCTCCTTTGCCGGCAATACTTACAAGTAGTTTGCTACTGCGAAATAAGGCGTCCTTCTCTTTGGAGGAGAGATCGAAAGGCATCAGCCCCATACTTTGACAAATCCGGTTGCAGGAGTGAGAATGGAAGAACAAGGCCATCCCTCGCACACCTGGGACAGGTAGAGAACCATCCATAGAAAGAATGAGGAATCGTTTCGGGATGCAAATGGAGGCCTAGCAGTTGTTCTCAAAGTCAAGATCCATTCAGACAAATCAGCCATCGACAGACACATACAGATTAACCACATGTACACATCATTTCTGCCAACCTAGCAGTTTGAAAGCACGTAGAAAATGCAAGTAGAAAAATAGGGACCACTTTAAAAAATTTTTTAAAAAAGGATGGAAGTCTCTCAGAACTGAAGATGACCTCTTTTCCAATTGAACAACATTCCCCAACCCCTGAAGAAGTTAAGCCACCCCAAAGGACAATTGATCGCTCTGTTTTTTTTTACCGAGATTCCCGTCCCCAAAATCTGTGCCACTCTCGGTATGGATCTGAGGATCTGTGTACAGGTCTCCAACCCCTTGGATGTCTACAATGATCAGCTGGTGTCCGGAGCGTTCAAAGGTGAAATGGCTGAAGGCCTGCAAGAGTACGGACGCCGCATCAGCCCAACGGGAAGAGAAAGCACATCTGCTTCTATGAGAAATCACTGCCCCTGCTCAAATTCAGGGCCAACCAGAGGTGGGTTTCAGTAGGTTCTGACCAGTTCTGGAGAACCGGTAGCGGAAATTTTGAGTCGTTCGGAGAACCGGTAGTAAAAATCCTGACTGTCCCCGCTCCCATCTCTTCTCTGTCTCCAGAGTCCCAGCTTAACCTTACCAAATAGGCTCTTTAAGGTCATCCATCACCCGCTGAATGGCCAGGAAAAGAAAGTCCTACCTGCGGGGTCAGACGGATGTTGTCGTCTCGTACGAATCCTGAGTTCGAATTGTACTTGATGTATTTCCCCTCAATGTAATGTTCCAGGTGGTAAAGAGGTCGCCCCGGTCTGTTCTTCATTTCAATTATGCAGGTCTGGACAATATCTACCTACGGAAAAAAAATTATTGACAAGAGAAGGGGGGGGAAAACCACATGATTTTGAACCTTCAAAAGTTCTCTCCAAGATTCTTTAACAGATTAACAGAGTTGGAAGGGACCTTGTAGGTCATCTAGTCCAACCCTCCCCGCCCAAGTAGGAGACCCTACACCATTTCTGACAGATGGCAGTCCAATCTCTTCTTGAAAGCTTCCAGTGATGAAGCTCCCACAACTTCTGATGTCAACTTCTGTTCCATTGGTTGCTTATTCTCACTGTCAAGAAAATTCCTCCTTATTTCCAGGTTGAATCTCTCCTTCTTAACTTTCCATCCATTTATTCCTTGTCTGGCCTTCAGAAAATAGCTTGACCCCCTTCCTCTCTGTAGCAGCCCCTCAAATACTGGAACCCTGCTATCATGCCTCCCCTGGTCCTTCTCTTCACTAGACTAGCCAGGCCCAGTTCCTGCAACCGTTCATCCTATGTTTTAGCCTCCAGTCCCCCTCATCATCCTGACTGCTCTTCTCTCCACTCTTTCTAAAGTCTTGACATCTTTTTTATAGTGTGGTGACCAAAACTGGATGCAGTATTCTAGGTGTGGTCTTACTAAGGCTTTATAGCAGTGGTTCCCAACCAGTGTGCCGCGGCACTAAGGGGTGCCGTGAGATCTTTTGAGGGTGCCGGGAACTTTTGAGCTACGGAGATTTTAAATATCTATTTCCTTATAAGGGTGCCGGGAACTTTTGAAAGGCTTTCCAAGGGTGCCTCAAACAAGAAAAGGTTGTGCCTCAAACAAGAAAAGGTTGGGAACCACTGCTTTATAGAGTAGTATTAGTACCTCCCTTGGTCTTGATTGTATCCCTCTGTTAATGCAATTTAGGATTCTGCAGGAGAAGATACCTGCTTGGGGGGTTTATGGCGGTTATATTCTTCTCCCCATAACTTGGCCTCCATCTGCAGCCGCACATCCTCAAAATAGACGTCCCGGTTGACCGTCTCGATGTACCTCTTCGCCACGTAATTAAAGGCCCCTTTCCAATTCTGCATGTGGAGGAAATTGGACAGCTTTTTCCTAAAAAAAGGCCGAGAGAAACAAACATTCGTTGAAGCTAGGATGCTACGGAAACAGCCGGCATTTCACAGGTTCTCTGCGATTTTGAACATCATCCTCAACAGTTTTCTTCCTCAGCTCGCATCTGTGGAAAATCCAGGCCTACTCTAGAGAAAAGTGTTGATTTCCTGGCATACGCTGAAAAGCTTTCTGCTAGAAGTCCTGAAACAAGGGTGGGCAAAAATCAGATTTCCCCAACTTTTAAAAGTAGTTTGCCACAATCTCAGTTACTCTATTCTTGAACTGTGCAACCATTAAACAGAATAAAAAAGTAACAGAATTGGACGGGACCCTAGAAATCTTCTAATCGCACCCCCTGCTCAAACAGGAGAATTTATACCATTTCAGACAAATGGTTGTCCAATCTCTTAAAAACCTCCAGTGACGGAGCACTTGCAACTTCCAGAGGCAAGGAGTTCCACTGGTTAACTGTTCTACCTGCCAGGAAATTTCTCCTTAGTACTAGGTTGCTTCTCTCCTTGATTAGTTTCCATCCGTTGCTTTTTGTCCTGCCCTCAGGTGCTTTGGAGAATAGCTTGACTCCCTCTTCTTTGTGGCAGCCCCTGAGATATTGGAAGACTGCTATCGTGTCTCCCCTAATCCTTCTTTTCATTAAACTAGACATGCTCAGTTCCTGCAACCGTTCTTCATATTTTTTAGCCTCAAGTCCCCTAATCATCTTCGTTTTTTTAAACCAGTGCTTTAATTCTCAGATTAATGAATTAAGGTACCAGGATTGGAAATGAGTCTCTATATGAAAAGATTCTAATATAAATAGAATATCCATCACCCTTCGTTCCATTTCATCTCCAGGAATTGCCTAATTTTACAACGAGTAATAGGGTGGCAATTTTCCGGGGTATTTTGCAACGAGTGAAAAGCTTTCGCTCCAGAAAAGTGACTTATTGGCACCTTCATTTTTTTCTTGGCACCGGCTTTCCTATTTTGATTTAAACTTCAGGCATAAACTGAGATGAATTAAAACAGGGGTCTCCAACCTTGGCAACTTTAAGACTTGTGGACTTCAACTCCCAGAGTTCCTCAGCCAGCAAAGCTGGCTGAGGAATTCTGGGAATTGAAGTCCACAAGTCTTAAAGTTGCCAAGGTTGGAGACCCCTGAATTAAAACAAGAAAATGGAGCTTTTCCCCCCAAACCACGGAGGTCTAGAAACAGCTGCACACTTACGTCCGGAAGCATTCGCGCATCGCTCCTCGGCCAAAAGGCTGGAAAAACAAAACAGAATTTATCACAGGTAAGTCCTCGACTTACGGCCATTCGCTTAGAGATCATTCAAAGTTACAGTGGCACTGAAAAAAAGTGACTCATGTCCATCCTCGCACTTATGACTGTCACTGCATCCCCATGATCACATGACCGAAATTTGGGCGTCAGGCAACTGGCATCTATTTATGATGGTTGCAGGGTCCTGGGGGGGGGGGGCGGGGGGTATTATATGATCTGAACCTGCTAGCTTTGAATAAGCAAAATCAATGGCAGAAGCCGGATTTGCTTAATGACCATACGATTCATTTAATGATATGGTGATTCGCTTAACAACCAGAGCCAAAAAAAAAAAAAGTCTGCACTTCTTACCTGCGCAGCCATTTTGATTAAGACCTCGTCTTCGATCCATTCTCCAGTAACGGCATTGTACCTGCCCAATTTTTTTTAAAAAAAGAAAAGAAAATTAAAAAGGACCGCCTTGTTAAAATACAAAAAGAGAGGAATATATTATATTCCATTGAGTGGTCCTGAATTGTTGCTTCTTATTGTTTTCACAGGTTGATAACCACTCACCAGTAGCACCTGCGAGATGGACGACCCTATCAGCTGATTTCGTAAAGGAGTAACTAAATTCTATTCTAAATCTATTCTATTCTATTCCATTCTATTCTATTCATTTCCATTATTTGTTTTCTGTTCTGTTCTGTTCTGTTCTATTCTATTCCTTTCCATTATCTGTTCTGTTCTGTTCTGTTCTGTTCTGTTGTTCCTTTCCTTTCCTTTCCTTTCCTTTCCTTTCCTTTCCTTTCCTTTCCTTTCCTTTCCTTTCCTTTCCTTTCCATTCCATTCCATTCCATTCCATTCCATTCCATTCCATTCCATTCCGTTCCGTTCCGTTCCGTTCCGTTCCGTTCCGTTCCGTTCCGTTCCGTTCCGTTCCATTCCATTCCTTTCCTTTCCTTTCCATGATCTGATCTGATCTGATCTGATCTGATCTGATCTGATCTGATCTGATCTGTTCTGTTCTGTTCTGTTCTGTTCTGTTCTATTCTATTCTATTCTATTCTATTCTATTCTATTCCATTCCATTCCATTCCATTCCATTCCATTCCATTCCATTCCATTTTATTCTATTCTATGTCTTATCCTCTATTCTATTCTATTCTATTCTATTCTATTCTATTCTATTCTATTCTATTCGATTCTATTCCATTCCATTCCATTCCATTCCTTTCCTTTCCTTTCCTTTCCTTTCCATGATCTGATCTGATCTGATCTGATCTGTTCTGTTCTGTTCTATTCTATTCCTATAAAATTAAGAGGATTAAGTAAGAAACTAACCCAATTAGCCACATACTTTAAGCAGTACAAATCAGTGTTTTTCAAAACTGGCAACTTTTAACTTTTTTTTTTTAATAAGGTGAAAAAGAAACGAGGGGGAAAAAATCAAAGCGGCGACATAAACCCCAGATCCTGTAAAGCAAATAAATCAGAAACGAGTAGCGAAGCCTTGAATAAATGCTTCCCTTCTGGAATGCGAGGAACATGAGAAAACCAGACCAAGGAACACCAGAAAAAACGTGTCTGTTTGCAAAAGGGATTTTGCTCCAGTCAGAGGTTAGCCTGGTGCATGAACATTCTCCACGCTTCCCTTTGCTCCTTCGGCGTTTTTTTCGGGTCGGGGTGGGGCTAAAGATCGCGTTCTGGCATTGCTGGACGTGGTTGCACACAAGAGGGAGAAAATAAAAAAGTCCTATTTTGAGAAGAGCGCACAGGCCAAACTAATAATAGCTTGGAAGAAAAATCTTTCCAGGCCTTTTCCCCCCCTTATTTGAATACTTCCAAAGAAACGGAGCGACTAGCTGGCTTGTCTTCAAGATTTGGGAGACAAAGAAAAAAAGGATCTAGGAACAGGGACAAAAAATTTTAAGGGTGTGATGAACAAGACAAGAATCAGGTCTGAAAATCGTACCACTGAACCTTTTTTTTTAAGCTTTTCAGAAATTGAATACAGGTAGTTCACAACACAGGACTGTAGTGGAGCCGGCTCGTCGCAGTTGTATGTTGTGATGTTGTAAAATGGATCGGTCATGGGACTGACCCAATTTTACGATCATTTATGGGCCAGCCATTAAGCAAACACAGCGGTCTTTAACCAAGCCAATAGTTTGCTATGGGAGTGGTTTTGCCCAAAACCAAGAACTTTCATAAAGTTTCATTTTTTATATAACACTAGCTGATAACCTGGCATTGCCTGGGTATTTAAGAACCAATCCCCCTTACCAGAGGAAGCTGTTACCATGGAAACTCCACTGTGCTGTACATTAGAAGCCATTTTAAGGCACAACAGGCTGTATCTTAACAGAACTTGAATCCAAAATGCACACTATCACTGTCAAAAGTATTGTGATTTGATACGTAGATATACAGTAATTCATTCCTTTTCATTTCAGCGGCCCAGGCGTTCCAGAGTTATGCTGAAACCGAGGGGTGTTAGAGGTGTCTTACCCCCACAGTATTTTTTTCTAGAGAGTAAGTCATCTGTTTACCAAGTTTGGTTCAAATTGCTCGAGGCGTTCCAGAGTTATGCTGGAACACACACACACACATAGATTACCCAATTACTGAAAACAGGTTTAACCTTTTTATACAGAGCAGAGTAAACCTTTACAGCTAGGTGTGAAGGTCAGCTTGGATGCAATGAGGCTGGCCTAGAATTCCCTTTCGGTGCTTTACATTTGGCTCTAGGTGCTGGGATATGTAGTTGAGCCATTTCTGGAGGGTAGCCAATTTTCAGTCCCTTTGACAGCCACTCCCCGTGCACCCAGGTTTTAATCATCACAGCTTAGATGTGTGTTTGTCATGATAAGGAAAGGAAAGGAAAGGAAAGGAAAGGAAAGGAAAGGAAAGGAATGGAATGGAATGGAATGGAATGGAATAGAATAGAATAGAATAGAATAGAATAGAATAGAATAGAATAGAATAGAATAGAATAGAATAGAACACAATACAATACATATTGGAATGAAGAATATATTTTTTTCACTTTAAATGTACACTAATCAGCATACATTAAAATGTAATTTAATTGCATTCAGCTCTCAAAGATTAACCGTTATGCATATACTCACATACACACACATAACACAGAGAAACATCAGTCTAGTTCACATGTACACCTATACATGACAAAAAATAGAATCCTGCGAGTTTACGACACGGATGGCATTAAGGAACAAAGCAGTTACACAATCTAGCAGTCCCGTTACAGATAGTTCGAAACCTCCTCCCAGAGGGGACCAACAGAAACAGACCGCGCAGTGGGTGTGTGGGGTCTCTTTATGTTTAAAAAGTTTCAAAACTGTCACAAATTGTGGTTACATGACCGTTGGAAGGGGCTGACCATCGGAACTTCAAATCTCGGTCCCAAGTCCCCCTTTTTCGGGTTGACTGAAAACTCCAAATGGTTGCTAAATCAGCTGTTATAAATCAAAAACTGAATGGCCAGTTATGTACATCACAACTGATAATACGCACAGGACACTTGTGATATGCACACACACACACACTCACAGATAAAAACTTGATGCAAGCAGGAATGATTTAAGAGTTCAGGAGATAAGCAGGATAGATGTTCCCCGCTTCTGGAAAATAATGGGATTAACTCCAATCCAGGCACCGATTAAGTAACAGGGAATGAAATGATAACCCGTTTTGCTAATTTGATTCTGGTATCCGTCAGCTTTCTTTCAGCAGTTACGTCTCCTGATCCCTTTTCCCTTTCCAACAATATTAGGAAGAAGAGAAATAGCCGGAGTTGACTGTTGATTTTATTTATTTTATTTATTTATTTATTTATTTATCAAATTTATATACCGCCCTATCTCCCGAAGGACTCAGGGCGGTGTACAGGCATTTAAAACACATAAATACAATGTAAGAAATATAAAAACAGTTAAAAAACTTATTCTAAACGCCTATTAATTTAAAATTAAAAATATAAAATAAAAGCCAATTTAAAAACCAGTAATTTAAAATTTAAAATTTAGCTCAGCCCTGCACAATTAAATAAATGTGTTTTAAGCCCGCGGCGGAAGGTCCGGAGGTCCGAAAGCTGACGAAGACTGGGGGGTAGTTCATTCCAGAGGGTGGGGGCCCCCACAGAGAAGGCCCTTCCCCTGGGCGCCGCCAGACGACATTGCCGCGCTGACGGCACCCTGAGGAGACCCTCTGTGAGAGCGCACGGGTCGGTGAGAGATATTCGGTAGCAGTAGGCGGTCCCGTAAGTAACCCGCCCAATGCCATGGAGCGCTTTAAAGGTGGTCACCAACACCTTGAAGCGCACCCGAAAGCCACAGGTAGCCAGTGCAGCCTGTGCAGGATGGTGTTATACGGGAGCCACGGGGCTCCATCTATCACCCGCAGCCGCATTCTGACTAACTGCAGCCTCCGGATGCCCTTCAAGGGAGCCCCATGTAGAGAGCATTGCAGTAATCCAGGCGCGACGTCACGAGTGCGTGAGTGACCGTGCATAGGGCATCCCGGTCCAGAAAGGCGAACTGGCGTACCAGGCGAACCTGGTAGAACGCTCCCCTGGAGACGGCCGTCAAATGATCTTCTAGAGACAGCCGTTCATCCAGGAGGACGCCTAAGTTGCGGACCCTTTCCATCGGGGCCAATGACTCGCCACCGATGGTCAGCCGCGGATTTAGCTGACTGTACCGGGATGCCGGCATCCACAGCCACTCTGTCTTGGAGGGATTGAGCTTGAGCCTATTTCTCCCCATCCAGACCCGTACGGCCTCCAGGCACCGGGACAGCACTTCGAAAGCTTCGTTGGGGTGGTCCGGTGTAGAAAAGTACAGCTGGGTGTCATCTGCATACAGCTGGTACTTCACACCGAAACCACTGATGATCTCACCCAGCGGCTTCATGTAGATGTTGAACAGGAACAATTTTAATAAACTTAATTTTTTTCCCCCGACAAATACCAGACCTTCGCACCTTTCGCCGTGAACTTAAGACTTATCTATTCCATCTTGCAGGACTGGCTTGAATTTTAATTTTTTTAGCTGATTTTATGGGTTTTAATTTTTATTAATTTTTTAGGGTTTGATTGTATTTTAAAATTGGGCCAAATTTAGTAAGTTATTTAATGTCTGTTTTTAGTATTGTATGTGTTTTTGCTGTATTTTATTTTGGCTGTAAACCGCCCTGAGTCCTTCGGGAGAAGGGCAGTATACAAATTAAATTATTATTATTATTATTATTATTATTATTATTATTATTATTATTATTATTATTATTATTATTATTATTATTATTATTATTATTATTATTATTATTATGCACCAGGGAAGCAAAAGTAGAAATTCTTCAACCTCAAATCTCTTGGCGTGTAGAAAATATCGACCGACCTGTAGCGGGTGGCGTTTTCCATTTTGAAGTCTTCCAGGTGAAATTCAGCCCAGGGGTCAGGCATATGCTTGGCTTTCTCAATCGCATGCCTCCACGCTTCCTGCAAAGGTCAAAACTATCGCATGAGTTATTTATAAAGTGCTTTCAGGTCATTTGAACTCTACAAAAGGTCCCCCTTGGATAAATTCACCGGTCCTGATTCTTTTTTTTTATTTATTTTTTTATTTACATTTATATCCCGCCCTTCTCCGAAGACTCAGGGCGGCTTACAGTGTATAAGTGTATAAGTGTATAAGGCAGTGTATAAGGATTCTGGCTGTTAGTTAAGTTTCCGTGGTTTAGATCAGGGATCTCCAACCTTGGTCCCTTTAAGACTTGTGGACTTCAACTCCCAGAGCTCCTCAGCCAGCTTTGCTGGCTGAGGGACTCTGGGAGTTGAAGTCCACAAGTCTTAAAGGGACCAAGGTTGGAGACCCCTGGTTTAGACTCAGATACAGGTAGTCCTCGACTTACAACAGTTCGCTTAATGGCCGTTCGAAGTTACAATGGCACTGAAAAAAGTAACTTACGACCGTTTTTTTCATACTTACGACCGTTGCAGCATCCCCCATTATTTTCTCATGCTTGACAACCGATTCACATTTATGATGGCTGCTGTGTCCTGGGGGGTCGTGCGATTCCCTTTTACGACCTTCTGACAAGCAAAAGGTCAATGGGGAAAGCAGATTCACTTAACGACCGGGTGACTAACGGAACCACTGTAGGGAGTCGTTTTAACAACAACAGCAAGGAAAGTCATTAAATGGGGCAAAGCCCACTTAACAACACTTGGCAGCATAAATGTTGGGCTCCATTGTGGTCGTAAGTTGAGGGCTACCTGTATTATGCTAATCCACAAACCCTGGTTTAATCAATCAAAACAGCTGGGCTCGCACCAAGTAGTAAGCCAGCAGCTGCAGGTTGATTTAAGGCAAAATGTAAACCTGGTGAAGATCTCTCTCAAGTTTGGACCTTCCGGTCCAGGATAAAGCATAAGTCTACACTGGACATGGTTGTTGTCCTGTTTGGACTGACCATTGTCAGGGTTCCAAGTAACAACCCCAATGAAAGAAGACTCTGAGGCTAGAAGTTCCTCAAAGTTCCATTTTATGAGAGATGTCATATTGGCACATCTAGGAAAACCCGAATCTGAAAGCTTCCAGGTTTTCCCCACCCATAGAAAAGTCCAAGTCCCAATTAAGGTTACCTCTGACAATACTTGACAACACAGTATCAACAGTAGAAACCTTCAAATTTCTAGGTTCTATCATATCGCAAGATCTCAAATGGACAGCTAACATCAAAAACATCATTAAAAAAGGACAACAAAGAATGTTCTTTCTGCGCCAACTCAGTAAGCTCAAACTGCCCAAGGAGCTGCTGATCCAATTCTACAGAGGAATTATTGAGTCTGTCATTTGCACCTCTATAACTGTCTGGTTCGGTTCTGCAACCCAACAAGAAAAACACAGACTTCAGAGGATAATTAGAACTGCAGAAAAAATAATTGCTACCAACTTGCCTTCCATTGAGGACCTGTATACTGCACGAATCAAGAAGAGGGCCGTGAAAATATTTGCAGATCCCTCGCATCCTGGACATAAACTGTTTCAACTCCTACCCTCAAAACGACGCTATAGAGCACTGCACACCAGAACAACTAGACACAAGAACAGTTTTTTCCCGAAGGCCATCACTCTGCTAAACAAATAATTCCCTCAACACTGTCAGACTATTTACTGAATCTGCACTACTATTAATCGTTTCATAGTTCCCATCGCCAATCTCTTTCCACTTATGACTGTATGACTATAACTTGTTGCTGGCAATCCTTATGATTTATATTGATATATTGATCATCAATTGTGTTGTAAATGTTGTACCTTGATGAACGTATCTTTTCTTTTATGTACACTGAGAGCATATGCACCAAGACAAATTCCTTGTGTGTCCAATCACACTTGGCCAATAAAATTCTATTCTATTCTATTAAGGTTATCAAAGGCCTTTTGGGCATCCATGAAAAACAAGAGCCGTTTGTTTCCCTGGATGAGCTTCGTAATATTGCAGTATGTCTATTATTATTAGTCTTATCTTGTCCTTTATTTGTCTATTGGGTAGGAAGCCATTTTGGTCTCGTTCAACGCTCTCTTCAACCTCTCTGCAATTATGCTCGTGAATATTTTGTAATCAGCATTTAATAGGGATATTGGTCTATAATTAGTAATTTGATTTTTATCTGTACTTTCTTTCGAAATTAAAGTGATGTGTGCCTCCCTCCACAATTCTGGTAGTTTTGGTTCTTGTTGTGCTTCAATACATATTTCTAGTAGGACTGATTCTACAATCTCATTCAATTTTTTTATAAACCTCCCCTGGTGACCATCCGATCCTGGTGTCTTATTGTTTTTAAGTCTTAGGATTGTCCCCCTCAATTCTTCTAGTGTTATTTCTTTATTTAACATTGCCCTTTTTTCTTCTTCTAGTGGCATAAGCCCTTCTTCCAATAGGTAATTAACAATTTTATCCTTTGTTGTTTCCTTTTGTTTGTAAAGGTTCATATAGTAATCTTGTACTATTCTCTTTTTCTCTTCTTCATTGTTTTGTGGAATCCCCATCTCATCATATAGTTGCATAAAGAACTATAGTTGCCAACTGGAGATGCCTCCCAGTCACACCACTCCAGGTGCAGGGCAAGATGTCCTTGATTTTATGAGAAAGGAATGTTATTATGACTACGTATCATCCCTGCTCCATACAATCCCCCATCCTGAGTCCTTCGGGAGAAGGGCGGTATAAAAATCGAATAAAATAAAATAAATAATAAAATAATCCCACAGCACTAAATGTGGCAGGCCTGAAGGTCCAATGCAAAAGATGGCTTCCAGGCCTGACAACCATATTGTTTAGACCAGATGGTGTCCAGTCCTGACAACGTTTAAGACTTGTGAACTTCAACTTCAAGAATTCGCTAACCAGTATGGAAATTTGCAACCGAGCCAATTAACTACATCGTGTGAACAGAGGCAATGTGAAAACCGGACTTTGGAAAAAAAGTTCCATTATATTTTGGGAGGTTAATTACATTAATTAATGTAAGCCAATTACATTAATTACATTAAGAGCCGTAGTGGCGCAGTGGTTAGATTGCAGTACTGCAGGCTAACTCTGCCCACTGCCAGGAGTTCGATCCTGACCGGCTCAAGATTGACTCAGCTTTCCATCTTTCCCAGGTCGGTAAAATGAGGACCCAGATTGTTGGGGACAATAGGCTGACTCTGCAAACTGCTTAGAGAGGGCTGTCAAGCATTGTGAAGTGGCATATAAGTCTATGTGCTATTGCTATTAATTCCATATTTATCTGCAATACTTGTTTTTCCCACTCTTTCGGAAAACAAAACAGAATGGTAAATATGTTCCTTCCGCTGGAATTTCGTTTGTCTATAAAAATGGATTGAATCATTCCTCCTTTCTCCATTGTTTTACTGCTGATTCATAGACCCCAGCTATTTCTGTTTCGCTCAAGAAAATACAGATATCACTGGAGGAAAGGAGGGGCACTTTTAAACTTTCTTTTGCAAAACCTAGCCCTCGAGTTATAAAAATATGTACTAAAAATGTTAATGCAAATAGAAAGAATGCATGGGACAAAGAGGGGGTTAAGTGGAATCCAGATGTTGGGCAAAAAAATTCAAGTTGTTGGCTAATAGTTATCCAATTAAACTCCCCCCCTCCTTTTAAAATGTGTTTTGTAAGTAAAAAGGGCAGTTATGCAGCTATGAAGGCCATCTTGACTTTTTTGACCAAAACCCTGCATCTCTCTCCCTCTCACCATCTTGCAAAGTTGGATCCTGACTCCCATCTGGCAGCCAGACTGTCCAAAAACTGCACAGAAGTACAATTGATAAATGTGGGAAGTGACACTCTGTTGCATTAAATCGCATGCGATTTTTTTTTTCTTGCACACACAAAAAAAATATTTTTGTTTCTTCTACTTCTACTTGGCTGGTTCTCTTCCAGCAAAAAGCCTTTATCTGTTGACCTCGGGCTTCCTTGTGTTCTGTTTTGTTTTGAAAATAAATATAAAGTGAAACTGGAACAGGATTTTCGTGGCCAAACGAAACCACACCAACATCCCACAAGCATCACCGAAGAAGCAAAAGCTTTTAAAAAACATAAAAGCTGCCCAGTGGCAAGAATTCAGGCACATGTTAGTATGAAAGAGGTTAAAAACATCACAACTCTAGAGCCATCGCTTTTCCAAGTCATTACAAAATGCCAAGATAGGCAAGCCAGGCTGGTGTAGTTGTTAAGATGCTGGTTTAGGAGATGGTGAATTCTAGTTCTCTTGTAGGCACAAAGCCAGCTGGGTGACTTCAAGTCAATCACTAGTGAGTTCTAGTCCCATGTTAGGCATCAAAGCTGGCTGCGTGACTTTGGGCCAATCACCAGGAGACGGTGAATTCTAGTCCCACCCGAGACATGAAAGCCGGCTGGGTGACCCCGGGGCAATCACCAGGAGATGGTGAGTTCTGGTTCCATCTTAGTTACGAAAGCCAGCTGGGTGACTTACGGCCAATCACCAAGAGACAGAAAGCTCTAGTTCCATCTAAGGCATGAAAGCCAGCTGGGTGACTTTGGGCCAATCACCAGGAGATGGTGAGTTCTAGTTCCATCTCAGTCACGAAAGCCAGCTGGGTGACTTTGGGCCAATCACCAAGAGACAGAAAGTTCTAGTTCCATCTAAGGCATGAAAGCTAGCTGGGTGACTTTCGGCCAATCACCAGGAGATGGGGAGTTCTAGTTCCATCTCAGTCACGAAAGCCAGCTGGGTGACTTTGGGCCAATCACCAGGAGATGGTGAGTTCTAGTTCCATCTCAGTCACGAAAGCCAGCTGGGTGACTTTGGGCCAATCACCAGGAGATGGTGAATTCTAGTTCTACCTCAACCATGAAAGCCAGTGGGGTGACCCTCTCTCTTCTCAGCCCCACCTTCCTCACAGAGTTGTTATTCTGGTGGGGAAAACAGGAGGAGGAAGGAATATTGTGTGTGTTTACCGCCTTCAGTTATAAAAACAATAAAGGCGGGATATAAATAAATAAAAATAAGTTTGCCGAAGGAAATTTAAATGCCATGCTGCTTTTATTTGATACGATCCTCTTCCAAAGAGGCTGTCACATCCTATTTTAGAAGTGTGGAATTCCACGTTGGCTTAAAAAGCCAGATCTGGGCTTTCAAAATGTGCTGGGTGGTGCCCCAATAAATGAGCGGCAAAAAGTCAAGAGGAAAAAGGAGACCCCAAAAAAAGGGTTTTGGGTTGCTGTTTTTTTTGTTTCATTTCAATGTCAGTTTCAATTCAAGGAAATAAGGCTGGTCTGAGATCTCTCTAATCATGTCCACCCTTCTGTCTTGTTAAGATACCGACCCAGTCACTGTAACGAGATGGGCGGTCATATATAAATGGCTTAAATAAATAACTGGAAAAATGAAAAAAAAAAAAGAGAGATGGGTAAGAGCTTTGGCGAGAGAGTCCCCAAACTGGAGTGGATAAAATGAAGACAAGGTGAAATGCAAAACAGGCATTTATTAGAGTCTGACGGGGAACAGGAAGGGATTGGGGGTTGACCTACCCGTCCATGGTCAGTCTGAGCGCTGCCCTTAGCGGGATGCTGAGTCCCATTCTGAAGGACACACACACACAAGACACAATTACTGAACGACACAGCAAAACAAGAGAAACCAACACGGTTATTGCCGCTACCCAAAAAGTCACCTTGCCACTGCTAGGTTTCCAATCGCCCTCTTTTACCTAACACTATCATATTTTACTGTGGGGCGCAGTGGCTCAGACACTAAGCTTGTCGATCGAAAGGTCGGGAGTGCAGCAGTTCGAGTCCCTAGCGCCGCGTAACGGGGGTGAGCTCCCGTGACTTGTCCCAGCTTCTGCCAACCTAGCAGTTCGAAAGCACGTCAAAAATGCAAGTAGAAAAAATAGGGACCACCTTTGGTGGGAAGGGAACAGCGTTCCGTGCGCCTTTGGTGTTTGAGTCATGCTGGCAACATGACCACGGAGACGTCTTCGGATAGCGCTGGCCCTATACGCTTCAGTGGGCAATTTCATGTGCAAAGTCCAAAAGTTTTCTAATTAAATCACTCACAGGTGGGTTTTTTTTTTTTCTATGCATGAACAATTATGTCATCCATCACAAGATATAAGTGATTCTGGACGGTGTACAGCAAAAAAGTTTAAAACAACAAACATGTCACTTAGCCCAACGTAATGCAGAATAACCGGATCGGAAAGGACCTTGAGAGGTTTTCTAGTCCAACCCTCTGCTGGAGCAGGAGACCCTATATCATTTCAGACAAATGGTTGTCCAATCCCTTCTAAAAAACTTCAGTGTTGGAAGACCCACAACTTCTGGAGGCCAGTTGTTCCACTGATCAATTGTTCTCCCTGTCAGGAAATTTCTCCTTAGTTCTAAGTTGCTTCTCTCCCTGATTAGTTTCCACCCATTGTTTCTTGTCTTGCCTTCTGGTGGCTTTGGAGAATAGCTTGACCCCCTCTTCTTTGTGGCAGCCCCTCAAATCTTGGCAAACTGCTATATTTCTTCAAACTTTGTAAGAAAACCGCTGGGTATGCTGGCCATAGAATAAGCTATTGAGAAAGCAGACTGGAAGGGCAAACTTGTCCAAAATTTAAGGGCAACTACACTAAAGCAGAAAAAAATATCCAAATTATGCATATTGGCAGAGATAGTGACATGCAGCCAAAGCAAGACAAGAAAGCTCACTGCTGAAGGAAGAAAAGAAAAGAAAAAAAAAAAAGGAACGATTACGAAAAGGCTAAAACTTACCCTAACATGGAAGGAATTCCTGGGAGAAGAGCTGGAGGAATAACCCTCATTTTTGACCAGGTTGCTGTAATAGTTATGAACTTTGTCCCCGGCTGCCTTGTTCAAAACAGGGTCATCTGTAATCGGGCAGATGTAATAATTCTCCTCCTCGTCGCTATCCGTCTCGTGGCAATTCCCACAACCTGGCTTGGCTAGCGTGGCGTTGTCCAGGTACTCCATGTGAAATATCAGGTCTTCGTCCGCCATACTGGGAGTATATGGACCTCGCTCGGTGGGTTGCTGGGGGAGCCAGTATTACAGTCTGGAGAAACTAGGGAAGGAAATCAAGAAGGAAAAAAAAATGAATAATCAGGGTTGTGGGGAGCAGAAATCAGGATTGGATTGGGCTTGCAAGACAAAGTTATAAACCACGATTTAGTACAGGAGGGGAATCCTGTCAGTTCTGAGAACGCAGAGAGAGATGGATCAAGGATTTCCACAAATGCAAAACAAAGACTATGCTAGTTTGGATTCATGAGCTAACTCAGTTAATGTCTTGATTCCAAGTACTCCTCGGCTTATGACCATTTGCTTAGCGACTATTCAAAGCTACGGCACCGAAAAGAGGGACTTCATCTCAAATTTCACCAGAGGCCATGGTGGTGCAGTGGTTAGAATGCAGTATTGCAGGCTGACTCTGCCCACTGCCAGGAGTTCGATACCGACCAGGTCAAGGTTGACTCAGCCTTCCATCCTTCCGAGGTCGGTAAAATGAGGAGCCAGATTGTTGGGGGCAAGAGGCTGACTCTGTAAACCACTTAGAGAGGGCTGTCAAAGCACCGTAAAGCGGTATATAAGTCTAAGCGCTATTGCTATTATGACCGTTGTATCATCCCCGCGATCAGATGATCAAAATTGAGACATTTATTTATTTATTTATTTATGACCGCTGCAATGTCATAAATCATCTTTTGCAACCTTGCAAGTGGCCCCTTGCGTTGATGGGCCACTCCGTTTGCCCATCGCTGTATTGGAATCCGCAAAATTTCTATCCGTGAATTGCAGGAACTTCAATGCTTTTTGGATAACACAACTTTTCCCTCTACTGCGCAAGAGGTAAATCACGTGACCACGGGGTTGCTGCAATGGTCATAAGTATGAGAAATGGTCCTCAATCTCTTTTTTCCAGTGCCACTGTAACTCTTGACTAGCCACTAAGTGAACTGTTGTAAGTCGAGAACTACCTGTACTCTGTTTTTCCAGAGGCTCCAAGTTTTATCTCCAGGAGCAGCAAAGGTTAGGCAGGGAGATAGATGTGGGTTCTGCAGGGAACATGCTGTTCCTTTCCTGTTTAAGGAGATCCATGCGCTGGTGCCAAGTGGGCAGATTTTTCAAAGCAACGGCTGGCTCTCTGCCAGCTGAGATCCCTACCCAGCCAATCAGCCTGCAGCTTCCCTTCACGGTGCCAAGAGACAGACAAAGAGCTCTGAACAAATCCGTTGGCCGCTTGCATGGCTGTCCCAGGCACGGGATTGACCAGAGATGTCCTTTTCTATGTTGTTGTTTTTTTTAAATCCCTTTTCTCTGTTGGAAGAGAAGTGCTCCTTTGCGAGACGTGAACCTTCCTTGCGAAGAAGAAGTCGGTTCAGAAACAGTCGCAGGGCTGTTTCCGGAACAAGGGGATCGCTCAGTGGTCTACTTTTCCTTCTACATGTTTCCTAGCATTCTATCATTCCCTTGGCTTCATCTATTTGCATGTCTGTACGTACAGGGAAATCTTTGGAGGTTTTCCAGGTACGTACATACATACATACATATACCGTGTTTCCCCGAAAATAAGACCCTGTCTTATATTTTTTGAACCCCAAAATAAGCACTTGGCCTTATTTTCAGGGAGGTCTTATTATTTTGGGGCGCATGGAGCATGACGGGGTTCCTCTTGCCGTCTTACCTGATTTCCAGCTCTGTCTCCCTAACCCTAACCAGAGGAAATGGTGGGGAGTAGTTGCGTATGCACTTAGATATTTTGGGTATATATGTATATGGATGGTTCTGGGTTTCCATCACTATCATGTTTCCCCGAAAATAAGCCCTCCCCAAAATATCTAAGCACATCATGAGAAAGGCGGGGCTAGATGAATCAAAAGTTGGAATTAAGATTGCTGGGAAAAATATCAACAACCTCAGATACGCAGATGATACCACTCTAATGGCAGAAAGCGAAGAGGAATTAAAAGAGCCGCTTGATGAGGATGAAGAAGGAGAGTGCAAAAGTTGGCTTGAAACTCAACGTTAAGAAAAATAAGATCGTGGCGTCCGGCCCTCTCAAATCCTGGCAAATAGATAGGGAAGAAATGGAGGTAGTGACAGATTTTATTTTCCTGGGCTCCAAGATCACTGCAGATGGAAACTGCAGCCAAGAAATTAAAAGACGCTTGCTCCTGGGGAGGAAAGCTATGGCAAATCTAGACAGCATACTAAAAAGCAGAGACATCACCCTGCCAACCAAAGTGCATATATTCAAGGCGATGGTTTTCCCAGTTGCAATGGATGGCTGTGAAAGTTGGACCATAAGGAAGGCTGAGCATCAAAGAACTGTGGCCTTTGAACTCTGGGGCTGGAGAAGACTCCTGTGAGTCCCTTGGACTGCAAGGCGATCCAACCAGTCAGTCCTAGAGGAGATCAACCCTGACTGCTCTTTAGAAGGCCAGATCCTGAAGAGGAAACTCAAATCCTTTGGCCACCTAATGAGAAGGAAGGAAGGACTCCCTGGAGAAGAGCCTAATACTGGGAAAGATTGAGGGTACAAGAAGAAGGGGACGGCAGAGAACGAGGTGGCTGGATGGAGTCACTGAAGCAGTAGGCATGAGTTTAAATGGACTCCAGAGGATGGTAAAGGACAGGAAGGCCTGGAGGAATGTGGTCCATGGGGTCGTGATGAGTCGGACACGACTTCACAATTAACAACAACAACCCCAAACCCTGTTTTGGAAATATCTTCAACGCAAAATCCTCCACATCCAAAGAATTCATGCAGCAAACTTTCTTAGCCAGCTGGAACTTAAAGAAAATATCCTTCCTTCCTTCCTTTCTCCCTCCCACCTCTCCTTCTCTCTCTCTCTTTTTAAGTATCTGAATTCTTTCATACTTTCCCTCTCTCCCTCCCTCATCTCTTTCCTTCCTTCCTTCCTCCTTCTTTTCCTTCCTTCCTCCTTCACACCTCTCTTTCTCTCTCTCTTTCTTACAGCTATCTGAATTCTTTCATCTTTCCCTTCCTTCCTTCCTTCCTTTCTTCCTCCCTTCTTTCCTCTTTCCTTCCTTCCTCCTTCTTTTCCTTCCTTCCTTTCTCCCTCCCACCTCTCTCTCTTTCTCTCTCTCTTTCAGCTATCTGGATTCTTTCATTCTTTCCCTCCCTCCCTCCCTCCAAGCCTTGTGAAGCTATAAGCCAGCTGGGTATGACACGTCAACACAGCTGAGCAGAGTGCTATTTTTGCTACACCACATATGAATTGCCACACATGCACACACACAGGCTTCCAGTGCAGCCAAGGGGTGGGTTTACATAACACTTTACACCCCGAGCAAAAAAGGCGGTTGGTTGCGCATGGCTGACTTCACTCCACCCTTCCCCAAACCCTCAGCCATGCTAAAATCCAAGAAACACATGAGCTGATTGAGTTACATCCGGATATGAGATCACCCTTTTTTTTTTTTTTGCTTGTTAAAAACTAACCTTTTCATTTTAAGGTATTATTTTCCAAACTTGGCAGCTTGAAGATATATGGACTTCAACTCCCAGAATTCTCCAGCCAGCATAAACTGGCTGAGAAATCCTGGGAATTAAAAATCTATCCATCTTCAACCTGTCAAGGTTAAAAAATGGTGATCTATGATTTTTTTTAAAGTTTGCATTTCGCAACTGGGTCTTTTCCCCCCCAGATTTACAGACCACTTCCCAGAATTCTCTGCAGTGCAGAGAATACCAGAGAATTCTGGGAGTTGAAATCCAGACATCTATCAAGCGCCCCCCCTCCCCCTCCAAAGCCTGAAAAACGGAGGGCAACCTCCTAACTTACATCGTTACTTTGCAAGAACTAGGGTTGTTTAAATACAGCCAACATTGCATGTCCTTAGTAGCAAATGTAGAAAAAAGAAATGCCCAACAAATGTTTTCCAAAACACTTTGGGTCATATTTATTCCAGGTGAAATTTAAGATTAAGTTCTGAAGAGTAGCACCACTGGAGAATCAGTTAGGGGTGTAACATTTCTCCGATAATATTTTAAAATTGTGCAGATCACTCGTTACGTTCTCCAAAGACGCTGTCTCAACTTGTTTTCAAAAGAGGCAATTTAATTCAGGGTTAAAAACAAAGCCATCATCCATGTAGCCACTCCTGGCACAATTGGGGTTACCGCTTATGGTTAAAAAAAAACAAATTATATTCAGTTTTTAATTGAACGGGAAAGGCACTCAGATTATACCCTTGAAGGACGCTTTCTGATGTGTCAGAATAAATAACTCCTTGCCTGCAGCACTTTCAGATTAAAAAGTAGTTTTGCGCAGCCAACAAAACCTGCTTTCGCAAAATTATTGCAACTTATTTAAGTGGGGCTGCCAATAGAAAGAAGCTGTATAATTCACAGGCAGCACTGACTGAAATAACAGGGTATTTGTACGTGAATTGGAGCACAAAACATTGGTCAATAAAGATAAAGATCCATCTGGAACAACAGACCCGACAGCTAGGATAACAAAAAAATGTGAATTTGGCAAGACATTTTCAAGACTACTGAAGTTTGTTTCAGAGTGTGTTTACACTGGTACAAAACTAAACAATTGTGAGATATTAAGATGCGTTTTTACAGTTGTACGTGACATTCTCAAGACTATTTAAGAGTCTTTTACATTGGGTGTAAAAGCGAGACTACTAAGAGATATTAAGAATTGTATTTATGGCGGTATGTCGAAGTCTCAAGACTATTGAAGAGTCATTTATTACATTCAGTGCAAAATTAAGACTACTGGGAAATATTAAGGATTGTTTTTATGGTTGTCCGTCAAGACTATTTAAGAGTCTTCTGCACTGGGTATAAAAGTAGATATTCAGATTTGTTTTAAGGGCTGTACATCATCAGAAGTCATAGTTTTGACAGTGAGGTGGCCATATTAAAACTTTAAATAAATAAGCAAAGGTTGATGGCATCGCAGCTGTTTTGATAGCCCTGAGAAGGAATTCACAAGCAACACAATTTTGCTCCTTTCTCTCCTCAGAATACAACAGCCATCATTAACCGCACACACTGAACCGCCTGTTGGATAGGGAGCTCAAGTAAGCGATCCCAGCTGCACAGAAGAGAGAAACTGGCTAGAAACTGACTATTTTTTTCCCTAAATGACTAAATTATCATTCCTAAAATTGACAACTTTGGGTTCGTTTGTTTGTTTTTAATGGCAATCATAGGTACCAGCTTCAAATGATTGAAAGAATTCAATCATTCCGACCCCTTGGAGGCCTTATATCTATAATTTATCCGCATAAAGAACTTCTCCTTTCAATAAATTTAATCCGAATTACAACCCAAACCTGTTTCAAAGGCTGGGTTTCCAGGTGAACGTTGCGAACTCGTTCAAAGAGAAAATTACACCCCCACAACTCAACAACCACAAATTCAAAGCAAACTGACTCCAAGTAATGACAACTCCCAAAGCAGGGGAAAAAACAAAACATAAAACATGCCAGAAGCTCAATGAGCATATTAAAGCTGCAACTATAAACTTGGGATCAGCATAAACCCCAAATCAAGCCTTCCCAAGATGGCTTGGGGTTCCTACCCTCCAGTCTGCATCCCTTTTTTTCATGCAGGCTGGGGATGATGGGAGCAGGAGTGCTTCCCAGCTAAAGCCTGTTTTCTCTTCCCTTTAAAAAAAAAAGCTGCTTTGAATCACTTCTGGTTTTTTTTTTTCTCTTTTTCATGCAATGCACTAACACAACTACTTGGGGGAGGGGGGTTCCCCCTTTTTTTAATGCTGCAACCTCTCTGTCTGTAAACCCCCCCCAACAAGCAAATCTTCCAGCCCCCCCCCCTTTCCTAAGCAGGAAAATAAGACTTCTCCAACCAAGTTAAGGGGTAACCGACAAAGCTATTCTCCCACCCAGGGCAAAAAGGCTGGAATGCTGACCCAGAATAAGTGACAGCCCCCCTCCCCAAAGGGTCTCCCCCTTTTCTCTGCACCCCCCAGCAACCCTCCCACCCAATTTCCAGCAAAGGCCAGCAGAGGTGGGGGGTGAACCCTAGAATTCAGAATCAGCAGTATGGGGGGGGGGGCGTTGGCTTTCTGGCCAGTCCTGGAGGTGGGGGTTGCCAAGAGATGTGGGCGGGGGGGGGCTGTATTCCCACGACCCCCTTCCTCGCTCCTATCTGCAAAAGCATGCAGCGGGGGGGGTTGCATTCCCACGACCCCCTCTACACATATACTTTGCACCCACCACGGGGTTAGGAAAGCTTCCCACCCAGGGCGGTTGGGGGAACCCGCAGGTTGCACCCAGCCAGGGTCGTGGGAACGCCACCAGGGCTCTTCCCCTCTTTGCAGAAAGCGTGCACGGCCGTAAAGGGCTTACCTGGCCAGAGGAAGCAGGTTGCAAAAAGTCTTCCCCAGCGCAAGGGCGGCTTGCAAGGAAGCGGCCAGGCGCCTCTCGCCTTCCCCGGGGAGTGGAGCTGGCGCCTGCCCAGCCAGGGAGGAGGGAAGAAGGGAAGAAGGGAGGGAGGGAGCGACCCAGTGCAAGGCGGGGCTCCGTGCAAAAGCCGCCCCCACCCCCGCCCCGCTTGCAAAAAGGCTGCCAGGGGAGCCGCTTTTCCCCCACCAGGCGCCCTTCCCACGACACGCGTGGGCCCCCCCCAACCGCCGGCTGGTTGACCCTCCCGTGGCCGTCTGGGCCTTTTCTTTTATCCAAAGGCTAGCTCTTCTTTCTTTCTTTCTTTCTTTCTTTCTTTCTTTCTTTCTTTCTTTCTTTCTTCCTTCCTTCCCTCTCCCTTTCTTTCTTTTTCTGTCTCCTTCCTTCCCTCCCTCCCTCCATCTCTTTTCCTTCCTTCCTTCCTTCCCTCTCTTTCTTTCTTTTTCTTTCTCCTTCCTTCCTTCCCTCCCTCCATCTCTTTATCTATCTATCTATCTTTCTTTTCTGTCTCCTTCTTTCCCTCCCTCTCTCCCATCTTTCCTTCCCTCCGTCCTCTTCCTTCCTTCCTTCCTTCCTTCCTTCCTTCCTTCCCTCTCCCTTTCTTTCTTTTTCTGTCTCCTTCCTTCCTTCCCTCCCTCCATCTCTTTATCTATCTATCTATCTATCTATCTATCTATCTATCTATCTATCTATCTATCTATCTATCTTTCTTTCTTTCTTTCTTTCTTTCTTTTTCTATCTCCTTCTTTCCCTCCCTCTCTCCCATCTTTCCTTCCCTCCGTCCTCTTTCTTCCTTCCTTCCTTCCTTCCCTCTCCCTTTCTTTCTTTTTCTGTCTCCTTCCTTCCCTCCCTTCCTCCATCTCTTTTCCTTCCTTCCTTCCTTCCTTCCTTCCTTCCTTCCTTCCTTCCCTCTCTTTCTCTTTCTTTCTCCTTCCTTCCTTCCCTCCCTCCATCTCTTTCTCTATCTATCTATCTTTCTTTTCTTTCTTTCTCTGTCTCCTTCTTTCCCTCCCTCTCTCCCATCTTTCCTTCCTTCCTCTTTCTTTCTTTCTTTCTTTCTTTCTTTCTTTCTTTCTTTCTTTCTTTCTTTCTTTCTTTCTTTCTTCTCCCTCCTTCCCTCTCTCCCTCCTTCCCTTCCTTCCATCCTTTCTTAAGAATTATTATTTTTTTGTTTGCAAAAGCCAAAGGCAGGAAATAGGCCTATTCGAGTGAAAATAATATCTTCAAACGCAAGCAGTATAGGATGGCTTCGCTTTCCGATTTCCACCCCCAACCCCCCTGTACTTTGGACCAGGGGTCTCCAACCTTGGCAACTTTAAGACTTGTGGACTTCAACTCCCACAGTTCCTTCCTTCCTTTCCTTGTGGTTAGAATGCAGTATTTTCAGGCTAATTTTGCTCACAGCCTGGAGTTCAATCCTGACCAGCTCAAGGTTGATTCAGCATTGTGAAGTGGTATAGAATAGAATAGAATAGAATTTTTTTTTTATTGACCAAGTGTGATTGGACACACAAGGAATTTGTCTTGGTGCATATGCTCTCAGTGTACATAAAAGAAAAGATACGTTCATCAAGGTACAACATTTACAACACAATTGATGGTCAATATATCAATATAAATCATAAGGATTAGGAGCAACAAAGTTACAGTCATACAGTCATAAGTGGAAAGAGATTGGTGATGGGAACGATGAGAAGATTAATAGTAGTGCAGATTTAGTAAATAGTTTGACAATGTTGAAGGAATTATTTGTTTAGCAGAGTGATGGCTTTCGAGAAAAAACTGTTCTTGTGTCTAGTTGTTCTGGTCTGCAGTGCTCTATAGCGTCGTTTTGAGGGTAGGAGTTGAAACAGTTTATGTCCTGGATGCGAGGGATCTGCAAATATTTTCACGGCCCTCTTCTTGATTTGTGCAGTATACAGGTCCTCAATGGAAGGCAGGTTGGTAGCAATTATTTTTTCTGCAGTTCTAATTATCCTCTGAAGTCTGTGTCTTTCTTGTTGGGTTGCAGAACCCAATAAGTCTGCTATTGCTTGTGAAGGGAGGGAAGGAAAGAAGGAAGGAAGGAAGGCGCAGTAATTAGCATGCAGAATTTCAGGCTGATTCTGCCCACTGCCAGGAGTTCGATCCTGACCCGCTCCCTGTTGACTCAGCCTTCCATCCTTCTGAGGCCAGTAAAATGAGGACCTGGATTGTTGCATCACAATAGTCTGACTCTGTAAACCGCTTAGAGAGGGCTGTCAAGCACTGCAAAGCGGTATATAAGTCTAAGGGCTATGGCTATTTTTTTTTTCTTGTTCAAAAATTCCCTTTTGGATCCGCAAGGAGTGAGCGTGGTTAAATCCTTGGTTGGAAGTAAACCCGTGGCCATTCTTGGTTTTCCATCCAATGATGATTTAAATATATAACTGTCTGGTTCGGTTCTGCAACCCAACAAGAAAAACACAGACTTCAGAGGATAACTAGAACTGCAGAAAAAATAATTGCTACCAACCTGCCTTCCATTGAGGACCTGTATACTGCACGAATCAAGAAGAGGGCCGTGAAAATATTTGCAGACCCCTCGCATCCTGGACATAAACTGTTTCAACCACTACCCTCAAAACGACGCTATAGAGCACTGCACACCAGAACAACTAGACACAAGAACAGTTTTTTCCCGAAGGCCATCACTCTGCTAAACAAATAATTCCATCAACACTGTCAAACTATTTACTGAATCTGCACTATTAATCTTCTCATAGTTCCCATCACCAATCTCTTTCCATTTATGACTGTATGACTATAACTTGTTGCTGGCAATCCTTATGATTTATATTGATATATTGACCATCAATTGTGTTGTAAATGTTGTACCTTGATGAACGTATCTTTTCTTTTATGTACACTGAGAGCATATGCACCAAGACAAATTCCTTGTGTGTCCAATCACACTTGGCCAATAAAATTCTATTCTATTCTATTCTATTCTATTCTCCTGAGCAGTTGGAAGATTTAGTTATTTATTTATGTGTGTATTTATTTTGTCACAACAGTACATATAAGCATAAGAATGGAAGTAACTATATAATAATATATAAGCATATATATAAGTATAAGTATGTAATAACTGTATTAATGAAAGGAAGCAATAGGACAGGAACGGTAGGCAGGTTCTGCGAGTTGAAATCCATGCATGTTAGTGGCTGAGGTGGAGAAACAGATTTAAAAAGAAAAAAGCTTGTCCCCCAAAAAATTGAGATTTTTTTTTTTAAAAAACAAGACAAATAAATCAGGAGGTGGGGGGGGGGAAAGCTGGAGCGCAGCGCCCTCTGGTGTCCAGAGAGCGCAATAGCAACCCTACCGTGGGAATCCATCCACCTTGCTTATTTCAACGCGGAGAAAACAGGCCGCCTGGCTTTCTCTCTCGTGGCGTGATCTCTGCCCCGACGTGGCCTTTCCACCCACCCACCCCAAAAAAAAAATATTTGGGAAAAGTGGGGGGGGGAGGCCTTTTTGCAACGGCAAATGCAAAAAGATACACTATAAAAAGACAGCAGTATATGTATATATTTATTTTAAACATTGCTGGGAGGAAACTATGCAAAAAACAAAAATGCTCCGAGTCGGGAATGTAATTTTGCAACGATTATCCTTGGAAAAGAAAGACAAAAAAAAACAATAACCCCGCTTTTAAAGGTTTCCCTCTGCAAAAGGAGACGATGGCTGCCTTTTGCGCGCTCTTGATCTGCTATCCAGAGTCCCTCCCTGAGCAAGTGGTAGCGTGGCCGAGTGGTCTAAGGCGCTGGATTTAGGCTCCAGTCATTTCGATGGCGTGGGTTCGAATCCCACCGCTGCCAACAAATTTTTTTTATATTTATTAATTTTTTTTACTTCTCCTGGCCGTGTTTTGGAGGCGACCCCGGGCAATCCCGCGGTTCCCCCCCCCAGCATCAAAGTGGGGTGCAACCCGAAAAAGGGGGAGATCTGGAAAGGCCCGCGGGTTTAGGGGCTTGCAAAAGCCAGTGGGGAAAATTCATTTTTTGCAAGCTGTATATGGGCTGGCAGGAAAGGGGAAAATATTCTTTCAAATGTATTATTTTTGCAATAATACATTTGAAAATGTACTAGGAAAAGGGGGAACTGGGGAGAAAGGCGGGACGGGGGTGAAGATATAAATCAAAGGAGGAGGAGAAATCTTAGGGCAAGAAGGGAATTATTAAAACCAATACATGGATATTCCCATTAAATAGACAAAATTCAAAAAGATGATATGTTGTCTATGGAATATTATTAATAGATATTATATATTATATATATATATCTAGACAAATATACATACTATATAAATACTATAAGATTAAATATGGTCCGTATTGTATTATATATTGATAAACATATATATGGTATATATTACATAATTTATAAATGTATATTATTTATTTACCTAATTTACCAAAATATATATAATAAAGATTATATATGGTCCATTTAGTATTATATATTAAATTATATATGTGTGTGTATGTGTGTGTGTGTATGATGCTATAATGTTTAATTAATGTACATTTATATTTATATATTTATATTTATATATCTTATCTAGCTAAATATAATTACGTCATATAATAAATGGATCATTTATATAAAGAAATATATTATATATATATATATATTTACTGACAAAGAAATAAAATATTTGCTGACAAAGAAAAAAACCACTTGATAGATAGATAGATACAGAAATAGATATATAGATAAAGATTTAGCCAACTATATAAATTAAGGAAATAAATAATAAATACCCCTACCCTTATTTTATTTAATTATTCTAATTTACATATTCATTATTGTATTTGTAAATTCAATCTTATTTATCTATCACTTTGAACAAGTGATTCTTTTTACTTCATTTTATTTCTATTATTATTATTATTATTATTATTATTATTATTATTATTATTATTATTATTATTATTATTATTATTATTATTATTATTATTATTATTATTATTTAACTACAGCACTGTATATTTTTTTCCCCAAAGGGAAGATTGGCGGCTTTATGGACATCCTTTTGATGTTGGAGACGACACCTGGGGAACTCCCTGCCCCTCTGAGGCCAAGATGCCCCCCCTGGACCCCGTAAATGAACCCCATAAATTTTGGGGAAAACATCTGGACAATTCTAACACACACACCCCTTCTCACGCAAAAAGACACCATGTTGGTCTTTTCTTCCAAGTGCTTTAATTTTTAGCGCCTCAGCACGGTTGACCCAAACATTAACCAGATGGAGGTACGCGGGCACAAAAATGTCCACATGGCTCCTTCACCTAGTTGGGATCCCCACACCATCCTTCGAGGCTTCATCTTCAGAAGAGGACACCGATCCTGATCCTTGTGGGTGGTTTTTACGGCGCTCAGGTGAGGTGGGGTGGAGGTGGGGTGGCTTAAGCATCCCTCTTTTTGGCTTTTGTTTTTCTTCCTCATGCAGCCGCGCAAAACCCCTGGAGGATCTCAAGGGAGTTCCGGAGAAGACGACCACGTGCAACATTCCTGTCGCTGCGCTTGGTTGAGCTGTCCGTTCGCCGTTTTCATTTCGGAACAATCGTTCTCGCGTCCTCTTCGTCCTACCTGTTTGGCCTGCGAGTTGGGGAATGATTCCAAAGCCAATGTGCCACACTTCCCATCCCCGCATCTAAGGGCTGGCTGGCTGGCAAGCAAGCAACGCCCCGCCTTACATCTCCAGAAGATACCGATATTTTTTTCCTAGGAATCTAGCAGAAAATCTCGGACTTGGGTGAATTTCACAGACAGCGTGATTATCCCTGTGAGGAGGACTAGTAGAAAAAGGCATTTTTGTAAGAAAAAGTTCCTAGGCCGAGGTCCCTTCTTCAAAAAGTGATCCACGCAGTCGGCCAACGAGTACTTTTTCGGGACGTAGCCGAGGTGGGCCTGAGCTTTATCAATTTTGAAGGTGTTTGTGACATACATATTGTGCACCTGTAAATTGGGAAGAAAGAGATTTATGTAAACCCACCTTGAGCCTATTAAAACCAGCCTTTAAAACCCCTCTTACTCCAAGCCTTAATAGCAATACGAATAGCACTTAGACTGATATACCGCTTCATAATGGTTTACAACCCTCTCTAAGCTGTTTACAGAGTCAGCCTATTTGCCCCCAACAATCTGGGTCCTCATTTTACCCACCTCAGAAGGATGGAAGGCTGAGTCAACCTCGTATCAAACTATCAGCAGTGGGCAGAGTTTGCCTGAAATATTGCATTCTAACCACTGTGCACTATGGAAGGAAGGAAGGAAGGAAGGAAGGAAGGAAGGAAGGAAGGAAGGAAGGAAGGAAGGAAGGAAGGAAGGAAGGAAGGAAGGAAGGAGAAAAGGAAGAGCAATAGCACTTAGACTTATATACCACTTCACAGTGCTTTACAGCCCTAAATGGTTTACAGAGTCAGCGTATTGCCCCCAACAATCTGGGTCCTCATTTTACCCACCTCGGGAGGATGGAAAGCTGAGTCAACCTTGAACTGGTCAGGATCAAACTGCAGTGGACAGACTTAACCTGCAATACTGCATTCTAACCACTGTGCCACAAGGTAGGAGAATGAGAAAGGGAATTACCGTAAAACAGGAAGGGAGGGAGGGAGGGAGGATTAGCAATAGCACTTAGACTTATATACCGCTTCACAGTGCTTTACAGTCCTCTCTAAGCGGTTTACAGAGTCAGCCTATTGCCCCCAACAATGTGGGTCCTCATTTTACTCATTTCGGAAGGATGGAAGGCTGAGTCCAACCTTGAGCCTGGTGAGATTCAAACTGCCAAATTGCAGGCAGCTGGCAGGCAGCAAAAGTAGCCTGCAGTACTGCACTCTAACCACTGCGCTACCGTGGCTCAAAAATCTGGCTTAAAATCTAAGTATCTCCCCAGGTCTTGATGCTGATATTTGCTTTGGTGATGTTGGAAAGGATTTGCGGGCAAGGCTCTCTGCATTTTCCAAATTTAACTGTTGCATGTAGTCTACTGCCCAGATTGGGTTAAAAAAATTGAGTGGCTTATAAACTGAGCATTGGGTAGAACAGAGCCTACAGTTACAAAGCATTGCATCCATGCATAGGAGGCAGCTGAAAAAATCGATCGTAGCCTCGGTGGTCTATCTGTAAAACGGGCAGCTTGGACAATTTGAGACCCACCCTCCCGGGTACACCGAGGGCAAAGGCTGGCAAATGGAACAACAGCAGGGTCCCACCACCAAGGAGCCCCTTCGCCCCCTCGCCAATTGCTCAAGGATGCCTTACTTCATTTCTGGTGATCAGGGGTGGGATTTCCACGATGGGGAACAACAGATTTTGCACTTTTTCCACGACGACAGCTGTGGAAGAGAAAACACAGCTTTTGCGGTTACAGGTTCAATAGGAAGCGACATGTGTGCCCAGCCTCCATCTTAGAAACCTCTCTCACGAGGAATTGGGGAGGCAAGTCATAAAAAAAAAAAAGCATAGCAATTAAAGTATTGAAGCGGGCAAGAGACGATGGCTAGATGATTTCTCTCTTTTTGTTGTTGTTCTGATTCGCTTTTGCTTTTCTCTCTCTTTTCTTTCTTTTTTTAGGTAGGCGACATGACTAGAAGTTAGATAGGATAGAAAGAAAAAGGCTTTGAATAAAGGGTGTCATGATTAAAAGTTAGAATAAGGGATAGAAATAAGAGAAGGGGGAATATTAGCGTACACACTTTTATATAATAAAATAAAAGCACTAACGAGAGAAAACGTGGAATAATTGAATAATGACAGATTGCAACTTAATATAAATTCTACAATTCTACAGAGGAATTATTGAGTCTGTCATTTGCACCTCTATAACTGTCTGGTTCGGTTCTGCAACCCAACAAGAAAAACACAGACTTCAGAGGATAATTAGAACTGCAGAAAAAATAATTGCTACCAACCTGCCTTCCATTGAGGACTTGTATATTGCACGAATCAAGAAGAGGGCCGTGAAAATATTTGCAGATCCCTCGCATCCTGGACATAAACTGTTTCAATTCCTACCCTCAAAACGACGCTATAGAGCACTGCACACCAGAACAACTAGACACAAGAACAGTTTTTTCCCAAAGGCCATCACTCTGCTAAACAAATAATTCCCTCAACACTGTCAGACTATTTACTGAATCTGCACTACTATTAATCGTTTCATAGTTCCCATCACCAATCTCTTTCCACTTATGACTGTATGACTATAACTTGTTGCTGGCAATCCTTATGATTTATATTGATATATTGATCATCAATTGTGTTGTAAATGTTGTACCTTGATGAACGTATCTTTTCTTTTATGTACACTGAGAGCATATGCACCAAGACAAATTCCTTGTGTGTCCAATCACACTTGGCCAATAAAAATTCTATTCTATTCTATTCTATGTGTACCATTATTTGAAATGTACAAGTTGATTGAATGTAATAACTATGATTAATTCTACTAGTTTTATTTGTATTAGAACATATGACACCCAGGTGCTACACGCATTGATTTTAAAAAATAAATAAATAAATAAAAAACTTGGGGGGAAAAGAAACCTCTCTCACATCTGTCTTATGTACTGGGGGACGCTATTTTCTATGGAAAAAAATAATATAAAGGACCAAGTTGAAAATCTGAAAGAGGTTCATCAGAATAGAGAACTGGCTGTGGTTTTTGAGGTGCGTAGCATTTCAAACCCAATAAGAAACCAGCATTGAGCCAATGATTGGAGACTGTTTACCTGTTAGATGAACCAGAAAAACAGGAATATGGATCCAGGGATTTTGGTAGCCCAGTCTTTCGAACTGAAAATAAAGAGGAAGACAGACTGACGAGGACAATTCTTTACTCCAGGAGTCTCCAAACTTGGTAACTAAGACTTGTGGACTTCAACTCCCAACATGCTGTCTGGGGAATTCTGGGAGTTGAAGTCCACAAGTCTTAAAGTTGCCAAGAATGGACACCACTGGTCTAAAGGTACAAGAGCTGGCAGGGGAATTCTGGGAGTTGAAGTCCACAAGTCTTAAAGTTGCCAAGAATGGACACCACTGATCTAAAGGTACAAGAGCTGGCAGGGGAATTCTGGGAGTTGAAGTCCACGAGTCTTCAAGTTGCCAAGAATGGACACCACTGGTCTAAAGGTACAAGAGCTGGCAGGGGAATTCTGGGAGTTGAAGTCCACAAGTCTTAAAGTTGCCAAGAATGGACACCACTGGTCTAAAGGTACAAGAGCTGGCAGGGGAATTCTGGGAGTGGAAGTCCACAAGTCTTAAAGTTGCCAAGTTTGGAGACTCCTGTGTTAGTCAACAGTGCCAAAATATAGGGCAGGACCCACTAAATGCATAATGGAGGAATACCAGCTGCTCACGGAGGTCCCAAGAATGGACTTTCAGGACCCTCATCTGTCTTTCTTCGTCATCTGAGGCAGCAATTAAACAGTTTACAGACATCAATTTACAGATCTTGGACTCACCAAGGGCAAGAGCCACTCAAACTGGTTGACTTCTTCCCCGTCGTTGATAAAGTACGCCTGGCCACCCTAGAAAGGACATCAGTGAGGAAGGCGGCTTTGAAATCCCTGCGATGCTCCCACCCAGTTACAAATATAAAAAATGTGTTTTTAAAATCTTGATTTTTACCGGTGTAATGCTTTTTTGCTCTTTTTATTGTTTTTAAATTTCTTTTTAAAATTTTAATTGTAATGTATGTTTCGAAATATGAGCTGCCCAAGAGTTGTTTGCTGAGATGGGCAGCTATAGAAATCAGAGATGGAGAGAGATGATAGATGATAGATAGATGATGGATGATGGATGGATGGATGGATGGATGGATGGATGGACAGATAGAAGACAGCCAGGTGGATAGGCAGACAGATAGGTGATAGATAGATAGATAGATAGATAGATAGATAGATAGATAGATAGATAGATAGATAGATAGATAGATAGATAGATAGACGATCTATCTATCTATCTATCTATCTATCTATCTATCTATCTATCTATCTATCTATCTATCTATCTACCATCCATCTATCTATCTACCATCTATCAATCTATCTATCTATCTATCTATCTATCTATCTATCTATCTATCTATCTATCTATCTATCTATCTATCGTGTCTATCTATCATCTATCTATCTATCTATCTATCTATCTATCTATCTATCTATCTATCTATCTATCTATCTATCTATCTATCTATCTATCTATCTATCTATCTATCTATCTATCGTATCTATCTATCTATCTATCTATCATATCTATCTATCGTATCTATCTGTCTGTCTGTCTATCTATCTATCTATCTATCTATCTATCTATCTATCTATCTATCTATCTATCTATCTATCTACCTATCTACCTATCTATCTATCGTATCTAGCTAGCTAGACAGTCAGACAAACAGACGGACAGAGAGAAAATCAATCGATAAAAAATCCTTTTGTTCCAAAACATCTGACTTTTAGCTCTTAAGCAGTAACTTGGAGATTCCCCTCCCCCTTCCAACCTTTTACAGATAGTCCTCAACTTACAACCATTCATTTAGTGACCGTTTGAAGTTACAACAGCAGTGAAAAACTAATGAGCGATTCTCAGACTTACGACCGTTGTAGCCATCCACATGGTCACCTGATCAAAATTCGGGTGCTTAGCGTCTGGCATGTATTTATGATGGTTGCACTATCCCGGGGTCATGTGATCTGCATTTACGACTTTGACAAGCCAAGTCAATGGGGGACCCCAGATTCGCTTAACGACCACACGATTCACTTCACGGCCGCAGCGCCTGGCTTAGAAACTGTGGCAAAAAAGGTCGTAAAATGGAGCACCGCTCTGTCAACAACTGCCTTGCTTAGCAACGGAAATGGCGGGTTCAGTTATGGCTATAAGTCGAGGACAACCTGTATATTAGAATCCCAACTGAAAAAAGCAACGGAACGATCAAGGAAAAATAGGCCATCGGAGCATAAAAGTTACGGATGAAGTCCGCGTTATCTCTGGAAGACTGGGAAATCAAAAACTCACCGCGATATAGTCCATTTCGGGAGTGAGAGCCTTGGCCGCAAGGATGTGGGCTTGGACCAGATTTTTCACGTGTACCCAGTTCGTCAGGACTCCCGAATCGCCGAAATGGACATTAAAAAAACCTCTTTCCATATTGAGCTGTTGGCAAAACACAAACATCACAAAGGGGCAGCTAAGCTAGAAGATATGGATGCTTGAAAAAGAAGCAATGTGGGAAAGGAAGAGCTATCTGAATTCTTTTATCTTTTCTTTCTTTCTTTCTTTCTTTCTTTCTTTCTTTCTTTCTTTCTTTCTTTCTTTCTTTCTTTCTTTCTTTCTTTCTTTCTTTCCATTCCTTTCCTTTCCTTTCCTTTCTCTCTCTCCCTTCCTTCCTTCCTTCCCCTTCCCTCATTTTTTTCCCTCCCCGCTCCCTGCCTCCTTTCTTCCATTCTACCCTTCCTTTCTTTTTTTCCTCTCTCCCTTCCTTTCTGCCTCCTTCCTTCCTTCCTTTCTCTTTCTTTTTTTCCTTTCTTATTTCTTTTCTCCCTCCCTCCTTTTCTTTCTTTCTTTCCTTTCTTTCATTCCTTTCTTTTTCTCTCTCTCACTTCCTCCCTCCCCCTTTTCTTTCTTCCTTCCTTTTTCTTTCCCTCCCTCCTTCCCTCTTTTCTTTCTTTCTTTTTCTTTCTCTTTCCTTTCGTTCCTTCCTTTTTCCCTCCCTCCCTCCCTCTTTCTTTCTTCCCAACATTTAGAGCAGGGCTTCCCAAACTTGGCAACATGGAGATCTGTGGCCTTCAGCTCCCAGAATGCCCTAGCCATAGCTGGCTATGAAATTCTAGGAGTTGGTCCAGAGATCTTAAAGTTGCCAAGTTTGAAAAACCGATTTAGAGCAATCCTGGAGGGGGAGATATCGATATATTGTTCTTAGGTGAAGAAAAATGGATTGTTCCATTTTTTCTCCTTTTTTTTTTGACCTAAAATGCAGAGATAGAAAAAAAAATGCAATGCTCAATGGGTCCCTATTCGTCTTGCCTGGAGGCCTTATTTACTTGAGGAATAAACCACGTTTCTTGGTTTATTCTTCAGCCAAGGTTGGCTAATGATATGCAACACGTTTCCAAAAGACCTTGTTAGCTTTCCCTGCAAAGGTGTTTCTGTGACCCCCCACCTCCCTCATCATCTACCTTGCGATGCCCATCAAAATACATACGGCCAACCGAGACAAATGCTGCAGCTCTTCCGGTCCATAAATTCCAGGAGGGCGGATTGCACATGTGTGTAACTTCCCTCCTCCTGTGAAGTAAAGCAAGCCAGAATGAATTCTTGAAGGGATGAAATGACAACCTTCAGTCCTTTGGCTGCAATTCCTAGATGGTTGTAATGCCAGACTAGACTAGACAATATCAGATAAGACTGGAGGCGAGATGAGGAGTGACTGCGGGGTGAGAGATGGGCAGGTGGGCAGGACGAGGGGAGAGCAGGTAGCCAGGGGTGGGGCCAGCCAGAAGTAGTATTTGCCAGTTCTCTGAACTACTCAAAATGTCTACTACTGGTTCGCCCAAACTGGCTGAATTCCACCTCTGGAAAAAAGGCAGCTGAGCCCTCAGAAGGAAAGGGACATGGTATACATTTCAGAAGGGAATCCTCCCTAGTTTCTTGGACTGTAAAGGCGAGGGGACAGAGATGGTACTTGCAGACTAGCAAAATTGATGTAAGCCCTTTAAAGCAATCCAGCCAGAAAGCACTACCTAGGAATACGAGCTCTGTCTTTATACTAAGACTAGCTGATAACCCGGCATTGCCCGGGTATTTAATTATCCCAATCCTGTATTAGGATTTTCCCCCTTACCAGAGGGAGCTCCCTTGTGGAGTACTGCCGAGCCGTTACCATGGCAACTCCACTGTGCTGTACAGTAGAAGCCATTTTAAGGCAGTACAGTAGACACTGTTTTAAGGCACAACAGGCTGTATCTTAACAAAACACCCCCCCCGAGGGGTTTTAGGAGTGCATTACCCCCGCAGTATTTTTTTTCCAGAGTACCATCTGTGTACCAAATTTGGTTGAAATTGCTCGAGGCGTTCCAGAGTTATATGGAACATACACACACACACAGCCATTTTATATATGTATGTATGTATGTATGTATGTATGTACGTACGTATGTATAAAATGTAAAGTGGGGGGAGAGATGAAGGGCAAAACTTCACATGCGAAAACCTGCAGAGAAGTACCTGGTAGGGGTGATCCATTAGCCGTCAAGACCATTTGTTCTGCGATTGCTTTCGTCCGGGAATATTCATTAACTTGCTAAAAGAGAGAAAGAGAAAGAGAAAAAAAGGCAGCTCCCTAGGTGGCTCAGTGGCTAAGACGCCGAGCTTGTCGATCAGAAAGGTCGACGGTTCGAATCCTGCGTGAGCAGGGAGGTTGGACTAGATGACCTTCCAAGGCCCCTTCCAACTCTGTTACTGTTACTTAGATTTTAGAATTGTGATTGTCCCCCTTGCACGCTCCAAAATGTTTCAAGGAACTGGAGTTTGCGAAACCTTGCACACTCGTGCAAAATTTTCAACCCGGGCAGAAATCAGCACCTCAATTTCTTCCTTCCACCCATGGGGCGTTCGACTCCAATCCCCCAAGTTCAGCCACATGCTTAAAAAAGTACAGGCGGTCCTTGACTTGAGACCATTCATTTAACGACTGTTCGAAGTTACGACAGGGCGAAAATAAGTGACTCACAACAATCGGTCCTTGCACTTACAACCGTTGTAGCATCCCCATGATCACTGGATCCAAATCCAGGCACTTGGAAGGTGGCATGTACTTATGACGGTTGCAATGTCCGGGAGTCATGTGATCACCATTTGCAACCTTTCCAGCCGGCTTCCGACAAGCAAAGTCAATGGGGGAAGCCGGATTCACTTAATGACCACTTGGTTCATTTAACGATGTGACAAAAAAGGCCCCAAAATCGGGCGTGACTTACTTAATGACCACCTCTCTTCCTCCCGCCCCCCCCCGGAGGTTCCAATCACAATTATGGTGTAAATTGAGGCCTACCTGTAATTTATTTCAGCTAGAAGACATACCTGCTCTAAAGGAACATAGGAGACGGTCGCTTCATCGCCATCCACAATCGTTTCTCCTGCAAAGACCACATTGACTGTACTGGTGTAGATCAACCTGGGGATCCTTCGCCGCTTGCAAACTGGGGAGACACAGAAAGGGGCAAGGGTGAGGGTGCAAATTACGCCACGTGGCCCAAATGTCGTGGAAGGGCAAGAGAGGTTGAAGGCGCGAGCCATCGTTGCGTCAAACCTGGAAGATAAAGGGGAGCCGAGCAGGGTTGACTTCAAAACCTTAAGCAAAGCAGAGCTGGGGAAAAGTATTGGGATGAGAGACCACAAGGAGATCTCTGGACGGTCAGTTAATCTGAGAAGTGGAAAACTATCGCGCAGGAAGATGAAGGGAAATTAATTTTGGCAAGAATACGGAAGTTTCCAGGATGTTACCATCAGTTGGCCTGCCACGTCCACCAAGCCACGTCCACTGAACTGGTAGTAAAAAAAAAAATTGAAACCTACCACTGCTCCAAAGCCTGTGACTCTGTAGTGAAAACGCCGGGCAACAATGCGACAATTGATTGCAACACTCCATTTCTTGTGACTACAGAACAGTGGTGGGTTTCAAATTTTTTTACTACCGGTTCTGTGGGCATGGCTTAGTGGGCGTGGCTTGGTGAGCGTGGCATGGGAAGGTTACTGCAAAATTCTCTGCAAAAGGCAGAGAAGAGATGGGGGCGGGGCCAGTTAGAATTTTTACTACCGGTTCTCAGAACTACTCAAAATTTCCACTACCGGTTCTCCAGAACTGGTCAGAACCTGCTGAAACTCACCTCTGCTAGAGAAGGATGTTAAGCATGTGTTTCCTAGTGCCCCAAAAAGTAACCGGACTTCCCTCTCACCAGTCCCCAAATATAAGCCTAAATATCAGTCTGGTCTCCTCTTAGTAGTTCAATCCTGAATTTGGCCAGCAAAAGTCGATCTGTCCCTTTTTGTCACTTACAGCCACCACAAAACACCACTTACACACCTTCAAGGATGATTCCGGTCCCTCCGATGTTAACCGACCGAATGTGTTTCCTGCGCAGCTAGGAGAAGAGGAAGAACCACACTGTCACAACAAGACAGAAAAAGGACTTGCTCCATTCCAGTGTTTCTTAAGCTCCACCCCTTTAAGACAGGTGGACTTCAACTCCCAGAATTCCCTGGGCAAAGGAATTCTGGGAGCTGAAGTCCATGCGTCTTAAAGAGACTGAAATTAAGAAGCACTGCTCTATTCCCTTTATATTTCCTGAACAGTTATGGCAGAAGGTTCTAGAAACGTTGCATTTCTTTTTCGTGTTGGGTCAACTGCCCAGAGTTATTTGATGACCATTAAGTTCGGTCTCCAGCCTGAGAAAGTCCCTGCTGTTAGGGTTGCATTCAGTGGTGGGATTCAGCCAGTTCGCACCACTCCGAGAGAACCGGTTGTTAACTTTCTGAGCAGTTTGGTGAACTGGTTGTTGGAAGAAATCATTAGGGCAGAGAACCGGTTGTTAAATTATTTGAATTCTACCACTGGTTGCATTCCTAATAATACTCTTTCCTCCTTCTATTTTCCCCAGAACAACAAACCTGTGAAGTGGATTGGACTGGGAGAACATGATTGGCCCAAAGTCACCCAGTTGGCTTTCATACCTATGGCAGGACTAGAACTCACTGTCTCCTGGTTATTGGCTCAGAGTCACCCAGCTGGCTTTCATGGCTAAAATAGGACTTGAACTCACCGTCTCTTGGTGATTGGCCCAAAGTCAACTAACTTTCATGCCCAAGGTGGGATTAGAATTCACTGTCTTCTAGTGATTGACCCAAAGTAACCCAGCTGGTTTTTGTGCCTGAAGCAGGACTAGAACTCACTGTCACCTGGTGATTGGCCCAAAGTCACCCACCTGGCTTTCGTACCTACAGCAAGACCAGAACTCACCATCTCCTAGTTTCAGAATAAACTTCCCACATCTTCAAGAGAGCCTGCATCGTTTGCAAAACTCCAGAGCTACCGAAGGAAAATCAAACTGGACTCACTTGTTGTATGCCGGTCTTCCCATACGAGGCTGCATGGATGAGACAATCCACACCTTCGCAGGCTGAATACAAATCACTAAAGTTTCTCACGTCCGACTGTAAGGCAGGAGAAAACTTGTATGAGTGTCTTATTGGAGGACAAGTGTCCATTTTTTCCCAGCCTATTGAATTTCAACCAGTGGTGGGTTTCTACCAGTTCGCCCTAATTCGGGTGAACCGGTAGCAGTGGTATGCAGGAGGCTCCACCCACCCACCCAAATGAGATCAAAAACGCTCTGCGCCGCGTGCTCGCAAAGCAAGCCCGTGCACCTGCGCGCTACCGACAGCAAACCTGTAGCGCCAGGATTTGAAACCCCACTACTGACTTCAACTATAACTCCCAGAATCGTCTTTTTTCATGTTGGCTGGGGAATTTAAAGCTCTCCCTGGCTTGGAGACCAGTTCATTTGAAGGATGGTCTTTTCCAAGATTATATCTATCCGACCCACCTGAACAGGGAGGTAGGGATTGTTGTGGGTCCCCTATCTTGAGGAGCTCCACCTGGTGGGACCCAGAAGAAAGGGCCTTCTCTGTGGTGGCTCCCTCCCTGTGGAATATCATTCCCACAAAGAAAAGATTGGACACCATTTTGATACTCTTTTGAAAGACCTGAAGGCCTAGTTTGGCCAACGAGGCCTGGGAACCACAGAGAGGGATGGAGCCCATCAAGTGGCTCGTTTGTTTGTTGTCGCCGGTGTGTGTTGTGTGTGTGTGTGAAAAGGTAAAGGTAAAAGTTCCTCTCGAACATATGACTCTAGGGGGCAGTGCTCATCTCCGTTTCAAAGCCGAAGAGCCAGCACTGTCCGAAGACATCTCCGTGGTCATGCGGCCAAAGGCGCACGGAACTCTGTTCCCTTCCCACCAAAGGTGGTCCCTATTTTTCTACTTGCATTTTTTACCTGCTTTCGAACTGCTAGGTTGGCAGAAGCTGGGACAAGTCACGGGAGCTCAGCCCGTTACGCGGCACTAGGGACTCGAACCGCTGAACTGCTGACTTTTCGATCGACAAGCTCAGCCTCTTAGCCACTGAGCCACCACATCCCTTGTGTGTGTGAAGGAGGGGGGATTATTGGGTTTTGGATTGGGGTTTTATTTCTGTCAGCCACCCAGAGTCATCATGAATGACTTGGGCAGCCATATAAATTTTCTTAATGAATAAAATAAATAAAATACATTCTGGCAGTTGAAGTCCACACATCTTAAAATTGGAAGTTCTGAGTAGCAAGCCTGATTTTTATTTTTGATGGCAGCTCAGAGCCAAAATGACACAAGAGGCTAACGCCTTCTTCGCTGCTGGCTTCCACATCTTTGGCCCTTCCAGATGCCCGGACTTCAGTTCCCAGAATTCCCAGCAATGGGTCTGCTAGCTAAGGAATTCTGGGAGAGGAAATCCACAACTTTGGGACATGTGGAGTCATGTTGTCCATCTTGGCCCTAGTCTGACTTCAACCATTGTGCTATTCTATGATACTTTAATAAAAATAAAAAAAAAATTGTATTAATAAACCACATTCTGGATTCATGCGATTACAGATAGTCCTCCACTCAAATTGAGCTACGAATATATGTTGCTGAGAAATTTGCTAGGTGAGTTTTGCTCCATTTTATGAGTTTTCTTGCCACGTGAATCACTGCGGTTGTTAAATGAATAAACACGGTTGTTAAGTGAATCTGGCTTCCCCATTGACTTTGCTTGTGAGAAGGTCACAAAAGGGGATCACGTGACCCCGGGATACGGCGGCGTCATAAATTGTAATTAGTTGATGAGTCCGTGTACAGGTAATCCTCGACTTACAACAGGTCATTTAGCGACCGTTCAAAGTTGTAAGTGCGAGTCCAGGTCATACATCATTTTTTTTTCCCCCAGAGCCCATCCTAACTTTGAACCGTCGTTGAACCGACGGTCGTAAGTCGAGGATTACCTGCAAAGCTTCACCAAAATATCTATGCTTTGGTGGGTTTTCTCTCCCCTTCCAAAGGTGAAAAATGAGCAGAAACGAGAAATACCCTGATCAATATTATTCCTTTTGGAATGTCCCAAATCGGCGGATTAAAATCGTACAAAATGACTTTGGTTCCCGATTTAGCAAGAGCGCAGCCGAGCGTAAAGCCGAGATAACCGGCGCCTCCGGTTATGACCGCCTTGTCGCTGACTTTATTCAATGGCAGTGTCAGCGTCAGGATTTCAGGAGCCTTTTCGCCGATTTTGCCATCCTCCTTGTTGCATGTGTAGAACCGGCTGGGTTTCGGGTCCTTAGGCTTCTCCATTCCAGGCTGGGAAGATGGTGGAGCCCCCAGATCTCCATCCAGAGGGGCAAAGAGGCCACCTGCTCCTCACCTGCCTCAGGTGTAATGAGAGGAATCAGAACTCATTCTACCGTTCAAGGAGAATAGGGACGACTCAGGTTGAAATGGGGGGGGGGTCCGTGGTGGTCTCCAAGGGAGGGATGGGGAAAGGGGAGGGAGAGAGAAGGAGAGGGAAAGAGGGGGAGGGATGGAGGGGAAGTGGGGGGGAGAAAAAGAGGGAAGGAGAAAGAGATAGGGAAAGAGGGAAAGGAGAAAGGGAAGGAGAGGGAGGGAGAGAGAGGGAGGGATGGGGAAAGGGGAGGAAGAAAGGAGAGGGAAAGAGGGGAGGGAGAGAAAAAGGGGGGGAGAGACAGAGACAGGAAAGAGGGAAAGGCGAAAGGGAAGGAGAGGGAGGAGAGAGAGGAAAGATGGGGAAAGGGAGGAAGAGAGAAGCAGAGGAAAGAGGGAGGGGAGAAAAGAGGGGAGAGGGAGGAGGGAAGAGGGGAGGAGAAAAGAGGAAGGAGAGACAGAGATAGGGAAAGAGGGAAGGAGAAAGGAGAAAGGGAAGGAAAGGAGGGAGAGAGAGAGAGGTGGGACAGAGAGAGGGAGAAGGGGGAAGGAAGAGAGAGGGAGGATGGGGAAAGGGAGGAGAGAAGGGAGGGAGGGGAGAAAAGAGGAGGGAGAGGCAGGGATAGGGAAAGAAGGGAAGGGGAGAAGAAAAGAAAAGGAGAGATGGAGAGGTACCGAGGGAGAAATGGGGAAAGAGGGGAGGGAGGGAAGGGGAGGGAGAGAGGAATGGGGAAAAGAAGAGGGAGGGCAGGAAGGAGAGGGGGAGGGAGGAACAGGGGAAGGGCTAGAGGAAGGGAGGAAGGCAAAAAAAAACCCCTGATTTCTCCCTTTAGCTAACAAACCCACCGCGGGGGGAACGTTTGAGTTTCAGCCCCTCTGAGCCGGCCAGTTTCAGTTTACCCAGGGCGGGGGAGAGGGAGGGAAGGGAAGCCGGGCACCCCCTCCCCAAATTGCCCACCGGGAAGGCGATCAGCTCCAGCCGCCTCTCTTCTCCCCTCTGAGCGGCCGAGACCCCCGGCGGGTCATCTCCCCCCCATCAAGCTGGCGACGCCGAGCCATCCAGGGCAGCAGGGGGGGGATCGTGGGGCGGGGGGCGGCGGTCGCAAGCTAGAAGCGAACCTAACGCCCGCCCGGCTCTGCGCGCAGGCTCCGGCCCGTATATATCGGATCAGAAGCGCACTCAAAAAGAAGCGAAGCTCTGGCCGAAGCCGCGACACGCGTGTCCGGTGCGGGTCCGTCGGAACTGCGCGTATTCTTATTACTTTGGATCTCCAGGATCCCGGGGTGGGCTGGGGTCTTTGCAAAAGGCAAGTGGGGAGAGGTGTCTTCTTGGGAGTTAGGCTGGACAGGGGTCGAGGAGGACTCCGTCGCCTACGACAAGACCTAAGTTTAACTCACAGAATCATCTATTGTAATGTCCTTCCTGTTAAAGACTACTTCAGCTTCAATTGCAATAATACAAGAGCGACCAATAGATTTAAACTTAATGTCAACCGCTTTAATCTAGATTGCAGAAAATATGACTTCTGTAACAGAATCATCAGTGCTTGGAACACTTTACCTGACTCTGGTCTCTTCCCATAATCCTAAAAGCTTTATCCAAAAACTTTCTACTATTGACCTCACCCCATTCCTAAGAGGACCATAAGGGGCGTGCATAAGCGCACAAACGTGCCTACCATTCCTGTCCTATTGTTTTTCTTTTCTTCTTCCTATATACATATATGCTTATACCTCCTTATATTTACCCATATATGTGTTTATATATTATATAATCTTTTTGTATGATACCTACATATATTGTTATGACAAAATAAATAAATAAATAAATAAAATCTCCACGAAGTCATCAAGAGTTACTGAAAAGAGACTTGGATCAACAGGTTGAGGATTTTTTTTATTGCGAATAAAATAAAGGTCGATCAAAGGATGGAGTTGCGTTGGGCGGCAGCTCATCCGATCCATGTTTCATAGCTTAACATCAATTAGCCAATGTATCTTCTTGTCCAAGGTCTGGAAATCTTCTCCTTCCAACTGTGACTATAAACCTTAAGCCAAGTTACTGGTCCACTTGAGCAACCTTAAGCCAAGTTAATGGTCCACTTGAGAAACCTTAAGCCAAGTTATTAATCCACTGTTGAGGGCTGGGCAGGCAACCTTCCAGAGGCAATTTTCTGTCCTCTAATTAGTTCTCCAATTCTGTCTTCCAACACACACACACACACACAACCACACATACGCCACACTGCAGGATAAACCAGTGTTTCTCGACCTCCAGAATTTGAAGATGTGGGTGGACTGTGCTGGCTGGGGAATTCTGGGAGTTGAATTTTCCAAGTTCCTGAGGTTGAGAAACCTGGGTAGTAATGTATCGTTCTGGCTGGATCCCTGGATCGAAGCAGGAGCTATTGGGAGGAGGATGGGCGTGCACAAATCTCTTGCACACCATGATTTTGGATGAGAGGGCTGCCCCCATGAGAGAGAGGGAGGGAGACAGACAGAGACAAAGAGCGAGAGATAAAAAATCCAACAGCAAAACCATAGGATTTTGTATCACACACGGTTTATTGTTAAACTTAGAAATCATTACACTGATTGAAAGAGAAAGGGGTTGGACTAGATGACCTCAAAGGTCCTTTCCAACTCTATTATTCTGTGACATCTCATGGTAGCGGTGAAAAACGGAGGCCACTTCTGCCCAGGGGAGCTAATCCTCAGAGGCGCTTTGATCCAGGCACTTACCTGCCCAAAATTACCTTGTTTTCGAAGCTGTCCCCAGGTGGTCACAGGCCTTTGAACTCCCCAACAAATTATTCAGCATCCCAACATGCCTCCCTTAAACCTGGGGTCCCCAACCCCTGGGCAGAAGCCTACTACCGGGACAGTGTCCTGTTCGGCCGTGCAGGCAGCGGGAGAGTCTGTGTGGACACATGAAGCTCCCCCTCGTGCGAGTTGGCGGACACTTGTTCCCCTCACACGAATGGCAGCCATTTTGCGATCACACAAATGGAGCGGCATGCGCTCAAGCGAGCCCCCTACCATACATTAATCCCAGGGGTGGGCCGCTGGATATTCGCAGGGGTTCGGGAGAACCGGTAGCTAAGATTCTGTGCAGTTCGGAGAACCCCCAAATCCCACTCCTGGCTGGCCCCTCCCCATCCCACCCCCTCCCAGGAGTCCCGACGTGGCCCGTTTTAGATTCAGGTAACTGCAGGACGCGCGCGGAGGCTCGGGGAGAGCGAAAAATGCGCCGACCAGAAGTTCGGGAATGCCAGAAACGGGCCCGTTTCCAGCCTCTGGGGCCTGGGGAGACCGTTTTCGTCCTCCCAGAGGCTCAAGGAAGACCTCCGGAGCCCAGGGAGGGAAAAAACGCCCCCTTTGCCATGGTGCAGGAAGTTAAGTAGCCCATATCGACCATGGCCATGCCCACCCAGCAACCGGGCAGAGAACTTCTTGCTAAAAAAATTTGTAGCCCATCCCTGGGTAATCCATAATAATTGGAAGAAACTCTGGTTCAAAACAGCCCCGGTTTCAATCCTACATTACTGTCTGCATCTTAGTGCATCTCATGAAGTCTGAAGCTTTTAATGAAATTACTTAGTTCAAAAAAAAAAAAAAAAGGCCCCTCACGATTCGGAGCCCCCATAAATTAAGTGTCGTGTCCCACTCTTCCGCTGACAGCCGGGTCGGGGAAATCCGAATCAGGCTTGCCTCTGCAGCTCTGCCAAAGTCCTAGCAAAGTTCTCAAGGCAGGCAGGAGACCAGGAAGTGACTTCAGCAATCCAAGGTAGACTTTGCCTGACTCAGAGAATGCCAGAAAGCAGATCCTTTATATAGGCCATGGGGTGTGGCTCCATGACTCAGCATTTATCCAGGCCTGCCCCTCCCTTCCTTTTGCTGACGCCACCTATCAATTCTCCTGAAGCGAGGATCTCTCCAGGCTCCAGCTGTTGGTAATTCACATTCCTCAGGCTCACATGCTGTGGGGGAGGGGGAGGGGTCTAGTTGCTCCGTTTGCCTGGGCATGGAGCCAGGCTGGAGGCACGTCAGACCCTTCGTCTTGTTTGGCCTGTCTGGGCATGGTGCCAGGGCTGGGGCCTGGAGGCATGCCAGGACATTCCTCAGCGTTCGGTAGGAGATAAGAGGGACCCGGCTGCGGGGAAAGCGAGCGAGACACAACACTAAGCCAGTTTTACTCTTACAGGGTTTGAGACCATTGCAACGCCTTTGTTGCAGTGGTGGGTTTCAAATTTTTTTTTTACTATCGGTTCTGTGGGTGTGGCTTGGTGGGCATGGTGTAAAATCCCCATTCCCACCCCAGTCCGGGGGAAGGATACTGCAAAATCCCCATTTCCTCCCCATCAGCTGGGACTCGGGAGGCAGAGAATAGATGGGGGCCAGTCAGAATTTTTACAAACTATTCAAAATTTCCGCTACCGGTTCTCCAGAACTGGTCAGAGCCCGCTGCAACCCCACCTCTGCTTTGTTGTTGTTGCTCAAAGTAGCAACCGGAGGATGGTTTTGTTGTGACACTACAACTTTTACAAACAGTCTTAATCCCAAACCGTAGGCTGTTTTAAGGAAAGGCTCCGGAGCCCGGGGAGCGCAAACCCACAACCCTCACCATGGTACAGGAGGCTGACTAGGCCATGCCCACCATGGCCACGCCCACCCAGCAACCGGACAGAGAACCCCTTGCTAAAATTTTTGAAGCCCACCCCTGATTAATCCCCTCTGCTCATCCCCGTTCCCAGCTGGGCCACCAAGCCAGGAATGCTGGGAATCACTACCTGACAGGAAATAAATAATTTGGGTCTTACTTCAAAGGCAAGAATCAACTTCCAAGCCAGACTCATAGTTACTTACCAATTGAAGAGACTATGTGTACCTCAGGGTTAATCTGTGGGGTCCTTGGTGCTCTCTCTGAGCTGAATGGTTTTCTTGGTTTCTTGAAACCAAGCCATTTACAGGTAGTCCTTGACTTACAGCCATTCGTTTAGTGACCGTTTGAAGACACAATGGCCCTGAAATAAGTGACTTATAAGCAGTTTGCAGACTTGTGTCCTCAAAAGTGATCAACATTCATTCGGACACTTGGAAACTGGCATGTATTTGTGACAGTTGCAGCATCCCAGGGTCATGTGATCACCCTATGGGGTCAGCCAGGTTCACTTAATGACTGGGTGATTCCCTTAACAACGGCAGCGATTCGCCTAACAACTGTGGCAAAGAAAAGTGGTAAAATGGGGTAATGCTCGCTTGCCGACTGGAATTTTGGGGTTTGGTTGTGGCCATAAGTCGAGGACTACCTGTGTTCCCCAGAGGCAAAAAAGTTTTCTGAAAACTGTTCGATGAGGGATAAAAAAGCCGTAACGTAAAAAGAACAATGTGAAGATGTAAAATATGAAGACACTCTAAGTGGCCTCAACAACTCTCAGAGAGAGCGCTAACGAGCAGATGACTGGAAGGAATAATCCTTCCAACATTCACTCCGAACGGAAGAAGCTTCTCGGATGCGAAGCGAAACCTCTTCAAGGAAAAACAGAGAATCCAGTTGCCTTTTGAAAAAAAAAAACACCTTTGGGCCAAGTCTGAATATTAGGGGGAGGGACTTCCTTTGTCTTCACGCATAGATTTTCTTCGCAGATAATCGTCTGCCACTTCGGCCAAGGAATATTTCTTTGGATGAAAGCCCAGCTCCTTCCTTGCTTTGTCTATCCGAAAAGTGTAGGTAACAAGGATGTGTCCCACCTAGAAAAGGAAACACACAAATGACATCAATTTGTGGTTTTGAATCCGTGGCAGACCGTGGCAGTAGGCTGCGAGAACCCACACAAAAACGACCCACAAATTGTGTATTCAGCTGATAAAATCCCTAAATAGTCCTCAAAATATTGAGGACTTCTCCTGCTTTGGTGAATTAAGAAATACTTATTTTGGATGCTGTCTTGCAGCTGGTATACTTAAAACAGCCTGCGTTTTGGGATCAGGACTGTGTTTGTAAAAATTGCGGTATCACAGCAAAACCGCCCTCTGGTTGCTACTCTGAGCAACAACAACAAAGGCATTGCAAAGGTCTCAAACCCTGCAAGATTAAAACTGGCTTAGTTTATGGGGGCTCCAAATCGTGAGGGGCCTTTCCCCCCCCCCCCGAACTAAGTAATTTCATTAAAAGCTTCAGACTTCCTGAGATGGACTAAGATGCAGACAGTAGTGTAGGATTGAAACCGGGGCTGTTTTGAACCAGAGTTTCTTCCAATTATTATGGATTAGCCAGGGGTGGGCTTCAAAAATTTTAGGAAGGAGTTCTCTGCCCGGTTGCTGGGTGGGCGTGGCCATGGTGGGCGTGGCCTAGTCAGCCTCCTCACCATGGCAGAGGGGGTGTTTTTGCCCTCCCTGGGCTCTGGAGGCTTTTCTCGAGCCTCCGGGAGGGCGAAAACGGCTTCCCCAGTCTCCGGAGGCCCTCTGGAGGCCTGAAATAGGCCTGTTTCCGGTCTTCCTGAACTTTCGGTAGGTCCGTTTTTTGCCCTTCCCGAGCCTCTGTTCGCACCCTGCACTGCATCCAAAACAGGCCATGTGGAAACTCCTGGGAGGGCGGGGTGGGGTGGGCAGGGCCAGCCAGGAGTGGGATTTGGGGGTTCTCCAAACTACACAGAATCTTAGCTACAGGTTCTCCCGAACCTCTGCAAACCCCCAGCAGCCCACCCCTGGGATTACCACGCCATTAGTCCATGAAAGTTGGTTGATTGGACCTCTTTGTTTTCCAGAAGGAGATGAATAGAGTAGGATGGGTTTGGGATTGGGATTGGGATTGAGAATAGAATAGAATACAATAAAATAGAGTAGAATTAGAATTAGAATTAGAATTAGAATGGAATGGAATGGAATAGAATAGATATTGGAATGAAGAAGGAAGGAAGGAAGGAAGGAAGGAAGGAAGGAAGGAAGGAAGGAAGGAAGTCCTCGACTTACAACCAACCCCCCAAAAAGGGGATTTACAACCTGGATTCAAAGCTGGTTGCATCCCCTCTACAGTCATGGCCATGCGACCGACCCGTTTTACAACCTTGGTTACATACAACCGTAATGAGCAGGACTACTCGTGGCATCATCTCCTTTGAATAACCGTTATCCCAAAATCAGGAGCTTCCTCTCAAAGACAGGTTCCCACCCTTGGTTTAAGTACCCCGGTTGGTTGATTGGTTGGAAGAAAGAAAGGAGAGTTAGCGAGCTCTGCTCACATCCCAATTATTTCTTTGTGGGTGCTGGCGTAAGCAGAAAAGTTGTAGGTTGTTTGTTTGTTTACCTCTCTTCTGGTCAGGAACGGTGTAAAGTTAAATATGGGGTTAAGAAGCCAGTACAGGTGTTCCACCAA